>NC_083231.1:90378260-91063260 GCF_032191835.1 Heteronotia binoei
AATGAAATTCCCCAACAATGGACCCTCAGAAACTAATTGGAAAGTCCATAAATATAACCATTTGGTGGTGGTGGTGGAAAGTACCGTCAAATTGCAGCAGATTTATGGAGATAGTTTTCAAGGCAAGAAATATGTTGAGTGGTGGTTTGCCATTGCCTGTCTCTGTGTACCAAACCTTTTACTTCCTTGGTGGTCTCTCATCTGAATACTAACCAAGATCCACCTTGCTTAGCTTCTGAGATCTGATGAGATCATGCTAGCCTGGGCCATTCAGCTCAGGGCAAAATTTTTGTGCTTCCTCAGTAATGTCATCTTTGAAGGAGTTCCCCTTCCTAGACCTTATTTCCTTTGGTAGACTATTCTGTGGAGTTGGTGCCACAACCAAGAAAGCATGATGTCTGGCAGCAGAAGACTGCATGGACCTAGGAATTTCAGGCTGCAGCTGATTTGAGGGATGCACCTGTCACATGGGTTTACATGGGGAGCAATAGTCCCTCAGCATACAAATATATGTGAATCCATATGTGTAGCTAAGCTTGCAGGCAGCAAATCCACTCTCAGCCCTTCAAGAGTTTCCAGCACACTTCCTGGTACCCAGCCTACCAACACTGACTTCAAAAATAAATAAATAAATGCACATACGTGCACAGCACATGTAGTGGCTACAATCCAATTCCATTAAACCACTGGGAGTTTCGTTCCTCCAGCAGCTCCTTCCTTTTACATGAAGATGGGGAAAAACTGTTCATGCCTTTTCTCTAATTTCCTCAGCTGCTGCCTCCTCATGCACCGAGTGAAGCCTAAGTACATGTAGCAGGTAGAGCAGCTCAGGTAATATGCAAGCCATCCCCTCCTCCCTGTGTTGTTTAGTATTTGAAATGCAATGTGGCACCAAACAATTACTGGCCGCAAAGGATTGTATTAATGCAAACCTCCATGTTCCCTGTGGAAATCTACTTGTTAATTCCTCTGACACCTTAGTAATATTTCTCTGCCATGTGAAATATAGCCTCCATTGCATTAATGCTTCTTTGTGTTAGATACTGCCAATGAAACACTGGAAATATTGTTTTGTAAATGGCTGCTCATTTCCCTTTTCACTTTCTCCTGGCTTATAAATCCCATGCTTCTTGCAGGTTGATATAATTCTTAAGATTTTCAGAGGCCAGCTGCAAATGTCAGGAGCTTCTGAGAAGTACCAGCAAACCTCAAAGCCTCTGGTGAACAACCAAACCTTATAATCATTTCCATCATTTACTCGCAAAGGATGGCTTTTACGCTGGTGTGCACGTAAAAGTTGAAAACAACCTCTGTGACACAATAATTCCTGATGTTCACAACGGGGTGGGGGTGGGGCACAACAAGAACATTGGATCAATTTCATCTTGATTTCCATCATTTACTAGTCGATACTAGCACTTACAAGGGAACCGGCTGGGAAGTAGCCCTGAATTGTGAAGCAAAACCTTGCTTCTCAGATATTTCCTTTTGCACATTTTATATGAAAAGAGTTCCTCTCAGCTGAATGCCTTAACAATATCATGCCAAAAATGAAATAGTTTGAAACACACATCCCCATCTGATTTTTTGGTCTCTTTATTGCCCTGCCAGCTCTTCCACCTTAGTTTGACACTTGTTCCTTCCTGCCTTGCTTTATCCCACCTTGGCCAGTTGCAGATGCCAGCTACTTCCTCGTGGATCATGATAGGAATGGCTCTGTTGTGTGATGGGGCTCGGGGGAAAGCTATTGGGACAATTCAGTTCAAATAAGATGTGAGAGCAAAAGGTCTGGCAGAAAAAGGAAACAGATGAGAAGGACGAGTAGGGCCAACCCTCCTGTGAGGAATCTTCCTACTCTCAGTTGGCTCAGGCAGCTTTGCCCCAGCTACGCCCACTGTGACTCAGAAGTTTCTAGAGCTGCTCACTCCAGGTTCTGAGCTCACCTGACCAAATGTTGGCATTCTAGAGTAGGGTTGCCAATCCCCAGGTGGTGTCAGATACAGAGATCCAGTCCTGCTCTTGCTTTGCCCTGTATGCACATGGTTTAGTGATTATTGGGCAAAAGCCTTAGACTCTGCTATGGAAAACAGACAGGCAAGCCACTGCATCCCCAACAGTAACCCATGTTATTGAGAGTACAAGCAGTACCTTTGCCTCCCTTCTTTCCCCAAAGGTGCTATGCAGCAGGCTTAGGTTGCATGGGAAACTGCACAAGGCCAAGACCTCTGAATGTAGCCCCCCACCCTTTCTCTAAAAGAAAACAAGCACAGTATTTGCCTTACAGCCAGTTTGGTGTAGTGGTTAAGAGAGCCAGTTTGGTGTAGTGGTTAAGTGCGTGGACTCTTATCTGGGAGAACCGGGTTTGATTCCCCACTCCTCCACTTGCACCTGCTAGCATGGCCTTGGGTCAGCCATAGCTCTGGCAGAGGTTGTCCTTGAAAGGGCAGCTGTTGTGAGAGCCCTCTCCAGCCCCACCCACCTCACAGGGTGTTTGTTGTGGGGGAGGAAGGTAAAGGAGATTGTGAGCTGCTCTGAGACTCTTTGGAGTGGAGGGCGGGATATAAATCCAATATCTTCTTCTTCTTCTTCTTCTTCTTCTTCTTCTTCTTCTTCTTCTTCTTCTTCTTCTTCTTCTTCTTCTTCTTCTTCTTCTAAGATACCAACAGATATGTATGATGACTCCAGTACAAGGTGCTCCTAAGCACTCCCTAAGCCAATGAGCCAGCACAGAAAAGCTCTGCACAGAAATAGCAATTATGGTGGCATGGGTCAAACCCCACCATAGACATTACACACTTTGAAATCAATGCTTATTGAGGGAGTGTGGATACAGGGGTGCTGGCCCACACCCCTTCCTACCTCAAGAGCACCGGGTTTACAGGTATAGGAAATGTACACACATAACTACCTTTCCCAAGATTGAAAACAGAGGGGGGTGGGAACTGGTCCCAAACAAAACAATGGAGTCTATGGATGTACACTCACTATCCAAGTAGACTCCATGCTTGGAAACTGGTGACCTCAGGTAGGCAGAGGATAGGGACTGCTCTCTGGGCATTAATTTCATTGTTGTCAGGAGCTGACAGGAACATGTATCACCTATCTTAAAACAGCTACATTAGCTGCCAATTTGTTTCTAGATCCAGTTCAAGTTTCTGGTTATGAGTCTGACTTTATGACCCATCGATCTAAAGGGCCATCTCCTCCTCAGACACCACCTATGACTCTCAGACTGACACTTAGCCTGCCTGGCATCATCAGCCAGAGTCTGGGCCCTCGCCACTGTAGCTTCCACTTTGCAGAATGGGATCCCTGAGGAGGAGAGAGGGGCACCATTAAAAAAAACCAAAATACAATAAATCAGGTGGTGCATCAAGCCCATTGTATTTCTCAGGGTGTTTAATGGAGTATATTTTTGTGTGAGAGGGAGTTTTTAAGGGGTTTGTTCCATTGGTTTTTAAAGGGTGTTGTTTTTAATCTTGATCTGTAAGCCACCTTGAGCCACAAGGAAGGCAGGATATAAATATTTAAATAAATGTATAGTAGGCTTCTGTCAGACTTTAATATTCAGCGGGACATATTTTGTGTATTAGGGAGAAATGTATAGTAGGAACTAAGTTTCTGTGCAAGTGAGCATATGAGATTTAATGAGCCAGGTTGTTTCTTCAAAAGAAATAGATAAGAAATTCAGACAGAGAAACTGAAAATTCAGGGCTTTTTTTTTGTAAAAACAATTTTTATTATTCTACAACATATTATATCACTATTTCATTTACTTCTCTCAAATAAAAGTAAATATATTGCATCACATTTCTACCTCCCCTCCTCCCTTTCAAGACTTCCCCAGTGTTACTTACAATATAAAAGCAATAATGGTAATTTAACATTTTTAAAAAACTGTTTAAAAAGAAAAAAGGAACTTATACTTCTTTATGGTCATTACCTCATTCTATTAATAATCCAATATATTAATAAATTAAGTCATATTATCTATCTTATTATAATCTTTTAAGAAAGAACAAAATATTTTCTCATACTCTCATTTCAACTATCATTCTTGTCTCAGTAAATTAAAAAAGCTGATAAACAAGTTATCCAGTATCAAATATCACCAAGTGTCCTTTCACTCTCCAGTATTCTTCCACATAGTTCTGAAACTTTCGCCATTCATTATTAAATTTTTCCATATCAAGTTCCTTTAGTGTTCTTGTTAATTTGTCCATTTCACTCCAGTGCATAGTTTTCATAACCCAGTCCCATTCTTCTGGAATTTTATTTTGCTTCCACAACTGCGCATACGTCTGTGCAGCTGAAAGCATGTACCAAAGTAATGTTCTGTCTTGCTTTGGAAAATTTTCTATTTGTAATCCCAACAAAAAGATTTCTGGTGCCTTCTTCACTTTGTATCCCAAAATCTTTGACATTTCTTGCTGGATCATTTGCCAATTTTGTACAGCCCATTCACAAGTCCACCACATATGGTAGAAGGACCCTTCATATTTTTTACATTTCCAACATCAATCAGACATCGGATTATTTGTTTTTGACAGTTTTTTTGGTGCCATATACCATCTATACAACATTTTGTTACAATTTTCTTTTATGTTATTACATGTCAATATTTTCATAGAGTTCTTCCACAAATATTCCCATTGTTCCATCTGAATTTCCTTGTTTATATTAATTGCCCACTTTATCATTTGAGATTTTACCAATTCTTCCTCTGTAGACCATTTCAGTAACTGTTTATATACTCTTGAGATCAATTTTACATCCTCACCAAACAGCATTTTCTCCATTTCTGTTTGTTCTTGTCTTATTCCTTCATTCCTAATATCCTGCTTCAGCAGACTTTTAATTTGTAACCATTGAAACCAATTAAATTTATAATCCAATTCTTCCACTGATTTTACTTCTGCTTTGCCTCCTTGTATTTTTAACAATTGTTTATATGGTAACCATTTCTCTTCCTCAATATACGAATATAACTTTATTACTTCTGTTGGCACAATCCACAGCGGTTTCCTCTCATCTCCATATTTTTGGTATTTCAACCAAGCTTTAAGCAAACTACTTCTTACATAATGATGTGAGAAAAAAACATCCATTTTACTTTTTCTGTAAGACAAATATGCATGCCAACCAAAAATCTTTCCATGGCCTTCTAATGTTAATAATTTTCTGTTTAATAACACTATCGAATCCTTAATCCATACCAAACAAACTGCATCATGATATAGTCTTAAATACGGTACTTGGAAGCCTCCCCTTTCTTTAGCATCTGTCAGGATCTTCATCTTAATTGTTGGTTTCTTGCCAGCCCATATAAATTCCGAAAGTTTCCTCTGCCATTTATGAAATTGTTTATCTTCTTTCACTATTGGTATAGTTTGAAACAAGAACATTATTCTTGGTAATACATTCATTTTTATTGCCCATATTCTACCCAGGATAGACAAATTCAACTTATTCCATTTTTGTAAGTCCACCTCAATTTTCTGCCAAAGTTTTTCATAGTTGTTTTTAAATAAGTCAATATTCTTTGTTGTAATTTCTACTCCTAAATTCTTTACTTTAGAGGCCACTTTACAGTTTGTTAAATTTTGTAATTCCATCTGCTTAGATTTTGACATATTTTTACACAATTTTTTTTGTTTTCTCTTTATTTACATAAAAGCCTGCCAGATCACCATATTATTTTATTTTCTGGAGCAGCAACAGTGTAACTTGAGTTGGGTTTTCATTTATAAACATTACATCATCTGCAAACACTCTGTATTTTTAAGAAAAGTCTTTTAATTTCAAACCCTCTATCTCCTTATCTTCTTGAACTTGCATAAGCAGTATTTCCATTATAAATATCAAAGGGGATAGAGGGCACCCTTGTCTTGTTCCTTTACAAATTGCTATTTTCTCTGTCAAATCTGCATTTATACAAAGTCTTGCTTGTTGGTCAGTATATATTGCCTTTACCATTCTAACAAAGTCTTCACCCAATCCCAATTTCTCCATTACTGCAAACATAAAGTCCCAATGAACATTTTCAAAAGCTTTCTCTGCATCAGCGAAAAGCAAAGCTACTTCTTTTTCAGGATGTTTTTCATAATATTCTATTATATCTATTACAGTTCTGATATTTTCTCTTAATTGCCTTCTGGGGAGAAACGCTGCTTGTTCCTCTTTAACAAAACTATTCAAATGCTGCTTCAGGCATATATTTTGTAGTCATTATTTAGCAATGAAATTGGTCTATAGTTTTTTACATTAGTCACATCTCTGTCTTCTTTTGGCATCAACGAGATTACTGCTTCCTTCTAAGTAGTAGGTATCTTCCCATCTATTCTTATAATGTTCATCAATTTCTGAAGTTTTGGAAGTAGAGTTTCTTTAAGAACTTTATAATATCTTGTTGTAAAACCGTCAGGACCCGGAGCCTTCCCTGGCTTCATTGAGTTAATTGCCTCTTCAATTTCTTCCTTACCAATTGGGTCATTTAAGATCTTTTTCATATTGTCCGTTGGGGTTTAACATTAATTTCCTGTAAATAGGCATCTATTTTCTCTTTTTCCCTCACATGACTTTTATACAAATTTGCATAATACTTATAAAACTCTCTTTTGATGCCTTCCTGGTCAACAATTTCTTTGTTACACAAACTAATTTTATTAACAATTTTATTTTCCGTTTTTCTTTTCATTTGCCAGGCCAAGTATTTTCCAGCTTTATTTGCACTCTCAAAAGATTTTTGTTGAAGCCTTTTTAAGTTCCATTCTACTTCTTTATTTAACAAGTGTCTTAGTTGGTCCTGTAGAATTCCAATTTCTTTTAAAATCTTCTTTTTCCCCAGAATCTTTATAAGCTCTCTCTCCTTCTTCTTAATCTCCTTCTGTATGTCTGTCATTTGTTTCTCTTTAGCTTTTCTGTCTTTATTATTCAATGTGATTAAAATACCTCTCATCACCACTTTATAAGCATCCCACACCGTTTGATATTGAATTTTCATTTACTTGGAAAAAGACTTTAGACTCTTTATGCAGAGATTCTACTACCCCATCTTTCTGCAGTAAATCTTCATTTATTTGCCATCTTAAAGTCTTTTTGGTAGGTTTCGCAGACCACATTATTGGATTCTGCTCTTATTTTTGGAAGAATCTCTATTTTTTTGTTGTAAGTCCCAAGTTTTTGGTACTCCATAACATATCAATCCTTGAGAAAGAGTTATGTCGAGCTGAGAAGAAGGTATAGTCTCTAACTGTAGGATTTTTCTCCCTCCAAATGTCTACAAGATTTTCTTGCTTGGCTAATTCAAAAAAAGACTTTGGTAGTTTACCTTCATTATGCTTCTTCCCAGATTTGTCCAAAATATTTTAACTGCACCATTAAAGTCTCCCATTAACATGATTTGCTCATATGTCTCTTGATCAAGTTGCTGCATAATGTCCTTAAAAAAAGAATCTTTTGCTCCATTAGGAGCATACAGTCCCAATAGCAAAGTCTTCTTGTGGTTCATCATCACTTGCACTGCAATATATCTACCATCATCGTCCTTAAAAATCAATTTTGGTTCCAATTCCTGTTTTACATTAAAAAAACCACGCCTCTTTTTTTCTCCTTAGCCAATGAAAAAAATTCCATACCAAATTGCTTATTCCACAAATATTTGTAATCCAATCATTTAATATGTACTTCTTGTAGACAAATTATGTTACATTTTTGCTTCCCAATCCAATGAAAAATTGCCTTTCTTTTTTGTGGTGAATTAAATCCATTTACATTTCAAGATAATAATTTGTAATCCATAATGGTTTTCTATTTTAATCTGAACCTCCAAATTCTTTATTCTCCACCAAAAACTTCTCCATCTCCTGAGTGCTTGTAATGGCAATCCTCTTCCCCTTGTATTCAAAAACCAATCCTTCTGGGAGAATCCATCCATATCTCATTTGACTCTCTCTCAATTGCTCAGTCAGTTTTTTATATAATCTTCTGTCACTTAAGACTTTCCTTGGTAATTCTTTCATAATTCTAACATCACTGCCTTCCACAATCAGCTTGCCTTCATACTGTTTACTTAGAATCCTTCCCACCAAGTCTCTTGTTACACATCTCACTACCACATATCTTGGTAGTTTATTTTTCCTTGCATATTCTGAATTGACCCTGTAAATATAGTCATAAAAGTAATTAGTCTCCTCAGGATCATCTCCAACATATTCAGCAATAATCCTTATTATGTATTTCCTTAAATCACCGTCCTTTTCAGGCACACCTCTCAAATATATCTGATTTTCCATTGATTTGCAGTCCTGCAGTCCTGCTTTGTCCTGCAATTTTTTAATAGTGGAATCCACTGTATTAATTCTTTCATCATGGTCTTTCACTTTCTCTTCCACCTCTTTGGATACTGATTTAAACTCTTTACTGAGAACTTCTATATCTTTTTTTTAATTCCTTCTTACAATCACTTATAGAATCTTTAATCAGTTTAGACAATCTAGCTTCCATGGCATCCATCTGTTCTTTTTTATCAGCCTTTTTGCCCTCTTCTAGTGTCTTGGCTCTTGTCTGTAATGGTTTTTGGTCTGACATTACTGCCTTTCCATTATAAATATAGGCTTTACAATTGAAGTCACCAAGTTCTTTTTAAATGGTATAGTCTTATAGATTAGGGCATGCCCTTTCAGAAAAGCCCAAAATCGCCGTCCTCCTATGCCCCTGGGTCCAGATATTAATTTTTAAAAAGTTATAATTTCCCAAAATGGTGCTCAGTGTTTTTCTATGGTTTAGTCCTAGAGGGGCTTAAAAAACCTATAGTTTTCCCTTCCCTTGATGGCCTCTTCCGCCCACACTTGCCACAAAGTCTCGTTATCTATGGTTGTGAAGTCTCACAATGTTCCCAGACGTCATTTCCTATAATGACTTGTTGATCTGCATTTCTTCCACTCTCAGGGGGAGTGACCACAAAAATTCCAAACAATATCAGCTTTTGCCTTTTTTAAGCCTTATATCTGTTTAACTCAGTCCAAGATTTCCCCCTCCTCCTTCTTTATTATTACAAGTTGTTTATGTGTCCAGACCTTCGTTTGCCTTCCAAATATTTCCCAATTTAGTCCCGGAGCAACAGATAAAAATCTCTTTACCTTTGAAGTCCCCACATCAAACACATTGGTCTGTTTCTCATCCACGATTAATTAGCCCTTAAGAAGAAGAAGATGATGATGATATTGGATTTATATCCCGCCCTCCACTCCGAAGAGTCTCAGAGCGGCTCACAATCTCCTTTACCTTCCTCCCCCACAACAGACACCCTGTGAGGTGGGTGGGGCTGGAGAGGGCTCTCACAGCAGCTGCCCTTTCAAGGACAACCTCTGTCAGAGCTATGGCTGACCCAAGGCCATGCTAGCAGGTGAAAGTGGAGGAGTGGGGAATCAAACCCGGTTCTCCCAGATAAGAGTCCGCACACTTAACCACTACACCAAACTGGCTCTCCGAAGCTTGCCACACATTGAATTTATGTCGATTTAATGACCCTAGATACCCTCTATAGACGTTGGAAGCGGTTCTTCTCCGGAGACTCTTCAAAGCCAAAAAGAAACCCCCCCTGGGATTTCTCGTTAGCCATAGTACCTCTCCTCAGAACTTTAAGCATATCTTGGTCATCATCTTGCCTAGATGATGTAGACAGCAGGAATTAAAACACCTTCTCTGTCCAGAATAGAGGGTCTGGTGAGCTCCCCCACTGGAAAGCTCGTCAATTCTCCATGAAATCCAAATCGGAAGCCAAAAATTCAGGGCTTTTTTGAGCAGGAACACAGTTCTGGCTGGCTTGGCATCAGGGGTGTGGCCTAATATGCAAATGTGTTCCTGTTGGGATTTTCCTGCAAAAATAGCCCTGTGTGAGATGATGGTGACATCAGGGGTGTGGCCTAATATGCAAAACACCCTGAGAAAATTAATTGACAATTGTCTTTATCATGCCTCTCCCTTTTTAAAAATCCCTTTTCTTCCTTCTTTTCATTTTGTCTCTCTTTCCTGTTCTCTGTAATTTCCTCTTCTTCCTTGGCAGTGTTGATACAGGAGGAGGATTTCTTTTTCCAACATTCAATTTTTTCAAATATTATTCCTCTTATTCCTTTCTTCACTTTAAAAAGATGGATTTCTCTTTAATTTCTCTTTGAAGAGGAAGTAGTGCACCCTCTTATATCTTCAGCCCTTACAGTTGTTTTATGCTACATACCACCAGGGCTCCACCCCCGCACACACACACAAACTTTTTTTGGAAAAAGAGGTGCCAGAACTCTCAAGAGGGAAATGAAGGAGAAATACATGGGTGCCCTCATGAACTTTTAAATGTTTTCTGAGATTTTTTTTCCACATAGAGGTTCTGGAACTCCATTCCACTGCATTCCCCCAGAAAAAAATGCCCTGCATACAACAGGGAGGTGTTGTAGAAGGAGGATAGGAAGCTTTGGAAAGATAGTGCCTGCCTCTGGACATCTACAACCATAGTTTGGGAGCCAGCTGTGGCTGCCTGACATGCCACCAGTGGCTCTTCTGAGCACCATTCCCCAATGGGGCTACACTGTGGTTCAGGAAAAGTGGGCAAATCTCTTACCTAGCAGGGACTGTGGTTGGTGATTAGTTGGCAAGCCTCATTTTAGCAATGGAAACAAATGTAGCCCTTCTGGCTGATGGTCATTGAGAATTTCTCTTACCAGTGCTACTCTTTGGTTAGGAGTAGAAAAGCTTCTGGTGCATCTGAGGGGAGGAAGTGCTTTGGCTACTTGCAAAATGGGAGAAAGGCTTAGACTAAACTTCTGGCTAAGACTTCTGGTTGGCTGACACTTATTTCCTGAGCTGCTCTCTCCTCATTTTCCCTTGCTTACAGATAAGACAACCGTAGCCACAGACACCTGCTCAAAAAAAGAATGGTCAGATCTGATCTAGAAAGATGGGGTCTGAAAGCCAGAAGAAATTTCACTTGAATTAGTTTCCCTTCCCAGGTATATAAGCATTCAAATTGCCTTTGGCCTGGTTACTTTTGGGTGCATGCCACTACTTTATACACATGTGCGGTGGACCTCTTTTGACACAAACAAGACTGCTACCATCAATTGAGTTTCTGCCTGAAGCAATTATTATAGGGATGTGCTGGAACAATTTGGGTGTATGACTAATTATTTGTATCCATGCCTGAATTTTAAAATTCATTTTTCAATATGGGTCTTCAAGGTATTCATTACACACACATTTTCCTTACTGACCTATTTTCTCTCTATTTTTCATCTATCTTTGGAAGGTTTTTATTGAAAAAAAAAAATCTTTTTATGCTCTTCTTTTCATTAATATGTTCAAGAAGCTATAGCTAAAATGTAGATAAACCGTATTTGGGGATCAAACAAGCTTAAGACTACAGAGCAATATATTGTTAGAAATTCATCTGTGTGTGAATTAGGAAGTTCCTGCTCCACTTTTTAAATGCTGGAAAATAACTCATTTTCTTTTGTTTAAATAGATTATTGAGCCTGGATATGAACGATAAACTCAAAATATTACTCAAAAAAAAATGAGAATTCTTCTACACCTAAATGCACTGGGGTCTGTTCAAAAATTGTCAATTATTCATTGTCCATAGTCCCTCCCCCAGTTCCCCACTGGATATGAATTGGGCATTGGAGTTTCATGGGGTACCCATCTTTGTCTGACTTGAGGCATGGGTTTTTGTTACTGTTTTATTGTGCCATCCATTGTTTTACTGTTTTTATTGTTTTGATGGGTTTCTGTTGTAAGCCACCCCCTGAGTCCACTCAAGAGATAAGGCAGGATATAAACTAACACTGCACTATAGTTGCAGTTTTTAAAAAGTTGCCCTGATATGAGCCCACAAAAAGTGCCATCATGTTTATGTGCATTTCAATGTCAATCTGCAATGCAATCCCAGTACTGCTTGCTGCAGAGTTTGGGATCTCAGGACTCCTGTGATGGCACCTTGAAGATATATTGATTCTGAAAACTCTGGGAGCCATCCTAAGCAGGTCTGTGTGGAAGTCAGTCCCATATTATTCAATGGGGTTTAAGATTATGTTATGCAAAATCAAAAGACATATGAAATGGAATGCAGGGCAAAGCAAACTCACTGAAAACTGTTTAGAAGGTAACCAGAAAATATATTGCTTATGATTTCCATTTTTTTTTCACAGAACATTTGAAAAAAGTTGTCACAATATATAGCATTTTTAAAAATTGTGATTTTTACATTTAATTTCTTGTGCAAAAAGGTACTTCTGATCAACCATAGTGATAACCAATGTAACAAGATTTGTGTTTCAGATTATGGGAGCTCTGGCGCTGGAAAGCTTAGATCCTGAACTCTTGTTGGTCTCAAGGGAGGGAAGGCATTTAAAAGGAGCGTGGTTCCTTTAAATGTGATGGCCAGAACTCCCTTTGGAATTCAATTGTGCTCGTCACACCCTTGCTTCTGGCTCCATCCTGAAGTCTCCTGGCTCCATCCTCAAAATCCCCACTGGGGATTTCTTGAATTGGACCTAGCAACCCTACTAAGGTATTACTGGACTCCAGTCTAACTGTTCTATTGCAGACCAACATGGCTACCCTCTGAAACTTGGTTCTATGAGACATTATTCTCTCAGTTAAGTTTCATTAAGTATTTATTACTGTAATTAAGTTGGATCCAGCCAGCTTCTTTGCCCAATTTCACCCTATCCTCCTTACTACAGTCCCCATCCCACATGGCCTTTGTCCTTCCAGGTCCCAAGATCCCCAGTGTAGGCTTTTTGGTGATAAAAAGGCCTTTTCACCAATGGAAAAACTAACCCATTATAACCCTGAATGAAAATAATATCTGGGAGGTGGGGAGGAAAAGACAGCTTTTCTGTTTACCCTTAAAGTTTGTACAGTGTGAGTACTGAAACTTGGGGTATGGGGTCCATCAGAACAGACTCACTGAAGAAGGTTCATGCACTTACAAGAATTTATGTGATCTTTTTTTGTCCTTGCCTTTGACCATTAACTGTTCTTCCCCCCTTCAGCAGTAAAAAGCACCTGTCCTACTTTCAAAAGCTGGACCAGGGATCAAGAGGGTACCCAGGTAGAGACAAAGAGAAAAAGACATATCTGGAATCATAATACAAAAGGTACTGCAATAGGACATGCCCAGTGATTTCAACCTACCCCACATTCACAAAGGCCTGTGCATTCCTGGTGCCCCATGGTATCTCCCTTGCAAAAGTACAGAGAGTAGAACATTGAATCAGGCAAAAAGAAAAGCTTTTCTGAATTTGGGAATTAGTAGACTGGCCAGATGATTAGAGTGCACAAACTTCTTGTCCCTGAATAAATGCTATTTTGTGACAAGACTTAAATTATTTTGTTATTGAATACCCCAAATCCTTTGCTCAGATCTGTCAATGGATTCTGAAGGGCTGGGGGGTGGGCTGTGCAAGGGTTTTATACTGGCTTATAGCTATGGTCTGAGTACAAAATGAACAAGGAATCAGGCACCTGTCTGGGGGAGACGTCTCACCCAGACAGCCTGTTTACAGTGGTTCTTATCTGAGCTCAGCTATGCACTACAATACTAGGCACAGCTAGCTAGAATGAAAGACAGTAACTAAAGGACAAACATGGCATCAGTGAAGATTCAGTTGCCTTCTCACTATACAATGGTCTTTCACATGTACATCCACTACAGAATCAGCCAGCACCATCTCTTGGCAATACAGCTTAACTTCCCTGGTAGAGGTGTGTTAAAAATTCGCAAGGGCTAAAGCTCATGTTGAATACTCGGAAGAGAGAGATAACATACCAGGATACAAAGAAAGGGTTGGTCTCATGGCCGACATTGACAGATTTGATGGACTTCCTACTGCTATTTACTGAAAGCAGTGGCATCTGAAGTTGGTCAGATCTGTGAGGGGAAGGCAATGTTTTGCAGGGGAAACCTAATCAGGGAAGGCATGTGCTTTGTAAAAACTTATCTTTTAATTTATGTTTTGCTTAGGTGTATTCTGAAAATGGATGCAAGCCCAACCCTGGACTGATAAGAATTTATAGAGGACAGGATGTGTGAAGCACTCCTTCCTCTCAACTACTGATCTCCCCCCTGCCATTGCCCCCCACTGGGTGCGGTCACACTCACCATTAAATCCATCTGCAACGCACCTCTATTATAATCCGCACAACCAATTTTCCGATCAGACAACAGCCAGGCTCCTGTTCTATCCCTTTTCTATCCTGGTCGATCAGAGTGCTCTACCGGACCTCGTTTCATGAGGCGTCAATCTGCATTAGCGCAGGCGCAGTGATGCCCGCTATCTGCACTATTAAACAGATCCAGCGTCTCCTCCCTTCTCCACGAGAGACCTCGTACACCCACCATGACCTCGTTCTCGAGGGCGGGGATGCGTGTCGCTTTTAAATGGATCGGATCACTAACAGTTTTGCTAGTCCATTGGCACTACTTTTCCAGCACGAGCACTACACGTGCAGAAAAAAACCCAGGAATTCAAATCAGTTTCTGGACATAGGGGCGGGTATTCAAATGTTTCCAGACATAGGGGCGGGTAAACGATTTATCGAGCCAACATTCACTCGCTCATTCACTGGCGCAGTGATATCACTTGCAGGGGGCTTTGGGAGGGAAGCGGTGGTACGCTTCTGATGAGTCGCCAACGATGGAGTGTTCAAACAGAGAAATTCTGCTCAGGAACCATCAGAAGAATTTTGTTCCAGATTTAAAGCAGTATCAAATTCGTCCGCGCCCCAGTCGTCTCAACGCGAGACTCGAACGAGCTAACCACCATTCGCAGATGCTGACGTTTGGACAACCACTTAAAATCCGACATGCTTCCGGACTCCACTCATGCCCATAGTGGAATTTTCTGAACGTCTGACCTCACCCATTGTGTCTCTGTTAGCATGGCAAATGCATGTTCATTTGGAAATGTGCATTTGCTGAGAGAACTAGTTTTGCGTTGAGTGAACTGACTGAACATGCATACCAATAGCAACATTAGCTAGTGTCAGGGCTTTTTTTTTATCAGGAACACACAGGAACACAGTTCCAGCTGGCTTGGTGTCAGGGGTGTGGCCCAATATGCAAATGAAGTCCTTATGTGCTTTTTCTACAAAAAGCCCTGTGCAAAACAATGGTGCTGTCAGGGGGTATGGTCTAATATGCAAATGAGTTCCTGCTGAGCTTTTTCTGCAAAAAATGCCCTGGCTAGTATATATTTCCAGCCTATGTTGGATGGCATCTATAAGCTTCCAAATGGTAAATATTTTGTGGCATAGAACGAGGCCATAGTTTGATGATTTTTTTTAACAGAAAAAGAAGCATTTCCATAATGGTGGTCAGGACAGGAATTATGCATGAATCATTGATTGATCTCCTATTCCCACAGCATTAGGAATAGAACAAAAATTGGATGTTTTAGAGAGAACCATGCTTAATTAGAGGTTTTCAGGGGCATTGAACAATCCAAGGAGTGTTATGTCCTCAGACAACTGGCCTTGTAGGAATCAAGTGTTAAAAGGCCTCACAGATACAGCCTTGTTGGTATTGTGGCCATACGGAATAAATTCCCAGCCTTGTTGGTATTGTGGCCATACGGAATAAATAGAGAACAAAGTAAAAAATCTGCCTCCATTTTAGCTATATAAAAAAGAGGAGATGGTGATGATATCACACACCCTGATGTCATATTCCTGGACTCAGCTCTCACAACCTAGTCTGCTTTCAGATGAAGAATCTCCCCCACTTCAGTTACCCAACTTGTGTATTTCTTCCCAGCTTTCTACATGACTTTGTCCTATAACTGTGCCCAAATCATAGTCTGATTTCCTCCACACACACACACCCTATCCCCATGAAACACATGCTTTATTTTAATCCACCCCAAATCTGGGGTTTCCCAGCAAGACATTTTTGAGCTGTCCCCCATCACCACCCCAGTGTCTGAAAGGGAATGTATGTTGAGAGTACTAGATGCTATGTCCCTGTGTCTCAGACCTCCAAAAGCAAGTGACCACAGAGATTCAGGCAGATAGGCATATACCAAGCATCTCTGTTTGCTCTCTACTGTCACTGACTCGCTTTGAAGTGTAGATCAACACCCTTGAGGGAAAGGCAACTTCATTCCATTGGACCAATCTCTCTCTCCCCCCCACCCCTCACACACCATACACACAAGATGAGGGTCCAGGATGCTTCTCTCTGCATCCACTCCCATCTGTTAGCTAGATAGTACAGGAACTGTCTCTACTTCTCTACCCTACACTATCAAACATGTATTTCTAGACTAAAGTACCGTAGTTATTATTTTGTTTCAACTTGAACATGACTCAGAGTAACTTTGTAAGCATTTGGTCAGGTTTAATAGAAGTATTGCGGCATTAAAGCCTTGTGCACTCAGCTAATTAAAGAAGGATTTGGACTGCTAGAACCAGTACCCTTCCTACAATGTACACCCCACTCACTTCCTACTAGGAATGCCAGCCTCCGGTGGGACCTGGGGACCCTCTGAAATTACAGTTTATCTCCAGGCTACAGAGATCAGTTCTCATGGGGAAAAAAAGAGATGCTTTGGAGGGTATTTTACCCCACTGAGGTTCCTGTCCTTCCCAGGCTCTTCCCAACTTGGAGTTGGCATCCCCATACCCCCACAGGCAATATTGGGGAGGGGTGTCTGAACTTAGCAGGGTCTCTTCAAAAATGGTAACACTTGATTTGGGCATCCCCCCCTCCTGCATTTTATGCTTTTAACAGGATGGCTTAAAACAAACTCAGCCTCTGCCCAGCAGTTGGTGGAGGCAGGATTGCTAGACTGGGGGCCCTACATGGAGAAGGAGGATGGTGTGGGGGGCAATACCTGCAGGCTGTGTGTGAGAGCAAGTGATGTCATCATGCAAGGGGCAACACTTTAGCACTTTCCATAGATTTTGGGGTGAATCATCTCCCCATGGCACAATGATGTCACTTCCAGGCTGCATCAAAAGTTGTATCATTCTTTTTGAGGACAACCATTGTGCACCCCCCAACTGTAAGTTGCCACCTCCCTTCATCTTCCCAGTCCTGTGTGAAAGCAGCCTGAATGTGAAAAGACCTAGAACGGCCATAAACCAGTTTCTCTGCACATTTAACCCCTTGCTGCACAATACTGAACATTACATATGCTAACAGTTTGATCATAAGCAAAGTTAAAGGTAAAGCTAGTCTCCTGTGCATGCACCAGTCGTTTCCAACACTGGGGTTACACCCTTTTAAAATGCAGTCAATGGGATTAGAAGGGTGTAACGATTGTGCTAATAAGTACCATACAGTGAGGATTATTCCAGTTTTCCTATTTCAGTTCGGTGCAAACAAATCAAGTCCAATTAAATGGAAATTATTTACCAGGAACATACAATAAATCTGGAATACAATTCCTGCGAATGGAAAGACATCAAATCAGCCAGCCCGGCAACAGAGGGATGCCCTTGATTAATAAAGGGGGTAGCACAGCGTTACCTTAGCGGCACAGAGCAACTACTGCCTGGCCTTGCTGGGAGGGATGTCTCATGTAATTAACATGACTCTCACCCTTTTGCTTTTTAACATGCCTCTTAATTAAGCTATTCAGACTCTTAACTTTAGCATCTGACCAGAACTGCTCCAAAATAATTTATTTCACAATGATAGTCAGCAGCGCCTCCCTAATCTATTTTTATCCCTGCCAGCCACCTTGGTATTTGCAGAGAAAGGAATAGATTCCTTTTACTCCTTGGAGTATTTCATCCTTCTTTTATTTCTTTTTTTAAAAAACCACAAAAGAGAAAATAACATATACAGCTTGACATTATCTTGGAAGTTAGAATTCCAGCATGATAGGAATAAAGTCCCTTTCTTGACAAATTTGTCTGGTTGTACTTCTTCTTTCCCCCCTTCTGTAGTTTCTTCACTTAGGGTCAAAAAGAACAAAAAAAGAGACTGTGGATCTCCTGGCATCCCTTACAACTAAATTTTGGGCATGAGGGGCCCTTATGGAGGCCATGCGGGGAGAAGAAAATGGATTTTAATCTTTCTGCTCCTGAACAATTTTGCTTATCATTCCCCCATGCTTCTATTAACCTTGTAATAATAAAAAAAGACAAGTAACTGCTGTTTTTCCCCCCTTTCAAGGAAAATAGGAGATGGGGGAAGGGAGTGTGAGAGATGTAAGTAAGCACACTGGAAAGATTAATCCAGTTTCTCTTCCCCACATGGACCTGATCCAAATTGGCATCACAAACCTGTAACATCTACTTTTTACCAATATTGGCAAGATAAGCTTCATACAAGGGAGGGCCTGTGAAAGTCCTGGGTTGGGGGGAATCCCATCTCTACTCCCAGTTGATGAGCCATCTTGTTCAGGACTCACCTTGGAGTCCTGTCATGGTGGCAGCAGTGTTTGGGAGCCAGAGAGGCCCCCAACATCTGCTGCTGCCATGGCAGGGCCCAGGGTGGCTCCCAGTTTTTGCTGATGCTGCAGCCGAGCCTGAACCAGGTTATAACATGTGCCTCGGTGGCTGAGCCCAGAGCAGCTCCTGGCATCAGGTGCCACCGTCATTGTGCTCAGTAGGGGCGCTGATGTCCTCCTCCACCATTACCAGGCCCAATGTGGCTGCCAGCCTCCTCCTCTGTGGTTGCTGACCCCTGTCACTGGGCTGGGCTGGAGCAGCTCCTTCTTGGTTCAACAGGCTCTTGGATGGCACTGTTGACATTGCTGGGCCCAGCGGAGAGCCCTGGGCTGTGCAGCAACCACCACTGGACCCAGCATCACTGCTGTTGACCACAGGAGGTAAGTGCATTCTCTGCACCTGCATAGAAAACATTTTTTTAAGTTATGCTGAGATTTAACTCCTTGTGTATTTTTCAAACATTTTAAATTTTTCTGCACAATTGGGGAACAATGTTTCCCCTAAGCTGAGTTAGTGTGAGCTAGCTCACAGTTTTTTAAGGTAAGATAAGGTAAAATTTTATTTGTATCCCGTCCTCCCCCGCCGAAGCAGGCTCAGGGCGGCTAACAACATTTAAAAGTGAACAATACAATAATAAGACATTAAAATCACAAAACCAATCAATAATTAATTAAAACATTTCTAAATCTAACACTATTAAGTCTGGCAGTAAACATTATTGTTTGACGCTATGTCTGTCAGATGGTGTAGTGGTGGTGGATCCCTAGACCAGACCATTTTGGCGTTTCCTTTGTTGTGCACCCATAATTCAGTCATTGATAAACGCCTGTTTAAAGTGGGTAGTCTTGCAGGCCCTGCGGAACTGGTCTAAGTTCCGCAGGGCCCGTACTTCCTCTGGGAGCTGATTCCAGAGGTGTGGGGCCGCGGTGGAAAAGGCCCGAGTGCGGGTGTTTTGAAGTTTAACTTCTTTTGGCCCAGGGATAGTCAGTCTGTTTTTTCCTACTGACCTCAGAGCTCTCTGGGGCTCATATGGGGAGAGACGGTCCCTCAGGTAAGTCGGTCCCTGGCCATATAGGGCTTTTAGCCTCCAGCTCACACATTTTTGTCTTAGCTCAGGAAAAATTGCCCCAGAACAAACTAATTTACTCAGTAGCTCATGAAGTAGAATTTTTGCTCATGAGACTCCACAGCTTAGAGGGAGTATTGTTGGGGAGTCCCCCAAGCCAAACTCAAAGCCTCCAGTTGGCCCCAGTTCACAGATTTAGCTGACCACATATGGCTAATAGTATATAGATCTTTTCCCCTACACTCTCAGAGCCTCTGTTCAGCCTCACAACAACTCTGTGAGGTAACTTCCAGAGCAGTAGCCATATTAATATCCTAAAGCCAGGGCAACACTTGTGTGGCACCGTAAAAGAAAATACATTTATTTTAGCATAAGCTTTCATGAGATAAAGGCCACGGTCACACTCACCATTAAATCCATCCCTAATCTGTCGCTATTATACCCCACAGCTTTTTTACTACGAATTTCCTGATCAGACATCCCTCCATCCTTCAGTTCTAAGCAGCGTTGGTCCCGTCGCTGGTTGATCAGAGGTCTCAACTTGACCTCATTTTTTGAGATGGCATTCTGCACTCGCGCAAGCGCAGTACCATGGGATATCATGTTTGACTTTTTTTTTAAAGGTGCCAGCAAAGGTGGGTGATCTGTCCCCCCCCCCCCAATTTAAACACCCGGCCAGGGAGGGGAAGCCCGGGAGTTCTCTTTGCTGTCTCTCCATCTGGCGGGGAGACGGCAAAGGTGGGTCATCTTCCTCCCCCCCCATTTAAACACCCCACCGTGGTGTTTAAATAGGGGGGGAGCGCGGCAATTCTCTTTGCTGTCTCTCTGCCTGGCGGGGAGACGGCAAAGGTGGGTCATCTTCCTCCCCCTCCATTTAAACACCCCACTGGGGTGTTTAAATGGGGGGGGGAGCACAGGAGCTCTCTTTGCTGTCTCTCTGCCTGGCGGAGAGAAGGCAAAGGTGGGCGATCTGCCTTTTCCTCACATTTAAACACCCCACCTGGGTGTTTAAAGGGGGGGTGGGAAGCCCGGGAACTGCCTTTGCCATCTCCCTGCCTGGCAGGGAGACAGCAAAGGTGGGCAATCTGCCTCCCCCCCCCATTTAGGAATGGTCCCCTGTGCAAGCACCAGTCATTTTCGACTCTGGGGTGATGTTGCTTTCATAAAGTTTTCACTGCAGACCTTTTACAGGGTGGTTTGCCATTGCCTTCCCCGGTCATTACACTTTCCCCCCCAGCAAGCTGGGTACTCATTTTACCGACCTCTGAAGGTTGGAAGGCTGAGTCAACAATTGCTGGTGCAATGATATCATTTGGAGTGGGCTCTCGCAGGGAAGCGGATGTTTGCTTGCAACAAGTCGGCTACAATGGAGCATTCAAACATAGAAAGTACGCGCGGAGTCATCGGAAGCATTCTTGGTCCGGATTTAATGTACTATCAAAAAAGTCCATGTCCCAGTCGTGGCAGTGCGGGACACAAATGAGCCAATGACCATTGCCAGATGCTGATGTTTGGACAACCACATAAAATCCGACATACATCTGGCTTTCATCCATGCCCATCTCATCAGTTTATGTGCGTCTGACCTCGGCCAAAGCCTCCTTTGTTAAATGCATGAAATGCTGTATTTTGTTGGTTGAGAAAACAATAGTTCTCAATAATCCTAGCAGAAAGTGATGATGGAGAATTTAGGGAAGAGTAATCTATCAAAAATATAGGCCATGGTCAAATCTCTGGGCAATTGTTACTACTCCTGTTCAAAATTGTAATTTTTTTTTGGAGGGGGGGGGCGGTGGAAGAGGCCAGGAATTTCTCTCTGTGTTGCACATGCTCAGATTTTCCCTGAACACTCACAAACACTTGTAATGCTCTTTTACAATTTTGATAGGGATGCTCACAAAAAACAACAACCCATCTCAAGTTGAACACCTTAAGGGACTGCTCCATATTGTGAAAAGCACTCTTATACTTCACCTACACATGACACTCACCACAGCAGCGTCACTGTGATGAGTTCTCTAATACATTGGTTTAGTTGCACTCCTTATGTGAATTGGGGTCAATGCATGCTGAGGTATGCCTTGGTTACTATGCTCCATGTTCTTGGAAGCCTCAGTGATTGTAAACAAGATAATACAATCAATATTCATGAGTGGCAAACCAACAAACATATGGTTTTGGCCATGGAAAACTGGACTGTGAGGATGCCAATCTATGTGGTAAATGTAAAAGCCTTTGGGGAAGACCACTCTTCCATGTCTCTTTATGGCCAGGAAGCTCCTGGACAATTTGTCATGACAACCTGCTCCCAAAACACAGGTGTGCCCAAATGCTAAACTAAACCACGATTTGCTGGTGAATTTCAACAAGTAATTACCCAGCTGTTTTCCCAATTGTTGTTAAGTGGTCTCCAGCTGCCAAGAAACCCCACCCACTTTGTACTCCTGCCTAAATGAACAGGACGTGTAGGTTTGTGATGCTGAGGTGGCACACAAATCTTTCAAGCCGCAAAGGAGCCGTTCCTAATTGTGAGCTGGACTGTGCTGTGCTTGTTGGAAATAATTAGAGTGCAGCAGCTTCAGCAGGCCAGGATTTTTTTTTTTAAATCCTCCTCAGTACAGATTTTTATCAGTAACTATTGGCTTCCTGCTCATTTCTGACACTGTCATTCTGCCAGGCTGGAAAACATGGGGGGTGGATGGGAAGGGAAGAAAGGTATTATCTGTAATGCGCACAAATAATGCAGCCCTGAAGGAGCCAAGTGGAGGAACTGGGCTCGACATATGAGACAGACAGAAACAATTCCCTACATGGATTCAAAGCCAAACTCAACTGGGGGAAGGATGACTGAACACATTGGGGGGAGAGGAGGAGGAAATCCTCTCCCGCCCCCACTTTTCCTTTTTTTCCAAAAGGGATAGCTGAAATCTTTCTTAATTACTGCTTATTTCAATGACAGAATTGTAATTTATCATTTAGTTGTAATTTGACATATGTTCACACCTTTGCCATTTCCAATTTCCTCCTTCGTTCTAATTGTCTGCTTCACTCGCCTGTCATGCACTCCTCTTGGGATTAATTCGAGCTGTCTGTCTGCGCCACGCTACCAGCACACTTGGGGCTGCCGAGAGCGTGACAGCGCCAATGTGCCCATCGTTTATCTAAGGCATTAGTCAGCCATCATGCTCCCGCGGCTTCTCCCTTGCCATCCTTCCCCACTGCCACTTGTTTATTGTTTATTCCATTTTTTTTTACATTGGTGACTTTTCAATGTTTTATTAGGCTCTAATTATGCTCTTAGCTGTCAGCTGGGGGGGAAAAGGAGAGAAAATGGTGGCATTAATTACTGGGAGGAGGCCACTCAAAGAAGCAATAAATAGACCAGTAGATGTCTCTCTCTGTCTCTTGCTTCCTCATCTGATTTAAATATACTTTACATTTTCCCACAGCTGCTGGAACCCCCTATTCATTCTCTCTCTCTTGCATGTTTCACTGCCCTATAGTTTTCCACTACGGGATACCTAAGCCTTTTTCTTTTTGGTTCATGGCTACAGGGTGTTTGATTTCTTTCATATGAAAACAGCCTTTTTATTATGATAGCTGCTTTCCATTAGATTGTGGCTAACATTTCCAAGGCTGCTGGTCTCAACAGGATGAAAGTGGGCCCAAATATTTGACAGATGAAAAAAAAGTACCCCCATGCTATATTCAGCATGGATATAGCATAGATCAGGGTGAGAGAAATTAATTAGCCAGTGGCTGCAATGATGAGATAACCTCAGTGCATTCCCTTTCCCCATAGTTCCTTCTTAGCCTGCTATAACAGCCCCTATCCTCTTCCCACCCTCAGAGGTAAGGTTTTCCCTCTTTTTATGTGTGTGTCCCATCATTGACTGAGCAGCCTGGGTAATATGTATTCTTCTCTTTAAAGTAGCTTTAGCAGTCCCACCCTGTGTCAGTAATATATAACGGCTATTTTCTCAAGGCCAGGACCTGAAGGAAGGATTAGGGTCTCCCTTTAAACTTAAATGACAAAAAATGGCACTTGAGCTGCTTTTAAAATTCAAAAATAACAGAAGGTTTTATTTTACATCAAGAGAAAAGGTCAGGTGAAGTCAAGGCTTGAAAATATTCATTAGTCTGTACATAAGAAAATAGTTCTTATGTGCAGGCTAATAAGAGTTTCATAAGCTTTTTCGCAGTTTCTTAAAATTTTACAATGAGAGACTTTTGTTCCAGAATTTTTCCAAGCACTTCAGCACACTCAGGTACCCATTCTCAGCTCCATTCAGCAGAGACAGGCTGGCTCAAAACATCAACCGTTTACTTAGAAGAAGACAATTCCACCAACTAACAATCTCAGCGAACATGCAAAAACTGGAAACTGAAACTAAAGCTCCACCCAATAGGATCAAACCAAATCACACAGATACCAGAGGAGGAGGAGCCTGTTCCATTACATCCAAACTGGTATGCAATAAAAATACTTCTCTTGAAACACCAATTTTTCTCTGACTCTTTAGATCTCTCCACACAGTTTTTAACCACACAAGACCAGGGATCTCTGTACCTTTTAGAGATATCATCCTGTCCAACTAGGTAGAGAATCTTCTCTCCCTAGAAGATCTTTCCCTTTTCCTTGGCCTGAATGGGAATCTCAGTTTACTTACCAAACCTCTTAGCCAACTTTTTCCCAGTTCTTCTGTCTGTGTTGAACTGCTTTCAGATAAGGCTGAAATTAGACTCACTGTTGTGTCCTAGGCTCAAATGGGAGAACTGTTACTTTTGGAGGGAAGCTGAACAAGCCAAAGCTTGTACTCCACACCAGGGTTCCAGAGAAGGCCTAAGCGTGCCCAATCAGGGGAAGGATTGAAACATAAGTAGCCAATCAACATCTAGGCTCATACTGTACCCTGATAGGCCCTTAGGCCCCTGTAAATAGCCAATCCATGTACATAGTTAAGGACCAATCAGAAGGGGGCAAGAATTGTATAAAGGAGTGGGAAGTTTGAATAGAGCTCAGTCTGTGTGTGTGTTCCTGAAGTAAAGCTTGCTGAAATCACTCTCCGACTCTGGTCTCTTACTGCGCCGACCCCAGTACTTTACACTCACTCAAGATGGAATTTGGACTTTCACCAGTCAAGGCTCAAATTGTCAGCATCCAGGTCTTTTAAGACTCTGCTCATCTGATGCTGACCATCAGATTGCTCAGAGCGGCCTGTCACTCAAGGCCACCTAACTCTGCGAAGCACTAACCCCTCACAGTCCTGCAGTTTCATGTACAGCACTTTTAAGCCTCATAAAAAGTGCAGTCTGTCACACCTGCCTACTCTTTGCAACCAACACTTTCCATCCCTCACCATCACATCACGCCTCACCATTCTGTCTTTCTAAGATGACACTTTTTTCAGTTTCTGGATTTATCATCTAGTTGAGATGAAAATGAGAATGGTCATTGCTTTCACAAAAGCTTGCAAATTATACAGTAATCTTACTTCTGCCAAGGGAATGGCAGAGGCCTTTATATCTAAATGCGCATGAACTGAAAAACTGGAATTCCAACTGAAGTTGTTTCATTTGTACAAGGAATTCATGGTGATTTGCGTGTTTATCCACTCCATATTATTATTGGCGACAACTTTATGAGGTAAGTTATAGTAAGTGATCCAAGGTCACCTTAAAGGTCCTCAGGGATGGACCCAGCACTCAAAACACTTTTCTGCATTGGCTGAACTATGGTACGCTACAGAGCTTACCTTGGTTATACATTCTGGAGGATGGATGGTTAGCTTAAAATGGGCAGAGAGGCAATACTAAGTATAAACAGAAGACACTTTCTGTGAATGTCTCTTTTCCATGTGGTGAATATACTCTTACAAATAATATATTTACCAGTATTTATAGTCCACTTCTCTCAAGCATATTCAGATCTCAATAAAAAGCTGAAATCAATTTGTGGCAACCCCAACAAAGGGCTTGCAAGGCAAGTGAGAAACAGAGGTGGCTTGCCATTGCCTTCCTTTGCAGAGTCTTCCAAGTATTGACCCTGCTTGGTTCTGAGATGTGATGATATTTAAGTGACTATTTATGTACTGAGGTTATTGGTGGGGATATAATTCATACCTAATTTTGAATTTTCAATATTTGATCAAAAGGTTTTCATATATTAAAAAATCCCCTTGCTCCTTTCAGATCACCAATCCTTAGAAAATTGTTTCACACAGCTACTCCATTGTTGCCTTGTTAATTTCCTAGAATTATGTGGGGATGGAACATCATACCAGTGGCCTGTTATTGAGGGAAAATCTTTAGTTCTATATTAGTAGCCTGGAAAAACCTCTACAGTTGCCTTCTTGCAAAGACAATATTATCTGTGTTTTATTCTACCCACCATTTCTTCCATTTGTCACCTGTGGAATTTTTGCCACCCCCCTTTTAAAAGCAGTGGATAGTCTTATGGAAAACTATAGCAATGTACATACCGCTGATTTTAAAAAACCAAGAAAAAGCTTGCCAGTGGAATGTGGGATGGTGGGCATAAGGGGAAACTGAGATGAAATGGCACTGAATATGGACAGGAAGGTGTGGAACTTTTCCATCCATACTGGAACCAAACCTGTTTTCACTACCATCTCCCTGGAAACATCATACTAAAACAGGTTTGGAAAGCTACATAGCTGAGCCAGGGAAAACCTGGAAAGTGGATAACTTCATGATGACAATGCTGTGTGGATGCTTCAAATGCCCCCACCCCCACCCCGCTGTAGTTTTTTGGGGGGATGTGGAGTGAAACTGGAAGCAATATCAGTAATAAAAATCCTCATACTGATTCGAACCAAAGGTACATCAAGCCCAGTATTAACATTCTGACATACAGCATCTCTCCAGGTGCCAGAAAAAAGTCATTCCAAGATCTAATAGTCCAAGATCACCCATCTGTCTGAATTCCAGTTTAATCACAAATTGCAAGCCACATGACCTCTAAACAACTTGGAATGGTCAAAACTGGTTAAATCTATTGTCACGCAGCAGGGGCCTAGCAGGGCCTTCTACTGGCTGCCACCAATCTGGTAAGGGTTTGTATGGAGGGCCCAGAGCACCCAACCTCCCTTGTCTTCCTTATTAAGAGATACCTCTTACTGTGACCAAGGAGACGTGGGGACCAAGGAGTATAACAACAGTTTATTCACAGTGCTCAAATAATAAGTGGGTAAAATAGTGAAATACATATACAGTAAAGGTTGGTGCAAATAAACAAAAGCCCTGACGTGTTTAACTATACAG
Source organism: Heteronotia binoei (assembly GCF_032191835.1). Lineage (NCBI taxonomy): Eukaryota > Metazoa > Chordata > Lepidosauria > Squamata > Gekkonidae > Heteronotia > Heteronotia binoei. Next base: position 90,405,067 of record NC_083231.1, read on the forward strand.
TCCCTATTCTAATAACCAGCACTCACCCTCTTGGGGAAGGGATCTTTCCCCTGCTGCAGACTCTCTAGGCTATAGCCTGCCTCCAGCTCAGCCTTCCAGGAAAAGAACATACCCTGCCTGGGCTTGGCCTTTTTATGTTCTCCTCCCAGGCCCCACCCCTCTCTGGGCCAGTTTCCCTTAGGACTGGAGGTTCCTAACCCGCTGGCCCACATTGGGCCGGTGGGGGGAACCTCCCCCAATGTCAGAGGCACAATGACGTTACCCAGAAGTGAGGTTATCGCGCCAGCGATGCTGCACGACAGCTGCTCTAGTCATTTCCAGGAAAATTCTATGGTTTTCCCGGATGCTCTAGCAATTTGGGAGGGAAAACTCTATGGTACAATATTCAGAAAATTCAGAAAAAAGTTCCCCTCCGGAGGCCGCATGGGACTTGGCAATCCTAGTTTCCCTCCAAAACCTTGCCACTCACTCAGAGGGACAGAAAGGATTCTGGAAAATGTAGACTCTTTTGTAACTCCCAGGCAGGCTTCTCTGGAGCCTGCAGGCCTCACTAGGTCCAAGATCATGACATCTATACTGGAAACATTTCCCATTGTATGCATTCTCACCCAGTTACCTGGGAACTGTTATTTGCTCCAGGAAGTTCTGCACATGGCCAATGTGATGGGTACCACTGACTGATGATTGCTGCCAACTGTGCAGGCGCAACTGAACCTTCTCCCACTTTGAGCATGCATCAAGATGATGAATGCCTCTAGCTAATGAGTGCTGCCAGCTGCACAGATGCAAAAGGGGTGCCAACACTCAGAAAAGTAGTTGATTTAAACGATGCACAACCTGCCCATGATGAGCTAGTGATGACATAAGCAAGCAAGCTGATGAATTGTGAATGTGCATGAGGCAATTACAGCACAGATCCAAAACTATTTTAAAATGTTTATTTAAAATCAAATTTTCAAAAATCAATGGGATCAGGGAAGGTGCTTGACTAGACAAGAAATGGGCTTTCTGAGCAACATAATTTTGATTGTGCAGAACCTGGATTATCCCACTACTACTGAGCTATGGCCAGTGATGGTGCTTAAACTTTTTAGAAAGCACAATGTGTTAGATGCAATACTCCTTCTAAGCTGTGGAGTCTTGTGAACAAAAATTCTACTTCATGACTACTGGCATTAAAGTTGTGGGCTATTGCATAGATTAGTTTGCTCTGGGGCCATTTTTCCTGAGCTAAAACAAAAATGTGTAAAATGGGGGCTAAAAAACTAGCTTGCACTAACTCAGTTTAGGTAGTCCACAGAATACAGAACATTGTTTTCATCATGCCAAATTAAAACAGACATATTGCATGTGTTTTACAGCAATCTTATTTTAAATGTGAACTATTTAAAAAAAGAAAAAGAAAACCCAGACTTGAATCAATTCTTCTAAATAATCCAAGCATACAGATGTAGGGATTGCAGCAACTGAGAAACAATGGATATTAATTCCTTTTCCCAACATTTGAACTTTTTATCAGCACCATATATTTCTGTAATCCTAAAGACTAGAAGTATAACATTTTTTAAATAATGGGATTTGACAGTCATGGAATTATAGTATGCTGGGTGGATCTCATGCTACCTACCCTTGAATTTGATCATGTTACTCATACCTCTTTTCCACTGAAACACAGCCCATTTCTTGTAATTTACATAAGGAAGACCCCATGGTTCAGTATTTCAGTTTTCAATTTAAAAGGATCTGAAGTGCTGGAAAAGACTTTTTTCTGCTTGAGACCCCACAGTGCAACTGCTATTCCGAGTAGACACTCCAGCTGTAGTGATGCAATGGGCTATTTCAGTGTATGGATAGTTCTTACATTCATGAGATTTGAGAAACCAATGTGAGATACTTATGAAATACAGAATAAGGGTAACAGTAGCTCATGGCAAAGCCTGATGCTGATGAAGAGTAGATGCTGCAGAAGATATGCAAAAAGGTAATATTTATTTTTTATTTTCAATTTATAACCCCCCCTTGCCATAACAGGCTCACTGCATGTCTGCTATGGAGTCACAAGAAACGTAATAATCAAGACAACTGTGATCATTCAGAGATGTCTTGGAGTATAAATGCTCCATAACTCCACAGTGAATATTCGCTGATAGAATGAATCTGAAATGTTACCTGTAGAATACTTTGGCTCACCGCATGTCTGCTGGCACTGGAACAATGTTGATATTATATGAAATACCATATTTTATGGCCTTCTGTAATCAAAACACCCACCTACACAGTTAGGAAGAAAATTAATGAGAATCACCGCTGCAGCAGAAGTTTGATATATTTTTAACAAAGACTCAAAGCTGTGATTGACATATTAATGCAGGGCAGCCCTCTCTAAAACAAAAAGGTGTGTGAACACCTGGGATATTATAAATAGGGTACTTGACAGAGAAGGGTCTGTTTAAAAGTTGGGAGTGCAGAGCTTAAATTCACAAGAAAAGTGTCACTTGGGAAAAGGTATGTGTGTGTACATTTCATTTCAGAAAGAAGAATGCTTATAAATATGATGTTTTTAAATGTGCAGGAATACCTTAAAGCTGAGTTGGATGAGCCATCATTCCAAGTTTGTAGGCTCCTTTGCTGGGATTGAACTGCTTCCCTGCTATCTAGTCCAGATCAGCCATCAGTACTTTTGTGCTATGGCGCAGATAAAGCGTGCGGTACATAAAGGATACATTTCAAGATCTGTTACAGAGTTTGGCAAAGTCAGGTTATGAGTTTACTTTCCTAGATAACTTTTTCCTTCCTTCCTTCCTTCCTTCCTTCCTTCCTTCCTTCCTTCCTTCCTTCCTTCCTTCCTTCCTTCCTTTCTTTCTTTCTTTCTTTCTTTCTTTCTTTCTTTCTTTCTTTCTTTCTTTCTTTCTTTCTTTCTTTCTTTCTTTCTTTCTTTCTTTCTTTCTTTCTTTCTTTCTTTCCCTCTCCTTCCTCCCCTCCCTGTAATTTTATTGCTGTTTTACAGTATTTTCCTTTATATACGTGTGATCGCATACATGAATATATATATGTTTCATGCACATTGATCTATACAAAATCTGAAGCCCCCCCAAAAATGTGTTTCTTGAAAATGCAACCAGATTGTTGGTTGTCTTTTTTCTTTAGGCAGTTAGGAGAACTGTAGAATGTGGTCTTCACTGCATGTTCTAAGAGCATTTATTTAATCTGTAAGTGGTCTAAGTAGATAACATTCTGTTATTCTAATGTGTCTGCTTTGCAAGGATAGCAGGGGGGTCACTCCTGGAGAAAAAGTAGAGGCTTCCTCCTCTCTAAGTGCTTTGAAGAATGAGAAGAATGAGAAAAAAATAGCAGGACAGATTTGGGGTGCATAACTGAGGGGTGATAGTTAAAGAAAACTCAAAGAAAATGGTATGGGTTGTATGTGCAAAGTGTTGTCAAGTTGCAGCTGATTTATGGCAACCCCACAAGGGGCTTTCAAGGCAAGAGAGAAGCAGATGTGGGTTGCCCCTGCAGTGTCTTCCTTCATGGTCTCCCTTCCAAGTATTGACCTTGCTTAGCTTCCAATATCTGAATGTAGGCTATACCATGCCATGTTTCCTTCCCAGAGTATGGGTTAGGGGACTGAAAAGGGGAACAGGAGAATGGGGAAGAGCTGGAATTGACTTCCCTTGATTTAAAATAGAATTTTATTAGCCATGAAGGGTAAATGTCACCTTTTTTGCCATCAATTACACCCAACTTATGATGATACCATAAGCTTTCCAAGGCAAGAGACATTCAGAGGTGGTTTGTCTATGCCTCCCTCTCCATAAGAACATAAGAGAAGCCATGTTGGATCAGGCCAATGGCCCATCCAGTCCAACAATCTGATGGACCTCTGCTCCATATTTTTATCCAATCCCTTCTTAAAGCTGGCTATGCTTGTAGCCGCCACAACCTCCTATGGCAGTGAATTCCACATGTTAATCACCCTTTGGGTGAAGAAGTACTTCCTTTTATCCATTTTAAGCTGACTGCTCAGCAATTTCATTGAATGTCCACGAGTTCTTATATTGTGAGAAAGGGAGAAAAATACTTCTTTCTCTACTTTCTCCATCCCATGCATAATCTTGTAAACCGCTATCATGTCACCCCGCAGTCGACGTTTCTCCAAGCTAAAGAGTCCCAAGCGTTTTAGCCTTTCTACATAGGGAAAGTGTTCCAAACCTTTAATCATTCTAGTTGCCCTTTTCTGCACTTTTTCCAATGCTATAATATCCTTTTTGAGGGGCGGTGACCGGAATTGTACACAGTATTCCAAGTGAGACCACACCATCAATTTATACAGGGGCATTATGATACTGGCTGATTTGTTTTCAATTCCCTTCCTAATAATTCCCAGCATAGCGTTGGCCTTTTTTATTGCAATCGCACACTATCTTGACATTTTCAGTGAGTTATCTACCACAACCCCAAGATCTCTCTCTTGGTCAGTCTCTGCCAGTTCACAACCCATCAACTTGTATTTGTAGCTGGGATTCTTGGCCCCAATGTGCATCACTTTGCACTTGGCCACATTGAACTTCATCTGCCACATTGACGCCCACTCATCCAGCCTCAACAGATCCCTTTGGAGTGCCTCACAATCCTCTCTGATTCTCACCACCCTGAACAATTTAGTGTCATCTGCAAACTTGGCCACTTCAATGCTTACTCCCAACTCCAGATCATTAATGAACAAGTTAAAGAGCATGGGACCCAGTACTGAGCCCTGCGGCACCCCACTGCTTACCATCCTCCGCTGTGAAGACTGCCCATTTATACTCACTCTCTGCTTCCTATTAATTAGCCAGTTTTTGATCCACAAGAGGACCTGTCCTTTTACTCCATGACTCTCGAGCTTACTAAGGAGTCTTAGATGAGGAACTTTATCAAAAGTTTTCTGGAAATCAAGGTAAACAACATCTATTGGGTCCCCTTTGTTCACATGTTTGTTCACCCCCTCAAAGAACTGTAACAGGTTAGTGAGGCAAGATCTTCCCTTAGAGAACCCTTACTGAGTATTCCTCAATAACTTGTGTTCATCAATGTGCCTACTCATTCTGTTTTTGATAATGCTTTCTACCAATTTTCCTGGTATTGCAGTTAGACTGACTGGCCTGTAATTTCTGGGAACTCCTCTGGAACCCTTTTTAAAGATGGGGGTGACATTTGCTACCTTCCAGTCCTCAGAAATGGAGGCAGATTTCAATGGAAGATCACATATTTTTGTCAGGAGATCCACAAGTTCAATTTTGAGTTCTTTCAGAACTCTTGGATATATACCATCCGGACCTGGTGACTTATTAGTTTTTAATTCATCAATCAGTCGTAGGACCTCCTCTCTTGTTACCTCATTTTGACTCAGGTCTTTCAACATCCCTTCCAAAATTACTGGTTCTGGAGCGAGCAAACCCTTCTCATCTTCCACAGTGAAGACTGAGGCAAAAAATGCATTCAGCTTCTCAGCCATTTCCCTATCCTCCTTCAGTAATCCTTTTACCCCTTGGTCATCCAAGGGGCAAGGTGCAGCTTAATAAGGCAAAGAGGGTGGGGCCTCAGTCTGCCCCAGGAACACAGCCACTCCTAATCAATCAGCAACAATCATCTTCAGCCCACTCAAACCAAACAAACAGCAGTTCCCCAGCAACCACAAACTCAAAATTTTCAGCAATCACACGGTCACACAAACTCAGAAATTCTCAGCAACTCCCCCAGCTATTTAGAAAGCCAAACCTCACCCTTATAGCACTTCTTATCTGCTCTCTCTGAGAGTTCTCCATAACAACTCTAGATGTCCTTGGTGGTCTCCCATCCAACTACTAACCAGGGCTGACTCAACTTGGCTTTCAAGACCAATTAGATTAGCCAAGTTAGGGCAAATATCATCTACATCTCCCTCAACATACAAACAGAGTGCTTTCCTCTCCAGTTCAGCTTTCCATCTTAAAAAAACAAAACAAATAATCTAGGGGCTTGACATTCCTGATTTTCTAGGGTAAAATACTAGTAAAACCAAGAAGCATAAAATTAAAAGCTAAATGAAATGACCTTTCTTTCTTTATATATCATCAAGAAAAGACCACACACATTTTTTTAAAGTCACCTTTGCTTTTTTTCCTTTTGTGAATGGGATTCTACTGCTATGGACTATGAATGTTAAGCATTCAGACTCTTAAAGACATATTCCCATTATTCTAATGTTGTTCCTTCATGGGAGCCTAGAGTCACAAAGGTGTGAATGACTGAAGGTCAGAAATAACTAAACCTGTAAAGTGGGGAGAATATCAGAGACAGTGATCAGAGTAATGTCCCAAGATTCTTGGACCGATGATGATTAATTTGACTTGGCACAGTCTCAGCAACTGATGCTCCTGTTTTACAGCAAGGCATCCATGTCTGTCTGTCTCAGAGCTCATTTGTTCTTCATGAGAAATTTAATTTCCTCTAGAGTCAGGCTTGGCTTGACTGCAGAGGCAACCCAAGCAATTGCTCAGGATAGTAATATTGTAAAGCCTCAGTGAAGCAGTGTGCAATCCACCTCGGAATGTGACACAAACATTTGCATGTACACTCAGGCATCTGCGATCTCATTGCAAGGGATTCCAAAGTGCACCTTTCTCAAGGCATCTTCTTAGGTCAGCGAAATGTCCTGGATCACCCCTGCCAAGGTTATCTGCAGCCAAGGCATCAGCATTCTCGCTCAGGCATGTTGCAACATAAAGCTCTATCAGTAAAGATAAGGATGCATTCAAGCAGCAGCCCAAGCTGCTGAGTGGGGAAGACCGGGAGGAAAAAATTCTGGGCGCTCTGGTGATGGTAAAAAAGGTAAAAGTAGTCCCCTGTGCAAGCACCAGTCATTTCCAACTCTGCATCACAATATTTTCACAGCAGATCTTTTATGAGGTGGTTTGCCATTGCCTTCCCCAGTCATCTACATTTCCCCCCCAGCAAGCTGGGTACTCATTTACCTTGGAAGGATGGAAGGCTGAGTCAACCTTGAGCCAGCTATCAGAACCCAGCTTCTGCCAGGATCGAACTCAGGTTGTGAGCAGAGAGCTCGGACTAATGTACTGCAGCTTTACCACTCTGCACCACAGGGCTGGTGCTCTGGTGATGGAAGAACCCACAAAGCCCAGAAAATAATTCTATTTGCTTTCATATGATGCTTGTCTTAATTAGCCCCCTTCTGATCAATAGGCATAGTTGCCCAGAAGAGAGACCTGTATCCTTCCTTTCATCAGATCTCCACCCCATATTTCCACTGTAGTGCCAAGGTTCCTTTCTATTGCTATGAGGGTTAGAGAATACAAGGTTAAAGCTCTGGTTGAGTGACTGTTGTCATTATGATGTATTATTTTTATGCCAATAAAGGTTTTGATTGATTGATTGATGCTTGTGTTGGATCTAGATGGGGTGAGGGGGAGTTCAGAAGGAATCTTTTTCTGGGGGGCCATGGTAAGCTCTCGGCAGATCAAAAAGCATCTTCCAGATGCTGGTGTCTCAGCAATTTGTTCAAGGCTCTGCAAACCAGAACACAGACAGTAACTACCTTTATCTGTTTCTGGGCTGGAATTCCACCAGGATGAGCAAGAAATAAAATCCCTTTGCTTTGCACTAGGGTTTGAATGAGGGAAGAAAGAATATAACTGCCTCCTGCTATTTTGTAGCTGCTCTAAATCCCAACACACATGTGAGAAGACTCTCAGCACATGCAGACATGGAGGTCAGACTAGTAAATTGGAAGGTATGGATCCCTGGATTTGAAATTGATTCAGGAACACTAGTAAAGGAAATCTCAGCCATGGACATTTTTGCACAATGATTTATGGCCAGTGTCCCATTTGGACTGTCCTGTTCACATTGTCCCCTTGATCCTTCATGCTGTGCTTTTGACTAAAAGGAATCAGCACTATTTATTTATTTATTTAGAACATAGGAACATAAGAGAAGCCATGTTGGATCAGGCCAATGGCCCATCCAGTCCAACACTCTGTGTCACACAGTGGACAAAAACCCCCCAATCCAAGTGCCATCAGGAGGTTCACAAGTGGGGCTAGAAGCCCTTCCACTTTGCCATTTATTTATTTATTTATAAATTAGATTTTTAAACTGCCCTCCCCCATATTTGAGGCTTGGGGTGGTGTACAACATTTCATGAAAACACCTTCAAATCAGGTTTGAAACCAATTAAAAATAGTCAATCAGATTAAATCGCCATTCCAAATGGCAGCATAGTGGGCCAGGATTATAGTTCTTGCCCTGTAAGGGAGAAAAAAGGAGGGGCCAGATGGAATTTTTAAAAAATTGTTGGCCTCAACCATAAGCCTGGCAAAACATCTCTGCCTTGCAAGTCCAGCAAACCTGTACTAGGTCCTACAGGGCATGGATGTTTAGGCAGAGAGTTCTGCCAGGTTGGAGCCAGGACTGAAAAAGCCCTGGCTCTGGTTGTGGACAACCAGATATGTTTCAAACCAGGGATTACCAGAAGAATTTTCTCTGCTGATCATAATGCTCTTTGTGGGACATACCAGGAAAGGCAGTCCTCCAAGTGTTGCCAAGTCCAACTCGGAAAATACCTGGGAACTTTGGGGGTGGAGCCAGGAGACATTCCCATTCCCTAAAATAAATTAAAATACAGCAGTGCATTCCCCTGAATAGTCTTCATTTCCTTGTCCCCAAGCAGAAGAAATTCCAGTAAATGAAAGTGAACACACACTAGCCAAGCAGCCAAAATACAGAGTTTGCAAGCACACGCTTCTGTTATCTCACTGGGGCTTTACACACAGAAGCTACTGTATTTCCAACCAACTTCTTCAGACTAACAGGCAAATGAAAAGAGAGAGAGGTGGAATTTTCCTCCATCCCATAAACAGGTTCCTATACAAAGATGTCTGAAAGTGATCCAAAGCAAGCACGGAGATGCTCTCTTTCTCTCTCTCTCTCTCTCTCTCTCTCTCTCTCTCTCTCTCACACACACACACACACACACACATACTGGCTCTGGTTCCTGTACAAAGATTTATCTGTTTCATTGTCTCTCTCCCACTGCTGCTGACCCCTCCTAATGCAGCGTTTACTTCATGCTCAAATTTAAAGGCACACACACATTTTAAAAGACAAGGTGTTTGCAGGCTTTTAAGCCTGTGGCAATGTAAAGGCACATGGTGGCTGTGGGAGTGGGGCTCCCACACCGGTCAGCTGGCTGGGGGCAGAGTGGAGCTCGGAAAACTGTGGGTTCCCCTAGGGCCGGATCTAGGGGGGGCAGAGGGGGGGTGCTTGCCCCAGGTGCCGACGGGGTGTGTGTGTGTGTGTGCCAAATTGGGCATAGAGTCCATTGTATTCTATGGTTCTTGAGACAACTGCTCTGAGAAAACTGTGATTGGCCAAGGTCACTCAGCAGCTGCTTGTAGAGGAGTGGGGGATCAAACCCCATTCTCCCAGATAAGAGTGCACATAATCACTACACAAAACAACAGACCACAGCCTTGACAGCTTGTGCCTTGCTTGCCGTAGGAAGGAGGGGAGTGAGTTTTGGAGTGTGCATGACAACATGCAGGCATGAAGGTGGAGAAAGTCTGCACTGAGAGGATTCCTTTGTTCTTGTGCCTTTGCTGCTATCAGTGCTGGGCCTGCTAAGCCACTGCTGTCACCACTGAAGTCCCAGTCCCTCTTATGGAGATACAGGAGGGTCCTGAGGGCTGATGGAACAGTCGGGACCATGTCTGGGTGCAGTCAGGGCAGCAAACTGCCCACAACAGCATGCATGTGAAGGAGAGAGGGTTGTGGGGGCAGCCATGTGCAAGGCCATGTGGTTTCTGTTGCCTGAAGGTGGTGGTGGGGAAATGGAGGTAGATGCCAACCTAAGCTTCAGCATTATCATCAGCACTGCAGATGGGAGTGGTTTTTATTATATGTGTGATGGTGGCAGGGCTGAGGAAAATATTTGGTGGCAACCCTCAAGCTGAATGAAAGGGGCTAAATGGCTATGAGCTCTGTAAATCCTCCATAATATCATAACTGTTGTTATTCATTAAGAGTGCCTATGGTATTTATTAATACTGGCTATATTATCCCATTTCAGTGAAACAAAGATGGGGGGGCGGGGGAACTGTCATTTTTGGAAGGGATGGGAAATATGTAGCATCCTCTTATTTTCATGGAGGCAGGCTAAACTGTGTGGGTCTATTCTTGAAGCACGTGGGTTTGATTTGTGGCATCTTTTTCTTGGTAGGTGAGGAACAGTGTGATGCTGTACTGAAGGATAAGTGTTCCAAAGTTGGCATTAGCAAATATTACCAGTTTTAGGGTCTACATTACCCCCAATTTAAGGCTTTTCCTTCTAAAATTCCATATGTACTTGAGGCAGCGTACTTCTGCAAACAGCTCTTTTCTGTAATGAACATCAATACATCAAAAGTTCTCAGCTTACACACCTGAACATACTCAAGATTGCTACAGTACAAACATTTACTCCAGATTTTGATGCAATAATTCAGAGCAAAAAGTATCAGTTATCAAAGCGTTAAGTAAAATAAATACTGTAAGAGTGTTAATGTTTTAAGCATATTTTAAGCATGTTTGTATTTTGAATAAAAAACAATATCATTCACATCTCCAGTACCTGATATTACTTTTTAGGGCACATATGGCTTGGCCCAACAAAGTGACATTTATGTCAGATCTGGCCTTCATAACAAATGAGTTGGACAGATCTGATTTAAGGGGGGTGGGGTGGATTTTTTAAACCAAATGATACCAAAATTGCAACCGATTGTGTACTGCCTGTCCGCTAAAGAACTCCCAGGTTTCAAGCAAATTGGATGAAGGGGACAAATTCCACAAGTCCTTGAATGAAGTGCCCCCAGCTCTCTTCTAGCCACAGAACTTGCAAAGAATAGAAGTGCTCTGCCCCCATTGAGGAGGGAAAGAAAAAGAACTACAGCTCACTGTAGTCTGTCTCCAAAGGCGATTGGCTGGAAGTGCTCTGTTCTCCTTTCCTGCAAAGATATGATTGGAAGGGAGAAATTGCTTGGGAAAAACAAGAGTACTTGCTATAGCCAGCTAGTAGCACCTGAGGATGAAAAACAACATGGATTGTTCCAGGAGGGTTTCTTTGTAATTGTGAAGAGTCTCAGATTTATGTTACCATTCCAGAAAATCATGGTAATGACTAGAACTGATGAATTCCATGTATATCCTTGGCTTGGGAATTTTGTTACACACACCCCTTGATCCAACCCACTGCCTCAAGCTACTGGGAAGAAGATACACATGCTTACAGACTATTGCAGGTATTATTGGGGGGAGCAAAAGACTTCACATCTAAGGCAAAATTTGAACTTGGATCTGACTGTTTTACAGTATAATTTCTTATAACTATTATTACACCTGCTGCAACTAAGAACAGCAGCAGAACAGCAAACTAACCTCCCCCACAAAAAATAAATAGTGTCTATGTTTTTAAAGGTGGAGTATCTTCTTTCATTTTGCAGCTCCTGTAAATCCACTGAGAAGTTTCCTGCGATTGCATGTATGTTTTGGTAGAGTAGTTCCCATTTAAATAATCCTCCTCAGAGCACATTAATTGCCACTACGGACAGAGTAATGTATTCCCCTTTCTCCTTAAATTCCTTAAACGAGTCATTAAAGCCCAGATTTTAAATCCTCTTCAATTACTGGAGCTTTGGGGACCTGTTCAGCGTAGGCCTACGGCATGTTTAAAAACATGTTGCTTAAAAGTGTTTAATGTTCTCTGGGAGGTGAGAATCTAAATCTATTGATCAGATCCAAGAAATGTGTAATGCCAATGTCTCATATATACCATTATAACAGCAGGGTTCCCTATTCTGTACCACCAAATCTTGGCATAGGATTTAGCTTCATAATAATCTCAGTTTTTTTACACAGCAGATTTCTCAAAATAACAATTGTGGGGAAAAAAAGAGTTTTAAAAATGAATGGCAAAGTCAGCTACGCAAACCAGATTCACAGGTTCTTGGGCAACCATCAGAAGTTGAGCAGGTTCTCTAGAGATGGCATAGAAATTTTCTAAATAAGTGAACAAATGATAGAGGTTTAAAAGATTATGCATGGGCTAGAGAAGGCAGAGAAAGAAGTACTTTTCTTCCTTTCTCACAATACAAGAACTCATGGGCATTCAATGAAATTGCTGAGCAGTCAGGTTAGAACTGATAAAAGGAAGTACTTCTTCACCCAAAGGGTGATTAACATGTGGAATTCACTGCCACAGGAGGTGGTAGTGGCTACAAGCATAGACAACTTCAAGAGGGGATTGGCTAAGCATATGAAGCAGAGGTCCATCAGTGGCTATTAGCCACAGCTTATTGTTGGAACTCTCTTTCTGGGGCAGTGATGCTCTGTATTCTTGGGCTTCTAGCTCCACTGGTGGACCTCTTAATGGCACTTGGTTTTTTTGGCCACTGTGTGACAGAGTGTTGGACTGGATGGGCCATTGGCCTGATCCAACATGACTTCTCTTATGTTCTTATGAACTGAGTATGTTGAATTTCTACATCCCAGCTGACCAGAGTTCAAGGTTGCAATCCTATGCATGTGTACCTGGCAGCAAGCACCATAGAACATAGTCAAACTTACTCCTGAGTAGACACACATCACGTGACGCATTCCCAGTTTTGTTTTTGCTTTTCCTGTGTGTGAACTGAATTATTTTCATGTTACTTGCTTCTCCCACAACATTTTTCTTTTAATAAAATGTAGAGTTATCTAGTCTTATTTATGCATCAGCATGTATGAAGGCAAAAGAAGAAGGGGCCGAGAAAAGATGAGATAGCTGGACAGCATTACTGATGTAACTAACATGAATTTGAACAGACTTCAGAGCATGGTGGAAGACAGGAGGGCCTGGCATGACTTGGTCCATAGAATCATAAGGGACCTCCAGGGTCATCTAGTCCAACCCCCTGCACAATGCAGGAAACTCACAAATACCTCCCCCTAAATTCACAGGATCTTCATCGCTGTCAGATGACCATCTAGTCTCTGTTTAAAAACCTCCAAGGAAGGAGAGTTCACCACCTCCTGAGGAAGCCTGTTCCACTGAGGAATCGCTCTAACGGTCAGTAAGTTCTTCCTAACGTTGAGCTGGAAACTCTTTTGATTTAATTTCAACCCATTGGTTCTGGTCCTACCTTCCAAGACCACAGAAAACAATTCAACACCATCCTCTATATGACGGCCCTTCAAGTACTTGAAGATGGTGATCATATCACCTCTCAGCCGCTTCCTCTCCAGGCTAAACATGCCCAGCTCCTTCAACCTTTCCTCATAGGACTTGGTCTCCAGACCCCTCACCATCTTCATCACCCTCCTCTGGACCTGTTCCAGTTTGTCTATACCCTTCTTAAAACGTGGTACCCCAAACTGAACACAATACTCCAGGTGAGGTCTTACCAGAGCAGAGTAAAGCGATACCATCACATCATGTGATCTGGACAGTATACGTCTGTTGATACAACCCAAAATTGCATTTGCCATTTTAGCCACCACATCACACCGCTGACTCATGTTTAGCGTATGATCCACTAAGACCCCTAGATCCTTTTCGCACATACTACTGCTAAGACAAGTCTCTCCCATCCTATAACTATGCATGGAATTTTTCCTACCGAATTGCAGAACTTTACATTTATCCCTGTTAAAATTCATTTTATTGGTTTTAGCCCAGTTTTCCAGCCTGTCAAGGTCAGCCTGTATCCTGTTTCTGTCTTCGACTGTATTTGCAACCCTTCCCAATTTAGTATCATCTGCAAATTTAATAAGCATTCCTTCTATTCCTTCATCCAAATCGTTTATAAAGATGTTGAACAAAACAGGTCCCAGGACAGATCCTTGAGGCACTCCACTTGTCACGCCTCTCCAAGAGGATGAGGAACCATTCACAAGCACTCTTTGGGTATGATCTGTCAACCAGTTACAGATCCACCTAACAGTAATAGGATCCAAACCACATTTTACCAACTTGTCAACAAGGATAGCATGTGGAACCTTATCAAAAGCCTTACTGAAATCAAGATAAACAATGTCTACAACATTCCCCTGATCCAGCAAGGTAGTCACTTTCTCAAAAAAAGAATCAAGTTAGTTTGACATGACTTGTTCTTGAGAAACCCATGCTGGCTCTTAGTAATCACACCCATTCTTCCCAAATGTTCCAGGACCGAATGTTTGATGATTTGTTCTAAAACTTTTCCAGGTATAGCCATCAAGCTGACGGGTCGGTAGTTACCCAGATCCTCTTTTTTCCCCTTCTTGAAGATAGGGACAACATTCGCCCGCCTCCAGTCTTCCGGCACCTCTCCTGTTCTCCAAGAAGCCTCAAAAATAATAGCCAGAGGCTCAGAAATTACATCCGCAAGCTCTTTTAGAACCCTTGGATGTAGTTCATCTGGTCCTGAGGACTTATTTTCATTTAAAGAAACTAGGTGTTTACTACCCCTATGCGATGGGGTCTCAAAGAGCTGGACTTGACTGCGACTGAACAACAACAAATGTATGAATCAGGCAGCCCCGTGGTACAGAGTGGTAAGCTGCAGTACTGCAGTCCAAGCTCTGCTCATGACCTGAGTTCGATCCCAGCGGAAGCTGGGTTCAGGTAGCTGGCTCAAAGTTGACTCAGCCTTCCAACCTTCTGAGTTTGGTAAAATGAGTACCCAGCTTGCTGGGGGTAAAGTGTAGATGACTGGGAAAGGCAATGGCAAACCACCCCATAAAAAGTCTGTCATGAAAACATTATGATGCGACGTCACCAGAGCGCTTGCACAGGGAACTACCTTTTTCTTTTAAGTATGAATCACACACATTCACAGTGCCCAAGAATGGTATAAAAGAAAACAAATCATCAGCATCAAAAAATGAGCAGCCCAAAACAGAACAAGTGGAAACAAAAGAGAATTACATATTCATCCTTCCAATTCAGAACATGGAGCATTATGCATTTCCCTATTTTCTCCTCAGGGATCCTGTTCTCTCTACCTGTGTCCAGACCCCAATCCCCAACCAGTGTGGTGTAGTGTAGCTTCACAATAATCTCAGGTTTTTTACACAGCCTACAACCTGTAAGATCACAGGTTTGAATTCCTGCTGTGCCATGGAAGTTTGCTGGGAGAACTTGGGCCAATCACACAATCTCAGGCCTAATCTACCTCACAGGGTTGTTGCTGTGAGGATAGAGTGAAAGAGGGGAGAATGAAGTATTAGGCCACTTTGAGTCCCAGTTAGGGAGAATTGTGGGATGTAAATGAACATACCTTTGTTTCCTTCATTTCTTACACAATACTATCCTGTTCTTGGGGGAATTTTTTTTATGCCAATCAATTTACTGGAATTCAGATATATTGGCTGAGTTCCTAAGAACCATGACCAGAGTTCAACTTGCAGGAAGGGGGTTTCCAGACTCCTCCTTCCTTCTGCAGTGCCCTGTGGCCTCCACTAAGCCACTTTGAGGGTCATGGAATGTTTCAGAAAGGTGTATGATGGAGCCTTGGAGGAATGTACCCAGGAGTTGGAGGAATAAATGAACAGAAAACAAATGAACCCCCACACCATGTAAGTGAAACTGCTCTCGCTAGGGACTTTCGATTAAGATTCCCCCCCCCCCCTCTCTTATTCCTTTTTGCTTACGAAAAGTATCTGTTTTCTGTTCATGTTCTGTAAGCACAATCTATCAAGAAGATGGAAATGAAGACAGTCTGACAGGCCCATTTCAGTCACAGAAAAGGCCATTGTGGTCCATGCGGTTAGAGTGTTGACTAGGTTGTGGGACACCCAGGTTTAAATCCCCACTCTTCCATGGAAGCTTGCAGGGTTACCTTAGGCCAGTCACACACGCTCAGCCTCACAGGGTTGTTGTGAAAGTAAATCTTACCTCAGAATAAAATGTGCCAGCCAGAGCTCTTGCTGATGTTATTTTTACTTATTTTAGTAGAGCAGAACAAGGCACGAGGGGTGGGACTGGGGCAATGTCTAGGAAGTGAGACGTTCAATGGCTATTGTGAAATATTGTGTAGCTTGAAAACCCAGTATGGATTGAAATGAAATGGAATGAAATGAAATCACAAAATACCACGTGATCATACTAATATTGGGATGGCGTATTTAAAAACTATGTTGTGCTCTGTGATTCTTTGGGGCACACAAATATAGGGCACCTCAGATAAACAGACCAAAGGAAGAGAAATGCTAGTTTTTTTTAAAAAAATGGACCAGAATTTTAAGACTACAATTTCTCTCCCCTCCCCCTGATTATCAGAAACTAAATGATTTGCAGGCTAATCTCTGTTTTATATGGTACTCATCAATTTCACATTTGCTCATCATACTGAAAATGCACCTTATTACATTTCAAGATATGATCTTCAAAATAATTTGGCATTTATAGGAATTCTAAAACATTACAGTAAGCATTTCTATCACACCACTGTTTTCTTCCTGATCCAATTGATTGTTTCAACCTGTATCATTTATTTTCATTGTTATTAATTTGTTTTTACTACTGCAGCTGAGGCTAAGCTCCCCTACAGCTGACAGGGAGGCGTGGAGAGCAGGTAAAATGAGGGGGGTGGTTTGTAACAGTCTGCATGGAGCTGCAGCCACCTATTGGAAAAGAGAATGCAGATTGGAGAGTTAAAAAAGCTATTTCCTGAAAAAGCAAGAAATGCAACTTATCTGAGGAGAATGAGGCAAAAAGTCCTTCACACATTAATATACATGAGGGTTCCTTAAACTGAATGTCTGGGGGACAGTTGGTGACTCAGCTCATACTATAATCAGCCACTTCTGCTGGTTGATCTTTATAATGCAGCCCTCTTGCTGAAGAGGGTGTCAGAGACTTTTGGCCCTCTGTCATGTCTCTCTGAAGGATGCTGGGAAGTGAGAGGCGGGAGATCTATTTCTCAAAGCCATGGTTTCTTAGGCGCTTTCACATATGCTGATTGCCGAACAATCCACTTTCAATCCATTTTAGTGATTGAAAAGTCACCAAAAAAACCCCAACCTGGCTGACAGGAAGAACTACAATACTACTTTCAAAAAATACCAAGCTGATCTCTCCCTGAGAATAAAGTATTTATTTTATTTACCTCATTGTAAACATTCTATGCCATCTTTCCATCCACATCCAGGTTCCCAAGGTGGCAAACTTCAAAACACTAAAATATCTCAAACATTAAACAGAAAGGATGAGCACAACATAAAAGTTCTGATTCTGTTTGGGGGTTCGGGATGGGTCCTGAACTGAACTGAACCAAAAAGGCCTGAACTGAACTGACCAGTTTGGATCGCCCTTTCTCTGGCTGCAGCTTGCCCATTTCACTTCCCCCTGAAGCAGGGGGGGAGTGAAATGGATGGGTTTAATGGCTCACAGACATTTAAACCTAACAGCTGATAGGCAGAACTGCTCTGCTGTTAGGTTTATATGGCTGGCAGCCATTTCACCAGTCTGTTTTGTTTAGTGAAAAGGCTTACAGCCTAACAGTGGGGCTTCAAAATGGGGGGGGGGGGAGCAAAACTGACATTTAATGGCTTGCACACATTTAAACCTAATAGCTGACTGGTGGACCTGCTCATCTGTTAGGGTTAAATGGCCTGAACAACCAACCTGGACAAAAGTCAGATAAATGTTCAGGGAGGGTGCAATCCCCAAACATTGGTTCAGGGGCTGTGAACTGGCCCAAGTTCGTGCTGAATTTTGGTTCATGAACCAGTTTGTGCCCATTCCAAACAAATAAAACATATCAGCAGAAATGCATAAATGCATAAAACACACACAGGTTTCTCAGGTTGTCACCAGCCGAGCCTCAGATGGTGGGGGCACCCAAAGCAGGACCTCTAAAGATGATTATAGTTGTTCTAGGTACATATGATAGCAGCTGGTCATCACCTTGTTCATGCCCAGAGTAGACCTGCACTGTATGTGAGGGCAAAGGCAGGCCCATAATTGTTATGGAAACCATGCAAATCCAGAGGTGCTTCCAATAAGATAACCTCAACATGGATGTTGAAGGCCCTAGAACCAACCAGCCTAGGAGTCTTCTACACCACACCTGAAGCCACCCACCAGTTCAGGTTGGGGAGTGGTTGGGCAGCACTGTGTGTGGAACACCAATGGAAACGCAGTCTGTTCCAAAGCATGTTTAGTCATCTGTGAGCTAAATGAAATAATAGTGGATTCAGAAAAATGAACTGAACAAATCTCTAGGGAAGAACACTTATTTTGAAGATGAAGCTGCATTGTCCAAATTTTGAAATTCATTTGGAACAACTTGAAAATGGGACACTTTCCCCCTTCTCCTTTATGGCCTATGCTCCAGGACTGACCAAACAACACATGGTAGTTGCAGAAATAATACTGATCTCTAGGAGTTCCAGCTTACACTCAGCAGCAGCACCCAAGAGCACATTAGAAATATACGCATAGAATATTCGCCTTCATTATTTTGTTACCATTGTAACAATCTCAGATTTCAGAAAAGGGTGGAGGGACTTCCATTGCAAGCAGGAATATATCTGCACTTGCAAAATGCTAAACGTGTACAAATATACACACATGTGGAAAAACTGATCTTAAAACACATATCTAAAAACACAAAACCCCTGTTAATGCATTATCAAAATATAGATGCAATTGAATCCTCCTGAACAGATGCTGCACAACCCACCATACCATTCAGAGGGAGCAAGGGACAGTTGGAGCAGACAAACAAATGAAAAACTGCAGCAGACGTGAAAGGGAAGAGAAGGTATTATAGTATAGGCTTGTTCTGCTTCTGATAAATGCGACAGGGTCTCAACTGAAAACAAGGAAGACACAGCTCACTGTGAAATGGCTTGGGTAAAAGGATGGATCTGATTGGCTGAGAGGATTTTCCCTGCGATGCGTCTCTGTACACCCACACAAGTCAGGACTTGTCAGTCACAATATCCTCCCTCTCAGACATATTCTTATGAAAGATGGAGGAACGGGAGGGAGAAGGGGAAACCCATTAAAGTCATCTGCCAATTTTTTTTTTAATTCCACAGAGGATGTTTTAGAGAGGCTCCTGAAAGGTATTTTTGCCTTCTGATTTTGGCAGCCATCCACAGGGAAAAGATGTGATTCTGCTAGCATGACATTTGATAACAATGTTTATTTGCTCCTAAATGTGAGGGAGGGACACAGGCAGGGATCTGGATATATGGCCACAGAGGCTATTGTTCTCTGCACCTGTTTTGTTACTTAATTGGCAGTACTATCCTAAGCAGAACTACACCCTTCTAAGTCCATTCACTTAAATGGATTTAGGTGGGTAGAACTCTGTTTAGGGTAGTACTGACAGAGAGCAATCCAATGCAGGTCTACTTCAACGGGGCTTACTCGCAGGAAAATGGTTTTTGTTTTGTTTGTTTGTTTTAGGACAGCAGCCTTAATCACTTAGCCTAATTGCAGTCCTTTCAATGACCTGCCAGAAAATTTCCCACAAACAAAAAAGCAAGGTGTGCTAAAATACAAATAAAGCACTACAGAAAAAATAAATTCTGTGGATGTTCTCTTGACAATCATGATAATCTATTTGAAAATGTGGCCTATCTAGAGATTCTCATATTTAGGGCTTTTTTGTTTTAACAGGGATTTTTTTCCTTAGTAGATGGGCATTTCCCAGTGCTCCAGATAGCCTTCATGTAGGAGGGGCTGTAGTTCAGTGGTAGAGCATCTGCCTGACATGCAGAAGGTCCAGGGTTCAATCCCTGGCATGTCCAGCTAAAAGATTTGAGGGTAAGTGATGCAAAAGACCCTCCACTTGTAAGACCCTGGAGAGCTGCTGCCAGTCTGAATGAGTATAAGGCAGCTTCATGTGGGATGTATGCACATTCTGGGTTGATTTTTTTTTTTTTAAGGAAACAAGAATTATGCTTTGGAACATAATAAGTCAGGAAGTGCACTTATAATGAGTTCGGACAAGATCAGGCATGTTCAGGGTAGTATGGTCAAAGACATCTCCAGGGCCTCAAGCAGAGGTCTTTTACATCATGCACTACCTGACCCTTCGGAAGGACATGCTGGGGATTGAACCAGAAACTTTTTGGATGCCAAGCAGATGCTCTGCCACTGAGCCATGGCCCCCTCTCCGGTATTTGAAAACAAACATTCCAGCACCTGGTGAGGCCTAGGGACACAGCTTGCAGCTTTAGCAGGTTCAAAGATGAATCCCAAACAGTACCCCCTTGTAAAGCAAAGCAGTTTTTGTTAATCCAGGAATGAAGCCCAACAAATAAGTATTCCAGTCACTTAAAATGTACTTAAAAAAAATACTTTGTTTTTGTATTTTACCTATTTACATAGTCATTCTAGTTTCTGCCCACAGTGCCATATGACAGACAATAATTTTAAAAGATCAATCTAAAATCACAATTTAAAACAGATAATAGCAACTTGCCCTATAGCACAAAAACTCATTGTCCCATTTAGCTATATGAGCACACAGATTCTCATCTATTGCAGCAGTAGCCTATTGGCAAATCATAGCAGATGTATCACATGTAAAATGAGATTTGTTTAATTATTTCATTTAAAACATTTATATATCCAACTCCACAACAACAACAATGGGATTCAAAGCAGTTTACATCATTTGAACCAGCTAAAATCCCATTTTTAAAAAAGACAGTATAGAGAAAGCTATTCACCCAGTCATAATAACGGACTTCCACACAAAAGCCATCAAAAATACACCCAAAAAACCCTACTTCAGAAATTTCTCATGTTCTCAGGAAGAGCGTCCGACAAAACAGAACTTGGATCAGTACTGTTGCTCAGTGGAAGAGTGCCTGGATGCACAAAATTCTAGGTTTGATCCTTGGCATCTCAATTGAAAAGGATCTCAGGGAGCATGGGATGTGGAAAAACTTGACCTGAGTCATTGGAGAGCAGCAGAAAGCTGGAGAACAGCAGCCAGTAGATAGACCAAAGGGTCCAACTCAGTCGACAGCTTCATGTGTTCACGAAGGCCACCAAGAAAGCCAGAGCAGAAACAGTTCTCACTAACATCAGTGGAGGAACCGTCAGTAATCCCTGGTCCAAGATTTAGAGATGTGCTGTGATTGCTTACTATGATGATACAGAAACTCCATACTTGAGACTGAGACACCATTCATCACTTTGAATTATTAATGACTATGGCCTCTGGCTGCAATCATATTAACACTTTCTTATGACTTAACCCCATGGAATAAAATGGGAATGACTTCTAAGTACAGCTGTTGAGGACTGCCCCCTCTGTAGACAATACTTTGCTAGACAGACTAAAATCTGTGTCCCTTTAATGATCAGCCATACTGGCACAAAATGCTGTACAAGCTTTTAGCTCACAAGCACTGTTCTTGAGGTTGGATGTATGTTACAAACCTACAAGATGGACTAACAGCCTGGCTTATTATGAGGCAGATTCTATGTTCATATAAGTTTCTGCAAAGGTCCCGTTTCAGCCAGACCCTCTGGGCTGAGGGCAGTCAAGAAGCAGAAGAAAAGAGCACATGTCGTTAAAAAGCAAACTGGACTGCTTTCAAATTCACTTCCGAATCAAGAACAATGCAACAAAAATTGCTGCTATTAGATCCAGAAAACAGTGTCATGATGAATAGATTTGCTTTTCAATGACATAATTCCATTGAGTGTTTCATTTGTTCCAGAAATACTTTTTTTTTGTTTCCCATTATTACTTTTTGTGGGGGAGGGAGGGGGTTGTCTTGGACTTTTTAAAAAAGAAAAAAAAATCCCAATACATTGCTTTAGTGCATTTGCTTTCTCTCTTATCTGTCTTCCTAACCCTTTATATGGGGTATAAAAATCAAAATAATTTATATGTCTTATTCAAATCTATAAAGTATCATTACAGAAAAAAATTGTAACTTTTATTATTCTAGGTGAACATTTTATGCATAGAGATTCCATTGGATTTACACACTGGCTTTTAAAGATAGAATGATACCGTAAAATATAAGAAATGGTTTGCTCTGCCTTGTCGTTTTAGAGGCTCTTATACAAAGCCATTTTCTTAACAATCATTTCATGGGGCCTTCTGAAAGAAACAATCCTTTCTCTGTTATTTTACCTTTCCTCCCAATTTGGCCTGTCATGCCTGTGTGTGGTCACACCATTATGTCCATTCAGCCTAGGGCTCATCTGCCATCGTCTGTGATTCATTACTGTCACAAATATATACACCCAGTGAAACTTAAAACTACTGAGACATTCCAGCACGCCACAGAAGGGAAGTAAGTCCAAGTCCTTTGGAAAAAAATTTTTTTTTAAATCACCACTTATGAGTTCAGCTGGCCCTGTTTACAAGTTTTGGTGGGTGGGTTCTAACTGCTTTGAAATCCCCCCCCCCCTAAAACCCCAGCACACTGAACATATATTCACAACAATCCTATGGACAGGAAAATTCTATATTATTGGGCACCACTGTCTTCAGCAATCATTGGTCTGGGGGTCAGAAATGGATTTTGCCACACAAAACTGACTGTAATAATTGTTGCTACTACCCAAGTGCTAAGCGCTTCAGATCACAAAGCAGATCTATTGAATAAACAGTAAATGCAGGGAATGAAATGGATGTTTGTTTACGTGTGGGCACAACTCCTGTGTTTAGGCAATAAAAATGCTGAAGAAACAGGTTCCACCAGTAGCTAGACATACTTATTAATTATTTGTTGGGGGAGGGTATCCCTGATTAATGGTCTGAACATCAGGTGCCAGGCAAGTTGAGCAACTGCTCAGCATGCAGAAGATCTCAGGTTCAGTCCCTGGAATCTCCAGTTCAAAGATCAGGTAAGCAGGCAATGTGAAAGACCTCAAACAGAGAGCCTGAAAAGCTACTGCTAGTCTGAGTAGACAATACTGATCTTGATGGACTAGTGGTCTGTAAGGCAGCTTCATGCCTTCTCCACTGAGGTTCACTTGGCATCTACGTTACTTCCATGGAAATGCCTTGCCAAAACATTCATCTTTTTACCCAGGCTTTTATTAAATTTTAGTTGAGAGTTTTTGGACTGCTTTATCAATATCACTTTAGAGTGCCCAATGTTTATTTTATGTTGTTTTATGGCCTGGTTTGTTTTTGCAGGCTGTGTTTCATTTCTTTTAAGTTGTAAGCCACTTTGAGCACGTGTCTGGAGAGGTGGTACATAGATTTTCCAAATAAATAGTAAATTTCCAAATAATTCCACATATAGGGCCTTCACAACAGTGGCACCAAGTTTGTGAAATTCCCTCACATAATTTCTGGATAGTCTCTCTCTCTCTCTCTCCTCTCTCTCTCTCTGTGTATAAGAGAGAGAGAGAGAGAGAGAGAGAGGTGCTCTCATGTCACAGTTGACTTATGGCAACACCCATGGGGCTTTCAAGGAAAGAGACATTCAAAGTTGGATTGCCATTGCCTGCCTATGTGTCATGACTCCAGTATTCCTTGGAGGTCTCCCATCCGAATACTAAGTAGGGCCCACTCTGCTTTAGTAGCTAAGATTTGATGAAATTGGACTAGCCTGGTCAAATAATATTCTAGCACCAGGTAATTAAGATGAACATTTTGACTAAAGTTAAATATCTCTACCCATTTCCTACATGTTTGTCCTCTCTGCTTCTTTTCTAATTTGGCTGTAGCTTTTAATTTTAAGGTTTGTTTCCCATTGTTTTTATTAACCACCTAGGAGACATTTACACGCCAAAGGATAGGCTAATAATAATAGAACATATTTTAAAACAAAAACTTCCCTTTCTAGGATGCTTACCATAATGTCACAAAATGCTGCACAAATTACATTTATAGGCTGCCAAGCATCTAGAGGCAAAATATGTTCTGGAATAAGCAGCAGATCACATCTTGGAAGCATGGCAGAACTTTAACATTTTAAAGTCTAGTGACTTTGGTTTCAAGGTTCATCCTTCTTTAAAAGAAAAAGAAAAAAGGAAAATAATGGATCCCCTGGACCAGAGGTGTAGAACATATGGCCTGAGTTTGAGAGGGGGGGGGAATGGAGCTGGCCCATCTGGGACCTTTATTCAGTCCATGAGCAACATGTCATTACCTTTACTGCCAGATGACAGAGGTTGTGCATCATCCCTGTATACCAGGGGTCCCGAACGCCCGGGCCATGGACTGGTACTGGTCCATGGCCTGTTAGCAACTGAGACATGAGTTGTATAATTATTTCATTATATATTACAATGTAATGATAAGAAGACAACATTGGATTCATATCCTGCCCTCCACTCCAGATTTCAGAATCTCAGAGCAGCTCACAATCTCTTTTACTTTCCTCTCCCACAACAAACACCCTGTGACGTGAAAGAGCTCTCCCCAGAAGCTGCCCTTTCAAGGACAACTCCTACAAGAGCTGTGGCTGACCCAAGGTCATTCCAGCAGCTGCAAGCGAAGGAGTGGGGAATCAGACCCAGTTCTCCTAGATGAGAGTCTGCACACTTAACTACCACACAAACTAATAGAAATAAAGTGCACAATTGTATCATCCTCAAACCATCATGCCGCCCCCCCCTCCCGGTCCATGGAAAAATTGTCTTCCAGAAAACCTGTCCCTGGTGCCAAAAAGGTTGGCGACAGCTGCTGTATACTGTCCCAGTGCTAATGCATAAGGGGCAGCAGAAGTGGGAGGGTGGGCATCAGGGAGTTGAGGGCTACCTGGAAGTCATGCCGACCTTTGGTGACTGACCCCTACTGGGATCCCTGAAGATATTCAGAGAGGTGGCTGAATAAAGCCTACCCCTGTCCTCCCAAATGGGTATTTCAAAGAAGTCTTGGATCCAAGTACTAAACACAGTTGAACCTGTTTAGCTTCTGATATCTGACAAAATCAGGCTTGCCTGGGCTATCCAGGTCAGGGCATTTTCTCCTGGATGCAATAATTCAGACCAAGAGGTGTCAGTTATCAAAGACTGCACAATAAAGGAAATACTGTGAGAGTGTTAAAGTTTTAAGCATGTTTGTATTTTGAGCTAAAAATATTGTTAATTAGGTTTGCCTTTATAAAGTTTACATACCCAGTATCTGCCATTACATTTGATCACACAGATGTCAGATCTGGCCCTTTTAACAAGTGAATATCCCCTGGTTTCCTGTTCAAAAGGTGAGCTGCCTTTGTTAGATGTGTGTGTGCATCTTTCTAAAAAGTCAGTGAACATATTTGAAACTTCATTGCACATCCTGAGTCCTTGGGGGACACAGTAGCCATTGCTGTTTTTCTCCCTCAATGGAGGCAAGGTAATAAGACAGAAGTACAAAGGAAATCCCAGCCTTTGGAAGCAGAAGCACAATATTCCAAAAGCACAAAATACTTGATCTGGTGAACATGCCAAAACAAAGGAAGAAAACGGCAGATATTTGCATGGGCTGTAAAAATGAAACAGAATAATTGAAGTAAGGGGTGGGGATCCAAAACATCCAAACTTCATTGATATGGGGGAGGTGAAGTCTCTACGAAGCCAGGCAAAGTTACTTGCAGCTTGACAGACGGCAGTGACCATGTATTATATTGCTTTGAATGTTGCAAGCAATTATGAGCAATTTCCTTAAATAAAGAGCTGAACAGCAGGAGGGCATTTGGATATCTTTGGCATTTGGCTGCTGAGCTGCCCTCCATGACAGAAGTATAAAGTGACATTCGGCTAAAGTCATAAGCATTGTATTTAGGAGATGTAAAATCAGAATTCACCCAGGAACAGTAAATCAAACAAACCTTCAAAAAAAAAAAAGGAGATTATGTTGATTCATTCAGATCCCAAATGTGAACAAATGTACTTTTTTTTAAAAGGGAGGCTATCCAAGAATAAGACACAGTAGGAATGTAGCATTTAGCCCAGCGGCTGCACAGATGAGATCTCTTAAAAGGGACAAACAAGGTGGTCCACTAAGTAAAGAGATGGTCATGTAACTGGGAGTTTGGTCCTGAGTTTGATCTCCACTTTCATCCATGATCAAATTAAACTTATGTGTGTTAAGTGCCATCAAGTCATTTCCAATTTACAGTAGTCCTATGAATGAATGACCTCCCAAATGTCCCGTTGTTAACAGCCTGGCTCAGGTCTTGCAAACCAAGGGCCCTGGCTTTGTTGATTGAGTCAGTCCATCTCAGCTTAGGTCTTCCTCTTTTCCTGTTGCCTTCAACTTTTTATGGCATTATTGTCTTTTCCAATGAGTCATGTCTTCTCATAATATGACCAAAGTACAATAGTCTCAGTTCGTTCGTTATAGCTTCCAGGGAGAGTTCAGGTTTGATTTGATCCAGAACCTACTGATTTGGCTTTTTTGGCAGCATGTGGTATCCATGATACTCTCTTACAACACCACATGTCAAATGAATCCATTTTCTTCCTGTCTGCTTTATTAAGTTTCCCACCTATACATAGTTATGGGGAATAGTACGGTAGGAATAATTACATTAATTAATAAAAACAGTTAATTAAACTAACCATGGTTAATTGACTGTGTGAACTGACATCACCAAACTAATTATGGAACAAAGTTAGAGTCCAATAGCTCCTTTAAGACCAACAAAGTTTTAACCAGGGTGTGAGTTTTCATGTGCATGCGCACTTCCTCAGACAGAATGAAATGGAAACAGAAATAATGATCTTACATATAGAAGGTGGAGTGTAAATTAGCATTCTTTATTAGCACACAAAAGCTCACACTCCGAATAAAATTTTCTTGGTCTTAAAGATGCCATTGGATTCTAACTTTGTTCTGTTGCTTCAGACCGACACGGCCACCCACCAGACTAACTAATAATTAGCTCTGGTACCTCTAACCAGTGTCCAAAGCAAAGATATGAAGCTGCTTTATTAACCACAGTTACAAGTTCACATTATATGCAAACACATTATCCAGGCTTCATCTTGTGTGGAGAACCCTCTCCCACTCTGAGTTTTAAAAGTGTGAAACTCTTTTCTCTCTGTAAGTGGCGGGGAGCCAGTTCAATTGCCCGCTAGATTACATCTGTACATATGCTAATGGACATGGTAGGAAAACCAACTAAGGAATTTGGTGCTAGGAAGTCTTCAAGTGATTCATGGAGATTTCCCAGCATGCCTTCCAGGAGGGCTCCCAGGATGCACCTGCGACCTGGATGGACCAGGTCAAGGGGTTGGAAGGAGTGATGTAAAGTGGGTGGAGACAGGGGTAGTTAAGAATACTTCCTTGCAAGGGAGGTTGCTCTCTTTTTCCTTGGGATGTCTGGCTGAAGAGGATGTCCATGCTCTGGTCTGCAAGCTGGCAACCATCTTTTTCTGACCATGTGTTCTCCCAGGTAATGGGTCATAAATAGGAACCTTGTAACTCTTTAAGATTATTTGTGCCTGCCTTATTTTAACATCAGTTAGGGAATTCTAGAACAGGGAAAGGGGATTGTGTTTACGACTAATTTTCTTTTGAAATCCATTCACTGATCTTGTGTTGTGCTTAAGGATGCTAGTAAATATTTTCTTTTCAATAAATATTTTGGAGCTTGGTTCTCAGTCTCTGTACCACCTAGATCCCCCACTGTCCTGGATATGCTTGTGCAAGGGGAGGGGGCAGGTTGGGAGGAAAGCAATCTGTATACACATGCCTATTTCTCCAGGGGAGCCCCAAAGTTGTAATTGGTCTCCATGGTAACCAGGCTCTGGGTAATGGAGGACATATAGGTAGGACGTCAGGTTTGGAAGGAGAACTAGGAGCCCTGTCCCTCCTAGCGGGAATGCCCCCCCAAGGGCAGGTGGTGGCAGACAGTTACCCTAGTGGAAGAAAGAACTAACCCCTTCCAGGAGTTGACAATGCCAAGGGCAGAGCAGGGTCTGTAGGTCAATGCAGGCCAGTTCCATCACAGCTAGGTTGCTTTTCCCAGCATCATCCCATGCCTACCCTGCCTAAGAGTTGCCTAAAAAGAACAGTTCACACACAAAATAGGAGTCAAGTTGCACCTTTAAGACCAACTTAATTTTATTCAGAATGTAAGCTTTCGTGTGCTTTCTAAGCACAACTTCATCAGACGAGGAATCCATAGTTCAAACACAAGACCTTTTAACTTCAGCACACTATTGCTGGCAGGCACCAAGCATTTCCTGGCCCTAAACTCCCAGCATTCCTTGCAACACACTGCTCTCTCCACCTCGCTCCCTGCTGTCTAAAAGCTATTGGGAAAATTTCCACCTTGCATTCCTAATGTGGCATCCTAACTGCTGGAACTTCATTCACAAAGTCAGTTACACAGGTGCCACTTTTATTACATTAAGAAAATGGATTTTTAGGAGGGAGGGGAATGGGGGCAAAACAAATTCATAGCCCCAGTGCTTCCAGCAGCAGATTCACAGCTCTTAATGTTTGGTGTTGCCTTTCTCTTTTTTTGTAAGCACATTTAATGCAATTATTTTATGTTTGTGGAAAACTAGGGTAGCCAATCTCCAGGTTATACCTGGGGATCTACTGGAATTACAACTGATCTCCAGGTAACAGAGATCAGCTCCCCTGGAGAAAACAGCTGCTTTGGTGGGTGGACTCTCTGGTATTATACCCTGCTGAGGTCCCTTTCTTCCCCAAACCCCATTCTAGGCTTCACCCCCCCCCCCAAAAAATCAGGAATTTCCCAATCCAAAGTTGGCAACCCTAAATGAAAACTTCTCTGGGGCAAGCAGGCTTTTCAGAGGACTTTGTTGGGATTTTGAGCAGTGACCATTTGTTTAGCAGGCAATGTTTTCAAGGAGCAGGGTTGCCAGCCAATGAGGGGAGATTTTAACTTTAATTCTCAAGGTACATCTTTATTAATGTGCCTCATTCTTCCTATGGAAGAAAGCATGACATCCAATCAGGTCCAGTAATAATGAACACAACCACTGTAGCCAGAGGATACAATCCCCTCTCCCAAAGCATTCACAAATATTGAACGTTTATAGCTCTCCCTGGTTGTTCATTAGTTGCCAGGCCCATAGCCAAAAATGTTACAGTCAGGCAGTCTAAGAGTACACTGGGGAAGCCATCGTGAGTCAACTTGAAATGCCAACAACCTAAATATAAAAGTCTGATATGATTACAGTCACTTAAATTATTAATTTTAATTGCATTGGATTTTGTGCCAACTGTTCCTCTAGGCCCTGGGATAGTCGATGACCACTAACTGATAACTCATTCAAAACAGGGAAGTTATATCTGCCCAATGTAGCACGATCAGGCCAAACCATTTTTGCACTTCTCGATATATTATTTATTTATTACTTTAAAGTTCTATCCCGCCCTCTCCGCAAGCGGACTCAAGGCGGCTAACAACATCAGGGTGGCTAACAATATACAACCATAACCTCATGAGTATCAGTTATGGTGTTTCATCGAGTAACTTGAGAAACCTCTAAACAGTCAAAGGAATGACAATCTCACTTTGGTACAGAAAGCTAAGGAACATCCTAATAATAGACAAGATTTCTGATTGAATCCAAGCTATGGAGGAGCCTAACTACAATCCTCATATTCTGGGTGTTGGTTTCCTTTTATAGAATCTATTCAAGCGAATCCAAAATATGTTAATTATATACCACCTTCTTATCAGAAGCTAATAAGCTTTTAATACCCTCCCAATTATTATCAAAGTATTAACACCTAAATATAAAATATATTGTTATTCTTATATATCTACTTTGTTTTGACACCAAACTGACCTTACTTTTAATTGATGTAATGAATAGCTTGTTTCTTGTTAAGGGAAATGTAATTTGTTGTTGTACTTTTGAGTTTAGTTGTATGAAACATAAACTTCAATAACATTAGAATTACAAATATATATACAAGTGGAAGCAGCTTTGATAGCTAAGCATAGCTTGAACTGGTCAGAGCCTGGGAAACTAAGTAGGGTTGGCCACAGTTAGTGCTTGGATGGGGGGCATCCAGTGAATACTGGGGTTGTGACATGGAGGGGGGCAATGGCAAACCACCTCCACTTATCTCTAACCTGCAATGTTCTATGGATGGGATTACCATGAGTCAGTTGCAACTCAATGGCATGTTTCTCTCCCTAAATACCTCACTCTGGCTGCAATCAGATGGGCAGTTTGGCCTGATAGAGTTGCTTTTCCCTAATGGATCTTGATCACACAGCCACATTTGGCTGCTGTTCTGTAGTTGCACTTACCCCATCCTGAGATGAACTGGAGATGGAATAAATAGACAGTAGTTAAATTCTGGAGCTAACAGATCCCCAGACTTTCATCCTGACTTTCTGGATATCTGAATTCTCCCAATGTGCACTCAAACTGGTTTGGAAGTGTGACCCTTTAGTTCCAGTTTTGCCATTCCATTTTTTTTTAATGGTGGAGTATGTGCGAATAGGCTCATGGGCTTTGATTGTGACACCAGTCTGACCTTTCCAAAAAAGGTTTTAAAAGTTGTGGGTTTTTTAAAAAATAAGACCACTCTCCATGATTGATGTACAGCACTAATCTGAATGGTCAACCCAGAAAGTTGTGTGCAATGTGGCCAGATCAGGGTGGGAGTCTGATAAATAAAATCTCCATCACAAAATGCGATGGAGTACTTAGCACTGCCTCCAAAGCGCCCCAAACTGCCAGTCTGACCACAGCCTCTGAATGACATCCCAAAAGGACTCAGGTTTTCATTTCATGGAGAAGCTGGAAGGGCTGGGAGCACACAGAACAGGGGCTCAAATGGTTTGGTGTAGTGGTTAAGTGCATGGACTCTTATATGGGAGAACTGGAATTGATTCCCACTCCTCCACTTGCAGCTGCTGGAATGGCCTTGGGTCAGCCATAGCTTTCATAGGAGTTGTCCTTGAAAGGGCAGCTGCTGTAAGAGCTCTCTTAGCCCCACCTATTTCACAGGGTGTCTGTTGGGGGGGAGGTAAAGGAGATTGTGACCGCTCTGAGATTCAGAGTATAGGGCAGGATATAAATCCAATATGTTCTTCTTCTATATTAACTGATATGACTTTACAGGAGCAATTTGTCCTTCAGAACCCCTGGCCCCACACTGTTAAGCACTTTAAAGACCACAACTGCACTTAGAAACAGTGGAAGGCAGTAAAGACCTTTCTAGGTGTGGATAGACATATATGTCAAGGTAGCCTCTTTGTTAGGGTTCAAAGATGCTGCTTAATTCTTTCCCACCCTACTGTTTTTAGCTCCACATTGTTTTCTCCAAATTGCTTTTTCAAGGGAGATGGGCAGGAAATAGGGAAGATGAGGGGATCCCATTCATTTCCTCAAGCAGTTGAAAAACAGCTTTGTGGCATTAGGAGGGTAATAAAAAGATGACCCAAGGAGCAAAACAGTTAAGTAATTTCTCCTTGCCATCCCTTCTTCCATTCAGCCCTAAATGTAGAAGGATATGTAGCACATGCCTGAATTCCTATTGACTATTTACTTCCCGGAGAACAGGAAAACATTATTCTTTGCTCTTAAGATTTTACTTTGAGTTTTAAAGGATATTTGCTTAGCCAACCACAGATAGGAAACTGAAAATATTATATCTGAACTCTTAGGGTTTCCTGCTTAACTTTATACCCAGAAAAGTAAAAACACAATATGTGATTCAAGTAGAACCTTCAGATAAGCATCTTGCATGTGCAATTTTATATGGAGTAAACCAAGAACCATATGAAATTCCTGTGTCCCCTAACTTGCTCCTAGGACTCCATGTGTTCCACTCATTTGTCTTTTAAAAAATGATGGCTAATTTGGCCTAAAGCAAAGATTGGGTAAGTGGGCCTCTGATTCGGTATACAGGTGAGAACGAAAGCAGCTCCTGTACAGCTTAATCCCTCTCATGCAGGTGTCAGTCACAGCTGTAGCTTCTGCATCTTCCTTGGGAGTGTAAGTGCTGAAGGAATTATGTTGCATACACCAAGGAGCCCATTAATTAAATTAGATATCTCTGACAGCAACAGCACAGGTGTCATCAATCACCACAAGAACAGGCTGGCACAGGAGCAGCATCTCACAAAAGGAAGGATCTTGAAGTAAAACAAAAACGGGGATGACAAAGTAGCCCACCAAACTGGCCCAGTTTCTAATGACAGAGCCTTTACCATTTTACAGTCTCCAACTGTGCTGCTGGTTGGGAAGCAGTCGGCTTCCAAGCTCAGGGCTTCTCCATGTGACTCTACTGACACTGAGGTTAGAAATGCAGGTCTGTTATCACAAGTCATCATCCTCACTTCATTTTTGGTATCATGCACAGCTGGGGAGAGGGAGGTTGTCAATGATCAAGCCTCCTTGACAAGTCTCTGCTGAACAAATTTGAAACTAGGCAAGATCTCTGGATTGTGAGTTTGCTTATGAAAAATATCTTTGATAGAGGCTTTTTAAAAAAGAGCCAAATTTGAAATGTTATCAGTTTGCCAAATTAAACACCTTGATACCGTTCCCTGCAAAATCCCGATATTCAACAGTACCCATAATTGAGTTTTCCCCCTCCAAAACTCCACATATATTAGTTCCACTTTTTACAAGGAAGATTTTTTGTGTGAATATTCATCCCTGTTTTATTAGGAAGCAAAAACATCTTGATTTTAATAACGCTACCATTATTACTGTCATCATGAAAGCAGCTCATAAGCTTGAGTAGAGGTTATCACACTGTACCTCCACATTTTGCCTTTTTGCTGCCTATTATTTGGGGAATGGAGCCATTGTGAAAGGCAGACTAAATAGTTTTTGTCAACTCTTGCCCTAGCCCCATCTCCACCCAGGAAGAAGATTCCACAGAAGGAAAGGAATTTCCTGTTGTTTCCACTATGCCCAAGGCTTCATGCACTCTGGGGAAGATTTTTTTTTCAGGCTCTTGGAACCAGAAGACCAGGAAACCCCTGAGTGGACCTGTTCATCTTCAGCACCTCTGGAGTCATTCCCAGGACCCCAGAAACAAAGAAAGCTGCATAGGGTTGCCAGTCTCCAGGTGGTAGCCCGAAACTGCAACTGGCCTCAAGCTCACAGAGATCAGTTCCCCTGGAGAATTTAGCTGCTTTGGAAGGTGGATTCTATGGTATTATATCCTCTATGGTCCTTCCCTTTTCCCACCCACCCCAGGCTCTACCCCCAAAATCTTCAGGAATTTCCCAACCCAGAACTGGACCAGGCAGAAGAGTGCATACTTGGCAGCTCAAAGCCTCCGATGCTCCAGCCTCTCTCAGAAGGAAGACACAGTTCTTGAGATCTTGTATAATCAAAGAATTGGCCCTGGCTAAGAATAGGGCTCTTAGTTCCTTGTATAGTCCTGTAGCTAAATCTGGTTCAACGTCTCCTGACAATCTTAGCTTGTGCTTTAGCCTGGACGGTAGCTTTTTACAGAAGCTCCAGTTCTCTAGACTAGCATTACCCGCTGTGGCCCCCAGGAAAAATTGGGGATGCGAACAGGTGTACTAACATCATGTCAATATGCAGTGTCACTTCCAGCACCAAGTCACAAAGTTGTGGCTGACTCCTAGAGTATTGCCCCAACATGATGTTGTTACTTCTGGTTTGGTGCTGCAAGTGATGTAATGAACTGGCATCATTCTGGCATGCTCCCACATTTTCATTCATTTCACTGGCTTGTCAAGAGCTGACAAGGCTGAAGGGAATTCCCAGGAGGACTCTGGCCCCCTTACTCCAGGGTGTGTCTGCTTCTGCTGGACATCTCAAGCCTCCAGCTCCTACCTTGACCAAATGATCTTTGCCTTGCTATTATTGCCTGCTTGCCTGTTAAACTGCCAGTTTGTCAGGCACAGAGTTCTAGATCATCTGAAGATGGAAGAGCTTGGTTTATTGGGTCCTAACATCTACTCTCCTACTGGTTCTCACTGAGATGGTACAACTGTGTATGGACTGTGCCACTCAGACTGCAGGTGGAAGAAGCTCCCAAGCCATTTACATGATCTCTCATAAAAATAATTCCACTCACATTGAAAACTAGCACATCAGAGAGAAATTTGTCTTGTTTTGATGTGGACAGATCTTTTTATATGAAGAAGAATCCAGCCATATATAATCTGAAGTGATGAAGCCTAGAAGGCCATGAACTCGCTGAGAATGAGACTCCAGCAGAACTAACTATGGACCTTTTTTTAAACCTCTCCACCATGACTTTGACAAACTATAACCCATTGGAATATTATCTGCATTCACAAAAATATGGATGTACAAAGGTGGAGCTGCATATTACAAAGAACAGGATGTTCCAAGTAAAATGGCAATTCTGTTTCCCTCTCTGTCTTTGCATAATAAATATGGTACAATTCACCCAATATCCTGGCATTATTACAATGTATATTTCCTCTACCATTGTTCCACATCACTGGCTGCTGCCACTTGCATTGGTTGGATTGGGAAAGCACATAATGACACCACAAGATAGAAAACACAGAACTAGACATTACATTTGGAAAAGCTTGATATACATCTGCTATTTGGAGTGATAGCCCCATATTCTTCATAATGTCTAGTTCTCCCCCCCAAAACTCATATTTACTTCCAAATCATTATATTTCTAATCACTTGCCTTTATTTTGCATTTTAATTATTATGAATCAATAGAATACACATGGGCTTGGATCCTATGAACAAGTTCCATGCACGCTAGGAGTGGGCACAGACTCGAACCTGAGCCAAAGTTTGGATCAAGGTTCGGAGAAGAAGACTTCCCTGAACACTCACCAAGCTTTTTCTCAGTTGGGTTGGGGTGTTCTGCCCCCTGTGTGAACATGCCACTTCCAGGTGGTGTTAGGCACTGCCCCCAGTCCACTTACATCATCTGGAGGTGATGGAAGCCTGTTGCCTGAGGTCCTCATGTCACTTCCGAGTAACTTGGGTGCTGTCGTGGGTCAGTCAGCTACCTCCTTCTCTGAAGATGAGGAAATCGAGAAGTCAGGCCCTATACCTGTAGAATACCTGCCTGAACAGCTGGATTTAGAGGCAGAGCCAGCAAAGACATGCCTAGCAATAAGGGCTGCTCATTCTAGCAGTAGATAAAGGAAATGGGATGAAAGGCAGACTGCCACTCTCCACCGGGATCTCCAAAGTGAGCAGAGTGCAGAAGATGTAAAGAAGGCTTGACAGCTGTGGTAATCGCCAGTTTGTTTGCCCAAAAGTAATCAGACCATCATAAGCTAGTGAAGTAACACCTGTGGGTCATTATGCTAAAGTTGGTGTGAAAGCAACTTGGCAACTGGCTCAAAAATGTGGCAATTCATAGCAGCCCTAAATGACAATGGCCCATTGGACTGTAGTCTGATCTGGTTACTCTGTCCACACTTGTAGATGAAAGCACACTGACAATGAACTGAAGGCAATGCTTGTAGGGGTTAAGAGGAAAAAAATGATACAACACAAAGCTTTCTGTATGACTAGGTGAGTCAGAGCAAAACACAATCACAATGAGATCCATCTGTCCCTAGTGAGAAGATCCTGCACCATTAGAGTATGACAACACAAAATGGGCACTGAGGAACAAGGGGAATTAATGGGTGAGAAAAAGTCCTTATATTCGTGCCTGTGTACATGAACCTAGTAAGAGCCTCATGGCGCAGAGTGTTAAAGCTGCAGTACTGCAGTCCTAAACTCTGCTCATGACCTGAGTTCGATCCCCGGTGGAAGCTGGGTTTTCAGGTAGCCGGCTTGAGGTTGACTCAGCCTTCCATCCTTCCGAGGTCAGTAAAATGAGTACCCAGCTTGCTGGGGGAAAAGTGTAGATGACTGGGGAAGGCAATGGCAAACCACCTCATAAAAAGTCTGCCGTGAAAACATTGTGAAAGCAACGTCACCCCAGAGTTGGAAACGACTAGTGCTTGCACAGGGGACCTTTCCTTTCCTTTCCTACATGAACCTAGAGAATTTATTTATTTTAAGCCTTTTAATCCTACTCCTTAATCAGAAAACTGGTCTCCGAGGTGACTGAGAACATGCTAAAAACAATTAAAATCACAACTATCAAAATATCAATCAATAAAAGGAAAGAAAAACAGAAATCTCATAGAAAGGAAACATTAAAACCAGCGATTAAGCAGTGAAAAAAATATAAAACAAGCAAAATTAAAACCTAATAAACATGTCAGAAGAGAATTTTTTTGGGGGGGCCACACCAAACAATCTCAACTGTCCACTTCATGGATGGGATAGAAAAACTGTCAGCTGCGCAGAGGACACTTGACATATGCCTGGCAGTGTGCTGATTTTCCCAGGTCCACATGCAGACAGTGCCGTGATGAGTAAACATGAAACAGCTGCTGACGGCCAAGATAACTTTGAGGCTGTCACGGTCAGGTAATTAGCAATCCAAGCAGCGTGCTGCCGATCACATGAACTTTTGTTCCCTGGCAGCCCTCGACAATGTGAGATGCCAGAATGTTCATAGCTCAGCAAAAGATCCTGAATAAGCTTTTGGTAGGATCAAAACAGCTTGGTAAATCATATGCAGGAGCCAGATGATTAGAAGCAAGAGAACTGATTATTCAGTGATGACAGATAGCCACATGGAGAGCTCGCCCTGGTTGTGGGAACCAACCCTTCATTCCGTGCCTGAGTTAACAAGCTTGTGACATTCAAGGGCATGTGACCAGTGTTCCCTCTAAGCTGAGTTAATGTGAGCTAGCTCACAGATTTTTACCCTCCAGCTCACACATTTTTGTCTTAGCTCAGGAAAAATAGCCCCAGAGCACAATAATTTCTGTAGTAGCTCACATCTTTAATGCAAGTAGCTCACAACTTTAATACCATTAGTTCACAAAGTAGAATTTTTGCTCACAAGACTCTGAAGCTTAGAGGGAATATTGCATGTGACCCCACTGCTTCTTTTCAGGGGTCCTACTAAGATGGAAGTAGATGTCACAAGAACATGAGCTGCTCCTTCTTTTTGGTTTGAAACCACCAGAAGAGTTCATAGAAGGAGATAACAAAGGGGACCCCTCCTTCCCCAATCAGTCAATCATCTGTCCCGAAACTCCTCTCTGGGGATCAGGAGGGCCTTGCAAGCAAAAAGAGCCTCTGGTCTGGGTGCATGAGGGTCAGGGCTTTTTTGTAGCTGGAACTCCTTTGCATATTAGGCCACATGTCCCTGATGTAGCCAGTCCTCCTAGAGCTTACAGTAGGTCCTATAAGAAGAATCATGTAGCTCTTGAATGATTGGCTATATCAGAGAGGGGTGTATGCAAAGGAGTTCCTGCTACAAAATATGCAAAGGAGTTCCTGCTACAAAAAACCCTTGATGAGGGCTGTAAGGACAACAGGGAGGGGGGATCAATTAAAATAATCTCTCTTCCCCCCATTGCACTCACAGTTTGCATCCACAGAACAGAGAAAAACAGGTGATTTTAGTTGATTCTTGGCATTGAAGCCTCCTGTCTTGTGGTTCGTTTTGCTTGTGAGAAATTTCAGAACAAATGGTAGACTGACTAAGGAACAGGAATGTGGGAGATGATCTAGTCTAGCACCTTTGGTGCGCTGTTCCAGTAGATCCAACCCTTTAGGTCTTTCTCTCCTCTTCTTGACCTTTTCTTCCCAAGAAGACCATTGTGTTGTATTGATAAAGCATGTTGGATTATGACTGGGAAGACCTGAATTCAAATCCTCTTTCTATCATAAAGATTGCTTGCGTGACCTTGGTCCCCTGTTCTCTCTGGTTGCTTCTACATTATGAGAATTTTTCATATTACCTTCATCACTACTGCCTAATCTACCTCTCAGAGTATACATAAGGATAAACTGAGAAAAGGGGAATCATGTACACCACACCAAGCTCAAAGGAAGGATGGTGGAACACAAATTTCATACTACAGTATGTTAGATACAGCCAGGTTTTTCAGTCAACCTCACTCAGTTATGTTTCTTTCTGCACCCTCTTCCCATATGGCTTTTATCCATGCTGTTCCCAGAGTCTTTATGGTGGTCAAAGGAGACCCCTTCCTCTCCTTTTTGTTGTTGTTGTTCAGTCGCACAGTCAAGTCCGACTCTTTGTGACTCCATGGACAAAGTCACGCCAGGTCCTCCTGTCTTCCTGTCTTCCACCATCCTTCGAAGCAGTCAGCTCCAGGTCTTGTTTTTGCTGACTGTAAGGAGCTTCTCAATCTTTGACTGCAGAATATATAATCAATTTGATTTCTGTGTTGCCCACCAGGTGATGTCCATGTGTAGAGTTGCCTTTTAGGTTGTTGGAAGAGGGTGTTCCCTATGACCAGCTTGTTCTCTTGACAAAACTCTATTAGCCTTTGCCCAGCTTCATTTTGTTCTCCAAAGCCAAACTTGTCAGTTATTCTGGTTACCTTTTGACTTTCCACTTTGGCATTCCAGTCCCCTATGATGAGGAGGACATCTTTTTTTGGTGTTAATTCTAGAAGGTGTTGTAGATCTTCATAGAACTGGTCCACTTTAGCCTCTTCTGCATCTGTGGCATAGACATGGATTACTGTGATACTGAATGGTTTGCCTTGGATACAGACCGAAATCATTCTGTCATTTTTGAGACTATATCCCATAACTGCCTTTCTCACTCTCTTGTTAACTATAAAGGCCACACCATTTCTTCTACGGGA
Organism: Heteronotia binoei; assembly: GCF_032191835.1. NCBI lineage: Eukaryota > Metazoa > Chordata > Lepidosauria > Squamata > Gekkonidae > Heteronotia > Heteronotia binoei. The sequence goes on from NC_083231.1 coordinate 90,443,656, forward strand.
CTCTTGCCCACAATAATAGATGTAGTGATCCTCTGAGTTAAATTCACCCATTCCCATCCATTTTAGTTCGCTGGTTCCCAAGATGTCGATGTTCAGTTTTGCCATCTCTTGTTTGACAACATCCAGCTTACCTTGATTCATAGATCTTACATTCCATGTTCCAATGCAGTATTGTTCTTTGCAGCATCGGACTGTTCTTTCACCATCAGACACATTCACAGCTGAGCGTCCTTTCGGCTTTGGCCCAGCTGCTTCGCTCTTTCTGCGGTTACTTGGACTTTCCCTCTGCTCTTCCCCAGTAGCATACTGGGCACCTGAGGGGCTCATCTCCCAGCGCCATATCTTTTAGCCTTTTGTTACTGTCCATGAGGTTTTCTTGGCAAGGATACTGGAGTGGGTTGCCATTTCCTTCTCCAGTGGATTGCATTTTGTCTGGGTTCTCAGCTGTGGCCTGTCCACCTTGGGTGGCCCTGCATGCATAACCCACAGTCTCATTGAACCGCGCAAGCCCTCTCTCCACATCAAGGCAGCAATCCATGAGAGGGTCCTCTCATTTTTACCAGTGACAAAACTGGTTGGATGCAACCTTATTTGTGACATGATATCATTGTACTGTGTGTTTTCTTGCCTCCACCTCACAGAATTGGTTGTCAGTGGCTGGGGGGGGGGGGTGTGGGGGGGGGGTAGCGGGCACAGAGTGTCATAATGTCATGTCATTCATTGTGTTGTGCCAGATGTTACATAGAGAAATAACAGTAAAAGGGCTATGGGAAGGACTGCAAATAAAAGCAAGATGAGGGATAAGGAATGAGAACTCCCTCTGCCAGCCAATGTGTCTTCATTTCAAATCACACGCTTTTTCATCTTTCACCTTCTGTCACCACTTTGAAACCTGGGTGAAAACACATGCTTAGACAACCAGTCCTCTACTAAATATGAGAACAAAAGAAGACCTCTCCTGAATCAAACCAGTCATCCAGCTAGTCCAGTATCTTGTAACCCACAGTGGCCAGACATTTACTTAACACTGCAGGGGTGTCAAGCTCATTTGTTATAAGGGTTGGATTTGACACAAATGGGACTTTGTTAGGCTAAGCCATGCATGTCATAAAATGTAATGCCAGGTAGCGGAGACACAAACTTTATAAATGATACAAATAAACACAATTAAAGATATTATTTTAAACTTAAAATACAAACATGCTTAAAACTTTGTGATATTTTGTTTAAAACAGAAAGGTGGGGGATAGTGGGAATTGGCAATGCAATTTTAAAAATAAAACATGGAGAAAAAGCACAAGGATCATAGCAGAAACTAAAAATATAAACCAAAAATATAAAATGCTCTGAGCCTAGGGAAATATGAAATGATTGGGCATTAAAAGCTCTTTCCACCCCACCCTGGTCTACTCAGATTGGCAATGGCTCTTCAGTGTAATATCCCCCTTTGGTGGTGGGTTCCCAGGTTAGAGTGCTCACTAGGCACCAGCAGAGACAAGTTGGCTCAAAGCATCAACCCGTTATTTGCAAGCAGCTTCAACTGGCCATAAACGCTGGAAAAAGTGAAACTGCCTAACTGCCACTCCATTGAAATATATTGCAGCATAAAGCTGCAAGGAAAATATGGAGTGGATTTTCCATTAAGGTCTCTGGGTGCAGAGATCTTAATGGAAAATCCATTCCATGTTTTCCTTGCAGCTTTGTAAGCCTAGAAGCCAGCAAAGACAAGGCAGAAGGAGCTGGGAACATTGTTGGAAGTCTCTGAAGCTTCAAAGGGTGAGACTAGGAGGGGGGGGAAATTGTTGTGAGCCTGATTGAAGCCCTGTGTGGGCTGGGTGTGGCCTACAGGCTAGGAGTTTGACAGCCCTGCCTTACAGGGTCAATAAACAGATCATAGAAGCCAAAACCTTCCAGTGATGATGCTTCCTAGTTAAAGGTATCAGGTAATAGCAATGTGAAAGACCTCAGTGTGAGACCCTGGAGAACAGTGGTCCAACTAAGTGTAAGGCAGATTCAGTGGTTTATTACCTGTGATACCTGCTTCCCAAACAGCCACTGATGGATCCATTTTCCATGAGTCTGTTTAATCCCCATGTAGATCTGTCTTTACATTTATTGCCAACAGGACATGTAAAATAGCTTATCTCTCTGCTGCTTATGCACCACACTTTTCTCTCCACTGAAAAACACTGTCCACAGTGCCTTGAGAAATGATGTCCTTTATCAGTCACAGTGCTGGCAATCATAGCAATGTACCCATTGAGACAAAAAAAAAGAAAGGGAGAAAGGAAGGAATGAAGGAAGAAAGGAAAAGAAAGAAAGAAAGAAAGAAAGAAAGAAAGAAAGAAAGAAAGAAAGAAAGAAAGAAAGAAAGAAAGAAAGAAAGAAAGAAAGAAAGAAAGAAAGAAAGAAAGAAAGAGAAAGAAAGAAAGCTATCCTAGTCAGCAAAGAGGATGCATGTATATAAGTATATATTTTCTCTCTAAAACAAATCTCTATATGTGAAAATGTTAAATATGCTGCTTTTCTATGCATCAGAAAGTAGCTTCCAATATTCCAATATTGGAGAGCTTCTCTTCTGCTGTTTATCTAATGTGCTACTTCTCCCAATAAACATGCTTCTTCAAAAAAAAACAACAAACCAAGCTTCAATCATTTCTTCTGTCCTTCCTCCTCTTTAAGCTATAGACCATCTAATCTAGGCACAGATACAATACCATATGCCAATCTTTCAGCACAAACATGCAGTAACAAATAGTAAATGCTCTTAGCAACCAGCTGGAGAACCCTCCATAAGCAACAACGCCTTTGTGCAGAATGTTTACCCAACCTATGCACAAAACCGCTCCAACGTTCATAAAAAATCATGACATATAATTCATAGACCGGTATAAGAGGGGTGTCTGTCAGGAGTGTTATTTGCTGTGAGTAATCTGATCCCTTCGACCAAGGAATCTCTGAATAGGTTACTTCCTGAAGCAGCTGCCTCCAAATCCCCAGGGACAAATGCACATAAGCTATAATAGCTTCCTTATTCAGAATCGCTGGGGGTTTTGTTTTATTTTTGGAGGGGGGGGTAAATTTAAATGGAATCTGGGAAAGCTCAAGTTGCAGAGGCACAGCAATAGGGTGAAAAAGGGAACTCTTTCAATGTATGGTGAAAACGAATAAAACAGGATAGGGAAAACAGGTTAAAATTGCTTACAGTAGACTTGCCAGTTTACCACCTGGTGGGCAAATTCTCACCTTTAGCCCCAATCCCGAGTCAGGATCAAAAATGGCTAGAAAATGGCATCCATAGTGATGCTCTAGGGATTTCTTCATGTGTATCACAGAGATTAGGGGAATGTCCTAGAGCATCTCCCAGAACTGATGTCATATCCTTTTCAAACTTCACTCTCGCTATGTAAAAATCTGCCAAGGCAGTGCTGGCAAACTTGTGCAAAAGAGATATGTTAATGGGACCAACACAGAGAATGAAAGGTCTATAGCAGACCATATAAACACATACATATATGAAATGACCCATAACATTGGTCCATCTATTTTAATATTTTCTACTGAGACTAGCACAGGCTCCCAAGCAAAGAAAGATCTTTCCCAGTACTAGTTATCTATATATCTATTTATATTTTTGTTTAATCCTTTCTTCGAGGAGCTCAGGGAGAGGTATGTAGTTCTCCAGTCCTGTTTTCATCTCAAGAACTCTTGTGAGGTAGGTTATGGGGGAGGGGGGGGAGAGAGATTTAAGGTCACTAAGTGAGCTTCACAACTGCCTAACTACTGGACAGCAAATATTGGCTATGACAAATTCCCCTCTTATTCCTGTCTGAATGATATGTCATGTTTCCCCCCACTCCCAGGTACATCTCTGGATTGGGTCACACAGGCATGTTCTGGGAGCTCTGTGCCTCCCTGGCATACGGAAGACTGATCTGGAAAGGGACCACCACAGCCCTGTGTTATGATTTTCCTGACCTGAAATGGCTCTGGGGAACTGCTATTACTGCACTGAGGAAACCGACATGTGGCAAATAGTGGTTCTGTGGGAATGTTTCAGGTTGGGGGAACAGTGTGAGGTGAAAGCCCCTTCTCTTCACATACCACAGACCTGATCAGTACAACAAAGCAGGGAGGCAGAGGCTGTCCCTTGGTATCCCTGAAAACATTGCAGAGGAGGCACAGAGTCAGATGTGATGGCTGCTCCTCCAGGAAGAAGAGCAGGAAGCAAGTAGCAAACTCATTCAGAAGACCCACAGGTACCATGAGCAGGCCTAGTTATCCATCTCTAGTTCATTTGTGGACATGACACACATTAAACACAATCATGTGACTTGGTGTGAGTCTTAGCAGAAATAATCTGAAAATATCAACTTTCAAAAATAAAAGATAAGGCAAACATAAATTATTATTATCATTAACATCTTATTCCCATGCAGGGTGATGTACAGTCTGAATAGAGCCCTTGGACTCCAAGAATGAGCCCATACTTATGGATTGGCAAGTACTACATCAAGCTCATGTGTAAGCAGATGGTGCCCTGAGATATCTACATCAAGCACATATGGGGGTACCACCAGTACAAGCAACCAGCTTATTCCCGAACCCCTGGCAGGAGGGGCACACAAGTCTGTTTCCCAAATCTCAGAAGGGAAAGGAGAAACAAATGCAGTTAACTGGCTCATTCTCCTAACCCAATGGAAGGGAGCCACTGTTAACTCACCTCACTATACCACATGAGGTGAACATCAGAGGAAAAGAGACTCAGCCATCCCATCCCCATCTGCTTCTGGAGGAGTCCAGCAACTTCTATGGCTGAGTGTGGATTTGAACTTTGAGTGTCCCAGATCCTAGTCAAATTTTTTAACCACTATACTAGACTGGCTCTTTTGATAAGAGGCACTGCTTCTAGAGAATCAAGCAAACTGTTCTCCAACCAACTGCATAAGCAACAATGGTGAGAAAAAGTTAGAAAGCCTTTTTCTTCTGAGTTGGTTAGATTATTCTGGTGCCAAGTCCTGGAAACTTCAAGGCGGGGATGGTCCAGCCCCTGTCCTTTAAACTCAATGGAGGGTTGGATTTTGACTTGTTACTTTTTGAGTGGTTCAGTTTGATTAAGTTGTATTTTAATGGGAAATGTTACATTCTTGTTTCTTACTTCTGCCCGCAGGAAAATGGCAAAGTCTATGCATTCTAATAAATAAAGGTGATCTTTCCCCCCTTCACCTGGATTAGCTGCACAATGCCAACTCTAAATTCATGAGGATTGAAATGAATCCAAGACCTTCTTTGTATTCTCTGTAAAGGAAAATATATGCCTCTCTATGCAGTTCTCTCTCATGTGCCACACTTCTTCTCAGTGTCCTTTGGGAATGTTTCCCTCCTGGGATCTTTTCTTGTTCACTTCAGGAGGTTTTGGAAGCACTTGAGGCCTAATAAGACAGACTGATTTCGCATAGCACCCTCATTCAGTAGCTAGAAAATTGGGTCGCTATTACCAGATGGCTTATTTTCTCTTTCTCAGATCTTCCCCTCTGGTCATACTCTGCTCAGAGCCCATGCCTTTGTTGTCCCTGTACAGCACAAAGAAATGTTAGGGAAAACTTGTCCTAGATGGCCTAACACACTGAAATAAATACATGCAACCTGCTGGGAAGTGGAATATATGTATTTAAGATTCCCTTAATGAATCTTTTGATTTTTCCTTTCAATTTTAAACATATTTATTTATAACTATGTTTGCCATTTGCCTGCCTGCACCAACCCCCACCCCTGAAGAAATTAAGGGGAAATGGCTAGAAAATGCTCTAGAAATTTCTCCATGTAAAAACCATAGAGATAAGGAGAAATTCCTAGAGTGTCACCTGGAAATGATGTAATATCCTCCCCAGGAGCTGCCCTCAACATCTTCTGGTATTTTCTGAGGCAGTGCTGACAACCCTATTTCTATCCCATTCTTCTTCTCAATGGAAATCTAAAATGGCTTCCAACATCAATCTCCACTTCTCCATTTTATCCTTATCACAATAACCCTGTGAGGTAGGAGCTTCAAAAGTATGGTCCTCTTGTATTCTCTCCTTATTCTCTCCTTATTGCCTTGTATTCTCTCCTTATCAAAACCTTTGGTCTTCCATCCCTCTCCATCCCAACCACCCAAGAGGTCTCTTGCTCTTAAATGAAGTCTCCTTTCCAACTTCTAATACCTAGCAATCCCACACAAACGTGTCCTATTTTGGTTTCTTACTTTTTAATGACTCATTTGGCATTTGTAGTAGTCAGTTAGTGGGAAGCTGAAAGAACTGCTTAAGTTTCCCTACCTTACATAACTGCTGGTTTTCTCCTGCAAATCTTCCTATCTGGCCATTTCCCCCCCTTCAGTTCCTGATAAAGAGCCTGGCAATTAAATGAAACTTCCTGATAAAGAGCCTGGCAATTAAATAAAAATCTTGACTGCTTGCTCACATTATTGAATATTGAATTGTCATTGAGCTGTTGAATACTGAAGAAGAAGGAGAAGGAAGAGGGGGAGACTGGATTTATACCCCACCCTTCACTCAAAGTCTCAGAGTGGTTTACAATCTCCTTCCCTTCCTCTCTCCACAACAGACATAACAGAGGAAAGTGGTGCTGAGAGAGCTCTTTCAAGAACTGCTCTTGAGAAATCAGCTCTGAAAGAACTGTGGCTGAACCGAGGCCACTCAGCTGACTGCATGTGGAGAAGCAGGGGATCAAACCCAGTTCTCCAGATAAGAGTCCACCACTCTTAACCACTATATCAAACCAGCTCTCATAATATCCAGCGATGTGTGGATGCAGCCCTTTGGAGGAAGCGTGCAGTTGAAAAGGCACTACTGCCTTTGCTGTGATCCATTCTGTTAAACTGACTTCTTTAGGGTTGCCAGCCTCCAGGACGCACCTGTAGATCTCCCACTATACTGATCTTCATACAACAGAGATCAGTTCTTCTGGAGAAAATGGCTGCTTTGGTAGGTGAACTCTATGGCATAGTACCCTGCTGAGGTCCCTCTCCAGGCTCAACCCCCAAAATCTCCAAGAATTTCTATACCCAGAGCTGACAACCCTATTCCACCTTCTCCTTTGGTTGTTTTTTCTATGGTTTTAATTTAGATTGTAAACTCTTCAGAAAAGGGATCCTGTATGCATTACTTATCATGCTTTATAAAGCATAATCAGTCAATCAATTCATTTGCCACCAAGAATTGTACCTTTAACTGCTTCCAGCCTCTGACACTGGAGGTAAGTGCATTGTCTGCATAGCACTCTTCTATGAGAGAGATTTAAACCCTCCATGTGCTTTCATCTGTTTTCAGATTTTTTTGCAACTCTGGGGTTCCCTCAAGCTTGCGGAACTGTTTTCCGATTGATGGTCCCACACTTCACTATTAGAATATAAGAAAGCAGAGAATTCTGCAAAGAATTTTGTCATATATAATCTGAAACTCACAGCATGAACTGACTCACAGAAGAATGAATATAAGAAGTGTTGTTTGCAGGGGCTGGAGAATGTAGACTTCATGGCTATGTCCTTTTTTAAGAGAAAAAGAAGCAGTCAGAATATCCGAGCTGCTTCCTGTGTTTATGAAAGAGGATTCTGTATTTCCCAGACTGCATGTTCCCCCCTCAGACCTTCTGCTACAGCAGTGTCATTAAGACAAATGGTAAACATTTCTCTTTTTTTCATGTCTGTCAAAGCTTCTACTTTTATGACATTTAAGACAGAAAAGGAAATAAAAATTGTTTTTAGCATGCTGTTTAGAGGACATAGAATTCTAAAGAGTTTTGTCTCTGGTGATTTTCAATCTGCAGACTGCTACCCTTGTCATACAATAAATTAATAATCCTAAAAAGGGGAAATGAGTGATATAAAGAGATGGGCAGAGAATGAGATTGGATGAACCAACGCAGTAGTAGAAGACGCTTGTTGCATGATGAATCATTGAGTTGTAAAACGCTGCATTTTTGGCCAACTTCGTGAAACCTTTTTAATGTTTGCAACCTTACAGACTGTCATGATAAACCTCTTGATGGCAAATAAAACTGCATCCTTGTGGGTTCAATTCTAAAATGTTAAAAACCTAATGAAGGATTAATCCAGTGGGGAAGGGTGACTGGAAAAAAAGAAGAGAGAGAGAGAATTAAGTAAAATCAAATATTGTTTCATTTTACATTTGGGATTTGTTTGGTTAACTGATGGCTTTTAGTGGCATGTATGTTTATGATCTTGCATTTAATGGTTTCTAGCACATTTGTTTTATACCAGAGCTACAGGTAATGGAACACAGGTAAATATAGTTTATGCAAGTCAAATGAAGACAAATTCCTCTTTTAAAAGAAGCCATCCAAACTGATTAGTGAGGTTGCCCTGCCAGCTATTGCAATACAAATAGCAGCCAGCTGCTCTCAGGCAACTGAGCAAGGAAGAGATCCATTCAAGCAGACCATAAGCCAGACATTTGATCGGTTTTACGTTGGTCAGGAAATATCCATGAGAAAGTTTTTCCACCTGGCCACCCTGATTAGTCAGAAATGACATTTACACAAGAAAATGTCATTTTCAACAAAGCTGGCTGTCAGAAATGTTCAGCTTTGCAGCATGGATTGAAATGTTTACTACAGAGCCAGATTTTGCATCTTGGGAAATGTAGTCCTTTAAGGTTGCATGGCATGGAAAGAAATGACCTCAGTTCTCTTACCTGGCAGAGTGCTGAAAAATATTCCTGCCCTCCTCTGTGGGATAAAGCATTATACAAATTGATACAGGTAAGACTGCATTCAATGCTGGGAGGAGAGGCTTTCTGCCTCCTGGTGGTGTCTGGGAAGAAGAATTGTTGCTATTAAAATGACTGCTGGAACTGTTGCAGTGAGGCCCATGTTGTGCCATATTCATATATTTAATTTTCTCAATCCAGGATCAGCCAACAGACGTGGGTGTTATATATAAATAAACCTGTTCACTTTATTCACAAGTGGCTGGGGTCTATGGAAACTGGAAGGCCTTCTTAAGAACATAAGAGAAGCCATGTTGGATCAGGCCAATGGCCCATCCAGTCCAACACTCTGTGTCACACAGTGGCCAAATATATATATAGATATATATATATATATATACACACACACACGCACTGTGACTAATAGCCACTGATGGACCTCTGCTCCATATTTTTATCTAACCCCCTCTTGAAGCTGGCTATGCTTGTAGCCGCCACCACCTCCTGTGGCAGTGAATTCCACATGTTAATCACCCTTTGGGTGAAGAAGTACTTCCTTCTATCCGTTTTAACCTAACTGCTCAGCAATTTCATTGAATGGCCACGAGTTCTTGTATTGTGAGAAAGGGAGAAAACGACTTCTTTCTCTACTTTCTCCATTCCATGCATAATTTATTTATTATTTATTTATTACGTTCAATTTATATCCCGCCCTCTCCGCAAGCGGACTCAGGGCGGCTTACAACATCATGTCGATACAGTTAAACCACTAAAACATATAAAACCATAATTTACATATTTCAATTTAAAAAACATATTACAATTTTTAAAACCATTCTATGGTGCTACATTCATACAATATAGGCGGCATTGAATTTCCGAACAGTGATCACCAGCATTCTATGTGATGTCCGGTGGCAGCCCTCTTTCCGTCAAGCATCGAAGGCCTGCTTGAACAATTCGGTCTTACAGGCCCTGCGGAACGCAGACAGATCCCGCAGGGCCCTTATGGCTTCCGAAAGGGTATTCCAAAGCTCTGGTGCTGCCACCGAAAAAGCCCTAGATCTTGTCACACATAACTTGGCTTCTTTTGGTCCGTGGGCGGACAGTAAGTTTTTTGCCCCTGAACGCAGTGCTCTCTGGGGGATATATGGAGAAAGGCGGTCCCGTAGATAGGCAGGTCCCTGACCATAAAGGTCAATACCAACACATTGAAGCGAACTCGGAACACAACAGGTAGCCAGTGCAGCTCTTTCAGCACTGGCTGAATGTGCTCCCATCATGGCAGCCTCATTAACAGCCGTGCCGCAGCATTCTGCACTATCTGTAGTCTCCTGGTTAGCGTCAAGGGTAGCTCCATGTAGAGAGCATTACAGTGATCTATTCTTGAGGTGACCATAGCATGGATTACCATCGCTAAATCATTGTGCTCCAGGAAAGGAGCCAGCTGCCGCACCCGCCGAAGATCTTGTAAACCTCTATCATGTCACCCCACAGTCAACGTTTCTCCAAGCTAAAGAGCCCCAAGCGTTTTAACCTTTCTTCATAGGGAAAGTGTTCAAAACCTTTAATCATTCTATTTGCCCTTTTCTGGACTTTTTCCAGTGCTATAATATCCTTTTTGAGGTGTGGCGACCAGAACTGCACACAGTACTCCAAATGAGACGGCACCATTGATTTATACAGGGGCATTATGATACTGGCTGATTTGTTTTCAATTCCCTTCCTAATAATTCCCAGCATGGCGTTGGCCTTTTTTATTGCAATCGCACACTGTCTTGTGTGCATTACTTTGCACTTGGCCACACTGAACCTCATCTGCCACGTTGATGCCCACTCACCCAGCCTCAACAGATCCCTTTGGAGTGCCTCACAATCCTCTCTGGTTCTCACCACCTTGAACAATTTAGTGTCATCTGCAAACCTGGCCACTTCACTGCTTACTCCCAACTCCAAATCATTTATGAACAAGTTAAAGAGCATGGGACCCAGTACTGAGCCCTGCGGCACCCCACTGCTTACTATCCTCCACTGTGAAGACTGCCCATTTATACTCACTCTCTGCTTCCTATTAATTAGCCAGTTTTTGATCCACAAGTGGACCTGTCCTTTTACTCCATGACTCTCGAGCTTACTAAGGAGCCTTTGATGAGGAACTTTATCAAAAGCTTTCTGGAAGTCAAGGTAAACAACATCTACTGGGTCTCCTTTGTCCACATGTTTGTTCACCCCCTGAAAGAAATGTAACAGTTTAGTGAGGCAAGATCTTCCCTTACAGAACCCATGCTGAGTCTTCTTCAATAACTCATGTTCATCAATGTGCCTACTCATTCTGTCTTTGATAATGGTTTCTACCAACTTTCCCGGTATTAAAGTCAGACTGACTGGCCTGTAATTTTCCAGATCTCCTCTGGAACCCTTTTTAAAGATGGGGGTGACATTTGCTACCTTCCAGTCCTCAGGAACAGAGGCAGATTTCAATGAAAGATTACAAATTTTTGTCAGGAGATCCACAAGTTCAACTTTGAGTTCTTTCAGAACTCTTGGATGTATGCCATTTGGACCTTGTGACTTATTAGATTTCAATTCGTTCATCAGTTGTAGGACCTCCTCTTTTGTCACCTCAATCTGACCCTTCCAAAATAAGTGGTTCTGGAGCGGGCAAACACTTCTCATCTTCCACAGTGAAGACGGAGGCAAAAAAAATGCATTCAGCTTCTCAGCCATTTCCCTATCCTCCTTCAGTAATCCTTTTACCCATTTGTCACCCAAGGGCCCCACTGCCTCCCTGGCTGGTTTCCTGCTTCTAATATACTTGAAGAAATTTTTATTGTTGGTCTTTATGTTTTTTGCAATATGTTCCTCATAGTCTCTTTTTGCCTGCCTGATCACAGTCTTGCATTTGATTTGCCATAGCCTGTGTTCCCTTTTATTAATCTCACTTGGACTAGCTTTCTACTGCTTAAAGGAGTCCCTTTTACCTTTTACAGCTTCCATTACTTTGTTTGTTAACCATGCAGGCCTTTTCTTATACCTGTTTCTGCCTTTCCTAACTTGTGGTATATATTTTATCTGAGCTTCTAGGATTGTAGTTTTAAATAGCCTCCAAGCTTCCCCAAGGGTTTTGGCTGTATTTACCTTTCCTTTCAGTTTCCTCTTCACATGCCTCCTCATCTCAGAGAATTTACCCCTTTAAAAGTTAAACGTGGTTGTGCTGGTCTTTTGGGGCAACTCTCTATTTATACAAATGGTGAAATCAATAATGGTATGGTCACTGCTCTCAAGCGGTGCGATTCTTGAGTTCTCATTATGATACTCTGCAGTCTAGGTTTCCATATACTCCAGTGGAATAGTTCTGCAGCTACTCAAGCACGTTTTCCACCCAGGGATCATGGGAATTGCCTCACAGAAGTTACCATTTTAGCACCATTCGCCTGGTTTTCAGACATTAAGTTTTTCTCACAAACGAATGATTCCATTGACAGTCAAGAATCAGAATACATCATGTGGGGAAGAGTTCTTTTGAATGTCTAGAAGCAGCCTACAGTCAGTACTGGCACTGCAATTCCTAGATGGAAAGGAGAGGTCAAGTCTGTGTGATGGCAGAGTTGCCAACTTTTCTTCTGTTGAGAGGTGGAGCCTGGGGAGGAAGGTGCTAGTGGAGGGCAGAACCTCAGTGAGGTATAATAGAGTTCATCTTCACAAGCATCCATTTTCTGCAGGGGAACTGATATCTGTTGCCTGGAGATCAAGCTGACATTCTGAGAGATCTTCACACCTCACCAGGAAGGCAACAACAAACCACTGCTTCTCATCTCGTGTCTGGAATGCCCCATGGAAGGGATCGCCATAAATTGGTTGTAACTCAATGGAATGTTGTTCTTCTTTTTGTCTCCATTACACAATGTCAGACCTCATGGTTGTGTCAGAAACTCTTCCCAAACAACAGTAGATGTCCATCACATCTAAAACTCCTTCACTGCGGAACAGTTTGAGTCCAGTGGCACTTTTAAGACCAACAAAGTTTTATTCTGGGTATAAACTTTAGCATGCATGCATACTTCTTCAAATTATCTTTCTGAAAACTTTTAGTGCTCTTCTACCTGAAAACATGTTGAGTGATATGTAACATAAAGTACAACTAACAATAAATTTAATTTGCATAATACGACATTGAATGAAAACCTTAAAAGCTAAATTCAAATCACAATTTAATGATAGGCTAAAGTAATAATCCAACTGAAATCTACAATAAAAAACCCTCTGGATATAAAACACCAATGGGCTTTCCTTTCCTAAATCAACATATAGGGAAGGCCATTTAGTAGTTAAAAAAAAATAGATTAGAAAAGTGGCCAGATGGATTTTGCTAAGTATTACAAGGAGGATGCCATCAAAGAGAAAAGTCCTGGTCCTCGTTCTCAAAGACTTACTGTCACTTTGCATGTTCATCTTACACAATAGTTAATGTTCACCATATATCAGTTCTCTGTTGATTTCCCTGATGTGTTTTGTTTTTTTTCTTTTTTTTGGGGGGGGGGGGAGGTTGTAGCATTCTCGTCTCTCCTCCTGTCCTCCTATTAATCATTAACTATTCCCAAATCTCCTTTCAGCGCTTTTCTTTAGTTTTAACTCTTTCCTCAATGCACATATTATCCATTCTTCCCTTTCTAATTTAAAGAGGCTTGTACCCACCTTAAAGGCAGACAACAGGGGGAAGCAGTTTTCTAACTCTTTGAATGAAATCCTTGTAGGTAAAGAATACGTGTGGAACCAATACTTCCTGCACATCCCAACCCAGAGAGGATACCCTGAGGTAGAAATCTGTGAATATTTTGACATTTTTTTAACAAAAAATCACACACAAAGAACAATTTATATACATTTATACCCGACCATGTGAAAATGAATAAATCCATAGATTAGGCTGAGTGAGGAAAATGGCTCACCATCTGTAGGCACCACAGAGAGAACAGAGCTTGTCAAGGAGTCCTGAGAATGGCAAATCACATGCGCAGAAAATGTTCCCAGAAATACAAAGGAAACAAATCTTTTAGGGCTTCACAGGCAACCTTGCATAGTTTGAAAGTGGATTGCTAAAAGTGCGATGGATACTTTTTATAGTTGAAAAAAACTATGGTAGCATTAACTGTTTTATCTTTGGACACTACTCTCAGTCTGTGAAAGGAAAACATCTCTGAACAGAGCAAATATGGACCTTTATTCTGTCCTATATGATTTCTGTATAGGAAAGCAGAGGCCAAGCTTGCCTTTAAAACATCTGCCAAAATGACGAAAGCGACCTGTAAGCAAAATACAAAAGCACACCAAAAGGGGAAAGTAATTGCTTCAAAATGTCAAAGGAAGACCCAAAGAAGGCAGTGTGCTTCTTGAATATGTGATAGTTTGGCTTAGCTTGACGGAGACAAGTTTGAGCAGATGGACTTGAATGTTAATCTAGGTGGTCTGCACCTGTTGTCAGTCATGGCCTTCAACTTGGAGTTATTGCTCCGACAGGATTCAAGCTTCCAGCCCAGGGCTAGAGTGTGCTAAATAATTACCATCGAACTTTAAGAGAGCTGAAATATCGCAAGAATATGATACTGTAATCATACAGTTATCCAATCAGTCACTCAGCATTGCTACTGCTGTCATCGCTGAAAAAAACCTTTCTAAGGAGGTGTCCTTCAACCAAGCAACCCAGGAAGCCAAGAGGGGGAGGAGGCATAAGCAGTCATGAAGTCAGTGTGGTCACTGACTGTCTTGAATGTGCAGGACACAGTTGCATTAGTATTAGGAATGCTGTAAATTTCATAATGATGAATGTGTTCAACAATTGAATTTACCATGCTCAAAGGTGTTGATTAGACAGGAATCAATCGCCCAGACTGTTCTGCTGAACAAGGTTGCTTTGGGTTTTTGCCAAGCTGCACATGCACAAAGACACTGTTGATTCAAATCTATCAGCATTCTCTAGGGGCTACTTAGATGATCACCCAAGAGTAAGCCACTTTGGATTCCCCTTGGGGAGAAAGGTAGGGTATAAAAGAAGCTAATCAATCAATCAATTATATGATTTGTGACTAATTGAATTGCTTGTTTAAACAATTGCCTCCTGAGCAAAACTGTGATGCAGCACAGATGGGGAATAGTAGAACTCAATTGTGCTATATGAAAATGCACATGTGCAAAAAACCAATCTCACAGTACTGCATGGTTAGGAAGGAATACAATGAAGCACCCTGCTGGACAGCAATGAATGGGTCAATGAACTGAACTGGTCATTGAAAAGTCAGCTTTGAAGACAACAAACGGGCTGCGGCCCATAGTAGCAGGTGTTCAAGCATCCTTAAGTAGTCCATGAGCAAGCACTGAGTCATGGGGTGACACCACATCATGACATTTTCATGGCAGACTTTTTATGGGGTGGTTTGCCATTGCCTTCCCCAGTCATCTGCACTTCACCCTCAGAAAGCTGGGTAATCATTTTACTGACCTCAGAAGGACAGAAGGCTGAGTCAATCTTGAGCCGGCTACCTGAACTCAGATTCCTCTGGCATCGAACTCAGCAGAGCTTCGACTGCACTACTGTGAGCAGAACTTAGACTGCAGTATTGCAGTTTACCACTCTGCGCCACTGAGCATCTTTCTATGAGTGATATTTGTCTCTAATTCTGGTGCACAGACTGGGGGCCACTAAGATAAGAGGAGGTTTTCCTGTATTTGATTCAATACCTTCTTTTTCCTCAGGGCACCAGAAGACACTATCAGGAAATATATTGTATGCGAAGGCATACAATGGTGGAGCAGAGCTGCAGAGAGATTATCACAAGCTCAAACCCCTTTCTCCTATTTAAAGGGTCTCATATAGCTAGTGTTGCCAAGTCTGGGTTGGAAATACTTCAAGTTTTGTGGGGAGTGGCTCCTGAGAAGGGTGTGGTTTGGGAAGTGGAGGGACCTCAGCAAGGAACAGTGCCATAGAGTCCACATTCCAAAGCAGCCATTTTCTTCCAGGGAACTGATTTTTGTAATCTGGAGAACAACTATTATACCTGGAGATTTCCAAGCCCCACCAGGAAGTCTGCAACCCTACATAAAGCAGATGTAAACCTGTGCTGCTCTGTAATTCTCATGCTTAAGAGTCCCTCAATCTTCAGAAAAGGCCAGTTGTATGATTAGAAACGATTAATTCCTTGCTTATCATTTGTAATGCACGATAGGTGGCATGTGACTTTGTTCTAAGATGTCTAAGATTGTAATAAACATAAAGATTTCAATTGTCTGAATTTTTCACATTCTTGCAGTCCATGTGTGTTTATTTTCATAATGAAAACATGCATCTTCCAGCACTCACGATCCTAAAGCGAGATATTTATTTTGTTTGACAACATTTTTATCGAACTTTTTTGCTGTCACAAGAGCCACTGAGGTAACTTAACACATTAAAACATGCAGCATAGAATAATGTTTTAAAACCATATATACACCCCCACACAAACACCCTTGGTCATTAGTAAAAGCTTCCCTCTCCATAGATGAGTATAATTCTGTAGAGTTCATAGATACCCATGGAAATGGTGGTCACTTTTAAGGAATGACATGAAAATCCTGGGTTGATATATTATTGTCTCAATGTTACTGCCGTCAGTTAATTTGCTATTAGAAGGCCTTCAGCATTTAGGTTGGACACTGCTTTTTCTCACTGAGCTCCTAAACATCTCCGGAGGAATAGTCTGTAACTTTCAACCATCCTTTATTTTAAAAAGCAACAATCCTACTTTGATGTAACTGCCAATAATGTGTTGCAAAGTGATGGTATCTTTTGTGTAATAATACTCAACTTTTTTGTAGAAAAACTCCAGCAGGAACTCATTTGCATATTAGGCCACACACCCCTGACACCAAGCCAGCTGGAACTGCATTTCTGCGTGTTCCTGCTCAAAAAAAGCCCTGATAATACTGTAGTCACGCAACGGATTGTAAGCAAAGAGAATGGTTACTTGGGATAGAAAGTAGCTCCAAGACTGGGTTTTTGGTGTCCAAATATCTGTGTGTCCAGGGCTTTTTTGTAGAAAAAGCCCAGAATGAACTTATTTGCATATTAGGCCACACCCCCTGGTGTCACCATTGTTTTGCGCAGGGTTTTTGTAGAAAAAGCCCAGTAGGAACTCATTTGCATATTAGGCCACACACCCCGACAACAAGCCAGCCAAAACTGTGTTGCTGCGCGTTCCTGCTCAAAAAAAGCCCTGTGTGTGTCCCAGGTTACATTGAATCATTGAGAGATCAGACAAATAGAAAATGGATTTGATACTCTCCTTCTCCCACCATGCTACAGATTGCAAAATGATTTTATTCCTTCTTACCCAGTTCTCAAGGGAGAGGACCCATGGCAGTCATCACACTGATAAATAAAAAAAAGCTGTCAGGCTAGAAATCTGTCTCCAGTTTAACTCTGGCAATGCAAATTCCCTTAATTGGCTATGGTTCTGTAAGTGTGCAACCTGGTGGGGACCTTGTGGGTTCAAAGTTACCTGGAAAATTGCATCTCCCATTAAAAAAACCTATAGCAAGTAGGGCCTAAGACTCATACATGGGTTGGCAAATCGCAGGCATAACTGGAAACATTCTTTTATTTATTTTGCTGGGGAGTTATTGGAGGAGGAGGAGTTGGTTTTTATACTCTACCCTTCACTACCCAAAAGAATCTCAAAAGGGCTTACAATCGCTTTCCCTTTCTCTCCCCATAACAGACATCCTGTAAGGTAGGTGGGGCTGAGTAGGTGGGGAAAAACCCCTTATAAATATGAAGGCTCTGCATGGTGTACTACCACATGGAACTGCTTTATGTGGTCTCCAGTTGGAGTATCATAACAGTTTAATAGAACCTCATTTGCATCCTTGAAAACACAAATGAAAATAGAAATTCCATCGATCTTCCATTAAGAAAATATAGAAATGATCTTTTTACCACCATTCGGGGGGCGGGGGAGGGCGGCGGGGAGAGAACAACAATCTAATAGGCTTCTCTTTTTAGATAAAGATATATTGCCAAGCTATAGTTGATTAATGGCTGGTCATGATTTATTTACTTACTTCACTTATACCTCTCCCCCTTTTTTCCCCAATGGATTTTTATTTTTATTATTATTTTTATTTGGTTATATTGTATGTGATTAATGTTGTGAGTAATTGTTTAAGGGAAAAATATTGAAAAACCTAATAAAATGTGTTGTAAAAAAAGAGGCTTCCATTGTTATCCTTTCTTTCATCTTACATCAACCTTGTGAGGTAGCTTGTGATGAATGCAGGGGCTGCATCATGCCTGAGATTCCAGCAGGGTGCTAGCCCATCACCAGTTTGGGATAGTGACTCATGATGTTGTTTAAAAATCAAGCATACAAATGCTAACAGGTCTAGACAATAGGATAGTCAGGCTTCCCCCTTCTCCCCCCTTCACATAGGGAATGGAGATTCAGAGGAATTAAATGCTAGAGAGACACCAGATCTAGAATTTTCAGGAAATGCTTCTCTGACCTGGTCTGAGCTGGTTGAGGGGTGGGGAAAGAAAGTAGATAAAACTCTCAGGAGCTTTTGTGCTAGATGCATCAGAGGAGGCAGGTCTCTTAACTGAGGCCTGGTGGGAGGCAGCCATTTTGATCCTGTGCTGTCCTGGAGAGCAAAAGAAAGGTTCAAGATAATGGAACTTTGCAAGGATTTGTAACTGCCTAAGCCAGGAGTGGCCAACAGTAGCTCTCCAGATGTTTTTTGCCTACAACTCCAATCAACCCCAGCCAGCATAGCCAATAGCTGGGGCTGATGGGAGTTGTAGGCAAAAAACATCTGGAGAGCTGCCATTGGCCACCCCTGACCTAAGCTAAAGGGGCCTGTTCTATACTTTGATATCTGGGAGTAGTCTATCTGGGACCAGAGACCTTAAAAGAAACTCCATTCTGTGTTTTCCATGCAACTTTGTTCTGCAAGGTATTTCAATGGAGCGCAACTCAAGTAGTTTCACTTTCCAGCATTTGTATGGCCAGCTGAAGCTATTACTTGCTGGAAAATAAAGGGTTGATGCTTTTAGCCAGCTTGTCTCTGCTGGATGGACCTGAGAACTGGTGCCTAGTGAGTGCTCTAACCAAGGAACCCACAGCCAAAGGGGGATATTACACTGGAGAGCCATTGCCAATCTGAGTAAACTGGAGAGCCATTCCCAATCCTTCAACCTTTCCTCATAGGACTTGGTCTCCAGACCCCTCATCATCTTTGTTGCCCTGGACACATTCCAGCTTGTCTATAAATTGCGGTGTCCAAAACTGGACACATTCCAGCTTGTCTATAAATTGCGGTGTCCAAAACTGAACACAATACTCTAGGTGAGGTCTAACTAGAACAGAGTAAAATGATACCATCACTTCACATGTTCTGGGCACTATACTTCTGTTGATGCAGCCCAAAATCACATTTGCCTTTTTAGCTACTGCATCACATTGCTGACTTAAGTTTACTGTATGGTCCACTAAGACCCGTAGATATTTTTTGCACATATTACTGCCAAGACAAGTCTTCCCCATGATTCATTTGTTTTTTTCTATCTAAATTCATTTATTCCCTTTTGTTCTAAATTCCACTTATTCCCTTTAAAATTAATTTTATTTGTTTTAGCACAGTTTTCCAGCCTGTCAAGATCATCCTGTATCCTGACTTTGTCTTCTACTGTATTTGCTACCTCTCCCAATTTAGTATCATCTGCAAACTGAATAATAATACTGGTAATGTAGAAGAGTGCAAAGCTGCAAAAAATTCCTGAAGGAATTGAACTCTGGATCCCACTTGCCTATGCTCCAATTCTGGAATTAATTTTAGAAACTCTCTTACTAAACCAGAATTTAGGAGGAGCAGACCATAACCCCTCTCCCCCAAAAATATGAACCTGAATAATTTCAAAAGGAGCTCTAGAGATACAAAATAATCTAGTTAGAAAAGGTTTGTGGTCACAACCTTAAGTGTGTGTTCCAGTGATGGGGATGCTGAGGTGCTGATACAAAGTGTGATTTAGTATGTGGTTTCCTGACACTCAGTTTTGTCTGATAGATGCACCTGACAGACTTCAAAGCTGATTCCTAACACCCAAGCATTGAAGGTGCTCTGAAATCCCAAGGAGTATAGAGTATAGAAGATGAGGGCTTTAACTTGCTGAGCCTTTGTGTTAGTCAGCCTTGCCCCAACCTTTTATAGCATTACTCATGTTTACCCAGAACAATCCTAGAGCAGGTTTACAGCTGACTTCAGAAGGTCAAATGGAAAGGTGGGCTGGAACAGGGAGAACAACAGCAAAGAGTTAAGTGGGCATCAAACTACAATAATATACAAGAAGCAGGGCTTTTTTGGTAGAAAAAGCCCAGCAGGAACTTACTTGCATATTAGGCCACACCCCCTGACATCATCATTGTTTCACACAAGGCTTTTTGTAGAAAAAACCCAGCAGGAACTTATTTGCATACAAGGCCACACCCCCTAATGTCAAGCCAGCCAGAACTGCATTTCTGTGCATTCCTGCTTTAAAAAAAAAGCCCTGACAAGAAGAATTAATGGGAGGAATCCTTTCAAATTGCATTTTGGTGCTTTCGGAGGTCTTTCAGGGTAAAGCAAAAGTGTTCAACTAGTTTCCCCTCTTATTATAACGAGTCCCAGATTACAAAGATTATATCATTTGTGATTGTGGGGAGGATGCAAGCTATTGGGCATGCCTGGCTTGTTCCAGGCTGCATCATTCAGCAGCAGCTCTCTGTGCATCGTGATTTCTAACCGATGGCTTATTCCGTAATACATCACTGGTGTGACAGCACACCAATGATCTACAACTCTGAGAGCTGTAATGCTGATCATGGGGCTGTGGCTGTAGTAATAACGGGGGCTTGCTCCAGGGAGAAGAAAGCCGCGTCTTTTTGTAAAGGTGAACGGAATGCTTATGAACAGTGGGGTGAAGAATGCTGCCGACTGAGGCTTCTGGACTGTGATGGGAAAGGATTCAAAGCTCATCTGGGGGCTCTCATCCCAAGGAATTTATTTTATTTTTATTTCTGAACATTTATATCCCGCTCCTCCGAAAACAGCTTGGAGCAGAATAGGAACTCTGTGATAGTGTTTCCAAACCCAGTCCTAGTGCTTCCAATCACAACATGCAGTTGTAACCAAAGTACTTACAATCAATGTTCCCTCTAAGCTGCAGAGTCTTGTGAGCAAATTAGTGTGCTCTGGGGTCATCTTTCCTGAGCTAAGACAAAAATGTGTGAGCTGGAGGCTAAAAATCTGTGAGCTAGCTCACGCTAACTCAGCTTAGGGGGAACACTGCTTACAATCTAAGTTGCATCTGATCTGTGTAGATGCAGGACACCACCACCCTGTGGCATTTGCATTTCACTTTAGTGTCATTCCACTCTGCCATCCCTTCATGGTGAACACATGCTCCCCAGAGGGAGCCAAGAGGGAGCTGTCATGGTTTCCTCTCAGCCA
Organism: Heteronotia binoei; assembly: GCF_032191835.1. NCBI lineage: Eukaryota > Metazoa > Chordata > Lepidosauria > Squamata > Gekkonidae > Heteronotia > Heteronotia binoei. The sequence continues at coordinate 90,464,901 of NC_083231.1, forward strand.
GGGATGAGAAGACCCTTGGTTCAAGAGGCAAGGCAAAACAAATTACAAAAATACTGGAGGGAGAATAATTCCCATTCCAGTCTAAAATGGTATCTGCCACCTGTCTCTTGACCATTTCCCAGCAGCACCAGAGTGAAGAGGCAAGTCTCTGAGCTTCTTAGGGAATTAACAGGAAGGTCATCCCTCCAAGGTTGACTTAAAGTCTGAGTTTACAAACTAAAATGTTACCAGTAGGTGGATGGATCCAAGACTTCTGGACTTAGCTTTTGAGGCTATAAGAGACTCCACATCAGGTTAAAAAATATAATTGATCTATTAAAGTGCAAAAGTATTTCTTAAAGGACAAGACTGTGAAGGATGAAAATTAAAGGTCTAAGAATATCCAGCATAGTTATCACAATATTCAATAGCTATTAGTGTAGTCCACAAGGTTGCTAGTTTAGGCATCAAACTCTGGTTCTCAGAGACAAGTCAGGGCATCAGTCCATACAGGAAGAGCAATCGAGATGGATTCCAAACAACGCTAAGCTGGGCTACCACTGACTGTTTGCCAAGCGATCACCAAGCTAAGAGCAAGACAAAAGGCTGGCTAACTTATAGAAAGGATTCTGATGGGCCTCTCCAGTGGAAACAGTCAGAATCAAAGAGGTGATGTAACCCTCTTCTCCTTGTTACCGAGGCACATGACAACGATGCTGCAGACTAGCTGACTGTTTTCATGCAGGTACAAGGTTGTTTCTTCAGATGTGTGGAATTTGCCAATTAAGAAGCCCAGGTAAGGATGATACCTCCCTTGGCCAGATGCAAGCAGTTAAGCTGAAGGTCACAACTCTGTTGTTCTATCTCTATGAGAAAATATTTTGTAGGTCATAAGCCTGAACCAAAGTTTTTACATTGAGCAAAACTTGGAGTGAACAGAGCCAAGAAGAAAAAGCAAAAAGGAAGCCCCAAACAAAGGAACTGTTCCCCATTTCAGACCTCACCCCCAGTCTGTGTTCAGAGGTCTTCAACCAATCTGAATGCTAAGTTATGGGCCTCCAGTTTACCAAACATGCACCCGCAAATCAAGAGGTGTTCGCACATCAAAGGGCTGGCATGTTATCTCTCCTAGTTGGAAAGGATATTCTGTTCTAACAAAGAGCATCTTTCCCCCTTCTTTCTAGCCATGAAGATGGTTGGACCTTGTTCCATCACCATACTTGCCAAGGTATCTCCTGTTCACACAGACACCGCCCCCCAGCTCTCATCCCACTACAATACCACAGCTGTCCATATGAATGATAAAAGATAATAGTGGAATCCAGCACAGGCTGCGTAGTTGATGGCAGGACAGCAGCACCATTATAGTCCCCATACATATGGTGAGCATGGAGAAAGGAGAGAGTTAACCTGCCTTCTTCTGCATCAGACCAACACACCCTGCTGCCAGCCCTGTACTTCAACCAACCATAGCCCTCAAGTTGAAGACAGTGCCTTGCACCTTGAACAACACTGTTGGGAGATGCCAAGGCTTAAACCTGGATGCTTCTACATGCAAAGCATTCACTCTATGGAAGATGCCAGCTTTTTTCTAGGCCCCTTTCCAGGCTCACAACTATAGTGGTGACATAAAATCAGTAGAAGTGGCTACCTGAAAGAATGTTGGCCTATGAAGCGAAGAATAGTGTTGATCATGACTTGATTGGTGATGGGCCAGGAACAGGACTGAATTATATTTTTCATTTTCATATATTTTTAAAAGAAGAAGTGTGTAAGTTCAGGCTGTGGAATCTGGATATGCATCTCTCCTGTGCAGGACCCTTTCTGAACATTGTATTTGCTACATGGCAAAAGGTAACACAGCTAACTTGTGCTTCCTATCCATCCACAGAAAGGTAATGCTAAAAACTGTTCAATGGGATTTAGCTGAAGCTGCACATTTAACTTCTATTGAAATGTGGATTGGGGGATAGTATTTGAATCTTACCTCTGTTGTGGCCTTGCAATGTGGCTGTCCAGGTTCAGGCAGGCAACTGGGACAAGAAGCAAGGAGAGTAGTTCAAATACAGGTTGAGGTCAAAGTACAGGTATTCAGAAGTCCAAGCATCAAACCAGAAAGGCAAATCCAAAGAACACAAAACAGGTCATGTACATGCAGTCTATTTGGGGTAGGTATTTGTGGGTTTCCTGCACTGTGAAGGGGGTTGAACTAGATGACCCTGGAGGTCCCTTCCAACTCTATGATTCTAAGGCACAGAAAGCAGGCACATGAAGATTGTAATTGAATTGCTTCCTGGCTGCTTTTATTAGGAAAACCCTGCTGAGTCATGCAGGAGCAACTCATCAATGTCTGGGTAGCCTATAAGGCTGTCAGCCCTGACCTTGTGGTGACTCAGACTCACAGGCAGAGGTTAAATGGTGCTGGGCTGCCAACCATGCATTATGGTGCCTGTCCAGCACCTCTCCCTGGGTCTGCCCTTTCTGGTGTTCCAAGGGCTCTAGTAAGGGCTCTTTTTGAGCAGGAACACACAGGAACACAGTTCTGGCTGGCGTAGTGTCAGGGGGTGTGGCCTAATATGCAACTGAGTTTCTGCTGGGCTTTTTCTACAAAAAAAAGTCCTGGTTCTAGTGACCCTGGAGGTGAGGCTGATGACTGCGGGACTTCTGCCAGGGCAAAGCTGGCAGCTGTGGGGATTCTACTACAGATTCAGATCCCAGGCTACGAGACTAAGTGTGTGGTGCACTGACTTTGGTTCAAAACTCTCCTTCTGCACCGGATGGTCTCTACCTTGTCTGGTGAGTCTTCCTGCAGGATCCAAGTGTTGAGGCCAGCATTCTTTGTCTCCTCCTCATCCAAGGAGATGTCAGCTGGCCTGGCAGACTCACAACAGCAGCCTTAGGAAAGTCACCAGTAAAAATCAATTACTTCACTGGGTCTTTTGTCTTGAGTGAAATAATACTATTAAAGTACTTTTCTTAGTGCACAATGTTACAAAATAAAATAACATATGCACAATAACAGATCCCAAGCAGTCCTTTAGAAAAGGCTTGTTTGTAGAAAAAGCCAAGCAGGAACTCATTTGCATATTAGGCCACACTCCAATGCCAAGCCAGCTGGAACTGCATTCCTGTGCATTCCTGCTCAAAAAAAGCGCTGCCTTTAGACATAGGTTGGATTGGCTAACTAGCCCATGCAGAGAAACATGGAGGCATCTCTACAAATATAGTCATCATTATCTATAAGAACATAAGAGAAGCCATGATGGATCAGGCCAACGGCCCATCAAGTCCAACACTCTGTGTCACACAGTGGCAAAAAATTTTATATACACACATACACTGTGGCTAATAGCCACTGATGGACCTGTGCTCCATATTTTTATCTAAACCCCTCTTGAAGGTGGCTATACTTGTGGCCGCCACCACCTCCTGTGGCAGTGAATTCCACATGTTAATCACCCTTTGGGTGAAGAAGTACTTCCTTTTATCCGTTTTAACCTTTCTGCTCAGCAGAAAGGTTATATATACTTCGCATCGTCTGTACACTACACATACAATGTCCAATTCAGAACAAAGTTTGAATCTAGTGGCACCTTTAAGACCAACAAAGTTTAATTCTGGGTATAAGCTTTTGTGTGTATGCACACTTCTAAAGATCTGAAGAGGTGTACATGCATGTGAATGCTTATATCCAGAATTAAACTTTGTTGGTCTTAAAGGTGCCAATGGACTCAAACTTTGTTCTGCTGCTTCAGACCGATATGCCTACCCACCTCAAACTGTCCTGTTCAGAAGCTTCATGCCTTATCTGTAGTTCCTATTTCCTTTTAGCAAGCTTAATGTTGTAATAATCACAACATCATTTGGGTCCTGAGAGATCTTGAATGGGTCATTTCATCTACCATGCTGCATGACAGCAACCTAGGTTGGTTTGATCATTTTTAAAAACAATCACTAAACTAGGACATGGATCCCCATACTTGTCCTTTGCAGCACAGTGAAAACAAATCAAACCTTGCCTTATTCCAGTCAGCTTTGGTATATATAGTTTATATCTGCTTTCTGTAAGGCAATGAGCCTTAGTTCTAGTATTGGCAGATGAATACGGTTTAACCAACAAGAGCAGGTGCTTTTTGAGTTCCACATCCTCACCAATAGGACCAAGTTGGGCTGCTGTCAGGATTGTATCCTTGTGGTTGTATAGACCCTCAGGGGTGAGAGCATGCAGCTATACCTATGTGTGCAACTAAGGTGGAACATCTTTATGCTGCTGTAACCCTGACAACCACATATTCACACCCAATATGGAGGGTCTGGTGATTTATACAAATGGTATCTCCATGTGATACCAGCCAGGTCCTGCTGCTGAGAAGCATAATTTGGGGCCTAATGAACAGTTTCCAAACTGGCTCTCAGTACTAATGATTTATCTTATGATTTTGGTGGGTTCTATGATTATACTAAGTTTGTTTGACAAAGCCTACTGCCATTTTATAGTGCCCAAGCTCCATTTCAGGATTCACAAAACCAGTCTGTTTTTCATACCGCATTTACTCCTTGTCTGTCACCACCAACACTAGGGAGGTGAAGGAAATTATGTCCTTTCTATTTGTCTAAGGGTCTAGCACTTAAGAGTGCTTAACTAAAATCAATCTTCATTACCATAGAGAATGGAAATCTCATCTTAGACTAAGCTGACCTAATTGGCTTTTCACAAACCTTGCCTCTGGACATCTTTATGGACTTTGACTTTGGTTGGTTCACATCACAAGAAGTAGATGTCACTTTTCCCCACTCCTAAAGGTTTCCTCTCTTATAAAGATGGATTATAGGTTCTCTGAAGATTCTGATTCCACTGAATATGTTGTTGTGTAAATTCCTTTCTTGTTTCTTTTGTTCTTCCTCAACACGTTCTTGAAGGTCTGCAAGAGCTAGATTCTGCCTCCTATCCCCTTAAGATATGGCCTTGAAAACTGAATTGATTTTTAGGAATATGTAACTTCAGCTAAGTGTAGTTCAGGATAAGGTTGATGGAGTTCCATTCCATGCGGCTTAATGTGGTGCCTTCCATGAAGACAAATCCATGGTATTATTAGCATTCCACAATTAAGAAGGATACTTTTACACAACCATCTCCTATTTGGCATATTTATTTCCTCTACTGTATTTTCCCATAATTAAATCCAAACAAGTGGTGACCATATAAACTTAAACTTGTTATTCCTATTTATGTTTTGCATCTGTTAAAACAACATTATTTTGTATGCTAATTTGGTGTTTATCCTTTATTTGTATGAATGAACTGTTACCTTCTATTTCAATGTATTTGTGGAAGTGTGCATGCACAAGAAAGCTCATATCTTGAATAAAACTTTGTTGGGCTTAAAGGTGCTATGGGACCCAAACTTTGTTCTCCAGCTAAGTGTGCCTCACATCTCCTTGGTGAGAGAAAGATTATTAATATGTTCTTAAGAACATAAGAAAATCCCTGCTGTGTCAGACCAGAGGCCCATCCAATCCAACATACTGTGTCACACAGCGGCCAATCAGTTCCTCTGGACAGCAAACAACAGGGCATAACAGCTGAGGTCTTTCCTGATGTCACCTCCTGGCTCTGGGATTCAGAATTTTCGTGCCTCTGAATGTGGAGGTTCCCCTCAATCACCATGGCTAGTAGCCACTGATGGACCTTCCTTCATGAATCTATTTAATTCCCCTTTGAAGCTGTTTATTCCTGAGGCCATCACTACATCCTCTTGCAGAAAATTCCACATTTTAATCACTGCCTCTTTAATCACTCTATTCTTGTCTTTTATATTTCAAATTCAGTATGATTTGATTTACTAATAGGGTTGCCAACCTCCAGATAGAGCCTGGAGATCTCCTGGAATTACAGCTGATCTCCAGATGACAAAGATTAGTTTCCCTGAAGAAAATGGATGCCTTGTAGGGTAGATTCTATGACATTATACTCACTGAGGTCTCTCCCAAGGCTCCACCCCAAAAATCTCCAGGAATTTCCAAATCTTGAGCTTGCAGTCCTATATAAAACTATTGCAATAAGTTCTCCCTGCTTCTGAACCTTCTGTATATGATTAAATTCTCTGACTTGCTACATATTATAAACTTTGAGCTTTGGGCTTGATATTGAGATACCTTAAAATGTGTTTTGATGTTGAGGTGAGAATGGCAGTGATTACAACTAGGATTTTTGTGGTTTGTTTGGTATAAACTGCTGCTTGGTTCCAGATCTCCCTCCAAAATTTGTATTTGCGGATGACATAACATAATGCCACCTAGTTTGCTGTTTATTAAAGCAAAGCAGGTTCCTACTGCATAAGAAGTATTTATGGAAAGACTCTAGATATTGATCACAAGAATTTTCTATAATGCTTTTTCTAGAACTGCTTTACAACATTTTATCTTCAGATACACACAGGGCTTGTTCAGACGCACAGTTTAATCAGTTGTTGCTGCTGTTTCCTACCGGATTAAAAATGGCTGATCAGACAGCAACATCTGCCTCCCAGTAGTCAGTCGTCGCCCCCCCAGTCCTTCTCCAAACTGGATTATTCTGTTACCTGCTTCTTTGAGGTGTTTTTTGAGTTGTCCGATTTCACCTCATAATTTTCTCTGTCTGGATAGTTCTGCTGCGATATTAACCAACTTTCGGATGTCTGAAGGCTGTCCCAGAGCAAAAGGAGCCTCAGACATCTGGTTTATGGTCGCCATTTTTTTTTTTACTACTTAGCGATATGCGCATAACCACATAATGTTTTCTGACCTATGTCCATGCGCATATGTGCATGATGTGCTTATGTGCATAGTGGGGGAAATAAAAAAAAGAACTGCATGGTGCCGTCGTGTGGACAGCAGAAGACGGTTTCATTGTGGAGTGATTCAAATTGTAGTATGGCAGTCTGATCAATAATATCCGGAATAAAGATATTCGGAACAGAACCGGGCCAGACTGAACATGCTGTGTGAACAGGGCCACAGAATCACAATGGTTTTAGGGAGCCTTCTCATATGATTATGGTATAATCCTCATGGCACTTGCTGCAGTTGATTATTGCTTACTCTGCAAAAGCTTTCCTTGAAGGAGTCAAGATACCTTAGGTAGGCAGCACTAAATGTTATATAGGAAATGTTGGTGAACAACACTCAATTGCCCGTTATGGACCAAGCATGGCAACTAGTTCCTTTCCTGTTGTACCCCAACCTAGCCACAGTAATCCATGCAATGGTCATCTCCACGTTAGATTAGTGCAATTTGCTCTATGCTGTCCTTGAGACTGACCCAGAAACTCCATCTGATCCAGAATGCAGCAGCCCATGTCTTGATGGGAACACCATGGATCGCACATATGCAACCTATGCTGCGCCAGCTACACTGGCTCCTAGTGGAGTACTGAGTCAGGTTCAAGGTTTTGGTGTTGACCCTTGAGCAGTCTGGGAGCTGCATATCTTCATGACTATGTCCTCTGGTTTGTCCCCAGGAGAGTGCTACACCCTGCTGAGAGAAATCTACTAGTGGTCCCTGTCCCCAGAGATATCCAGCTGTCTTTGGCCAGGGCCTTTTTGGCCCTGGCTCTGAACTGGTGGAACTCTCTGTCAGCTTTCATCACGGCCCTATAGGATCTAATGCAATTCCACAAAGGGCCTGAAAAGCAGAGATGTTGTGCCAGGCTTTTGGCTGAGAACAGCAATGGTTTTCCATCATAGCTTGCACCCTCCTCTTTTCTTCCATCTTACTTGCTTTGACCTCCTCCCTAGCCTGCCCATGGGATAAAAGAACAGTCCAGAGTGAGTTTTAGATTAAATTATGGATGCCATCTGCAGACTACTAAGGTTGGGATGGACTTATTTGTTGATTTTAAGGTTTTAATGTGTCTTAGTAATGTTATGCTGATGTTTTTAACCTGTTGTAAATTGACTGGGCAGTCAGTGATGGACAAGTCAGAAATTTAAAATAGAAATAAAAGATTCTGCCCTGGAAAATCTGGGCTGTGTGATGAACGCTGTGGTGGGATCAAAGCTGCCAAGCTCCCGGGCAGGGTGGGGGTTCTCCTGCTTTGGGGGTGCCCAATCCACCGGCCTGCAGTGGGCCGGCAGGGGGATCCTCTCCTGATCTCTCCAGCGCAATGACGTCACTCATAAGTGCCGTCAATGTGCCTGCAATGTCACATGCCAGCCACTCTAGGAGCTTTCAGAGAAACTCTGTGGTTTTCCTGGACACTCTAGCGAATTGGGAGGGAAAATCTATGGTACCATAGAGGCTGTAGGCCATAGGGGACTTGGCAACCCTAGGTGGGGTGATTGCAACAGAGCTGGCTGAGACTAAATCCATCAAAGATGGAGGTTCTGTATCTGGCCCAAGGTGGAATAGGTACAGAAATAAGGTTCCCGACTCTTGGTGGAGCACTATTATCACCAGCGTAGAAGGTCTGGAGCCTTGGGGTGATCCTGGATGCCTCACTTTCTATGGAGGCCCAGGTCACTGCAGTAGCCAGGTCTGCTTTTTATTATCTATGGTAGGTGAGACAGCTGGCTCCCTACCTTTCTGTCCAGGATCTGGCCACAGTGATCCATGCAATTGTCACTTCCAGACTGAATTACTGCAATTCACTCTATGCAAGCTTGCCCTTGAATCTGACCTGGAAACTCCAGCTGGTGCAGAATGCGGCAGCACACCTGCTTGCTGCAGTGCCTATATGGGCACACATGCAGCCGGTGCTCTACCAATTGAGTACCAGATCTAGTTCAAGGTCTTTAAAGCCCTGAATGGCCTGAGACCAGTATATCTATGGGACCACCTCGACCCACCCCCCAGAGAGCTTTATGCTCCCTGGATTAACATTTGCTGGTAATCCCTGGCCCAAAAGAAGTCCACTTAGCCTCAACCAGGGCCAGGGTGTTTTCTGTCCTGGCCCCTACCTGGTGGAAGAAGCTCCCTTTGGTGATTAGAACCCTGCAGGGAGTGTTACAGTTCCACAGGGCCTGTAAAACAGAGCTGTTCCACCAGGCCTTCAACTGTGGCAGGACATTTTATACTTTATTTGATTTATATCCCGCCTTCCCCGTCGAAGCAGGCTCAGGGCAGCTCACAGCAATAAAATCACAACAATTAATTAAAATTCCACAGCATTAATGCATCAATTTAAAATTCAATAATTAAAACAATCTGGTGTTATTATCATATGTAGTTGTTTCACTTCCGATGGCTTCAGTATTCTTACATTTTCTCCAACAGTAACTCTAAATAAGTTAAAGGCCAACCAGAAGAGTGTGGTCTTACAGGCCTTGCAGAACTGGGCGAGGTTCCGCAAGGCCCTCACATCCTCCGGCAGTTGGTTCCACCAGTAGGGGGATGCTACCGAGAAGGCCCTCTCTCTGGTGGATTTTCTCAATCTCTGTCCTCCCAGCTGCAATGGCCCTGCTGAAATCCTTCTGTTCAATCAACCCATTACCTTAAGGTTATGTCATTTGTCTTATACCAGCTGGGGGATATATGGGAGGAGTAGATGAAATTTGATATCACCATCTGCAGAATTTCAGTTCTTTGTTAGAGTGCTGTATTGTTTTATTTTATGAATTAATTTTAACTCTGTATATTTATTGATTGTTGTTACCTGCCCTGAGCCAGTTGATGGAAGGGCAGGTTATAAATAAAAAATAATAAATAAATCATCATCATTAGCCAAAAAATGGATACATCTTTGCTTCATTCCAAGCCATACAAGTTAGAGTGAGAAATGTTAAATTTGAGTCCAATAGCAACTTAGAAACAAGGTTTTTGTCTCTTGAAAGCTGAGACCCTTGTTGGTCCCTAAAGTGAAGCTCGATGCAAATCTAGCTGTTCTGCTGAGGCTGACATGGCTGCCCTCCGATGCTACTGAGCATGAGGCAGATCTTCACAGTTTTGACCTACCCAGCCACATACAGTGCAAGATATTTGCTTTATGGCATGCCAAGGGCTTGATGTCCTTCACCATTTGGAGCCCTGTGGCAGCCAGTAGTTTGTTAATGCTCTGGTGGGTTGCCATGTACAGAGAGTGAGCTGCATTCCACTTGGCAAGCCACAAGTTGTTCTGCAGAGATGCTCTCAAAGAAGTGCTCAACCTTCAGCTCCTACTACTATTCCCTGCGGTGTATTCATCACAGGGTTTCCAATCCCCAGTTGCTGGCAGGGGATCCCCCAATTTGGAGACCCTCCCTCCGCTTCAAGATTATCAGAAAGTGGGGGTGGGGTGAGAGGAAAATGTTTGCTGGGCACTCTGTTATACCCTATAGAGACCAGTTCCCATAGGGTATAATGGAAAATTAATCTTTGGATATCTGGGGTTCTGGAGGCCCCTGTTTTTTAAGATAGGGGCACCAAATTTTCAGCCTAGCATCCAGTGCCTCTCCTCTAAATACCCTCCAAGTTTCAAAAAGATTGGACCAAGAGATCCAATTCTATGAGTCCCCAAATAAGGTGCCCCTATTCTTCATTTCAAAATGGAGGGAAGGCATTTAAAAGGTGTTAGAGAATTTTGCACGCAGCAGAAGACACTGAAGGAGAGGGACAGGCAAACACAGGAATTAAAAGACAAGAGAGATAACTGTATTCAATGGTAGAATATATTTACCAGGGTAGTATCCAATATTCAGAGTCGTTGCAAGGCCAAGGTCATACACAGTAATCAGTACACACTTCAGGAGATAACAGTATACACCAGTAAGTATACACAGCACGATCCAAGCACAGTAGCATAGGATCCAACACTAGCAGTGTTCGCTGCCACCCGGACGGTGAGTCTCACAGTACCCACAATCCTCACAGGCAGACAGAGCAAGCTCACTGAGCTTCCCTAAATACACGCATCCAATCATGCAAGCTCACCAGAGGTTGCATCAGCTCTGTGAGTCAGCACAAAGCCTAATTACAGGTGAGTCATTTCACCTTACCTCAGTAACAGGTAACAGCTGGACCATGATGCAGCATGACTCAGCATGACATTGCAGAAACAACATTTACTATTACTAAGATGGAGTCAGTCAGCCATTTTAGGACTGAGTTCCAACAAAAGGTGGATGATCAATTGTGCTTGTCACACCCTTGCTCCTGGCTCCACCCCTGAAGTCTCCTGGCTCTATCCCCAAAGTCCCCAGATATTTCTTGAGTCAGACCTAGCAACCCTAATTCATCATAAGGAATAGTGCTCTCCTTTTGCCACTTCCTGTTCCTATGTGGAAGGAGCTGCTGGCTCCTGTGTGCATGTGTAAAGTGCCATCAAGTCATAGCTGGCTAATGACAACTTCAGCAAGGGGCCTTTAAGGCAAGTGAGAAGCAGAGGAAGTTTGCCATTGCCTTCCTCTGCAGCATCTTCCTCAGCAGTCTCCCTTCCAACCGTTAACTCTGCTTAGCTTCCGAGATCTGACAAAATTGTGGACTATACCAGGGGTGTCAAATGTGTGGCCCGTGTGACAGATCAGGTCTCCGGAAGGCACCTATCAGGCCTGAGAGCAACTCACTGTGATCTGCTTCTTTCTCCCTCTCTTGCTTCCTTCTGCTTCTCAGCTTGCTTTGCCAGACTTGCTCAATCCCACAGGGTTTGTAGTTATTTCTCTGGGAGAGACTATACTTTTGTAGACAAACACATAGCCCTCAATCTGTGCCATGGTGCCCTCATATGTTCTTGACCAGCATATGAAGCAACTTTGTACAAAAGCTTGCAATGGCCAGCCATTTCATGTTTTTCCTTGGGTCTTAGGCTCAAAGCATTGACCACGTTAATAAATCAAAAGTAGATTTGCAATTTACAGATACACACCTGAACAGCATACTCAAAATTACTGCAGCACAGACATTGTCTCCAGTTTTTGATGCAATAATTCAGAGCAAGAGGAGTCAGTTATCCTAGACTGTTAAATAAACAAAATATTGTAAGAGTGCTAATGTTTTAAGTTTTTTTAAACAAAAAATCATTGTATTTTTTCTGTGTCCTTTATAAAGTTTACATCTGGCATTACATTTTATGATGCACATGGCCTGGCCCAACAAGGTCTATTTTATGTCAGATCCGGCCCTCATAACAAATGAGTTTGACACTCCTGGGCTATCCCATGCCACCTTCCATTCTGTGGTTTGGTCTCTACACCAGATTTAAAGGAATGTCTCCAGTGTAGTAGTCATTCACACAAATGTTTAAGGGTTCTTTAACAAAGTGGTGAAGCATCTCATATTAATAATCCAGATTAAGGGTAAACAGAAAAATAATCTGAGTGAAGGAATTAGCTGCCAAAATAATATCAAGCATGTAGTAACTCTCAATACTTGAAGCCCACATAATGAGACTATCACCCCAAGAATCCATACACTGTCCAAATTAGTCCACACAATTAGAGGCCAAAAAGACAGCAAGTGAGAGAGAGGGGGCCTTGGCTACCAATCTATTCAATTCCCATGGCAGGAGGGGTCTGTGAATCTAGGGAAGCAAATAGTCTGGATATAGCTCTAAAAGAAAAAAGGGCAAGATCCACGTGGTTTTACAACAGATGGAGATTTAAGTGGCTTTTAATACCCAGGTGGTTGAAGGCAGACAAAAGTACATTTTAGGAATATATTTGGTCATCAGTTATAAGGCTGACAGCCAGATCAAAAAAGAAAAGACTCTTTTAAAAAGGAAATAGGGGTTTATTAAAATGGAATGATTCAAGAAGAATGTCTTAATCAAAGGAAAGAGCCTATGGACTATACAACTGAGTCTAGTACATATCTTTTGCTGTATGTGATATCCTTATTAGGGAATTTCGGCATTGGTTAATATGCCACGTCAATACATGCTTTGTTCTGGATTTTTTACTTGGTTTTAATTTCTGCTTCCTAATCGTATCATATCTCTTATTGTATTTCCCATCCTATCGACAGCATCGACTGACACTGGGTAATCTGCCTTGAGTCGCCCTGAGAAAGGCGAACTATAAATAATGTAAATAAATAAAATTAAGCCAGTAAAGTTTTGGATTATATATACAGCCAACATACTTCAATGGCTAATAATCAAAACTAAAGCAATGCAGATAAGCATCCTATCTGAGATGATTCTGTTTGCATCCCCCCCCCTCCCCAAAAAGACTGAAAGTAGACATGGGCTGGCAAAGCCTATCATTCTGTAGTACCTCTGTAGCTACTACCCTCACATTAAATGGTCATCAGCTCATCATATTTGCTAACCGGATGATCTGTTACTAATCTCTGCCTGTGCATGAAGATATTTTCCCGTTCTGGGTATTTCTAGCACCATCTGCTTCTTTTTTTAATATCTTAGAGGAGAATTTTGCCAATATCAGAGAGACAGCAAAGAAATTTGGAGAGAGTTGACAAAATCCCAGGAAAAGGAAAGGAGGGGGAGGACTTCTTTTCCCACAGTTGTCTGTTTGTCTTACACGCTAATTAGTGTGGGTTCAGTCAAAACTGTTGTGAACTTTTATTTATTTATTTCTATCTACTTTCTATAGTGCTGATTGCCATGGCAGCAATGTGCCTCAATTACAGGAAATTAAAACACAAAAACAAAAGCTGTTAATTAAACGTGAAACCAAATAAATGAATCATGCACTGCTTCCAAAGGTCACTGAGCGCCACACATCGTAGACAGAAATGTTCTTTTAAAGGAATAATATCTACTCCCCCCACATATCCTTCCAAAGCTTAAACTTGAGACCACATGACCTATCTCCATTGATAAATCCTATTAAGAAAAGCCAGCATTTCATTTCTGCCTGGGTTTAATTCATGAATGGCATCCTGCTATGTAAGGTTGCCATGAGTGTTACCATGCAGTAGCTACAACCTAAACAGAAACATGGCAATTAATTGGATTTCTCTAGCTTATCTATACAATTCAAACTAGTATTCTATTAATACCTTTATTGGAATGGGATTCAACGCATGAGAATGCGGTTTTCATAAAACTTCAGCTTTATTAAATTTGATTAATTTAATTGTTCCAAGCTGCACTCTCTAACTATTCCATCAGGACTATTTTAAACTTTCCTTCTGTTTCAGGTATCATAAGCCCCCATTCAAGCACTACCCTTCAAACAGGGAGGGAAGTTTCGTTTAAGAGAAGCTTATCATGTAATACTAATCAGCCTGTGGATATACGAATTTCTGGTTGATAGCACAGAGCAACAGAAAATATGAAAACTTTCCATGAGAAATGGTATCAAGCATTTCATGTTGGACAGAAGCCCTGTTCTACCACCAACCCCCAATAGCCTGGAAGATATCAGCTATGAAGTGGAGCTGTGGCTGAGTGGTAGTGCAGCTGCTTGACATGCAGAAGGTCCCAGGTTCAATCCCCAGTATCTCTAGTTAAAAAGAAATAGGTGATGTGAACACTTTTACTGAAGATTCTGGAGAGTTGCTGCCAGTCTGCAACAATACTGCCCATGATGCACCACTGGTCTGATTCAGTGTAAGGCAGCTTCATACTGCTCATGTGTACTGATCTAAATGTTGCATGATTGAATTCAGCCAAGTTATGTCCTGCTGTACCCCACTCAGTAGTCTGGAAGATTGAAACTATGGGGAAATCTAATATGCTTTGGAATACAAGAATGAAGGTGGGATGCCTTAAGTGTTTTGGTAGCATTGCCACATGTTGGATCATCACATTGGATTGTATTCTGCAGCCTTAAGGTCTGCAAGCATGTTCTAAAACAGAATGCTGAGATTATCAGAATTCTAGAAGAGACCTTCCAAGGAACACATAAGCATTCTCATGGTGCTAGATGTAGCTCATGGGAAGTCAGTCATTCCCTCCCCCCCCCCTACAAAAAACCTGTTTCTTTCTGCCTCTTTAACAGCTAGGGATGGATGAATCATTCAAATAATTGGGCTTAAGCCTTATTCATGGCTGCATCATATATCAATCAATGGCTTGACTCAGTCCCAGCTCTTGTCGAGGCAACATATGGGAAAAGGAGCCATTAGCTTTGGTTCCCAGGACTATAAAATGTCTAATAAACTCAGCTGCACTTGTGCCAGATTTGTGCGACAGAGGCAGCTGGTGCAGCTTTCTTTGTCTATTAAGCTATGTTTTTACCCTCATTAGGATGGGGAGGCTTGAATAGAGAACTTTTACAAACAATGTCCTTTCCGTGAAGATTTCAAGGGCTTTGGAGCATCTTCTTTTATGTCCAATACCCTGAGAAGTATAACTGAATGGAAAATGTCCACAAGTGACTCACAGTTTTCAACTAAGTTCCTGTTTTGGTGGTTTTTGTCCTAGGTGCCCATCCAGCCTGTAAACAATATACAGCACAGTGAGAAAGCAGTGAGCCAGCTGAGCTGCCTTGTGGGTGATTAGGACTCTGCCAGATGCCAGAGTTCCAAATCAAATATTCACCGTGTTTTATGTATGTAGGAATAGTGCTAAGGGCTGATTCTCAAAGGCGCTGGGAAGGAAATGAAACCCTCCCGTCGATTTCATGGGAGCATCCCATATACTCCAGCTGGCTTTAATGCATATAGATCCATTGACAACTTGTGGCCAGACAGAATGTATGGGTTGAATTTTGAAATTCTACACTCCTAATCTTAAAAAAAAAAAAAAA
This sequence comes from Heteronotia binoei, assembly GCF_032191835.1. Taxonomy (NCBI): domain Eukaryota; kingdom Metazoa; phylum Chordata; class Lepidosauria; order Squamata; family Gekkonidae; genus Heteronotia; species Heteronotia binoei. The sequence goes on from NC_083231.1 coordinate 90,480,486, forward strand.
AAAAAATCTGTAACAGCCTTGTGCAATCTGCAACCTACCAAGCAAGACTCAGTCAACTGGTAGAGATTTGTTATCTTTCTCAACAGTTTTGGGTCTCTTCTTTTCACTCTTGGGGGAGTTTTTTTGGTTGATTTTAATGGATTTATCATATATGGAAGTTGTGCAGGTCTCCCAAGCAAGTTATATATGCATGCCTCATAAAATATACATATATATGCAATCAACAGTACAGCTTTACTGCAACACAAGTAACATTGGATAATTCTTATTTATAGGGGGAAACTTTCATATGAGAAAGTATAACCACAGATCAGATATGTGCAGAGGAGAAGTCAAACCAAACTGGGAAATGGGGGGGAGGTATTTGAAATCATCCCAATGCACAAATTCCCATTACAGGCTGAATAAACCTGATAAGTTTGTTTTTGCAGTACCAGGCAGGCAAGAAGAGGTTTAACAAGCCCATAGCAGGCCAGAATACATAGCTCATAGCTTTCTCTGGCATAAGAGCTATTTCCATCAGAAGAAGACTCCCTAGGCTGGAGGAAAGCTTCAAAATTTGCTGGCCAGAGCAGTAGAATGCAAGCCAATAGCATTTATGCTACTTTAGGTTGGAGAAAGTTCTTCCTGTGTAGAGAACCTTCAACTTAAGTGGTTCCTCCTTTGGAGGAAGGTCCATTTAACTTGAAAGAAAGCTTCAGATTTTGCTGAGTGCCACGATAGGATACATACTTTGTGTTTGGCATGCTGGATCTAAATTATGCAGGCCTGATATATTGCCTAAGCAGGAGAAAAAAAATTCTTGCCAGAGTTTCTTGTGATTCATAGTAGTAACAAGTGGGAATCCGCAAGGACTTGCAAGGTAAATCTTATTTTCCCCTCCTCCATTATTTGCACTTTCTCTTCCATGAAAGCCCCCATAGCCTCTCCTCCTTTCCTAAACAGGTTTTTGGGATAATCAAACACATATTGATGTTAACCATTTTTAACAATATCAAAGAGTTGCAGTTTAGCAATATCAAAGAGTCCAGTGATCCAATAGTATTTTGTTTTATATTTAAGGAAGAGTTAGGAATATGTTGGCCTATACCATTTAATCAATTGGACTAAAATGTACTACTTATTCACCCGAAGGGTGATTAACACATGGAATTCACTGCCACAGGAGGTGGTGGTGGCTGCAAGCATAGATAGCTTCAAGAGGGGATTGGATAAACAGAAGAAGACTGCAGATTTATACCCTGCCCTTCTCTCTGAGTCAGACACTCAGAGCAGCTTACAATCTCCTATATCTTCTCCCCCCACAACAGACACTCTGTGAAATGGGTGGAACTGAGAGGGCTCTCACAGCAGCTGCCCTTTCAAGGACAACTCCTGCGATAGCTATGGCTAACCCAAGGCCATTCCAGCAGCTGTAAGTTGAGGAGTGGGGAATCAAACCCGGTTCTCCCAGATAAGAGTCTGCACACTTAACCACTACACCAAACTGGCTCTCTATGGAGCAGAGGTCCATCAGTGGCTATTAGCCACAGCGTATTCTTGGAACTCTCTGTCTAGGGCAGTGATGCTCTGTTTTCTTGGTGCTTGGGAGGGCTTCTAGTGTCCTGGCCTCACTGATGGACCTCTTGATGGTGCCTGGTTTTTTTGACCACTGTGTGACACAGAGTGTTGGACTGGATGGGCCATTGGCCTGATCCAACACGGGTTCTCTTATGTATCTATCCCTTTAAATACTTGCAAGCCCTGAACAAGCCTATGGTCACTGCTTTCTCTCATGAACTTATTACCTGGCCTTCACTGGGGCAATGTCCAAGCCCTATTGGCTATACCAGGTACAGAAATAAATGGTGAATATAATAATCATTTAGAAAGATTTCAAGGTAAAGACATGGCATTCCTATTGTTGGAGCCTAACAACTTCTGGGGTTTTTTTCCAGACTTGGAGAAGCTTTGCATTATGCACTTAAGTCATGACTGTAAAACCGGATTCAGAAAACTGTAAGATTAGAAGATGATCCAGGGCTTTGCTTCAAGGGAAAAAAATGTAGATACATCCCAATTCCTACTGATAAACCCATCTAATCTGGCAGAGTGAGAAAGAGACAAGGAGGAACTGCTACGCAGCATGAAGAGCAAACACCACTAGAAGATTCAACCAAGTTAAGCCATGTATTATACAGAAGCTAAAACCAGAGTCCCTAATCGCACATGACTGACGTGGAGAAAAATTTCTATCCAGTTCAAGATACAAGAGCCAGTTTGATGGCTGACCAGTAATTAGGTTGTTACGTGTCTAGCTACATTGACCATTTTGAATGAAAATGTTACAGCTTTTCATAAGATACTACTTGATAGACAAAGCTCTTGGTAGCTGGAAATATCACGGACACCCAAAGCTTTCTTCTGGGTCAGTTTAATGTTCAAAGGAATGCACACATGAACACATAAAGTTTCCTTACACTGAATCAGACCAGTGGCCCATCAAAGACAGTATTATCTACTCAGATTGGCAGCAGCTCTCCAGAATGTCAGGTAGAGGTCATTGATTGCTGGGTCTTAAAATTGGAGATGCTGGCAATTGAACCTAGGAGCTTCTGTATGCCAAACAGATGCTCTACTACTGAGACACAACTGCTCCCTGACAAATGTGTGCTGCTACTATTCTCTGCTTGAATCTTAACTTATTCCCAAGACAAAGAATCATAGAATCATAGAATTGGAAGTAGCCATGAAGGACATATAGTCTGACCCATTGCTCAATGCAGAATCAGCCTAAAGCATCCCTGGCAGGTGTTTGTTCAGCCACTGCTTGAAGACTGCCAGTGAGAGGGGGTTCACCAGCTCCCTAGGCAGCTGATTTCACTGCTGAACTACACTTACTGTAAAAAAAAATGTTTTCTTAATATTCAGCTGGAACTTTTTAGCCTGTAATTTAAACCCATTATTGTGAGTCCTATCCTCTGCTGCCAACAAGAATGGCTCCCTGCCCTCCTCTAAATGACAGACTTTCAAATATTTAAAGAGAGCAGTTGTATCCCCCCTCAACCTCCTCTTTTCTAGACTGAACATTCCCAAGTCTATCAGGCTTTTCTTATAGGGTTTGGTCTCTGGACCCTGGATCATCCTCATCTGTACCCATTGCATTCTCTAGGCATCCATTTTGAAGCGAAGCCTCCAGAACTGCACACTCCATGTGTAGCCTGACCAATGCGGTATACAGCAGGACTATGAAATCTTGTGGTTTGAATGTTATGCTTCTGTTGACAGATCTCAAGACCACATTTGCCTTTTTTGCTGCTCATCACACTGACTGCTCATATTTAGCTTACAGTACACCTGTACCCCAAGATCTTGTTCACACACAAGTGAACATGAAAAGTATTCCCCATCCAGTATATGTGCTTCTTATTTTTGTTACTCAGATGTAGAAACTCTGCACTTATCCTTGTTGGAATGCATTTTGCTCACATCTGCCCACTTTTCCAGAGTGTTAGATCACAATAAATTCTATATCTACCTTCCAGGCTGTTTGCTGCTGCTCCCAATTTGCAGATTTAATGAATAGTTCCTCTACCCCCTCATCCAGATCAGATTGACACTCTCCAAAATCTGCTGAATGAAGTGGCTGGCACCTGCTTAACTGTAGCATTCCCTCACAGTGATATCTTCAAAGAGTTCCCTCCCACTGACCAGATACTTAGATGAACAAAGCAGGAGTCAAGTTGCACCTTTAAGACCAACAAAGTTTTATTCAGAACATAAGCTTTCATGTGCTCTCTAAGCACACTTCATCAGACGAGGGGATCGGGTATTGTGGGCTGAAATGCATGCAGTTTGTTGTTTAAGAGTGCAAACTGGCTGTGGTCACATGATAAAAGTGTGGCTTGGCCATTTGGTCTGCATAGCCATAAAAGGTAATAAAGTTCCCTGCCAATTGGTGTTTTTGCAAATCACAGAAAGACATGTATTTCCTAGTTGTAGGCTACCTAATTTACTTATCAGCATCAATCTATACAAGTAAATATGATAAGTATATTAGGTAGCCAGTTTGCACTCTTAAACAACAAACTACATGTATTTCAGCCCACAATACCTGATCCCCTCATCTGATGCAGTGTGCTTAGAGAGCACACGAAAGCTTACGTTCTGAATAAAACTTTGTTGGTCTTAAAGGTGCAACTTGACTCCTGCTTCAACTGCTTCAGACCAATACGGCTGCCCTCTTGGATCTGATATTTAGATGTTTTAGGAGTCAGCAAATTTGAGATTTGCGTTCAAGTTTCTGATGATCTCTGACTGACTGCTTCTTGATGTTTGATAATTTTGGCAGCATATTCTTGGGAAGTGGACTTTTTCACACACTTTAGGAATATTGAAAATGCTCCCAGAGAAAGCTGGATTCTGTGAGAAGACATTAGGCTTCTGGTTGTTGTGATGTTTTCTGGGCTCCCGATTCCATCTACAGAACTTTGGTCATCAACTAGCTTTACAGGAGGACCACTTCAAGGAAACGATGGAGAACAGTGAGCCTATTCCATCACTCCAAAGTTAACAGCCCATTTCTACTCTTTTGTCTTGTCTCCTTTGGCGCTCTGGATGATACAATAGTAGAACAGATCCTACCACACTACTGAGCAAAGTTTATTCATTTATTAATTTATTTTGGCTCAAGTTTAAGGACTTCCTCCAACTTAAGCGGTTCTTCCATTGGAGGAACAGTCACATACAGGACAGTTGAATTCACCCAGATAGCTGTCTCCAGCTTTTGGAATACCTAGCCTTCAACTAGTAGAAATGGCAGAGGTTGCAATTTGAATGGAGAGGGGGGAGGGAGATAGAGAGTTGACTTGGGGGAGTAAAATAGCAAGCTGGTAGTTTAACTGAAGTCAGATAAAAGAGAAATAGCTGGTTGTGGAAGAGTTGAAGGGATTTGTGCTGCTGCTCATTCAGATTCTGATATGGGACTGGTAGTTGTGCTCCCTGCTTTAGGAGTCTCTTGCTTACATTACTCTCCGCTTGTATATTTGGACATAAAAATGTTATTACAAAGATTCAATTCATCTCCAGGGTTCTTTCAAATCATAACCCATGTGGTTAAAACACCCTTCTGCAGCAAGGGTTGACTTAGAGCCCTTTTTAAAAAGCAATGTATACTTGCTTTTACCAGAGTAAAGGTAATTGAGCCCTTTCTTAAAACTAATGAAGTCCTTTACTCTGACTAGGGAGAATACGCCAGGATTTTTGTAAACAATTTTTGATTGCTAGAAACCACCTTCAGTCTCCATTTATTTGTGATCTATTCATAGCAATTAGTTCTTCTTCCATGTGCTAGCTTCTTATGTGAACAATTCCATCTTGTCTGTTATTTCCTTTCTTACAGAGATCTTGCTTCCCAGCCCAGCTGCTTTTCCATAGCACCCCCACTTGCACAGCTGCATTTAATTGGTTAATTGTAAGGGGGAGAAAAGACTAAAAGGCCCATAAAAGGGGAGAATACCACTCCTATCCCATCCCCATTTAGCTGTCTTAATTTTGAAGCAACACATATTTCACAAAGACAGCCAGTAGCTTCTCTTCCATGCCCAGGAATGATAAACCACAATGTGAAATACAAAAGAGTCAAGCTAGTTTGCAAGATTACCACCTTGTTTTCCTGATTTTTTAATAAGCTAACTGAGAAAGAGATGTTGAGTAAGAGACTTTTTTCAGAGTATGCAGATGTAAAAAAGGGAAGAAGCTCCATCAGGAGAATTCATTCCTGCAGTGCAGCGTAAGAGTCATGGTAGATCAGGATAAAGCTCCATCTATTCCAACATCCTTTCACAGATGCTTCCAGGATGAGCAGCAGCAGCAGAAGGAGGAAGGGTGGATTTATACCCATCCTTCACTCAGAGTGGCTTACCATTTCCTTCTCTTCCTCTCCCCACAACAGACTCCTGTGAGGTAGGTTGGGCTGAGAGAGCTCTTGAGAGAACAGATCCGAGAAAACTGTGATTGGCCCATGGTCACCCAGCCAGCTGCATGTGGAAGAGTAGGGAACCAAACCTGGCTCTCCAGATTAGAGTCTGCCACTCTTAACCACTGCACCACACTGGCTCTCTAACTTACTCTTCCTTTCTATCTCCCATTGACATTAAAAGATACAGTGCTCCCAATATGGAATTTTTGTTTAGCTCCAATACTGAGGGGGGCAGGACCTAAAAATCAAAATGAAAAAGGCATATGAAGCTTAACTAATACTCAGTTTATAACTAAATAACTACATTTAATACAGCATAAAATTCATTTTAAGAAAACAGTACATAAAGAAGTTGTAAAAACAGGTCAAGTGAGAACACTCTCTGCTTGTGCAAAAAGCCAGTCAAGGCTCTCAAAATAGGATTTCTGGCTAAGGTAGCAAAACAACGTCCTCAAGGCTGGTTCCAGTTTCTCTCCTCCCATCTTCCAATGGAATGTCTGTAACAATGAGTTCTATCAGGTGAGTATCTTCATTTTAAAGGTGTCTGGCAACATCTGCCTAATCCTGTCTTGTCCCCAATACCACATCCTGGCATCTACTATGTTACACTATGCTAATATGCAAACCCATTGCACAAACCCCCTTTCCTTCCTCCCTCCTCCCCAGAATTCCTAGATAAAATTAATCTAAAACATCAAACCATCAGGCCATTCCCACTTTTTGTTTCAAACTGAGGATCCATTCAAAACACCCAGGAAAGCCCATGAATGACCTTTAACTCGATCATATTCCTGGAGGGAGCACCACTCCTCCAAACAGTATAAAATATGAGAGCAAACTTGGACCCTTCATGCATTCTGTGGGTGTCATATACAGTCTGTACCCCGTTACTCTATATAATTGTGTCTCTTTGACATGTCATGCTAGTTATGCATGTCCCCATCCCCATTTTTCTTTACACAGATGTCTCACATCTGGACAGGTAACTATTGCCTCTGTAATAATCCCCAAAAGTCTCTATTCCTCACTCCTAACTTTCCTAGCTTCTTGATTGTGTGTGTTTGTATTTGGATTGCTTATGTGTGATTATATTCCTACATAGTTTTTGAAGAAAACATTTTAAACTATTTAAATCCTTGAGTCTTCTTTCTGATACTGGACCTTCATATTATTGGTGAGAGAACCCACGCCAATAGCTCTACCTATGGTCTACCTCTTGCTAATTCCCCCATCAAAACAGTAGACCCAGGCATTTCTAGTAACACCTTTGAGCAAGGGAGATCTACCTCCCAGCAGTTTTATTATATTGTTTTTCAGACATTTTAAAGAGAAGGGGTTTTAAATCTTTTTTTTTTTTTGCTAATTATAGCAAGTTTTAATAATGTTGACTAGCCTAACAAGACTGGATGATGGAACTTTACCCAGTAATCCATAATCCACGTTAAAGCTATAGCAAACAAGCAAAGAAAAAGTTGATAAAGTTAGTGCAGATCTACGTTATGCACTATATGGTAGAGACAATATAACAGCAAAGAGCACCTTCATGAGAGCTTTTCAATAATGCATTGACTGCACCTGGTGTAATTCAAGGTTAGGGCTGGGTGTGGGTCTGCATGTGGAGATATTAATGCAACAGAAACACAAAAATAACCCCAGTGGACAGATAAAAAGTAGCATTATACCAACCAGCGCATTGGTTCAGCTAGCTCAGGATTGCCTTTTCTGATTGGTGTAATGATGAAGGGCCCAAACTGATTATGAATGAGAAGCAGACTGACAAGCAATCTCACACCTATAGTAGCAACCATTACTTTTTACTATACGTTTAATTAGACAGCAAAACACAGTAATTAACCATTATAAACAAAAATGGACCCGAATGGCTTCAGTTCATGATATCTGTTCTTTCATGGGAATTTTCTAACGTCCTTTTCTGCTACAGCCTATGAACCTCTCAACTGTGTGTCTGCTTCTTTTCCTCTCTCGCTGAATTTAAACTGCTTACTTTTTTCTCCTCTTGGCCTCACTCTTTTCTCTGGTCCCTCTTCAGCTCCTGCTTCAGACCCAAAGGTCACAGGACAATTTCTTCTTCCTTGTTTTTTCTCCATTTTATTCAATATTAAGGTATCCTGCTGCCTTTTATTTATTTCTGCACTTCATTTATAGTGAGCCTTTCTCAAAGAGACTCAAGGTAGATTCAAGGTCTCAGGCAGAAAAAAGTCTTTCACAGGACCTGAGATGACACAAACATAGACTCTGGACTTTTTGCATGCAACATATGCATTCCATCACCCCACTTTAAAACCTACAAGGTTAGGGTTGTTAGGTCCGACTTTGGAAATATCTGGGGACTTTGGGGGTGGAACCAGGAGACTTTAGGGATAGAGCCAGGAGCAAGGCTGTGACAAGTACAATTGAACTCTAAAGGGAGTTGCCAGCACATTTAAAGGGACTGTCCTCCTTTAAAGGGACTGTGCCTTCCTTTCATTGGAAATCATGGAGGATGGGGGCACCATCTTTTGGGGCTCATAGAATTGGGCCCCTTTGTCCAATCTTTTTGAAATTTGGGGGAGGGAGTTTTGAGGAAGGGCATCAGATGCTGTGCTGAAAATTTGGTGCCTCTAACCTCAAAGAACAGCCCTGCTAGAGCCCCAGATTGATTCTCCATTATATCCTATGGGGCCAGCCTCCACAGGGTATAATGGAGTGGCCTCTTTTGCCCTTTTAATAGGGCTTTGATTTGGACCTAAACACTTTTCTGTTAATTACAGCAAACTGTCATTAAAGAGATATCTACAAGGGCCAGCTGCAAGACTGACAACCAAATATCATAATTACAGAAGGGCTTCTGCTGACAATCTTAATGTAAGCTTGTAAAGCAGAGAGAAAGTTCTCTTTTTCCTTCCTTTTAGGATTCCAGGTTGCCACAAATGATTGACATAGATAAGTGTAGGCAGGAAAACTACTAAAAATTATTATAGAACACTTAATTTCTGTGTATACTTGACAGATGTTCTGATGCAAGTGGATAACAATCACCTTCACACAAGTAGCCTGAATTTTAGGAAACCTACCTGATCAGCAGCCATTTGGTGCATTATATTTTTAATCGGAAGAAAGGTTCTTCTGGGTTGATATTCTCTGCCATTTGGAAGAGAATTGTTATTTTCTTTTTTTAAAAGGTTAATGGAAGTATTGCTGGAAGCATAGGATAATAAAATGCTTAATAAGCTGGATGCTCTTCTTAATGGAAAAAGTAGCCCCATCTAAGGCTCTGCTGCGCCAAATGGGAGCCAGGCGGTTTAATTAATTGTCTTGCAGCTGAGGTGCTCTTTCAGATTTCAGGAGGGGAAAGCAAAGAATTTCTAGTTGCAGCAAGTAAGATATATATTCAAGGTTAAGTTACCAAGAAAAAAAAATCCCCCAGTCTGTTTTAAGCAGCGGTGATTATTTTTCTTTTTTATTGTACAAGAATTGTAACTATGCAAGAAACACAGAGCACATGTTTTCTAGTCAGATGTCATGAACAAACAACAATTTGTTTGTGACTTAAATGTGCTCAGCTCTTTGGGCTCACGTCCTTCCTCCTCCCTTGCACACAGCTGTGATGGAAAAGGTCTTGGTTTAGAAAATCTTTGATTAGGCTTTTGATCTAACTAATTGGGGGGGTTGATTCCAGGATACCACAGCCCAATTCCAGTCTAGGACCCAAGTTTCTGAGAAAAACCAACAAACCTTGATCAGGCACAACAAAAGTGTCAGATTCTAACTCTTTTCTGCATGGGTCTTCCTCCACCCTCCCATCAGTTCTGGCTTCATACTCCTTCAGTTTATCCCCTGATGTCCTCATGCATTTAGCTTTCACTTCTTTTTCCCACTGGGGTTTTCATTTTGAGACCACTTTACCCTGATGCTTTCCTGGAAACTGATTTTGAATTAGCTTTTTCCTAGTGTTTTTTCTATTGGTTTTCTTTGTCCCACCCACCTCCAGCCCACTATTCAATGACTGCGCTGTTGCCATTGTTAAACCACTCCCTCCCCCCAATAAATGATTACATGTTTTAAAAAATGGCCCTAAAATATCAATATATCACTGTAGTGTTATAATTACAGTTTAAGCAGGTTCTCTTAATTCCCAGTTTTCATTAAGAAAAAACTAAGTCTTCAGCTACATCTCTTGCAGAGATATGCCTTTTTCTGTATAACTCCACAAGGAAAATGGCTAGAGACTCACTCTTTTTAAAAAAAGAAAGAAAACTGGGAACTCAGAGAACCTGCTTAAATTATCACTATAATCGTATAGTGTATTGATAATTTCAGGGCTTTAAAAAAAAAAAAGGAGTGGTCTGACAACAGAAGCACCCTCCCTTGAAAATCCTCATTATTTAAGCCACGTGTGGAAGAAAAAGAGACTGACTTCACAACTGTAAAGTTGCACAGGGCTCAGAAATCCAGGTTTTGAAAAGTGAATCCCAGGACCAAATTCAGGTTCTGAGGATACATGGGGCCCATGCTGACTCTTTCATTTGTGTTAACAGGGCTCAGACATGGGGAAGAAGAACCCTGCCCAAACCGATTCCAAAGTCTGTGAAGAAAATCAGGAGTAACTTGAGTATGTGGGAAAGGTTCTCAGTTGGGAAGTCATCAATAATACTCTTGGTAGAGAAGAGGAAAAGGGAGGGAGCATACAGATTTAAGAATCTGAGCCTTGTTTGTGTTACAGACAAACTGTGGCTTGTTCATAACATCTGTTTCATAACATAACAGGCTGTTTCCTCATAAAGGCATTTTGGAGGGAAGGGGAAAGGAACTTCCACTATCATTGTCCTGCTTCCACATTTTCCCTGTTGATGATGACTGTTGATGATGCATGCACAACTTCCTACAGCTTTTCTTAGCAGCTGATCTGTTAGCACTTGCTAACCACAAGCACATTTGGGTTTGGTCCATTTATGAATGAGAGGTCACCTGTGAAATTTATGTATGCCATCTCGAGCTCCCTGAAGAAAAGGAAAGATATCAGTATAATAAAATGAAGAATACTGCAGTTGTTCTCTTTGTCATATTTAACTCCTTGCCCATTCAGACAAATACATTTGTATCTTTGCTGCGTCAGATGATGCATGCAGACAGTAATACAAGATTTGATCACCATTTCTGCTAAATTAGGCTGAAGATCAGCGTAGGGAAAAACAATCTTTTCCTGCACAATGACTAATTTGAGCTTGCTCTACAAGAATCCCACAAAGAAGGTGCCCTCTGGTGGATTCAGCCACAGGATATCCTTAATATTAAAGGTTTTTGTATTTTTTTCAGCTGAATGGAACTTTGACTTCTAAATTGAGGGAGCAAAAATTGAAGCATTAATTAGGTGTTGGATTTTAAGTCTTCCTTTTTCTAAGTGAATGCAAAATAAACAAATCAACAAATCATAAGATAACTAGGAGTCTGAACTCATTCTAAAAACTAGGCATCACACCTTTTCCCCTGCATGAACTGCTAAAACAACAGAAGGGTTGCCAACCTCCAGGTAGGGCCAGGATTCTTCTGCCATAATTGCAGCTTATCTCCAGACTACAGACATCAGTTCCTGAAAGGAAATGGCAGTTTTGGAGGATGGACACTCAGAGCCGACCCTAGGTTATCTGGCATCCCAAGCAAGGCTGACTTCTGCTCCCCCCCCCCCCTCCCCGCACTGATAACCAATTTTCAAAAATAGATGAATTGTGGGGAAAATGAAAAGCACAAAACTTGAAATTGTTCCCTGACTTGGATAGCCCAAACAAGCTTGATCTTGTCAGATCTCAGAAGCTGAGCAGGGCCAAATCTGGCAAGTATTTGGATGGGAGACCTCCTTTACTGAGTCATGTGGGGAGCACCCAGTTTGGTGCCCCCAGAAGACCAGCACCCTAGGCAATCACCTAGTTTGCCTAATGACAGGGCCAGCCCTGTGGACGCTATAGTGTCACACCCCTGATGAACTCTCTTCCCTCCCTGAACTCTGCCTCCCCCAGTCTCTATGTCCAAATTGCTCAGAATTTCTCAGCCTGGGATTTGTAACAATAGAATGGCATGGTTATTGCTCAGGGCCAGGGATGCTACAAATGCCGCATCAAATGTCTTCAACAGTTGAACTTACGTTAGTTGATTGTGATGATCTGATATGGGCCATTCACTTAATCTGTTTGGTTCACCACCAAATAACTTGAATACCTGCCAAACAACTTTGTATTAGTTCTCCCCCCCACTCAAACCTGCACATCTGCAAAAATGCTGCTGATCCAAACAGATCAGCAGCCACTAAATGTCACTAAGATGAAGATTGTTTTAAAACACATTTATTTATGACCAATTTATATGATTTGTAATTGGTTTCACTATCTATTTAAACAATTGCCCGCCAAGCAGAGCAGCAATGCAGAAACGGGTGGGAGACCACGTGAGAATGTCCATGGGCAAAAAGCCAGTTGTGCTGCATTGCACCATTAGGAAGGAATATATTGAAGCAACCAGCTGGACAACCAACAATTGGTTGACAAACAGATGAACAGTTTGTCAAAACAGTTGGCTCCTTCTTCACCACTGGGAAACAGAATGAGATCCAGATGGGCAGATATTGGAGCATCCATAACCAGGAGCACTTAAATGTTATTAAAATTCAAATGGACCTATTTCCTAGATGTACTTCCAAAGGTGCAAATACTTTCTTTCTTTAGAAAATAATTGTGTGTTTGTCTTGTACTGATGACAATAGAACAGATATTTGACAAATAACTTCACAAAGGGGTAACTTCTGGAGGATTTTCAAAGTAAGGGCAATGAGTTTGTATTGGATCTGGAACTGTACTGGAAACCTGTGAAGCTATAGAAGGAGGGGTGTTGCATGGTTACTTACAGTGATGAGAGATACAAAATAATAACTTTGTGGTATGGACAGAAGTGAAGGTGCCAAGGTTGTAGTTATGGAAGACCAGAGGAAGTTTGGTTACTGTAGCCAAGCCAGATGATCAGAATGTGAACACAGACTGATTTTGCACTCACCTTACGCCGCTCTCATGGTCATCTTCTCAGTGCAGCATCCTTCTGATTTCCCACTATCTGTGCCGGAACTGCAGCAAGCTTCTGCATTTTCATGCATCAAACAGAAACCAGTTTCCGATTGCTGTGTGAAAATGCCGAAAACGTGAAAACACTTGCTGCAGCCCCAGCACAGATTGTGGGAAATCAGAAGGACGTCGCGCTGAGAAGGCTCTACCTGCAGGTTGGCAACCCCAGAATTAGTCCTCCATTTTATCGTTGGGCTAGTTGTGCTGTTCTTAGATATAGTAGTAGCCATAAACACTAGAGCTGGAAACATGGCCTTCAGGATGTAGTATGGTAGGAAGTAGGTGCTAAAAGGGAAGAGATTTGGCCTGGACCTATACTATCTTACTGAGCAATGTAACCAGGGCTTTTTTTTCAGAATAAGCCCAGCAGGAACTCATACTAGGCCACACCCCTGACACCAAGCCATGCAGAACTGTGTCCCTGTGCGTTCTTGCTCAGTAAATGCCCTGGATAGAACCACTGTTACACGTGTTTAAAATCTGAAATAAACTTTGCTGAGAGTTTAAATTGTACTCAGTCTACCGTGAAAATGTCATGATGCGACGTCACCCCAGAGTCGGAAACGATTGGTGCTTGCACAGGGGACCTTTCCTTTCCGTTATTAGGGCTGCTGAAGAACTGCATCTACTCCACTGCCACACGGGGGCTGCAACAAATTTCATATTGGGAAATTTGGAGGTGGAGACTGGAGTGTGCAGGATTTGAGGGTGGGGACCTCAGCAGGGTATAATGCCACACAGTCCACCTTCCAAAGCATCCATTTTCTGCAGGAGAATTAATTTCTGTAGTTTGGAGAGCCATTGTAATTCCAGGATATCTCCAGGTTGGCAATGTAACACCACACACACACACACACAGAAAGAGAGAGATCTTTTTTTCTATTAAATCAGGCCAAAGTGGGACATGTTGATTTATTCTGTGCCATAAGTAATACCTTTCTTCATATAGTCTTCTACACAGTTGCTTCCCTTTGCTTTCTGACCAATTTATAGTCCAATTTATGTCACTGATGAATCTTTCCCATTTTTGTCAAAATGACTTCTTTTAACATCTTGCTTGAGAATTTGTTTTAGTCTTGTAGAGGCAGCCAGGAAATCCATGCAAAAATAGTCTCCTAGGAAAACTGACCATAGAAAATTGAGCTTAAAAAGTAATACAAACATTTGCTACAGTCATATACAAATTTACAGGAGAATTTACATCTAGCCTGAAAAAAGTTCACTCCAGAGGGATCTTCATCTCGGGCAAAGGAAAGAGTGATCTGGAAAACAGTTAACTGAAAGCATGCATGTACGTCAAGGGCCATGCGATCCCTGTGACCCAAGAAAAGAGCTGTTGTGTCCTGGTTGGTGATTCCTTAATACAAGTCATGAAATAGGTTCAATTTTGCAGTCAGCTACAAGTGCTTGCAAAGCCATACTTGAATGGTAAGTCTGCTGTTGTTTTTTGCCTGAACAAACAATGCATACTTGTGTATTGAATACATGTCACCAGGGCTCATTTTGTAGCAGGAGCTCATTTGCATATTAGGCCACACACCCCTTATGTAGCCAATAATTCAAGAGCTTACAGTAGGCCCTGTAATAAGAGCTCTGTAAGCTCTTGGAGGATTGGCTATATCAGGGGTGTGGCCTAATATGCAAAGACGTTCCTGCTACAAAATGAGCCCTGCATGTCACCAAATGCCTGCAAAATCCAGGAACATAAGCAAAACTATAATAATAATAATAATAATAAGTTTTTATTTATACCCCGCCCTCCCCGCCAAGGCAGGCTCAGGGCGGCTTACAAAACATGATACAGTATCATGGTATAACAGTAACAGATAAAATCAATCAACAGTATAAATACAATATATAAATTAATATTAAAAATAAGCTAAAGCAATACAGTGGTGCTACAATCTCTGCTTATCCAAGACAGCGTAATATTAGTTCTGGTTCCATCTTAAAAGGCTACTTGGAAGAGGGCAGTTTTGCAGGCCCTACGGAACTGATTAAGATCCCGTAGGGCCCGCACCTCTTCTGGCAGCTGATTCCACCATTCGGGCGCTTTTATAGAGAAGGCCTGTTCCCTAGTTGTTTTAAGTTTGGCCTCCTTAGGCCCAGGGATTTCCAAAAGATTTTGTGAGCTGGAACGCAGTGCTCTCTGGGGAACATATGGAGAGAGGCGGTCCCTGAGGTAGGCAGGTTCTCGGCCATATAGTGCTTTAAAGGTGATAACCAGCACCTTGTAATGAACCCGGTATACTATTGGCAGCCAGTGCAGTTCCCGCAGCCTAGGCTGCACATGTTCCCACCGAGGTAGTCCCACTAGTAGCCTGGCTGCTGCGTTCTGCACTAGCTGCAGTTTCCGCGTTCTGTACAGGGGCAGCCCCATGTAGAGGGCATTACAGTAGTCCAGTCTCAAGGTGACCGTCACGTGGATCACTGTTGCCAGGTCGCCTCGTTCCAAGAAGGGGGCCAGCTGTCTCGCCCGTCTAAGATGAAAAAAGGCGGACTTGGCAGTGGCAGCTATCTGGGCCTCCATTGTCAAGGAAGACTCCAGTAGCACTCCCAAGCTCCTGACTTCACGCACTGGTACCAGTGGCGCCCCGTCAAAAGCTGGAAGGGGGATCCCTCCTCCCAGACCGCTGCGGCCTAGGCAAAGGACCTCTGTCTTCGCTGGATTCAATTTCAACCCGCTCAGCTTGATCCAATCAGCCACGGCTTGCAATGCCTGGTCCAGATCTACAGGGACATCGGCAGCCCGATCAACCATCAATAGATAGAGCTGGGTGTCATCAGCATACTGATGACAACCCAGCCCATGTCCCCGGGCGATCTGGGCAAGGGGGCGCATATAGATGGCAGAATCAGCGTCACAGAACTAACCACTACTACTGCCAGATAAATTTAAATTAACTTAAATTATGTATTTTAAATCTACTAACTGGTTTTTATATGTTTAACTTTTTAATTGTTAAATTTAAAGTTTTTACCTATTAATGAAAATGTATAAAATGCTGTTAGCCGCCCTGAGCCGCCTAGGCGGGGAGGGCGGGATACAAATAAAATCTATAATTATTATTATTATTAACATTGGAGAGAGAACCGCCCCCTGAGGCACCCCACAATTAAGTGGGTGCCTCTGAGACAGCTCTCCCCCAATCGCCACCCTTTGTCCCCGACCTTCAAGGAAAGAGGAAAGCCACTGTAAGGCTAGCCCCTGAATCCCTGCGTCAGCGAGGCGGCGGGTCAGCAGCCGGTGATCGACCATATCGAACGCCGCCGATAGGTCTAGCAACAGCAATACCGCCACACCGCCTCGATCCAGATGTCGCCAGAGATCATCCATGAGGGCGACCAACACTGTCTCCATCCCGTGGCCCGGGTGGAAGCCGGACTGAAAAGGATCTAAGGTGGAAGCGTCATCCAGAAAACTCTGCAACTGCAACGCCGCAGCCCTCTCTATTACTTTGCCCAAAAAGGGCAAATTTGAGACTGGCAGGTAATGCGCCAATTCGGCCGGATCTGATGTAACCTTTTTCAGGAGAGGGCGGACCACTGCCTCCTTCAGGGGGGGTTGGAAAAAGACCCTCCAAAAGAGATCTATTTATGATGTCCCATATAGGACGTCTTAGCTCCTCCTGGCAAGCTTTAATTAACCAGGAGGGGCACGGTCCAAATTGCAAGTTGTTGGGCGTGCAGCAGAGAGGATTCTGTCAACTTCCTCCAAGATGAGAGGGTCGAAACGATCCAGGGTCAAACCAGAAGGCAGGCACGGAGCCTCGAGTCCACTTACTGTATCCAACATGGCAGGGCAATCGTGGTGGAGCGATTGGACTTTGTCTGCAAAAAATTTCGCAAAAGCCTCACAGCCTATCTCCAATTCCTTAACATTTGGTTTGCCTTGTGGCAATGTAGTAAGATTCCGAATTGTTCTAAATAATTGTGCCGGGCGCGAATTTGCAGATGCAATCTTAGCCGCAAAGTATATCTTCTTTGCGGCCTTGACTGCCATCTCATAGGATCTCATAAATTCTCTATAAGATGCTCTAGCTTCGTCCCAAGTATGCCGCCATTGCCTCTCTAGTCATCTGAGACCCTGTTTCAGCTGGCGTAATTCTGGGGTATACCACGGAGCCAGCCTGATTCGAGGTCGCAGAGGGCGCCAAGGTGTGATCTCATCAATGGCCGTAGAGAGCCGGCTATTCCAGGACTCAATAAGGCCATTGAGGGAACCGCCAGAGGGCCAGGGATCCCGTAGAGCCATCTGGAACCGTTCCGGGTCCAGAACTAGTTGAGGAGTATTACCATCCTGGTTCACCAATTAGCTGTGATTTTCTATGGGGATCACAGGGTCACTGCTCTATCCCTCCAGCTTTATAGTGCAAACCATATAAGGAGGTAGTGTGGTGTGAACCTGGGACAGCTCAAATTACTGCTCAGCCATGGAAGCTCACCAGTCACAATCTATCAGCCTAACCTACCTCACAAGACAGTTGTAAGATAAGGCAGAGAAAAGGAGAAACCTCTTGTTGTCCAGATGGTAAAAACAGAGAATGGATTTCATTTCTATAACCTGTTTATAAGGTTCCTGGAGTCCCCTGGGTAGACATTTTTGGAAACAGGATTTTGGTCTAATTTGCCTTTGTGTGAGACTAGAAGTATTGAACACATTTGCTAAATGCACCTGAGCATGTACCATAATAGTCCTGTCTTAGTATCACAGCTTGCTTTTTCTGCTAGAACTAGAGGGTAGGTAGACTTTTCTAACCAGGCCTATTATACACAAAAACTGGGCATAAAACTCAGGGTCTTTGTGGAAGAAAGCCCTAAGATTAACAGGAGCCGCCACAACAATACACTCCATCTTAATTTCTGAAAATAATTTATTTCCCTCTCATCACCATGGTAACACTGTTACTGGTTGTGGTTCAAGCGGATAAGATGGAGGGCTGGGGCCCAGACATCAACAACAGTTGAATTTCTATTTGGCTGCTATTGCAGGAACCTTAATTTCACACACACCAATCTCCTTCTTGCCTTGACTTAATGTTCACCATGCTTCACCTGCTACTGATGATGCAGCCAGAGGAACATTTTCTGACCAGATTTAAATAAAACACTCATAGTTTGGCCCCTTTGCAGAAAGAGCAACATTTAAATGCCTTGTAGCTGACCACAGACCTTCACAAAACTTCCACTGAAGCACTAGAGAAAGGTCAGACATCTATACTAACTAGATATATCTGTACTTGTCAGCTTTTTTAAAATGGTGAGTTGATTATAAAGCAAGTTTGGGGCTAGTTAAGGAGACTGGGTTGCCATTAGGTAATCCCAATAATCCTTTCCATTCAGAGACAATGGTGATAGCAGGACAAAGGGGGTGGGGGAAATCCATTCTTCCTGTATAGTATTTGTGTTCAAGGTTGGTTCTGTATATTGCAATGGCAATTTCTGCAGTAACCAGGGAAACCAGAGTTCCAAGTGGCAGACCTTGTTTTATGTAGTTTGAGAATGCTCAGAGTACATAAATGTGTGTGGGGGGGGTGTAGAAAAAGCCCAGTATGATCTCATTTGCATGTTAGGTCACACCCCCTGACATTACCATTGTTTCACACAGGGCTTTTTTTGGTAGGAGAAAGCCCAGCAGGAACTTATTTGCATATTAGACCACAGCCCCTGACACCAAGCCAGCCAGAATTGTGTTCCTGTGCGTTCTTGCTCAAAAAAGCCCTGCATAAGAGACACAATTTGTTTAAATATTTAGAAGCCAGGCAAGTTTAGTGTTTTTATACCATAAGTGCAACTTTCTGTTTCCTTGTAAATGTCTTGGTATTGAGGGTGAAACAATGCTAGAAAAATAACAATATTTTTGGAATGCCTAAGGAATTATGATGTCTTTGTGTCTATCGGCTGGCATTATGAAGGAGCAGCTGATGTCTGAAGAAGGAGCAGCAGATGTCTTCTACCATCCAAGCACTGGGAAAATGGTGGACATGGAGACAATCACCTGTATCCAACCATTCATGCCTGGAAAGCATATGAATTGTTCTGAATTTTGTTTCTATTCTTGCAGCCCTATCCAAATCCCAGAAAAATTATTCCTGGGGTTGTAGGTCCCAAGTGAGCACAGACAAAGGGATCAAATTGTCATCTTCCTTCAGTGGAGTTGTGCTTGTGGAGAAATTTCCTCCAGACACTTCAGTCTATTTTAATGCTCCTCCATGCAAGTCCTACAGCCATGGCAGTTATCTTTCTATGATGTCAGAAGTGAATACAGATTCAAAGAATGAAGGGAAACTCGGTGTTCTGTATGCAGATGGTTGGATACATAACAATGTAAATAAAAGTTCTAGAATCTGGCACAGTAAAACTATAAGGGGATTGTAACAACCACATGCCTGATGGGTTGCCAGGACATTACTGGGGGCTATAGCTGAAATGGAAGCTACTCTGAGTAGATTGGGGAACATGTTCAGAGGATCTGAAACCATTTGGTGCTTCAATGTTACCATCATCTGTAGTGCTGAGATGACAAGGAAAGGCTTCCTAGTGTAAATACAAGTGTTCATGCACCAGTAAGTGCCTAATACTGTCTATGCTTAGTTGGTCTCTGTATATTTAATAGTTACATTGAAGAAGGAATTTTAGCAGCTACTAGAGCTCTGTGACATAACCATATCTTCTCTAATCTTCTGTTCTACACAGCTAGAAGTCCCCACTGCAGTTATTTGTCTACAATCCTGAGATCAAACCTGACCCTGGAGATGAGGCACCAATCTCCCTACTTTATTTAAAAATAAAAATAAAAAGTTGTAGATGGCTGGTGGTAGGGGTGTGCATTCGGTTCGGCCGAACCGCATAGAGCACCGAATCACCCCTGATTCGGTAGTATACGGCACCGTATATTACTGATCCCATTTTCAGGCCATTAAACGGGAGCCATCGGAAGTATACAGAAGTCAATGGAAAAGGCGGGAAAGGGGTTTCTGCAGCCTCAGGGGAGCTGCTTGCTTCCTTCCCCACCTTTGGAAGCCTTTTCCCGCCTCTGCCATAGCCTCCATGGGATCAGGGAGGGAAGGGGAGGGGGATAGGAGCCCCAGCAGCCAATCCAAAGCATGCATTTGCAAAATGCATTGCAAATGCATGCTTTGCAGGGCTGCTGTGTAGCTGATGGCTGGGCTAATCCCTCAGCATTCAGCAACATTATTGTTCTTTTGTTCTTTTATTTACTTGGGTATCCAAGTAAACAGTGTTCTCTGGCCAATCACAGAGCAGTGCTGTTTTTTGAAACTGCTCTGTGGATCAGAGAACCTTTTTAAGGAGTCTGCCTGGCTGGACTCCTCCATTGCTGTTGTGTTGGTGTGAGAGAGAGATTGTGCTGCGCTGGCCCTTGGCCTCAGCTGCTGCTGCTCTCTCTCAGCCTTGCCTGACCTGCCAGACAGTGCCTGGAGAAGAGAAGACATCTAAAGGTAAGACAGTCTTGGGGTTCTTGTTTTTATTTTAGTTAGTAAAAGGACTTTTTAAGACTCAGAGTCCCTTTACTTATCCATATTTGGGTGGGTGAGTACTGGGTAGCTTATTTGGGGTTAGGGGGTTCTGCTGGGGGTGGGGGCCTGGGGTGGGGTGGGGGGTTTGCCAATTTGTCCGTATCTTACTTTAGTGAGAGGACTTTTAAAAGTGCAGTGTCCTTTTACTTTTCTTGATTTGGGTGGCTTGGATTTCTTGGGGTTAGGGTGAAGGTTTTTTTGAGGGGGAGGGGTTGGTAAAGTTCCTGTATTGTTAAAAGTTAAGTTTTTTACTGTTTTAAAAGGCTTCTGTGTTTGATTTGTTGCTGCTGTCTGTGTTGTGTTGCTGTTGTTCCTTTTCTCTTCTGGTTCTTGGGGGGGGGGCTGTTTGGTCTCATTTTCATTGTTTAAAAGGCCACTTTTTAACAGTTGAGTTTGTTGGTCTTCTGTTTGGATCTATTGTTGCAGGTTTTGCATCCTCCTGTTCTGGTTTTGGGGGGGGGGGGGTGTTGTTGACTGATTTGGCCTGAGGTTTCTTATTGGTGAAAAGGCCACTTTTTAACAGTTGAGTTTCTTGGTCTTCTCCTGTTGTCCCTTTTCCTGGTTCAAGGTTTGGGGGGGGGGGGGGTGTTGTTGACTGATTTGGCCTGAGGTTTCTTATTGATGAAAAGGGGCGTTCAAAGTTAAGTTTCTTTCTGTCACATTTTGTTTTTTTTTAAGTTACCTATGGTTGGTGTGAGAGGGTTGGTGTGTGGGCTGTGTGGGGTGGGGTTTTTATAGAATTGTTTTTGGAGTCTGAGGCTGCTTTCGGTTTGCCTAGGGCCACTAAATAGGCTGCCCCACTAATAAGGGTGTTTTTAGGGATTGTGTTTTTTGAAATTTTTTAAAAATAATCCAGTTTATCTTTATCTTCTTTCAAAATTCAACTAGCCCAGATAGGGGTGATTTAAAAAGATTTTGGTTTCTCATAAAAGGCAGCGTGACTACTAGGCCACATCAGGCTCCCTTTTAAAGAGACTAGGGTTGCAGTGCATCTTGCTTTCAGCCACTGAAAGCTGGTGCATCTTTAGATTTCCATAGGGTAAACCACAGCGTCTCTCAAGTTAGGGGACACCTGATTTCCAGTTTGCAAGGAAATCTGGTTTGTCGCAAGATCTAGTTAGGAGAAATTTCACTAGGAGGATATAACAAAGATTGCCTTCATCTCAAGGGAGCCTTTTAAAAACTGTAGCCAGGTAGAGGCAGGATCACCTAGTCTCCTAAACTTTAACAGATCACTACTACCCCAACCCAAAGAAAGACAGGTTAAAGACCAAAGAAAAAAAACAAACAAGTTTTGGTGGGAGGATTTTAAAAAGAAGTCAGGGCACCTGTTGGTTCAGGGTACAGTGTAATTCGTTAGGTTTGTAAAAAAAAAAAACCCACTCTCAGTTCAGGTTGTGTGAGACTGGACAAGGGTGACATGAGTGACAGGCAGCAGAAGAGGGGCCCTGGGGGCAAGGCCAAGGAGAAGACTAGAGGGGTGGAGGGGAGGGGGAGGACCAAGGTCTCCCCCCACCTGTGCGTAGGGCCACTCCACAGCCGCCTACCAGCACTCCGACCTCTGGCCAGAGTGTGATGAAGAAGAAGGCCCGCCTTGGGCCCTTCATCGAGGCTGCTGCTGGGACGCCCCCAGCAGAGGTGCCATTAGGTGCTGGGCACTGAGCAGGGGTCTGCTGCTCGGGCAGTCTCTCCTCCAGCTGATGTTGCTCGGCCTCAGCAGCCAGAGGAGGGGCAGCAAGAGCAGCCCTCCTTGGAGATGAGCTTTGGGGACAGTTTTCTGCCCAAAACAATCACCCCAAGGAGGGTGTAGAGTGTCGTACAGGAGCTGGAGGAGAAGCTGGTTGAAGAGGACCAGCCCCCTTCTTCGGTTCCTTCGGGCACCAGCAGTCCTTCAGATGATGGCCAGGAGAGGAGGCCGCATGGGGTGGAGGGGGAAGAGATGGAGACACACGAGGTGCCTCCATCTCTGCCCACTTCCCCCTGGCAGCCAGCCCCTCCTGCCACCCCCGAGACATGATGTGTCTGCCCCAAGCACCTCACAGGAGGTGGCTCCAGACACCAAAGCTGCCAGTCAACTTGGGCATCTATACACCTCCAAAGTCTGGAAGTATTTCCAACTTATGGATGATCCACACTATGCGCAGTGCCAGCTGCCAGTGACACTCATCGGGCGGCTCGTTGGCTCCTCTAGGAGGGGCGGTAGGCCCCTGAGAGCGGAGGCAGGTGCTGCGATGGTGAGGGACTATCTTTCAGAGCCCATCGAGTCACAGGAAATGTCTCCTTTGGACTACTGGGTCATGAAGGAGGGGGTCTGGCCAGCCCTCTCTTCTGTGGCCAAGGCGTTCCTCTCATGCCCACCGACGAGCGTGCAGAGTGAGCGCGTCTTTTTGCATATGGGTGACGTTTTCTGCCCACATCACAATCACCTGCAACCCTGGACAGTTGGTCTTCCTGAAGGTCAACTTGCCTCTGTTCGGCTCCCTGAACGTAGACTTTGAGAGTGAATGAAGTGAGCACCTACTTGTGCTTGCATCCTCTCTTGGCCTGTGCTTGGAAGGTGGTTGTAAAATGCTCTCCTGCTAAAAATAGACTGGAATCCAAAGACAGCCCAAAAACTCAACTCACAAATTGATTGGCAGTGCATCTCCCCCCCCCCCCCCTCATCCACCTCCAAACCAAAAGTGAATGCTGGTTTAAGAACTGCAAAGCAATCCAAATTTTCCCAGTCCCCATCCACACATGCCTAATAATACTGAAAGGGCCATTGCAGCCCCCAACTGTAACCGACAGCACCCACAGGCCCAGCCCAGATAACCCAGGTTTTTTTTCAGGGGCAGGAGGAAGAAAGAGGGAGGTGCCAGTGATGATGACAGGCAGCCAGCAGCCATACCAATACTGAGGTCCCTCTAATGGGACAGTGATGCTTGTGTGTTACTGCTGAGCTGAGAGAGAAGGAATGGTTGCCTTCCTCTCACACAATCTGAGGCCCTCCCAGTGATCTTCCTCATTTGGGGTGCAATTCTGGCTCGCCTCCTCGTGGTGCACCCTGGGTAACGCAAAAGAGCCTGGACCAGCCAACCATCCATCACTCAAGGTAAGTCTAAATGCTTCTTGCTCTGTGTCAGATACAGAATGATGTGGAGCTAGGTGTGGCCCACCGCAACTCTTGTGTTGTTTGGGGCAGGGCTGGAGAGCTGGCATCTGTAGATTGTGTGTTCTGTGGCAGGGAAGCTGGCACCTGGGTGAGAGACCCAGAACCAGCAGGCTTGTTGTGCTTGGCCAGCTCTCCCCGTGTTGTTTGGGGCAGGGCTGGAGAGCTAGCATCTGGGTTTGCTGCAGCCAGGTCACAGAGCAGACCTTGAGCAGATTGTGTTTTGTGTGGCAGTGACATTGGCAACTGGGTTTTTATTGGTTCCAGGCCTGCAGGGTTCATAAAGTAGATAGAGGGATGTAGTGCATTTGGGTCCTATAGAGATTCTCTGGTGTGAAGTTACGTTTGGCTTTGGGTGCCCCAGGAATTGGACCCCCTGGTCCAATTTTTTTTTTGGCCTTGTGGGTGTTGTGTGGGACAGTGCCCTGAAGCTGCACAGCAGTTTGGGGGGCTCTCCTCAAAACCTCCTGCTCCCCAGAGCCACTTTTCCCACGACAATCACTGAGGAAGTGGCTCTAATTGGTTTTTGCTCATAATTGGGAGCAGTGTTCCTTTTGGGGTGCCCACTGATGGGTGCAGTCTTTTGGGCCAGAGGGGTTTCATGCTGGGGAGTCCCCTCAAGCTGCCCTGCAGTTTTGGGGCCTTTCCCTCAAACCCCCCTCTGGCCAGAGCCACTTTCCCCACAGCAATTATAGTGGAGGAAGTGTCTAATTGGGCTTTCACCATCATTGGTGGCAATGGGCCTTTTGGGGAGCCCAATGACAGGGACCCCCTGGCCCAATCTTTTTGGTACTTGGGGGTTTTATAGGGGAGAGTTTCCTGCGGGTTCCCTGCAGTTTTTGGGGCTCTCCCTCAAACTCCCTGCCCCCCAGTAGCCTCTAATTATGCCCTATGTTGCCATTGATTTCAATGGCCCATAGGGTATAATGGTGGGATAGGGGCACCCTCTTTGGGTGCCCTTGGAATGGGACCCCCTGGCCCAGTCTTTTTGGGACTTGAAGGGTTTGTAAGGGAGAATCAGCCCAATTCTCTTTCTGCTGAAAGCACAAGAATCAGAACATTCTGGTTTATGGATTTATATCGTAATCTGCAGTGGGAAGTTTTACCACAATTTCTGGTCACTTTTGGCAGGATTGAACTAGTGAGGACTCTTTGCAAATCAATTGTGAACTCTCGAAACTTCCCAATGAACTCAGAAAACATCTTTCTGCCAGAATCCCTGCTTTCATTAGAAAAAAAAAAGAAATTCTTGTCCTCCAGTTTCCAACCAACAGCAGCTTTACAAATAATAATACATTTCTAGTTTCAGGTATTCTAGGTCTGCTGAACTAGAATCCATTAGCAAATTCAGTTCTATTAAATTCAGATAATGGCCTATCTCATACATGGGTATTTCCCTTTGCTTTCACCATGCACATCCATCGGATTTCTTTGTTATTCTGCATTGATTGTCCTCCTTTCAGTGCTCAATTCATTTTCTGATCACTGTTTTTCTGGGGTTTCTGAGAGTACTTTTGTGCCAATTTTTTCCTTATTTTGCTTCAAGATGAAGGTAATTCAAAAGTGTACAGATTTCCCCACCACCACCCTTTTGCCACCCCTTGAAAGTCACTCCCCACCCACATCGAGGTTGTTTTATCCACTCTGCACCTTCTGCCATCCTCCTCCCTTCATCAGTGTACAAGCTCCATTTTAATCTTGTTTTAAACTGTTTATTTTTTGACAAGTGGCATCAGTCTAGCAATATGAGACTATTGCTAGTCTAAGATAACTGATAAAAATTTTAAAACAACAGGGGAAAGTTTAAAAGGAGCTGCATGAGGTTTAGTTCCCTGCTGGTATTGACTTGAAAGGAGGATCAGAGAGGAGGCAAATAGCAGCATCTCCACTGGAAAAAGAAAAAAAAAAAGGATTCAAGTGCTGCATGCGGCCAAACAAAATAATGGGGGAGATCATCAGTGTGGAATGAAATTGATATGAGATGTAAAGAGAGAAAGACACTAGGATGGGAAGCCTAAAGCTTTGAAAACATTTTCCCCTTTAATGCTTTAGTGAACAAAGTTTTTTGGGGATCCATTTTGGCAGTCTCTGGAAGACTAATATTAAAATGGTGGCTGAGCCACATGGATCTTTAGCAAACCACGGAACTTAAGAATAGTTTGGGATCGATCCATTTGGAGGAAGAATACAATCCACTCAGCTTTAAAAAAACTGCCATGATCAGAATGACTAGTTTTAAGGTTAAACTTGTTCACTGATTGTTTGTTTTAATGTTCCTCATATGCTTGTTATGTTTAAATAAAATTAAATAATGGATCCCCTCAGTTTGTCCATCAGTTCACAGATTCAACTGGTGAAGAAACATCATGGCTTGGTTTCAGGATTCCTGGACACCTCTTTGTTTTGTGTTTCTGACAAAACGTATATCAAAAACCACCCAGAATATCAAGTCCTGTGCAGTGGGTAAAATGAAATGATTACAACAAAGGAAGGTTCCTTTCAAAGAGGTTTTCTGGAGCCATATACATTAGAAGGTGTTCATTTGAGGAGCTGAAGAAGATGCTGTAAGTCCCAGCAATAAGAAAAAGAAAAGAATATATGGAACCTTGGATTAGAGGCTGGCAGTACTTTTTGAATATATTTGCATCAGCTTCTGAATTGATACTTTCTGGGAACAGCAAGTACTGTAAAGCACTGATCAATACTATACTTTTGAGTTAATTTCAGGAAATGTTCCTTTTAAAGAAGGGCAGGGTTTCCTTGTGATATTCTGTCTAAATGGTGTCTGACAAGCATCATATGGATAATAATAATTTTTAATTTATATCTCGCCCTCCCTGCCGAAGCAGGCTCAGGGCAGCTTACATAGCATAAAATACAGATATTACAATGATATAATAATAAAATACCCCAATTACATCATAATTATATTTCTTATTTAAATATACTATTGCATTTAAAACCAACAGTTAAAACTAACAATTTGAACTACAATTTGGTGCTACGATCTTGATATAACACAGTTTTTATATGACGACGGTAACATTCCACATTAAAAAGCCAGCTGGAAGAGGGTGGTCTTGCAGGCCAGGCAGAACTGGTTAAGGTTCCGCAAGGCCCGTGCCTCTTCTGGTAACTGATTCCACCAGTGGGGAGCTGTAATCAAGAAGGTCCTCTCTCTCGTAACTTTCAACTTGGCCTCCTTCAGCCCAGGAGTGTTCAGCAGATTTTGCAAGCCAGATCTCAGTACTCTCTGGGGAATGTATGGGGAAAGACAGTAGGCAGGTCCTCGGCCATATAGGACTTTAAAGGTAATAACCAGCACCTTGTAACAAATCTGGTACACAACTGGCAGCCAGTGCAGTTCCCGTAGCCTAGGCTGTATATGCTCCCACTTAGGGAGTCCCAACAACAGTCTGGCTGCCGCGTTCTGCACTAGCTGCAGTTTCCAGGTTCGGCACAGGGGCAGCCCCATGTAGAGGGTATTACAGTAGTCTAACCTTGAGGTGACTGTTGCATGGATCACTGTTGCCAGGTCATCACACTCCAGGAAGAAGAAGAAGATATTGGATTTATATCCCACCCTCCACTCCGAAGAGTCTCAGAGCAGCTCACAATCTCCTTTACCTTCCTCCTCCACAACAGACACCCTGTGAGGTAGGTGGGGCTGGAGAGGGCTCTCACAGCAGCTGCCCTTTCAAGGACAACCTCTGCCAGAGCTATGGCTGACCCAAGGCCATGCTAGCAGGTGCAAGTGGAGGAGTGGGGAATCAAACCCGGTTCTCCCAGATAAGAGTCCGCACACTTAACCACTACACCAAACTGGCTCTCCAGGGAGCTAACTGCCTCGCCCGCCTAAGCTGAAAAAAGGTGGATTTAGCAGTGGCTGCTATCTGGGCCTCCATTGATAAAAAAGGCTCCAGTAATACCCCCAGGCTCTTGACCCTACATGCTGTTTCCAGTGGCGCACCATCAAAAACCGGTAGGGGGATTTCCCTTCCTAGGCATCCATGGCTCAGGCAAAGGACCTCTGTCTTCTCTGGATTCAACTTCAGCGTACTCAGCCTATTCAACCTGAGCCAACCTGCCACAGCTTGTAGCAGGCCTCATTTTGGGCAGAAGCTCACAGGAGTGGAACTCTGGAACTTCTACATTTGATTATGCTTTTTTTTCTTAAACCCTCCCCCCCCCCAAAAAAAAAATACTTGCTTCTGAGCTCCATTGTTCAAACCCCCTGTGAGAATTTTGCTGAACTCTAAGGTTTGACAAACTTTCCAGTATTTTCCCCCACAAAGAATGGGAGAATAACCTATAAAGCAGACAGATGGAAATCTTCATCCGGCCACTGTGGCCACATCAGAGAAAGTAATTTAAAAAGTATGATGGGAGTAAGGTTTTATTATGACAATTATAATTCAATAAGCATTTTAAGGTAGATGCTGAACTGATATAATTTAGTACACCTTTCATTGATGTCAGGGGTGTGCGGCATATGCAAATGAGTTATACAAATGAGTTGTGCTAATGAGCTCTGGCGCTTCTTTTTCTACTAAATGACCCCTGATATGCTCAAATGTTCTATTTAAGCCTTCCTAACCTAACGTCTATTACAGGCACTGCAGAAAGAAAATCTGCCAGTTGGAAGAGAGCTCCATCTACAACCAGTGGAGTTCTAAGGATTTCAGCAGACCAGGCAGTGCAGGAAGGTTCCACTTCAAGTGAGAGGCTGGATAGGCATGCAGCTCCCCTCATGTGGAAGCCATCCAAAATGGCCTCTTTCAGAGCAGCTTAGCAAATACAGTATAGCTCTTCTGTGTTCATGAAGTCAGCCAAAGGCAGTTTTCTATTGAAGTCAGTGTGTTAAGTACCTCAGAAACAAGGACAGCCCTCCCCTATCATTTGGCAGAAGAGGTCATCCATCTCAGTTAACAGCTATATAGGTGCTGGCCAAATACAATGCTGTCTATTAGATTGGGAATCAAATGTCAATCAGATGTCTTTGTCATTTTTTAGAAATCAGTATTTCTTGACATCCAACCAATGGATAAAAAAAATTATAAAATTTCAAAGTGTTTCTGTTCAAAACATACAAGTCTTCACTGAAGGCTTGACTTTAACAATTCACTTTGTAATAGCTTGGATTCACTGTCATTTTGGCTGATACAAGACATTTACATCAGTGAAATGGTGTTTTGATTCCTATCCCCTTCTAATGCAGTCCAAAATATAATCCCCAGCAAATGCTATTCCTCTGGGACAGGGGGTCCCTAGGGACAGCATGAGGAGTGAAGGGAATCAGTAAAAATCCCTTCTGTTCACAGAACTGCTTTGGTAGATCCAAGCCTATATGGGGCTGCCTTTGAAGACCACCTAGAAAATTCAAAATGAAGCATTTGCTTATCTAATAACTAGTCATTTTATCTAGAACTGTAGTTGTATTTCTGGGTTCATCAAGGTGCTAGTTTTGACCTTGGAAGTCCTTCACACCCTGGGATCCATGAATCTGAAGGATTGCCTTATTATGTTTAAGCCTGGACATAAACTCCACCTCTGTCAGCAATGGTCCATTGCACACCAGTGTTTTGCCTCACTTTTACCTTGCATGTCCATCAGGTTTTCTTTTTAATTCTGCATTCATTTTCCTCCCTTCAGTTTACATTCCAGTCACTGTTTTTCTGGGTTTTCTGAGAGTATTTTTGTGGTGGTTTTCTCCTTGTTTCGCTTCCAAGGTGAACAAAATTCAAAGTGTACAGATTCCCTCAGACTCCCCCCTTTGCCTGGCTTGGTGGTCTATAGCAGACCATCATCATAATGCCACTGTTATTTCTTATTCCTTTTATTTTTACCTAGAGACTCTCAAATGAACTGCCATGCTCAGATTCACATATTTCCTTACATGTATATACCTTCACATATAATGCTATGCCACTGCCCTTCCTTATTTGTCTGTCCCTTTAAAATAATTTGTACCCCTCAATCATAATATTCCAGTTGTGAGTGTCATTCCATCAAGCTTTAGTAATGCCTATTAGGTCATAGTCCCCTTCCTGTATTAGGGCTTCCAGTCCCTCCTGCTTGTTTCCCATACTCTGTGCATTAATGTAGAGACATCAGAATCCATGCTTTATGCACCCTGAGGTTTTCATTTCCTTATGTACCTGCGAGTTAATGTTACCCAGCATACGTGCCACTCCTCACAAAACATTAGCATTCTTATCTCCAGGTATTGCCATCATACTAGGCTTTGAATTATTGTCTTGCTTCCCCATACAATTTAGTTTAAAGCCCTCCTTACTAGGTTAGCAAGACCATTTTTTCCAACCTTCATGAAGTGCAAACCATCTCCTGATAGAAGAGCTTCATCTTGAACGCATAAGTCATGGCCCAAAAATCTAAACCTTTTCTGATTACACCATCTATGTAGTCAGTCATTTATTTGCAATATTTTTCTTTCTCATCCTAAGCCACAGCCTTTGACAGGAAGAACTGACAAAAACACAACCTGTACTCCTAGCACCTTCACCTTCTGACCCAGAGCCTCACAGTCTCTTTTATTACATTCCAGGCTGCGCTGGGCAATATTATTTGTTCCTGCATGGATCAGTAAGGAAGGATAATAACCTGCAGACTTGATGAATCTTCCTACCCTTCCTGTCACATCCCAGACGAGTGCACCCAGCATACCTCACAAGACAACAAGTCTGGTCAGCACACTGGGCTCTATACCTCTGAGTAGGGAATCCTCAATTACCAACTACGGCTGCCAATCTCCAGTTGGGGGCCGGGGATCCCCAGGTTGCAGGACCTCCCCCCACTTCAGGGTCATTAGAAGGGGTGGAGGGAGGGAAATGTCTGCTGGACATTCCATTATTCCCTATGGAAACTAATTCCCCATAGGGTCCAATGAGGAATTGATCTGCAAGTATCTGAGGCTCTGGGGGGACTGTTTTTTGAGATAGAGGCACCAAATTTTAAGCATGGCATCCAGTACCTCTCCTCAAAACACCTACCAAGTTTCAAAAAGATTGGACCAAGGGGACCAATTCTATGAGCCCCAAAAGAAGGTGCCCCTATCCATTATTTCCAGTGGAGGGAAGGCATTTAAAAGGTGTGTGGTCCCTTTAAATGTAATGGCCAGAACTCCCTTTGGAGTTCAATTGTGCTTGTCACAACCTTGCTTCTGACTCCACCCCCAATGTCTTTTGGCTCAATCCCCAGATATTTCTTGCTCTTCCTATTTTGGGGAGCAGAAACTCAAGTCTTCTCATCCATGGGGTCCTGAGAAACTTCCTTCTACCTTTGTGGAGGCTGTGAAGTAGCCCTTGTTCCAGTAGTTCAGAATCAGTATCTATGGGAAGATCCTGGAACTTATTGTTTAGCAGCAGAAGCTCAGAATGTCTCCTGATTTTCCAGCTCCTGCGGGTGATATTTTTTCACATGCCTTCCTCTTGTGCTGAGTTCACCTACATTTGCTGAAATGAAGGACCCCCAAAGAAATCCAGAGTGACTACACAGAAACAGACAATGGCAAACCACTTCTAAATTTCTCTTGCCTTGAAAACTATATGGGATTGACATAAATTGTGACTGGATGCCACTTTCCACCACCACCACCATCACTAAGGGCCACTATTCTTTTCAAGAGCCAGTTTGGTGTAGTGGTTAAGTGCACGGACTCTTATCTGGGAGAAGCGGGTTTGATTCCCCACTCCTCCACTTGCAGCTGCTGGAATAGCCTTGGGTCAGCCATAGCTATCATAGGAGTTATCGTTGAAAGCGCAGCTGCAGTAAGAGCTCTCTCAGCCCCACCTACCTCACAGGGTGTCTGTTGGGGGGGGGGGGCGGTAAAAGGAAATTGTGACTGCTCTGAGACACTGAGATTAGAGTATAGGGCAGGATATAAATCCAATATCATTTTCTTCTTTTTTAAATATCTTAAGCTCCTGTGTATAGTTTTAAGTGTAAAATGGCATTACTATTTGAAACCACAATGATATACACTTGGCAAATCAGTCATACAGGAAATATTTAAGATTGGGTATAGGCCGCTATAGGTTTTAAGATAACCATCTTAACCTAAGGGTCATTTTGTAGAAAAATAGGTGTTGGAGCTCATCCAGGGATTGTTATGCAGCTGCACATACTATTCAATGGATGAGGTGGAACTCTCAGAAGGATGAGGTGGAACTCTCAGAAAGGTTCAGGAGCTGAGCTCCCACTGAATCTGAGGCCTGGTTGAGTGTAATATGATCAATATGTATCAACAAAGACCAGGATTAGATGGTAGACAGGTGGCCAAACTCATGCCTGTCTATTTCTGAAGCAGTGTACCTAAGGCATTTATCTAAAGTAATTATAACTGGGAGTGAAATGCAGGATGTGGGCAAGTAGATAGAATATCTTTTTTTCAAAGGGAAATAGCCATCCCCCCTCCAAGCTTAACTTTTGCTTTTTGGAAGCATCCATGCAAGCAACAGTCCATCACTTTGAAGTCTGGAGAAAGTGAAACTAAGGTTGATGGCAGTTCAGCCAAAGGAAATTCATTTTAAAATTCAAGGCAGTTCTCACTGAGATTTTTGTGTGGTATTCACCCAACTGGAACAATAGCATTTCCACCGATGTGCTTCGGGGAAGAAGCAGAAGAAAGTGTTGAAGAAGGATTGGAATGGTGATACGGTGGGCTTTCTGAGAGTGACATAGAAAATGGAAGGCATTCCAGCACAGGATTGATAAAGTCATGAAGATAATGTTGGTCTGTATATTAAAATACAGAGGGTTCATGGTTAGTTTGAGCCATTTTATTTCAATTTAATTATAACACACTAACAACTGAAGCCCGTTGTTGACTCCAGCTCATCAAGCTTGTGACTCTAAAAGGACAGCAGCTTTCTGCCACGACACTCACTACTTTGCTAGTCCTTATAACCACACACCCCTTCTATTTTTTTTTTTTTTACAACAGGAGGAAACCACTCCTCTTCCACTCATGTGATGTGTGATGGATATTTAGCTTTGTCAGTTGCTCTGGCTGTGTGACTGCCTGAAAAATTCCTGCTGAGTCCTAAATAAAATAGCTTTTTATCCAGGAGAGGGAACTGCACTGGATTTCTGAAGGGAACATAAAATGTTGACCCACACGCTGGTGCTGATCTAGTTGTTTTTATGCATAGTTGAGTGGATAGTGGCATGCATTCTTATTTGCACTGCACAAATGCACCTCCCAATCCATTTCTTGTAAGGTGTGAGCAGGGGTCATTTCATAGAAAATGTGGCAGATCTCATTAGCACAACTCATTTGCTTAATTCATTTGCATATGCCACACAACCCTGACATCAATGGAAAGTGCACTAAATTATATCAGCTCAGCAACTACCTTAAAATGCTTCTTGAATTATAAAGGTCATTAAAAACCTTACTCCCATCATACTTTTGAAATTACTTTCTCCGACGTAGCCACAGTGGCAGGATGTCTGCCTTATATGTTTTGGTTAGTCTCCCATTCTTTGTGGGGGGAAATATTGGAAAGTTTGTCAAATCTTAGATTTCAGCAAAATTCTCACAGGGGGTTTGAACAATGGAGCCCAGAAGCAAGTATTTGGGGATGTGGGGTAAGAAAGAAAGAGTGCAATCAAATTTAGAAGTTCCAGAGCTCCGCTCCTGTGAGCTCCTGTCCAAAACAAAGTCTGGGTGTGAGGACTCCCTTTGCTCTACTGGCTCACCTGTCTTGATTTGGCTTAGTCTGGCCTAAGAATGGAAAGGAGAGGGGGATTCAGGCACACTGGTCCTCTTCCTTTCCCCAAGTAGGGGAAATCCGTATGCCTTTCAAGTGTTCCACCCAGTTTTTCCTCCCTGGCCTGGCTTGGAAGTCTCCCTTTTGCACCAGCCTTGGCCCTACCCTCCAGAACTTGGACCAAGTCAGGGTTCAGCCCTGCCTTTTCTTGGAAGTGATAAAATGAGGGTTGGGTATTAGGGTTGCCAATCCCCAGGTGGGGGCAGGGGATCCTCCGGTTTGGAGGCCCTCCCCCACTTCAGGGTCGTCAGAAAGCAGGGGGAGGGGAGGGAAATGTCTGCTGGGAACTCTATTATTCCCTATGGAGATTTATTTCCATAGAACATCATGGAGAATTGATCCGCAGGTATCTGGGGCTCTGGGGGGGCTGTTTTTTGGGGTAGAGGCACCAAAATTTCAGTATAGCATCTAGTGCCTCTCTCCAAAATACCCCCCAAGTTTCAAAAAGATTGGACCAGGGGGTCCAATTCTATGAGTCCCCAAAGAATGTGCCCCTATCCTTCATTATTTCCTATGGAAGGAAGGAATTGAAAAGGTGTGCTGTCTCTTTAAATGTGATGGCCAGAACTCCCTTTGTAGTTCAATTATGCTTCTCACAGCCTTGATCTTGGCTCCACCCCTTATGTCTCCTGGCTCCACCCCCAAAGTCCCCAGATATTTCTTGAATTGGACTTGGCAACCCTATTGGGTATCCTCTCTCAAGCTTCCTGTCCTTTGTTCTGCCTTCTGGGCTTTAAAGATATCAAGCCCCACCTCTCTCCTCCATCTGCCTCTTACCTTGGCCCTTCTCAATTGTTGGCCCTTCCCAGTTGTGGACTGGCTGTGAGCCTTGCCAAGACCTGGGGCGGGGAGCATTGCGAATCACTTTCGTGTAACTGTGAAAGAATATATGCCCCTGCACTTGTTCAGAAAGTCTTTTAGTCACCAATAAATAATCAATTTTTGACTTCTTCTAAGATATCCATGCTTGTTTCCTTCTCATTTTTCAATTTCTTTTTATTTTCCCCTGAACTTAATATTAACAGTAGCTATAAAAAGAGAGAGAAAAGAAAATTATAGAGTTTTAAAAATGCCACCTTACATTATGCATTTGAACACTATTCCAGACAATTTTAAGATGGAACCTAACATATCACTATTAAACACCTTAGCAACAAAACCATTTAAAATAACAAGGTTTTAACTAAGGTAGGGAGCTGGTCAAACTTGTCATGTCTAAATATATAGTCCAACTAGGAATAAGGCCCAATGTGAGGGAAAATACAACGGGCTCTAGAAAGAGACTCTGGGAGAATGCCCCCCACCCTTGCCATCTTCCCACCCACCCAAGTAAAGGCGTTCCCTCCCCCACACCTCCTGGGGAGCTGATGTCTGTCATCTGGAGAGCAGTTTTAATTCTGAGTGATCTCCAGCCCTCACCTGAAGACTGGCATCAGTGATTCCCCAGGAGGAAATGGCTGCTTTGCAAGGTGTATGGCATGGTACCTGTCTGAGGTCCCACCCCTCCTCAAACTCCACTCTCCAGGCTCCACCCCTCAAATCTCCAGGAATTTCCCAATCTGGAGTTGGCAACTGCTAAGTCAAACTGGCTGTCATGGGGTGGCTGCTGTTGAACAGGAGCAAGCATCCAGGCCTAGTTAAGTCATGCCAGTCTGAAGAATAATGGGGGGAATGACAATGGTCACACAGACACTGAAACTCAGCATTCCTTTTGTTTGCAGTGTATTGTTGCTGCCTATTCCTGTCATATTCAGCCTTGCGGCATTTAGCATCAGCATGAACTTGTGGCGTGATCTGGGTTGGTTTGTTTTTTTTTTTTTGGCCTGGCATGGTTGTGTTATGGTATATCATAGAATAGGGGAATTGATTTGGCTTCAGCTTTTCATCTCCTCCCCCATCCCTGCAGCCTCTACCTAGAAAAAGTAATCTTTTTCCACAGTGGGGACCAAAGCAGGAACTCTCCAGACGACAGAAAGGTGTGTGGGGGGGGGAGTGAATGTCTTCCGTTTGGGTGGGTGGGAAGACAGCAAAGAAGCAACCTCAGTGGGGTACAATGACATAGCGTCCACCCTGCAAAGGTTCAGGGAAGCTGATCTCTGCCATCTGGAGAGAAGTTGTGATTCTGAGTGCTCTCCATCCCTCACCTGGAGATTGGCCACAGTGGTTTCCCAGGAGGAAATGGCTGGCTTGGAAATGGCATTGTATGTGTCTGAGGTCCCACCCCTCCTCAAACTGTCTCCAGGCTCCACCCCTCAAATCTCCAAGAATTTCTCAACCTGGAGTTGGCAACTGCTAAGTCACAGTGGTTGTCATGGAGGACTGCTGCTGAACAGGAGCAAGCAGCCAGGCCTAGTTAAGTTATGCCAGTCAGGCGGCATCAAGTCACCCAGAGGGTGCTGCCAGGCCTAGGGTAGCCAGCCTCCAGGTCAGACAACAGATCTTTCTCACCATCCTGGAGAAAATAACTGCTTTGGAGAGTGGACTGTATGCCATTCTATTCACCTGACACCTCTCCCTTTAGTGAGAGAAGTTGGTCTCCTAGCAACAGCCTCTGGCTAGGGGCGAGGCTGAGGGGAGGAGGAAGAGAATGACAGGAAAGAGGCATCATCCATGGCTCTGAGGAAACACTCCCAGCTGGGCCTGGCCTTGCTACCTAGTTGCATTATGGCAGTGGCAGCTCCCTGGCTATTTCTGCAGCCTTGGAGGCTGTGTGAGCTGGGAGGCCATCTGCATGGGTCATTGATCGGGTGGCAGAGGTCTGTTGCCAGTGACAATTTTTGTGATGCTGATTGACAAAAAGGACACAGAGAAGTGTTGGAGATGTGTCTGTCTCTGAGGTAAGACTATTTTAATGGTTTGTTCAACATTCCCGAGGCCTACAGTAGACAGGGGCAGAGGAATCAGCCAATAGGAGGTCAGAGACGTTGACTGAGCCATGATGGGCCAATGAAGAAGAAGAAGATGATGATGATGATATTGGATTTATATCCCACCCTATACTCTGAATCTCAGAGTCTCAGAGTGGTCACAATCTTTTTTACCTCCCCCCACAAACACACAACAGACACCCTGTGAGGTAGGTGGGGCTGAAAGCTCTTACAGCAGCTGCCCTTTCAAGGACAACTCCTACAAGAACTATGGTTGACCCAAGGCCATTCCAGCAGCTGCAAGTGGAGGAGTGGGGAATCAAACCCGGTTCTCCCAGACAAGAGTCCGCATACTTAACCACATGCCAAACTGGAATGCACCCCTAAGCCAATGGGAGAGCTCCATTTGGCCACTACCATTTGTGAATTATATAATAAGATACTGGAAACCATACAATTCCAAAACTGGATACATAGGGTCCAGTTTTTTTACCAATACAGTTGGTCTGATAATTTATTCACAATGCAATATTTTCCTTCTCATTAACTGCTGCTCATTCAGACTGAAGATGGAAGGCAATATTCTGGAATGCACTTTTTTATATATTAAAAAAAAATCAAATTTCTCTTTAAAATAGCAGTAGCAGCCATGGGTCAAACCCATGGTCTCTGTAACATCTAATTTGGCCTTCACTGGCAGAGGGTCTCTAGGGTGTCAAGCAGAGATCTTTCATATCACCTGTTCTTTTTGTCTGGGGACTGAACATGAGCCTTTCTGCATGCATAGCAGAGGCTCTTCCACTGAGCCACAGCCTCACAACCCAATTTAGCAATGCATAGTTAATCTCCATGTTATTTTTTTAGTCTGTGAAATAGCCCAACTCTTCAAAGCCTCAAGACTGTGACTAAACACAAGCACCATATGCTCAAACCTAGCAGTCTGTGGAAGTTCCACTATTCAGTGTGACTTCTCTGTGTCCCAACACATGATGTCATAAGGTCCTACCTAACAGAGTTTGAGATGAAGAGGACTAGGCAACACTACCCCTCTTGCTGCCCTCATGCCCTCTCACTCTAATATTTCTGATAATGGACCTGATCCACTGCCAACTGGGAGATCAAGCAAGTTTTTTTCATGCCTCATAAAAAAGTGACATTCTTTTCATAGCCTCAACAGTGACCAGATTGGTTACCTCTGATGAGTCCCGGTCCTCTCTGCCACGATGAGGCTTGGTCTTTCTGAGCTTTCTTCTTGTATTTTCTTATATTATTTTAATATAGTTTAAATAATAATTAGCAATGAATTAAGAATTACTTCTTTCTAACCCCGCTGATTTCAATGCACTTAGCAGGGAGTAACTCTGCTTAGGACGACATTGCAAATCAGGAAAGTCCTCGAGTTTTTCCAGAATTCTCTGAGAGAGTATTAGGGGGAAGGTCATCTATTTCTAAATTCTTAATTTTCCAAGGAACTGCAGTTAGGAGGTTTCTTCCCCACCCACCCACCCATGACTAGATGTAAGCATCCAAAAACCCATCAGTTTATTGATGCCAGCACTTTCTCCCTCCATTAAACATCCAATAATTTGTGGGATGATCTAGTGGTTTCTATTGTTTGGTAATCATACAGGGAATACTGTTTCTAGTGTCCCAAATATAGGAATCAGCTATCACAGATCTTTTTAAAAAATCATGAACAACGTTATGCAGTTAAGGCAATTGTATGAAATAGGCAGCATACACGCCAGCCAGGCATCGTGAACTGGCAAGTAGAAATTTAAACAGTGAATAGCAATAGTTGAGCATTATGCTCAATATCTAATCAGTCATGGATTTGAATGGGGAGCTCTGCTGAGCAATAGTTCAGGCAGCCATCTGTTTGAATGGGAAACCCTGTTAAGCAATAGCTCAGTATTACATCAAATAAGTCTGTCAGCCTATTTCCAGTGGACTGGGCTGCAGACAAGCATGTCAGCTAATCAGATAAAAAATCCTATCTGCCTGAACTCGTCTATAAGTGGCAAGTCCTGGAATTGTGATGTCACTTTTGTGCAGGACAAAAATTACTCATGGAACTGACTTTTGTCTGAACGTTGGTGCATTTTAAATACATAAATTAACAACTCTGGACATTCAGGTTCACTAATTCTGAACAGAAACATAAGGTCCTATCTATATACAGGATTTCCCCCTTACACTTTCAACATCATCTTTAAGTAGGGCCTTCTTCAGGCGAATGAGTCAGAGATGGATGTTAAGAGAACAGATTTCTTAGGATGACTGTACAAACAGTGTCCTCTTTTCTCCTGTAAATATTCAAAACCCCGCCTTAAAAAATTAATGGCCATTCTCCTTGTTCAAATGAGCTGTTTGTTCACTGGAGATTGATTCTCTCTGACATGCACCTTTTGGCTATCACAGTTCTGATTAGATGTCCCCCTGCTTTTTGACTATTTTTAAAATGGAATCAAGCGCTTTAAGAACATAAGAACATAAAAGAAGCCATGCCGGATCAGGCCAATGGCCCATCCAGTCTAACACTCTGTGTCACACAGCGGCCAAATATATATATATATATACACACACACACACACATACACACTGTGGCTAATAGCCACTGATGGATCTCTGCTCCATATTTTTATCTAACCCCCTCTTGAAGCTGGCTATGCTTGTAGCCGCCACCACCTCCCGTGGCAGTGAATTCCACATGTTAATCACCCTTTGGGTGAAGAAGTACTTCCTTCTATCCGTTTTAACCTGACTGCTCAGCAATTTCATTGAATGCCCATGAGTTCTTGTATTTTGAGAAAGGGAGAAAAGGACTTCTTTCTCTACTTTCTCCATCCCATGCATAATCTTGTAAACATCTATCATGTCACCCCGCAGTTGACGTTTCTCCGAGCTAAAGAGCCCCAAGCATGTTAACCTTTTTTCATAGGGAAAGTGTTCCAAACCTGCAGTGACCTTTAATCATTCTAGTTGCCCTTTTCTGCACTTTTTCCAATGCTATAATTTTTGAGGTGCAGTGACCAGAATTGTACACAGTATTCCAAATGAGGCTGCACCATTGATTTATACAGGGGCATTATGATACTGGCTGATTTGTTTTCAATTCCCTTCCTAATAATTCCCAGCATGGTGTTGGCCTTTTTTATTGCAATCTCGCACTGTCTTGACATTTTCAGTGAGTTACCTACCACGACCCC
Organism: Heteronotia binoei; assembly: GCF_032191835.1. Classification (NCBI taxonomy): domain Eukaryota; kingdom Metazoa; phylum Chordata; class Lepidosauria; order Squamata; family Gekkonidae; genus Heteronotia; species Heteronotia binoei. The sequence goes on from NC_083231.1 coordinate 90,520,107, forward strand.
AGTCTCTGCCAGTTCACACCCCATCAACTTGTATTTGTAGGTGGGATTCTTGGCCCCAATGTGCATTACTTTGCACTTGGCCTCATTGAACCTCATCTGCCACGTTGACGCCCACTCACCCAGCCTCAACAGATCACTTTGGAGTGCCTCACAATCCTCTCTGATTCTCACCACCCTGAACAATTTAGTGTCATCTGCAAACTTGGCCACTTTGTAAGCCGAAATGCCCTCAAAACGAGGTTGGGGAATTAGTCAGGTGGGCACCTGGCTCACTCGGAATCTTTTCACCTATGTCTACAAGATTAACCAACCAGAGAGTGATGCTTAAATAATGGGACTCTAATTTAGTAAAACCAATTATAATTTATTGATAAAAATATAGTCTTCCATATAAGATAAAAATACACATGCAATCACACATACAGTCCTAGGAAATATAGATAGATGGATAGGAGAACATAAAGGGTGGACACACAGGGTAATATTTACCTATAGTAGTCTTCGAGGAAGGCTCCAATGGGCGACAAACAAGGAAGTGGGTAAGGGACCCGAAACAGATCAGGAATCGGGGCTGGATCTATGCAGCGGAAGGTGGGATACTGATAGAAGCACACCTATGGGTAGCTAGTCCACAGGTTATAAGGACTCTCTTGAGCCCTCAGGGAATGGGAGGTATGAGGGAGGAGAAGGGGGAGGCTCTGCAGTGACCACGAGGGCTGGACTATGGCAAAGCCAATAGAAAGTTCCTTGGTGGCACCTAATTGGGTACCAGTTCTTAGCCAATGAACTCTGTCTGGATCCTGTGTACCTGAAAGAACTTCCAGATTGAGACAGGCCCTGGAGCGGCTCCAAAGTGACAGTTGGGAAGAAGAATAGAAGTGGCTACTGGGTGGGGAAACACTTAAGATTAGATGGACTTATCTGAAAAGGTGACAATAGAGAATCAAATATTGGCCTAGGTATCACCCGGGTTAGACAAAAGACTTGGCTCTGGCAGGAGATGGTCTTCCTCTTTTCCTATCTTCTTCTGAGTATGAGCCTTTGTCCAGGGTTCCGCTGGACAAAAGAAACGACAGTTGAGTTGATGGTCCATTCATGGGACAGATGGGTTGCTTGCAGGCTCAAGGTGACATCTGGTGCATACGTGAGCCTTCCACTATGATGAAATGAAGTCAAGCCTGGCGGGAAGATGGCTACATGTGGTGTTAGCGTTACACGGTGGATTCCATGTTCAGCGCTTCATAACCGATCGTCTGGATAGCTCCTTGGCGGCGCAGTCTCTTCTGCTCCATGGCTGGCACACGCGACGACCGTTGTGCTAGCAGGCACTCTGTATCGGTTTAGAATGCCTGTATAACTTGTGGCTGCTTGTACACATAAGTTCCTTATGTCTCTGGATAGTTTTGCTTACACTCTCTGGCCAGACGTGTGCGAGCTCACTTCTCCAGGCGCCCTGGCAACCATACTGGTGACTACGATGTTCGGAAAAGGGGGCTTTTCCTCACAACTTCACTGCTTACTCAAGCGCTTTGAAGAAGTGGATTGCAGAGGCTGAGAAAAGGGAAAGCTCTGAAAACTGTGTTCAGTGCAGAAAGTTAGGAAGTAATCACCAAAATAATAAACATTGTTGCTCATTCTTCCAACTGAAGCTAAAAGTCCCTCAAGCTTCTGCAAAAGCACCTTTGATTATCATTAGTGATGGTATTTGAAGGTATCTCCAGAGTCCATCCTTTAAAAGATGTGTCCCCAGTGCTACTTGAAAACATATAGGCCAGGAACTAGAGTGAAAAATGGATGTTTTACTAACGAGTTTGCTCTGAGGGGAGAGCTGAGCAATATGCCTGATATTAAAGCTTCATTCAAAATGAGAAAGGAAAAGGTTGGATCCATCTACCTTTTCTGTTTGTGAAAAACAGGATGAGGCAGAGTTCTTTAATCACCAAAAAAAGGCTATGTCATAGAGACCATGGGACCTGCATAGACAGAAGCCATTAAGACAGGGCCTGTCATAAGGAGGAGAACTGAATGAGGATGAGCAAAACAGTCAGCAGGATACTACAACCCCAGACCCAGATCATTTAAAAACTTGTGTGATTTGAAAACATGAAATGCTACAGATCGGTGGTGATGTCTAGACATCAAAATGCTAAGTCCGTGCTGATCTACAACAGTCTAGACAATAGAGGATGTCAAGAGAGCAGAACTGAAGTGATAGTGGCCAGGGGAAAATAGCTGGGGGGGATTGACAATGTCAGATAAGAAGTTTAATTCTGGGTATTATCAAAAGGGTTTTATTCTTCTATATGATGCTCAATTCATCACAGTATTCCACATCCCCATCATATTTCTAGTTTTCTATGCCAGTAAGAAGTCTTCTAACTAATGCATAGCCCAAGTGTGTTAGGGAATGAAAACATGATATTATGAAATATGAGAGTGATGCCATGAGCAATTGTCCTGAAATCCAAACCTGAGAATGCCTTTCTGGACAGTTCTGTTTTGCACATTTTGTGGAATTATAGTACTATGGGAACCTCCCTGACCTCCTCTGGCAGGCCATCCCCCCAGGTGGGAGCCCCGCCCTGAGCCTGTTCACAGGAAGGGCAGGCTAAAAATGGAATAAAACAAATCATCGCAGAGAATGCAAATGAAGGCAGTTGCAGATCTTTTCAGTTTGCAAGAAGGAACCTTCAGAAGGTTTTGCTTAATGTAAGAGCCACATAGAATAAACATCAGACGTTGGAGAGCCGCAAGAAATGAACATCAAATGTTTGGGAGAGGGAGGGAGGAAGGAAAAAAAATAAATGGGGAGAGGTGAAAAGAAAACAACTTTAATGCATTCTCCAAACCACCAACTGGCTTGGCTTGGAGAAGTGATTTAAAGAGAGAAATGGCTTCTCCAAGCCAGCCAAAGGGGTGGTGGGGACTTTGAGAGCTACACAATGTGTGTGAAAGCCACAGTTTGGCCACCCATGGTTTTGCCCATCAAGGTTTTGCCTGCCTCTGCATGGCAACCCTGGACTTCCTTGGCAGTCTCTCATCCAAATACTAACCAGGGCCAACCCTGCTTAGCTGAAGGTTCTTTTTACCATATGTGGTGGACTTGTGAAAGAGCAAAACAATATTGGCAGATGATTCAACAAGAAATTTCTAGGATCTTGGGGTACGAATTCAAGAAAGTGCCAGAGATTTTTGTCTTGGGATTACAAATGGAAAAATTTCCAAAAGAAGATAGAACTATAATATGGTATATGCTCTCAGCTTCTAGAACATTGTATGCGCAGTTGTGGAAGCAAGAAAAAATACCAGAAAAATGGGATTGGAGAGTTAAAGTTATGACATGGTGTGAAATGGACAAATTAACAAGAACTTTAAGAGACTATGATTTGGAGGTTTTTAAAATGGAGTGGAAAAAATTTAGAAGATATGCAGAAAAAGAGTGGAAAGTAAAAGGACATTGGACAATTTTTGATAATGATTAAGTATTAGAAGAAAGAAGAATATTAATTTTTTTGGTTTTAGTAGTTAAGTATATCTTTAAATGTTAGTAGTTTTTAATAATGATTAAGATTAAGTTTTAGAATAAGATAGAGTATAAATATTGGTTCTTGATTAGAATAGAGTACCTTTAAATATTATTATTTTTAATTATCATCAGCGGGAGCCAAGTAATGGGGGGAGGGTAATTAGAAAGTAATATAGGGGATGGTGGTGAAAAATGATTAAGGATGTAGAAATAGAAATTGTTACCTTATGTTACCAATATTTATAAAGACTCGGGGGGGGGGAAGGGTAATGTATGGGGAAGGCATTCAGTGATTATTAATATTTTATTAGTATTAGATATAACTGCCATATGTTACCAATAAAAATTGTTTTACCAAAAAAAAAACCCCAACCCTGCTTAGCTTCACAATCTGGGGATTAGTAGGAAGGGGATTGAAAACAAATAGCCAATATCACCATGCCCTTGTATAAATCTATGGTGCAGCCTCATTTAGAAGATTGTGTACAGTTTTAGTCATCACACCACAAAAAAAGGTGGTATAGCATCGGAAAAGATGCAGCAAATGGCAACTAAAATGTACAAATGCCAGAGTCTACTGAGGTAGTTGATTCAGTGACACATATTTACTGGAGTAAAGAAAATGGTTATTGTGTGGGTGGGGCTGGGAAAATCCAGACTTGCCTATTTGTATGGCAGCCGGCCTGGCTTTGTTGCAGGCTTTCCCAAAACTCCAGAGAATTGGGTTTGGGAGAGATTGCAGAAAAGGAAAACCCAGGTGGTGCACAGAAGCAGCATAAGGCTTTGAGGAAGCAGGAGAAAAAGCCCTACTTCCCAGCACCATGAAACCTGGGGCAAACAGCCAGAAATTAATAGTATGCATATCATCTCCCTTTATCACAAACTACAGCATTCACGCTAACAGAACTGGGGAAGCGTAAATAAAACAAAAATCACATTAAGTGGGTTTTACCATACAGGCATATTTTTCTTCCATCAGGTCCCAGCTGACTTATGACAATGGTAGCGTCTCAAAGCAAGAGACATTCAGGGGTCATTTGCTATTGCCTGCCTCTGCGTAGCAACATTGGACTTGGTTTCTCATTCAATACTGACCAGGGCCAAACCTGCTTAGCTTCACAAAACCTAACAATATAAAGTTAGCCTGAGCTATCTATGTCAGGTCTATTAAAATTGCTATAGTGAAATAATTAATCACAGACTGATTTTGCACTAGACTCGTTCTGGGTAGAGAGCCCTTTTGCTCCCAATGCTTCTCTCCGTTTTCACACAAGCTGCCGTGGAGTTGCAAGTTGGCGCACTGCTTTCCCGCAGCAAGCCCAATCAAGGGATCTGGTCTGTTAGGGTTTTTATATGTTAGAGGTGTATTTTTAATGACATTATGTTTAATAGAAGCAACACTAAAACGTAATACAGCTTATATATAAAAATATTTATAATGTGAGAGAGATCATTTATTCTCTTCTTCTTCTTCATCATCATCTTTTTCTTTCTCATCCCCACCTCCACTTTCTATTATTTGACTTGCAGCCTCTGATGTAGGAGGGCTCTCTTTCTTCTCTTCCTCTATATCTTTTTCTCCTTTATCTGCTGCTGAAGATGCTGCTTTTGTACTAGTGGCCTGAGAAGTTCCCTCTGCTGTGTCTGAACTCTCTTTCACACTGGACTGAGGAAGAGGAGAAGGTAGTGGTGTTGGTGGTGGAGAAGGTGGTGATGTTGGTGGTGGAGAAGGTGGTGGTGGTTGTGGAGAAGGTGGTGTTGTTGTTGGTGGTGGTGGTAGTGGAGGAGGAGGAGGAGATGGTGGTGGTGGTGGACGAGGTGAAATCAGTAGTTCTGGCATTGGTGTAGATAATGATTTTTCAACAGTGGGTTCTAGTAAGGATGTCCTTGCAGTGCCCCAGCTGACCATATCCATTTCCTCCAAGGACTCCTCATCATGCAGTTTGTCTACCATGTTGTTCCTCTGTATTTCATCCTGAATATAATACATGTCTTTGAGCCAAAGAGGCTTACTATCCATCAACAGAGAGGGTGTTCTGGAAAGTTCTTTATCTGGCAAAGGCTTCTTTTCTCTGTCCAGAAAGGTCCTATTCTTGGCTGCAGAATGGTGAGACCAGAGAATGCAGAGCTCAATCAGGCAGATAGCAGCAATGATAATCAGGATGATGGCAGTCACTGATATAGCTAAGAGCGCCTCATCTCCATTCCGATATACTGACTTCTCTAGTTTTCTTGAGCTTGCTTTGGTCATGTTGGCTGCACTTGTAGGAGGCCAGAAATATGACTTCCATAGAGAGGAGATTCCAGTGTCATTTTCACTGAAGAGTTTCATGAAGAAGTCTGTTTTGTAGATGAGTTTTGCACAAGCCATCTGGAGTGTGGGTGTCATGCAATCCGTTTTCAGGATGTGGATCACATGAGAGACGAGTTTCCTCATTGATGTGTTTGGGATGAGGGAAGTCAATTTCTTGTTCAGCTCAATTTCAAAGAGTTCACTCTGAATCAAGTTGTCATCTTGATGTGCCAAGAAGCCCAGTGGGGGAGAAACAGAGGTCATTTGAGGTTTCCAGTATGTCCCATGGGACATTGTAATAGCAGGAGAGAGTTCATTTAAGAAGGGCTCTGAGTCACCTGTGGAGATTTCAGGTTTTCCATCTCCTGCAAGGTGGTCACTTCCATGTAACAGCGTGTTCAGTGGTTCTTCTTTAGTCAATATGTGTGTTCCAAGTACCTTCCTCAGTACTACTGCAGAGTCTCCACTAGAGGTGCTAGTCAAATCACTGTCACCATTGTCCACTACAATAGAGTCTGTTGGCTTGAAAGCATTCATTGGCGAGTCTGGAATGGAGCGTTTCCCTGAGGACTGAAGTGCTGCTTGGTGAGATCTAAGAAACAGAATGGTATGCTGAGAGTCTAGGCCTTCTGCTTGTTTCTTCCAGCTTTCTGCTTTGTTGTGTGACTCAAAGACACCAGGCTTGTCTGCAGACTGTTTAGTGGTCTTTGCAACCTTTTGTCCATCCCTGCCAAGCCTGAATAGTGTGTCTTTCTGTCTTTGGTTTCTTCCAAGCAAGTTTTCCCTTGTTACTTTCCTCACATGCCTTTCCTTCTTGAGGGAAGTACCTGCAGACATTTTTTTGGCCTCGTCTGTTGGCTTATCTAAAACTTGGTCAGACAGCTCATTTTGGACAGCTGCCTCTGGACTGACCTTGTCGAATTTGACAATTTTTTCTTTGAGTGCTGCTTGCAGCAGATTGGCAAGAAGGTAAAGTTTTTTCAGCTCACTTTTGTCAGCCCAGTTTATGTCCAAGAGCTTGTCTGCCTTCATCTGCATTAACCGCTTGACCGACTTTAACAGGTTCAGATTGGCAGCTAAACTGGTGTAGGTTCTGAACAATGTCAGGGTATCGTTGTCTGGTTTGACTCTCTGCGGCATGTCATTGTTGGGTCCGCCTCTCTCTGGCAAGATGATAAGCAGGCTGCTGCCATTCCATTTCCTGATTTCTAATATTTTCATGACTTCTTCTTGCATCTTGTTCAGAGGTTCTTCTTTTTCACACAGAGTTGCATTTATGTCACATGACCCTGTGCACTCCAACTTGACAGTGTCACATAAAACTTCAATGTCCTCCTTAATATGGCAAAGGCAACAGGAAATCTTTTTGGGCAAGATGAGCATTTGCAACTGCAGGGAGGTCTGCAGCAGGTCCTCCAGTATTTTCGGCATCACTTTGGTGGCACCAAGGTCTAGGAGTTTCAGTGAAGGCAGCCTGTAAAAATAGGAATCCTGAATGGCTGCCAGAGGATTGTGGCTTAGATCCACCAGGAGCAAAAACTGCATGCCATGCCAGGCCCGGAATGCACCCTCAGTGATTTCTTCCATTATATTGCCACTAAGGTTTATAATCTGTAGAAACGGAACAGCCTCAAATGCATTCCTCTCAATAACTTGGATTTTATTGCATGACAAGTCCAGGTAGGTAAGAGACAGCAAGCCTTCCAGAGAGGAGTTTTGTAATCTGCTCAAGCTATTGTGATTTAGGAGCACATATTCTGCCCAAGGATAGGCCTTCCACACTTTCTTTCCAATGGAGGAAATTGCATTTCCAGTAAAGTCCAAGTACATGAAAGGATGAGGAGGAACAGCCGGCTTGGAAAAGGGCAGTCGGTGGAATCTGGAAGAGCTGGTGATCCTGCTGCAGTTGAGGATTTCGAAGCTGCAGTGGCAGGGGGGCGGGCAAGGCCCTCGAGCATCACCCAGCTCTATAAGGGGCACCAGGAGGACCCCAAGGAAGAAGTAAGTATAAGCCATAGCAGCAAGGTCCATACCACAGAGCAGACCTTTGCAGACTGCAGAGCAAGCATTGAGTCCAAGCTTTATGTGTGAGTTGTGACATCATTAAACAGGACATCCAGCATTATAGCATGGCCATCCCTATGGCAACAATGAAGGCCTTGATGGACTTGAGACACTGGAAGCAGCTGGTCTGTTATAGGACATCTTTTAGAATTTTCAAAATTTAATTTCATAATAGCATAATATAAGCATTTTGTAGAAAAAGCCCAGCAGGAACTCATTTGCATATTAGGCTACACCTCCTGACATCACCATTGTTTCACACAGGGCTTTTTAAATAGAAAAAGCCCAGTGGGAACTCATTTGCATATTAGGTCACACCTCCTGATATCACAATTGTTTCACCAGCAGGAACTCATTTGCATATCAGGCCACACCCCCTGATACCAAGTCAGCAGGAAGTGCATTCCTGTGCGTTCCTGCTAAAAAAAAAGCTGAGTGTAATAATCATACAGTGTACAGCATATCCACATATACCTTAATATCACACAAACTTCCTTCCTTACACATTTATGCAATCTGAATTTGATCCAGTACAATAAAAAAAATACCATTTCTAAACACATTATCTTGAGCAAGTTGTTTTAACATCCTGTTTGTCTATCAACTGTTTTCTCCATGTACATAATATGCCATATTTTACAGAGCCATTCCTTTATACTTGGTAGCATTTCCTGCTTCTAACGTTGTGCTACCCAAACTGTACATGCTATTAGCAAATTCCTTATAGGCTCCTGATTGTTTCTAAAATTACTAAGATACCCTAATATAACTGTAACTGCGTTACATGAGATCTGATGATGAATAATTTATGTCATAATCTGACATATTTCTGGTCAAATATTTGGCCAAAATCACCAAATATAGATTAAAATACCAACATGCGGTTTACATCTCCAGCAAATGTAAATACCATTTTTGCCAATCTTATTGTGGCATAATACCACCTATACAACATCTGAGTAATATTTAAGGAATATTTTTAATATCTTTGTGTAACTGTAGCCAAATATTTTTTCTCATCATTTTAAAAGTCAATTTCATTATTTTTTTCCCTTTCTCTGTATCTATTTATGGCAAGATGATCCAGATGTAATACATTCCTATATACTTGATGGATAATACATTTATTTGATGCTGTTGAGCAGGGGTCATTTTATAGAAAAAGAGGTGCTGGAGCTCATTTGCATAACTAATTTGCATATGCCACACTCCTGACATCACCAGAAGGTGTACTAAATTATATCAGCTCAGCATCTACCTTAAAATGCTTCCTGAATTATAATTGTTATAATAAAACCTTACTCCCATCATACTTTAAATTACTTTCTCCTATGTGGCCACAGTGGCATGATGAAGATTTCCATCCATATGCTTTATGTGTTTTGATTATTTTCCCATTTTTGGTGGGGGAAAATATTAGAAAGTTTGTCAAATTAGTTCAGCAAAATTCTCATGGAAGGGTTGAACAATGGAGCAAAGAAGCAATTTTCTGGGGGGAGAAAAAAAGAGCACAATAAAATTTATAGGTTCCGAAGCTCCACTCCTGCCCAAAATGAGGCCTGCTGTAGAGACAAAAGGGTACTTTAAGTATATTGAAATGTTATATCTGGTGTTAGTCCTTTTTTACCTGTGATTTCTGGAAGGGTTAATAGGACAGAATGCTCATGTATAATTATCCAGCCAAGTCCTCAAATGAATTAAAATGGGCCATCAGTAACACTAGTATACATACTGACTGGTCCCTCTCCAATTGAGACTTGCATTTATCCCATGCCTCTATCAAGGCTTCTGAAACAAGATTCTCTTAGAGTGCAGCTTTTGGTTTCTCCATCACCAAAATGGGAGCAGACTTTTTATATGAAATTGTCTGAGTGTGAACCCACAGCCAGCAGATCAGCAACCGAATGACCAGGCCAAGAGGGAAGGCTCGATGGCGGCTTGATCTGCAGCCCTGACATCCCCACAAGCTGCAGAGGGCCAGGCAGAGACCATTGCCCAGACAGACCTGGCCCAGAGGAAAGGCAGTGGGATAGCACAGCCAGGGCTCCTGGCTCAGTCTGCATGGGAGGGGGGGAGGCTAGAGGTAAACAAAAGCATCAGAGTGACATTTTGCTCTCACAAACAGCAAAAGGTGGGATGGGATGGCCCAGTGGGCGGTCTGCCCTGGAAAGCCATGGTTTTGGCAGGGATAAAAGATACAGCTCATCTATGCTGCACTCAGGGCAGCAGCTCCCTTGCACCTGCCTGGGTCCCTCCCACACCTGTATCACCAAGCTGTGTGGCTTATCAGATGCCAGGCTCCCCTGTGAAGGCGCCCTTCTGACTCTTCTATCCCACTGCAGTTCTAATTCCATTCCAAGCATGTCCTCCTGAACATTTCTCTTTTGCACATCATGTGGAATGATATTCCTGCAGGAGCCTTCCTGACCTCCTCTGGCAGACCATTCCCACAAGGTGGGAGCCATCCCAGAGAATGCCTGGGAGTGGGCAGTTGCCCATATGACTAATTTGCAAGGAGGAATCAAGGAAGAATCCTCAGATTACCCAGGCTGCACGGTGAAGCAGAGGAGGACAGGGTGCTCTGAAGGTAGATGGGTCCTGGGGCATGAGGGGCTTTGGAGGTGATAACCAATGCCTTCAGTTAAGCCCAGTGACTGGTCAGTAGTCAATGGAGCCACTGCAGGATGGGTGTGACATGCATGTTCTGCCAGGCTCCTACTAGTAGTAATCAGGCTGCTGTATTCTTTACCAACTGGGGCTTCCAAGTTGCTTCAAGGGAAGGCTCTTGTAGAGTGCATCACAGTGGTCTATCCTTGAGGCAAGCATGGTATGGATTGACATGACCAGATCCATCAAGGTAAGGAGCCAAGTGATAGGCTAAATGTTGATAGAACCCCCCACCTTTTTTTTTTTTTTTGCAGCTTCATTGGTCAGTTTCTCCAGTAGTAATGCTTGGTTTGGTATAACCTCTAGGCTCTTAACTGAAAGAGGAGAGCAGAGTGCTGTTCTTAGAAAAAGCCATCTAATACGTGGGTTACCTGATGCTCCTGAGATTTCAGCCTGCCACCTTGAAGCACTGGAACCCAGCCCCAAAATGTGAGCCCCAGAGCCAAAGCCTGTGTCCTGGCAACCTTGATCAAAGCATGTCCCAATTCATCTGTCTCTCACACCATTCAGTAAGTGCAAGCCCAGACACTTTTAGTTCTACAGGTGATATTTGCCCTCCTGCCCCAAGCAGGTCTCACTGTCAGCTTACAGTAGCCTTGAAAAGTATGCAAAGGATGGATCAACTCAGCCACTTCCTTAGGTGTGCTAAGGGAAAAGCATCCTATCAGATGGTAATATCAAGTGGCAATATTGCATTTTTCAAAGGCTTGATAACACACATGCAAACAAAAAATACATCAGATATTTACCTGAAATGCCAAAGTATATTAGAGAGAACACTGGCTGGGATCCAGGATACAAATTGTGATATTCTGTTGTTCAGAGCAAATAAAGGAAAGGAAAAAAAAATTCCACTGGGCATTTATTTAGTCATTTACAAAATTTGTACCCCACCTTTATGCCGTCACAAGGGCTATCAAGGTAGCTAACCATTTTTTTAAAAAAACAATGATAAAATCAGATTTTAAAACCATTAAAATCAACCTCTAATACGCTTTATTAAAACAAAACAGATCTGAAATATATGCAAAGACATTAAAAACAACTATTCAAACATTGGGCATGAAGGAGGAATCACTGAGAGAGTGCCAAATGAAACAATGAAGCCTTCACTCGCTAGCTGCAGATGGCACCACAAAGGGATAGATGAATCTCCCTGGGGAGACAGTTTCAGAGTCTTGCTGCCATGACTGAGAAGGCCCTCTTCCAAGTTCCCACACCACAAACCCCAGAAGGTGGGGGCACCCAATTCAGGGTCTCCAAAGCAGTGTTCCCTCTAAGCTGAGTTAGTGTGAGGTAGCTCACAGATTTTTAGCCTCCAACTCACACATTTTTGTCTAAGTTCACGAAAAATGGCCCCAGAGCATAATAATTCATACAGTAACTCACAACTTTAATGCCAGTAGCTCACAACTTTAATACAAGTAGCTCACAAAGTAGAATTTTTGCTCACAAGACTCTGCAGCTTAGAGGGAACATTGTGATAACCATAGTGCCCAGATGTGTTCATAAGAGAGCAGTCAACCCTTCAGGTATGTTGGTCCCAAACCATACAGGGCTTTGAAGGGCAAGACCAGAACCTGGAATTGTGCCCAGAAATCAGGGCTTTTTTGGATAAGGAACACACAGGAATCTAGTTCTGGCTGGCTTGACATCAGGAGGTATGGTCTAATATGCAAATGAATTCCTGCTGGAACAATGGGGATCTCAGGGGCTTGGCCTAATGTGCAAATGAGTTCCTGCTGGGCTTTTCTAAAAAAAAAAAGCCCTGCCAGAAATTTGGGAACCAGTGTAGATGGGCCAGAACTGGAGTTATATGATCCAATTATCAACTCCAGTCAACATCCTGGCTGCAGGATTCTGTACCAATTGAGGTTCCCAAACACTTCTCATGGTTAACCCCATGTACAGCACATTGCAGTGATCTAATCTGGATGTAACCAAGGCAGGGCCTGTACCACTTTGGCTGGATCATTCTGCCTGGGAAAGGCCACAGCTGGTTTAGGTAACAAGATAAAAACTTGTGGGACCCCAAAGGTCAAAGGACTGAGTAGCTGTTCTCCACACCACCTTCTGAAATTTACGGTACCTTCCAGGTATAACCAGAACCACTACCAAACGGTGTCTCCTAATCCCAGCCCAGATAGGTGGTCCAGAAGAATATCACGATAGATGGTATTGAAAGTCACTGAGAGGTCCAGGAGAATCAACAGAGTCACACTCCCTCTGCCCATCTTTGGCACAAGTTATCTACCCAGGACATGACCAGCTTCTTGAGTATGTCTGTAGTAGTTCCTTGGAGACTGGTCTATGCAAATTCAACTGAGCTAATAGATTTGCTGATTGTCTCATAAGCACTTTGGAAAACACATTAAGATTCATTAAAAGAAGGGTGGAAATATAGGAATGGGAACACCTTGGGGGCTGGAAGATTCCCAAGTTCTGATGCTGTCCCAGCTGCCCTCTTCTTCCTCTTCTAACCACTTCAACAGACTTCTGATGTGCACTGATAAAAAGCCTGGCTGTTTCTCTTTTTTTTTTTTTCCCAAACTGCCACAGCCGATGCCCTACTGATGAGCTTTCTTTGAAAGGGAGAAGGGTTTTTTCCCCAACTGTTCCTCATTATGTGGCATAGTCCATCTGGAGCTCAGAGTTGCTTGTAGGACCACATTAGCTGAGACCAAGTCGTTAATGGATACCATTAATGGAGTCCCACAAATAGGAAAAAAGATAAAGGAAAAAGGAAACGGACCGTAGCCAAGCTGGATATTTTTCAGAAGATGAGAACTGTGCAATGGTTACATAGTTTCCAGTTCCTGAAGTTTCTTCTTTGTATTTCTCATTGTGTGAAATCAAACCCAATAAGAACAGCTGAGGAGAAATTTAAAATTTCCATTAGATATTTTATTCCCCAGTAACTTGAATTGTTCTTGAAGGGGGGGGGGGAGCTGTTTTTTTGTTGTTCTTTTTTGGATAGATTTTTATTTTGTTTTGTTTTTTGCATCATATGCTTATTGAATCTCTTTTTTTGTAGTGTGTGTGTGCACACACGCACAAGTGCACATGCATGCATGCCTGGAAGTCATGGCAACTTCTGGTGAGCCCTGCTGGGGCATGGAGGACATTCAGAGAAGTGACTTGATAAAGCCTGCCTCTGCTTTCCAGTTCTGATATTCCAAGGAGGTCTCTCATCCAAGTACTTTCCAAGGTCGGCCCTGTTTAGCTTCTGAGATCTGATGAGATTGGGCTTGCCTGGCCTATCCAGGTTAGGACCATTCACTCATTGAATCTTGATTTTAGTTTTAGGGCACATGAGCTTTATTTTTTTATTTATTAATTACAACCATATCCAGACTCTCTGTGTGGACCTCTGGAAGGCACACCTGGGATTATTTAATTTTATGTTCGGTTGAGCAGTAGCAACTTGTCCATGGTCACCCAGAGTGATTATATATTACCAACCAAACTTATGACTCCTATTTACTAATACTATTACCTCCAGTGCCAATCACCTTCCAAGAACAATAACAGTATCATCTTCTAGTAGTACCCCAGTACTACTACTACTGTTGTAGTAGTGTCATTAATGTGAATGCCACTACAATAGGGGTTTACAAGCAGAAATGGGAACCTCCTTTCTCTGTGGAGCTTTCAATCTAAGTTTTGGTCAAAGAGGCGTATAGAATAAAGTGTTTGAAACAGGCCTGTAGCCACAGTGAGGCCCGGGAGGGGGGGCACGGCCCCTCCACCCAACCCCCACTTCCACCTGTGTTGCCCCTCCTTTCCCCACTGCTCTCCCTGCGGCCCCATTTTTGCCACCGTTGCCGCTCTCCCCGGGCTCTTCCCAGTCCGTTCCTGCCTCACCCTCTCTCCCCGCAGACCCGTTTTTGCTGCTGCCGCTCTCCCCAGGCTCTTCCCTGCCTTCTAAGCTCTCCCCACAGCCCCGTTTTCACCACTGCCAGTCTCCCCAGGTTCTTCCCTGCCTCCCAAGCTCTCCTCGCAGCCCCATTTTCACTGCCACCACTCTCCCTGGGCTCTTCCCTGCCTCCCCCGCAGCCCCATTTTCACCACCGCTGTTCTCCCTGGGCTCTTCCCTGCCTCCCAAGCTCTCCCGCAGCCCCATTTTTGCCACTGCTGCTCTTCCCAGACACTTCCTTGCCTCCCAAGCTCTCCTCACAGCCCCGTTTTCGCCACCGCCGCTCTCCCTGGGCTCTTCCCTGCCTCCTAAGCTCTCCCCGCAGCTCCATTTTCACCACTAACCACTCTCCTCGGGCTCTTCCCTGCCTCTCCCACTCTTCCCGCAGCCCCATTTTCACCACCGCTGTTCTCCCTGGGCTCTTCCCTGCCTCCCAAGCTCTCCCGGAGCCCCATTTTTGCCACTGCTGCTCTCCCCAGACTCCTCCCTGCCTCCCAAGCTCTCCCAGCAGCCCCATTTTTGCCACCACCGCTCTCCCTGGGCTCTTCTTCCCACCCCCAAGAGCATGAGAGAGAGAGCTGGGGCCTGGAAGCTGCCTGCCGGAAGAAGCAGCCAAGACTCCACGCCCCCCCCCCAACCCAAAAATTTCTGGCTGCGGGGCTGGTTTGAAAGAAGAAGCAAGGAATGAAAGAAACAGCTGCAGTTGTATCACATATAGTTAGGGGATCACAGCATCATGTTTGAGCAGAGATCTGAACCCCATCTCTTCATTCATGGTGTCACCAAACTTCATATATGACAAGTCTGGTGTATGAATCTGTCCAGCTCAGTTGGATGATGAGACAAGCATTCTTCCAGAAACCTTTGCAGAATGTTCTTTACTCACACTGAGATTCTCACTGATTTCAGCCCCATCACTCAACCCACCATACACCACTGGCTCTTTTTGAACAGTTCCACAGGTTTTAGCACTAGTAAGAATAAATTTGGGAATTCTGACATATATATCCAGAACCAAAATATTTGATGAAATATTGGGGGAAGGTACAGGACCCCTATAAGCTTTTAGTTTCAAGATGCAAAATACACATTCCCAACTGTTGGTTTCAGTGCTGCTGCTGCTTCCAACCTTTTCAAACGGGGAAACTTTGTCAAGCTGAAAGCCATACTGGAGTATTAATAAGAAAATGTAGCCATGCAATTTAATTTGCACCTTGATATTGAGCTCACAGCCTTTGTTGGTGATGGTGACACAGTGATTTGTAGAATGTAATTAATGATTTGACATTTGATTTTGCATCATTAATGCATTTGCTGGTTTAGACTCATTTATCCTCTCGCCTGTTTATTTCTTAATAAGCTTTCAGTGACTTAAAAAACAACTACTGAAAATGTCCTAACTTTTAGGCTGTGATAATATGGCAGTTAATACTTAGATAATATGGCCCTGGTTAGCAGTTGAACTGGAGACTACCAAGGTTGCTATGCAGAGGCAGGCAATGGCAAACCAACTCTATTCGTCTCTCGCTTTGAAAATCCTACAGGGTCCCTATAAATTGGCTGCAACTCTCCACCACCAATATGGCAATATTAAAGGATAGATCCAGCCAGCGATTTCAACCTCTCTCACCCAAATCCCCACCTTACAACCTTCATTCCACATGGTTTTTGTTCATGTAAATTCCATGATCCCCAGCATAACTTTTTGGTAATCAAAGGAAACCCCTTGCTCCCTTTTCCACTAGAAGAAAAGCTGGTTTGATTCCAAATGAATGTATGCTTAACAGAATGCAGTTCCATCAGTAAAAAGAAACCTGCACCACAGTCTATTGATTTCATAGGGAGAATGCAAGAAGAGCCCTGCTGGATCAGACCATCTAGTCCAGCAACCTGTTTCATACAGGGGCCAACAAACCGGTCATAGAAGCCAAGGCCATCCCTTGAAGTTGCCTCTAGAATTCAGAGATTTATTGCCTCTCCCCAAAATGTTGTTCCTGAGAGAAAGGGGATTCTCGAGAGGTAATCAGAGGAGTCTGTAACAGGAAAGGAAAATGGTAAACATCACTCCCCCTTCCATTCATAGGAAATGTACTTAGGCTCCAGTCCCATTACCATCATGGTGTAGAAGCAATGGAGCTGTAAAAAAGAGTGTAAAAAAAAGTTTGCATGCAGAAAATCTAAGACTCACACTCTGGCATCACCAGTTACAAAATCTCAGGTAGCAGGTGCTGGACCAGCCATTTTTCTGCCTGACACTCTGGAGAGTGACATCCAAAGACACTCACCCTGTCTCCAGTTAGTGCTTTGGGCTAAAGGGACTAACTAACTGGTCATACTCAGCTGCTATAGGCGATTTCATAGTTTGCCATGATAGCTCCTGACCATCTTTCTTTTATTGCTAATTCACAAATAATTGGATCTGGCATTAAAACCCAGTTTCCACCTAACTAGCTTACATTTACAATTTCCCCTTCCTAGACAGCTGTAACTTTCTCAAAGCCTTTCTGGGTGGTCACGTGAAGATTCAGGCTGTGCACAATTCTTGGTTCAGGTCTAGCACAAAACCAAAGTTTTGCGCTTCTCTGGGTGCTTGAGTGAGAAAAGAAGGGCCAACATCTGAGAGAAAGGCCAGTCCTTGTGTGAAAGGCGAGCTCTGTGACTTCCCGAGCGGAGGCTCGAACTGCCACGAAGGCCTCATAACAATCCCCAGGAGGCTGAGTCCCCTGCGGACTAAGAGCTGACAACGGGAGTCTCTCCGCTTTGGGAGGGGAAGAGGGAGGGGCGGGCTGCTTCGCTCAAGCGTAGCAGCGGGTCACCCAGGCGGCCCCTGCCGCCTCCTTCTGCCGAGTTGAACGGCTGCCCTCCTGCCGGTAGGTCCCGACCCATTAAAGGCTTTAGAAATCACAACCCACACATTTCAAAACTGTGCGCGGTTCAGGCTCTCCGGCCTGTTAAATCTCCTTTGTTTGGCTTGGGAGGCTCAAAGCACAGCTAAACCTGCTTTTTAAGTGGCCAATGGAGACTTCCCTTCTGCAGGGGCAAGAAGAAATCGCCTGGCTGCGGCCGCACCGGCAACTCGAGGGCCGCTTTAATCCCCTCCGTGCAGGCGGGAGGTTAATGAGTCCTCGTGCTCTGCGAGCGTGTTTACCTGGAGGCTCTCGCGCTGCCTGCAGCTCGGTCTCGGTGCTTAGCGGCGGATTACGCTGCAGCTGGAGCCCGCGTTTCCCCCTCTGTATTCTGCAAGCGCCTTTTCTTTTCCAAGCAGAGGGGTCAGTTTAAAAAACTAATCCTCCTGCCTCGTTTATTAACTAGTCGAATAATAGCTGCATGATATGAGGGTGCCAAATATATGCAAGGCTTAGAAGTTATCGCTGGCTGTTGTCCCGCGCTCCCCGCCCCCCGCCGACTTTGTTCCTGACGAACAATGGGATCGTTAGGCCATCTGGTGGCCAATGGAAAATTGACAAGCCTGGCCATTTCCTAAAGAACGTTCAGTGAGGGAGAGAGAGACTCCAGAATTAGTAATGGGGCTCTAGTGCCATTCAGTGGTTGCCAGCATCCAGGCCAGACCTGGAAATCTTCCGGAATTACAGCTGATCTCCAGGCGACAGAGATCAGTCCTCCCTGGGAAAAAATGGCTGCTTTGGAGGATGAACTCTACTGCATTCTACCCACTGAGGTCTCTTCCCTCACCAGACCCCACTCTCCACAGGCTGAACCCCCAAATCTCCAGGAATTTCCCAACCTGGAGTTTAGCAGCCTTGTGCCATTCATTTCTAGCTGACTGGTTCAAAGCCAGGTAAAGATTGCAGGTAGCAGTACTGATCCCTAGAAAAAGTCCCAAAGCAAAAGTCATGCAGTGCTTTTTTTTTGGTAGGACTAACAAGTTTTTGAGATCCCCAGAACTTTTACTTAGGCTAGATGGTCAATCCTTTTATTCTTTTTTTCCAAAGGGATGAAAAATGGCATGGACAGCAGGATATCTTGTGACTAAATTATACTACTTGGTGTTATATGCAAACTGTTTACAGGCCATCTCTCTTCCAGAGCAGAGAGGGGGGAAATGGCCTCATTCCTGTTGAAAATATAATATCCCACCCATTAATCTGATGTGCCATGATGCTCCCTGAAATTGGCTTGCACAGAACACCAAAGTGATCCAATTAAGCCTGCAACACATCCTATATTCCATCTTGAAGCTGCAGACACAGGGACAATTTTACAATGGCCTGGACTATTGTGTTCTCCCACAGCGGTTGTCAACTCTGGCTTGGGAAGTTCCAGGAGTGGGGAAGGGATGCCATATAGTCCATCCTGCAAAGCAGCCATTTTCCCCAGGGGAATTAATCTCTGTATCCTGGAAATCCATGGTGCTTATCAGGAGACAGGCAATTTTTGTTTTTTGTTTTTTTGTTTTTTAGTAAATAAAGCATTCTCCCTAAATGACTCAATCCTAACTATAAATATGGGCAACTAAAATGATTAAGGGTTGGAACCCTTTGCATATGAAGAAAGTTTAAAGAGCTCTTTAACTTGGAGAAATGACAATTGAGGGGTGTCATGATAGATATCTACAAAATTATTCATAATGGGATAGGGAAGGTAGATCAAGAAGTACTTTTCTCCCTGTCTCAGTATAAGAAGTTGTGGGCACTCAATTAATGAACAGTAGGTCTAGAACAGATAAAGCTCTTCACCAAAAGAGTAATTAACACATGGAATGTGGTGGCACATGAAGTGGTGGCAGCTACAAGCATAGACAGATTCAAGAGGGAACTGGATAAACTTGAAGCAGTTAGTGGCTATTAGCCACAACATATAGATGGAACACTGTTTTGGGCAGTGATGCTCTGTATTCTTGGTGCTTGGGGGGCAACAGTGGGAAAACTTCTGAACTTCTGGCCACACTGGTGGACCTCCTGATAGCACCTAGGTTTTGGCCACTGTGTGACAGTGTAGGACTGGATGAGCCATTGACCTGATCCAACATGGCTTCTCTTATGGCTAAACTGAGGCATCATACTTTGGTCATATTAAGAACCAGTTTGGTGTAGTGATTTAGAGTGGTGGACTTTAATTTTGGGAACTGAGTTTGATTTCCCACTCTTCCACTTGAAGCCAGCTGGGTGACCTTGGGTCAGTCACAGTTCTCTCAGAGCTGTTCTCTCAAGAGTAATTCTCTCAGAGCTCTCAGCCCCACTGACCTCACAGGGTGTCTGTTGTGGGGAGAGAAGGGAAGGAAACCGTTAGCTGCTCTGAGACTCCAAGTGAAGGGCAGGATATAAATCCAACTCTTCTTCTTCTTAAAAGAAGACAAGACACTGGCAAAGATAATAATGCTAGGAAAAGTTGAAGGCAACAGGAGGAGAAGAAGATAACTCAAGGAAGCCAGTGTTGCCGGTTTCCAGGTGAGGTTGCCAGTAAGGTTGCCAGTTTCCAGATGAGCCCTGGAGATCTCCCAGTAACTGATCTCCAGCCCAAAGCAATCGGTTCCCCTAGAGAAAATGGTTGCTTTTCAGGGTGGACTGGACTTGGACTCTAAGGCATTTTACCCTGCTGGGGTCCCTCCCCTCCCTTCCCAAGCCCTACCCTTCTCAGACGCCACCCCCAAATATCCAGACATTTCCCAGCTCTGAACCAGGAAACCTTAAACCCTAAAGCCACTTAGTGAAATTTGAACAAGGCTGTCAACAAAAGGACATTTTAGAGATCATTACTTAATTGGGTTGACATCAATTGGAAATGACTTGTCAGCATTTAATACACATACACACATGAAGAGTTCCTCAGGTGTGCTAAATGAGGAAGCAATCATAAGATGATCTACTCAGAAGTAAGCCCCATGTTATTCACTGGGGCTTACTCTCAGAAAAATTACTTTTTAGCATTGCAGCCTTCCAGTATGATCCAAAACAAAGATAATCTTCAAAGCTCACCCCCCTCAATAGAAGAGGATAACATTAATTTTTCAATAGCTTCAGTGCTTTTACTCCCCACCCAATGTAAGTTTTAAGTTTTACAAGGATTATTCCAATAGAAAGACACCAGACAGGCAGGCAGGCGGGCGGGCGGACAGACAGACAGACAGACAGACAGACAGACAGACAGACAGACAGACAGACAGACAGACAGACAGATAGATAGATAGATAGATAGATAGATAGATAGATAGATAGATAGATAGATAGATAGATAGATAGATAGATAGAAAGAAGCCTAGCCATGTTGGGGATGACTCACCTACCTCCCTTTGGCTGAGCCACGTGTCACTCATAGAGCAACTTTGCCCTCCAGTCCCAGGACAGAGGAGCATTGGGCCACTGAAGAAGTAGCTAGGCAATGGCAGTTTTTAGACAACCAAGCTTGGTTCTTTAGTAAAAGGCAAGGGGAGGTTGCCCTTTCCAGGCATATTTTGGCCTTTGAGGGAGAACTCATTGGGAACAGCTCCTGACTAAAGTTGCCAGCTCCAGATTGGTAAGAAATTCCTGGAGGTTTTGTGGTGAAGTCTAAGGAAGCCAGAGTTTGGGAAGGGAAGAGGCCTCAGCAGAATAGAATGCTATAGAGTCTACCCTCCTAAGAAGTTATTTTCTCCAGGGAGAGAGAGATCTGTTCTCTGGAGTTCAGTTGTGATCCCAGGAGATCTTCAGACTCCACCTGGAGGTTGGCTACCCTAAGCCTGGCAGCACCCTCTGGGTGATTTGATGCCACCTGACTGGCATGACTTAACTAGGTCCAGTTTTCTGGGTTACACCTCTGAGAATGCCAGTCACAGTTGCTGGCGAAACGTCAGGTCTCACAATGCCAAGAGCACGGCCATACAGCCTAGAAAATCTACAACAACCAATGGACCAGTCAGTGTTACTGATGATAGATATGGCCCATTTTAATTCATTTTAAGACTTGGCTGGATAACTATACATTTTTATACATGAGTGTTCTGTCCTATTAACCCTTCTGGAAATCACAGGTAAAATAGAACTAACACCAAATATATTTCAATAGTGAACCACTTCTAAATGCCTCTTGCCTTGAAAACCATATGGGGGTACCTTCAAGCCGGAAGCAATTTGATGGCACTTTCCACCACCAAGTCCCCAAAAGTAGCATAAGGGGACAATGTCTCTGCCTCAAGGATCTTACAATTTGAGCATGAGAATATGGAAATATCCTGGTTGGTGGATGGGAGGAACAGGCTAGTCACTTGCTCTCAGACTAACCTACCTCACAAAGGTATTGTGATGAGCAGAAAACAATGGATATGGGGGAAACAATGTAAGCCACTTGGGGTCCTCACTGGGGAGATACATGAGGTATGAATAAAACAAATAAGTAAATACATGCAGGGGAAGGAGATAGGAATGAGGCAGCAGAATGCTGAGGTGGTAAAATGGTCCGTACCACTTCAAACTGCTGGGGAAGACACCCCTATGACAGTGGTGGCGAACCTATGGCACAGGTGCCAGAGGCGGCACTCGGAGCCCTCTCTGTGGACACGCACACTCCCTCATCCTTCCTGCACGTGAGGCTTCGATGCGGCCAGTGTACCTTCTAACTCTTTGAAGCCTCACTTCCAGCTTCAAAGAGTTGGCGCACCGACCACATCGAAGCCGGTAGGGTCCAGCTTCGGCACAGCGAGGCTCAGCACACCTCTGAGGAGGAGGGGGGCCACGGATCGCATTGCATTGCAGCTCCGGGGAGGGAGGGAAGGTGGGGGCAGCCATGGGGGGGGCTGCAGGAGGAGCCAAGCCTCGTGTGCAGGGGAGCAGGGAGTGCCCGTGACCACAGAGAGGACTCCGAGTGGCTTGGTTTGGAGAGGGATTTAAAGAAACAAATACTTTCTCCAAGCTGGCTGATGAGGTAGTGGGGTCTTTGAGAGTCACACAATAGTTGCAAAAGAATCATCTGTAGCTCCTGAGTCACGGTTTGGCCACCCCTGCTCCATGTGGTAGCTGGAGGTTGCTGGCTTTTACAACTGATCTCCAGGTGATGGAGGTCAGTTCACCTGGAGAAAATATCTGCTTTGGTGGGTGGACCCTGTGGCATTATACCCTTTTGAGTATGATTGCAGAACAGGGTTGCCAACCCCCAGTGGTGGCTGGAAACCTCCTGGGATTACAATGAATCTCCAGGCGATAAGAGATCAGTTTTCCTGGAGAAGATGGCTGCTGTGGAAGGTGGACTCTGGAGTCATATCTCATTAAACTCCTCCTCTCCCCAAACTCAGGCTCCTCACCCCAATCTCCAGGTATTTCTCAACCCAAATCTGGCAACCCTAACTGAGCCTCCTTAAGAGAGACAACAGGGACTCCAACCTTTTTGAGCTCGTGGGCACCTTTGGAATTCTGACGTGGTGGGGTGGGTGCAAGCAACCACAATGCAGCCCCCAAGCACAACACACAGAGGAATATTCCTTGCAGGTGTTCCTGCAATTTTAGGGAGGGGGTTAGATGGGACCCATTAGGGCAGGGATGGCCAAATTTGCTTAACATAAGAGCCACATAGAATAAATGTCAGATGTGTGAGAGCCACCAGATGCGAATGTCTGAGGGAGGGAGGGAGGGAGGGAGGGAAGGAAGGAAGGAAGGAAGGAAGGAAGGAAGGAAGGAAGGAAGGAAGGAAGGAAGGAAGGAAGGAAGGAAGGAAGGAAGGAAGGAAGGAAGGAAGGAAGGAAAATAAGTGGGGAGGGAGAGAAGAGAGGTGGAAAGAAAGCAACTTGAATTTGAAATGCATTCTCCAAGCCACTGGCTGGCTTGGCTTGAAGAAGTGGTTTAAAGAGACAAATGCCTTCTCTGGCAGAGGCTTCAAGAGCCACACAATGTGTGTGAAAGAGCCATATGTGGCTACCAAGCCACAATTTTGGCCACCTCTACACTTGAGAGATTGGTATAAGGCAACGTCATGTTTTCATGTGGCCAAGACCTGGTTGCATTTCATATTTTAAATCTGTTGTGGCATGGTCCAAGTCGAAGGGAAGAAAAGAGCATGGGTGTGTGGGGATGCAGGGGGGGGGGAGGGAAGGAGAGATCAGGACCTTGAATTAAGCACTTTTTTTCTAAAGGATGTGGGTTTATTACAGGAAATGTTGGATTCCGCTAATCTGGCAGAAACAGCAGCCAGGATCACCTCTGGTTTAGGAATGGAAAGGGAGGAACTGCAGGCTTCCTTGCTTTCAAATACAATGCTTCTGATAGCAGTATCTGAGCAGAGCTCTTTCAAGCTACAGGGACCATAAGGCAAATTGTTGATAAGCTGTTTTTGAAGTGTTGCACTGCTGTTCTGGTTTTCCAGAGCATCCCTGACAAGTGTTTATTCAGCCGCTGCTTAAAGACTGTCAGTGAGGGGGTTGATTGCACTGTTGAACAACTCTTACTGTTAAAAGGTTTTTCCTATGCCAGTCCTCTTCTCTGCTGCCAGCAGGAACAGCTCCCTGGTCTCCTCCAAGTGGCAGCCCTTCTAATACTTCAAAATAGCAATCATGTCTCCCCCACCCCCAACCTCCTCTTCTCCAGACTGAATATCCCCAAGTCCCTTAGCCTTTCCTCATTGGGCTTGCTCTCCATGGTTACTCAGAAGTAATCTACAGTGAACACTGTGGCACCTACTCGCTACACATGCACAGGATTGCAGTTTTAGTTATAGAAAGAAGATATTGGATTTATATCTCGCCCTTCACTCTGAATCTCAGGGTCTCAGAGCAGCTCACAATCTCCTTTATCTTCTTCCCCCACAACAGACACCCTGTGAGGTAGGTGGGGCTGAGAGAAGCTCTCCCAGAAGCTGCCCTTTCAAGGACAGCTCTGTGATAGCTATGGCTGACTCAAGGCCATTCCAGCAGCTGAAAGTGGAGGAGTGGGGAATCAAACCTGGTTCTCCCAGATAAGAGTCCATGCACTTAACATCTACACCAAAATGGCCCTCCTTTCTCACATCAGACTTCCTGGTTAATACAATTCAAACTATCCCTGAAGTTTCCAAGGGTAGCCGTGCTGGTCCATAGTAGAACAACTAGATTCGAGCCCAGAAGCACCTTAGAGACTAACAAGATTTGGGGGAGGGGGTACAAGCTTTCCATCATTAGAGCTCTCTCGATTAGATAAAAGAAGCTTTGACTCTCAAAAATCTTGTTCTCTAAGGTGCTGGACTCAGATTTAGCCATATAAATTAGTGGACTCCTTTCATCAACCTAATTTATTAACTAACATCATGTATCCCCTGCCTTCCTCCCCCAAAAGGACACTGAAGTGGTTTGACACACTCTCCCCTTCTCTTTTATCCTCACAACAAACCTATGAGGTGGGTTAACTCAGAGTATATTACTGGTCCAAGGTTTCCCAGCAAGCTGCCAGAGCAGAGTGGGCATATGAATCAGGACCTCCCAGATCTGTTTTGGACACCCTAACCACCAGCTCCTACTAAACACACTATATTTTAATGAATTATTTTTTCCTAATGGTGAACTAGAATGGTTTATAATGTATGTTACTTGTTCAAAAGTAAATTAGGTGGACAGGAACACCTCTGGGAAAGGCATGTTCTCAGTTTAACCCAGACCTGCAAGCAACAGAGCAATGAACAGCCTCCATTTATTGCCTTATGACACTCTCACCATCATTCTTCCTTTGACATGTTACTATTTGTTGGTTTCCTAAGCAAATGCTAGCCAGACCAAATGCTCTTTACAAGATAATGCATGGGATGGAGAAAGTAGAGAAAGAAGTACTTTTCTCCCTTTCTCACAATACAAGAACTCGTGGGCATTCGATGAAATTGCTGAGCAGACAGGTTAAAACGGATAAAAGGAAGTACTTCTTCACCCAAAGGGTGATTAACATGTGGAATTCACTGCCACAGGAGGTGGTGGCGGCCACAAGTATAGCCACCTTCAAGAAGGGTTTAGATAAAAATATGGAGCACAGGTCCATCAGTGGCTATTAGCCACAGTGTATGTGTGTATATAAAATTTTTTGCCACTGTGTGACACAGAGTGTTGGACTTGATGGGCCGTTGGCCTGATCCAACATGGCTTCTCTTATGTTCTTATGTTCTCTTTCAGTTTGTTAATTTCACTATGAGTTTTTTTTTCTAAACTAAAACCTCAGTATTCAGGTTAAATTGCCGTGTTGGCACTTTGCAATAAATAATTAGGGTTTGGGTTGCAGTTTGGGCACTCGGTCTCTAAAAGGTTCGCCATCACTGCCCTATGATAAAAACTGCCTGCATATAGAAAACCATCACAACAAACAGAGACCATAGAGCCTTTCCTCTTGGGGGCTTCATTTTCTGCTTGCATTGAGATTTCAAACCAAAGAAACATTCAAACCTGGAACCCACCATTCAGAATCTGAAGTGGTACAGTCAATTCAGGGCTCTGACATATCTCCTTGTCATCTCATTCTCCTGCCTGTGCCCAAATACATCATGCAAACTTGCCTTTTTTTATCTTTGCCCAGAAGCCTGTCTAAATCATTCAGTCCTCCCTGTTATTTCATACATCCTTTTTTGTTTCTAAATTGTTACAATTAGCCCAGTTTGTGACTCACCTCATGTTCTAATCCCATCCGAGCTACAATGTTTATTTCATAGGACGTTCAATTAATTGGTAATACAATCTGCAGTGAGGCCTTGTTTCCTTTCCCTCCCGTTGCTAAGTATAGCCTGAATGGCACAGCAAGCCACAAAAGAAAAATAATTAAGTAACCTCAAAAGGCCAGATTGCAGCTATTTCACGTTGTGAAATCCTTAGCGAAGGGTCAAGGGTGCTGACATTGTCAGGCTCTAAGCAGCTCTTGTAAGACAAAAGTGGATTCCATAACCTGGCCTCCAATGTGCAGTGGAGGCCATGTCGACACAGAGTTCCTGGATCAGCCTTTTAGTAAAACATTACAGTAAACATGTGGCTTCTACAGACAATAACAGGCAGTTGTTGAAGAGCAGGTCCTCTGTCTTAGCAACACCCAGAAGAACTGACCTAAGATCATCCTGCACTTCCCAGCCCTCTACACACTGCTGCTGCAGAAAGAAAGTAGCAATATAAAATGCTATGGTTGTGTTGTGGTAAGCAATGTCTCCTTAGATTAGGGGAACCCTATTAAGCCTGTGGGCACCATTGGAATACTGACATAATATGGTGCCACAGGCTACCTTCAGTCACACAGTGAAGATCCTTGTGTGCAGCCGAAGCAATTTTTTAAAAGCCAATCAAATATCCAGTGGCCAATCAGGAAACTTGTTGGGGAAAGCCCCAGCCTGACCTTGCCAACTTTCAAAAAGCACTTGGTGGGCACCAGGAAAGGTGCTGGTAGGATCATGTTGGAGACCCCTGTCCTAGACACTGGAGGAGGAGGAGGAGGAGGAGGAGGAGGGGAAAGTAGACACAACAGCAGCCACATGTCTACCACATCTCATTGGCTCTTGAGAGAAGAAAATGTATAAACTGAGAGCAAGGTCCAAAAGCACAGGATGCAGTGGCATGCCAAAGCTACAGCAGATCTGGTTTTCTTTGGAGACCACCTGAGGACCCCATATGCATTGCTGACCTCCACAATGTAATATTGGAATCTAGCTGCAATCTCTAATTGGAGATGCTAGAAATTATACCTGGGCTGTTACACAGTGGGATTTACCACTAAATTAGGGCCCCAGCCTTGTCAGTGCAAGAGAAAAGAAGCTATGGTGTGAAGCTGCATTATATTTCACATGTATCTTAGTTGTACTTTGCACCCCACATGGCGAACCTTTTAGAGACTGAGTGCCCAAACTGAAACCCAAGTTTTCTAGTGCTGCTTCTATGTGACTTGTGAGATGTGACATCCACATGCTAAATGAGAACATCCTAGAGCAGGGGTGTCAAACTCATTTGTTATGAGGGCTGGATCTGATATAAATGAGACCTTGTTGGGCCGGGCCATGTCAGGTTGGGCTGGGCCATGTTGGGCCAGGCCATGTGTATACCTATTTAAGATTAGGTAGCAGAGATATAAACTTTATAAAGGACACAAACAAACTCAATTAAATATTTTTAAAAAAAAAACAAACTTAAAACATGCTTAAAACATTAGCACTTGTTGGTATTAAAGGTGCTTTCTTTGTATCTCTCCCATGCGATCCAGGGAACTGGCCAAAGGAAGCTCTGGCTCGCTCCTCCCTCCCTCCCTTCCTTCCTTCCCCAGGGGACCAGGAGAGGTAAGGAAGAGAGGCTTGGCTCTGCTGTGTGATTGAGAGAGCCTGGAAAAACAAGCTCTGCCTTCCCCCCTTCCTCCCCAATGGAGGAGCCCGAGCCAATGGAGAAAATAGAGGCTTTGCTCTATAGCTCCTGTGCAATTGAGTTAGCCTTGCAAAACAAGTTGTTATGCAGAGGGAAGCAAGAGAGAGGGAGGAAGAAGCAGATGACATCCAGTTGCTCAGGGGACTGATAGGAGCCCTCTGGGGGCCTGATTCAGTCCCTGGACCACATGTTTGACACCCCTGTCCTAGAGTGTCCTTAAAAACCATGCAGACACATACCCTGAAGCCCAGTGCATTAATTTCCTAGTGTGATTGCTTTGTG
Source organism: Heteronotia binoei (assembly GCF_032191835.1). Taxonomy (NCBI): domain Eukaryota; kingdom Metazoa; phylum Chordata; class Lepidosauria; order Squamata; family Gekkonidae; genus Heteronotia; species Heteronotia binoei. The sequence continues at coordinate 90,548,119 of NC_083231.1, forward strand.
GGATGTAGTTGCCCAAGCACTGTAAGGCTTAATAGATATTGCTTATGATATTATTAGTAATGTTAAATAACTGCCTGTTCATGCCTGTCCCAGTTTGCCTGCTTCCGCCTTTAGAGGGCTGCCATCTGGTTCCTTGCCAGCCATGCTGTAGTATTATAGTGCAGCTCAGTAGACAAAGGGAAAGTGAGGGGACAGGTGGTTTCAGGGTTGCAAGATGGGCAGATCCCACTCTTCTTACACCTGTCCTTTTGTGCTGGTGCAATGGAGACAAGGAGGAGGGGAGCAGAGTTTGGGCATACAGAGCAAGATTGGGGCGTATGGAGGGACTTCCCTCTTTCCCTTGCCTCATTTCTTAGCCTCAGATATCCACTTGGAGCTGCTCTTTTCCCCTGGGACAAACACACAAAACACATGGGAGGCTTGACATGGAAAATGGCATGGGTGGGGGAAAATGTAAATCCAGCTCCCCTGTTCCCCTGACCCTGATCCAAATCAGCTCCTGCTGCCTGTTATTTACGCTTAAATTCCACAGGAGATCTGTCCACAGATGCCCAGATACCACAGCCAGTTTGATCCTAAGCTATGCTGATAACATACTTAAAGTTATTATGAAGTTTAAGGAAAGTACCCCCTAGAAGTGCAGTAAAGGATACTACAATCAGCATATACCAATGTTTGTGTTCTTCAATATACAGGGTGGGGGGAGAGCCTTACTAGCCTTACACTCTTCTCATGCTCCTCTGCAGGGGTTCCGTCGGATATCACACTATCTGCCCCAGGGCTGCAACTCGCTCTGCCTTTTTCATGCAGCAAACAAGATCTTCTAAAAACAATTTTCCGTATGCTGTGCAAAAAAAGTGAAGCTAGTTGCAGCCCTGGGGCAGACAGTGTGAAATCCAATGGAACCGCTCCAGAGAAGAGAAGCATGAAAGCGGCATAAGGCTAGTGGTAAATTGGTCAGAGAGAGATTGGATGCCTATATGTCCTCTATATATAGTGGTAGAAAGTGCCATCAAGTCACCGCTGACCTTAAGTCAAGAGATGTTCAGAGACCATTGCCTGCATCTGTGTAGTAACCCTGGAATTCCTTGGTTGGTCTTCAAATACCTGCATAGCTCCCAATATTTGATGAGTTCAGGCTAGCTAAGCTGAACACTGACAAGGCTGTTTTCTTAAATTTAGCTGCCTTTCTAAAATATTATTTTCTGGGAGCTACTGAGAGTGAATTTAATCTAAGGAAGAATGCAGTTAGGCATTCAAACGTGTCGGGATTTAGGAAGAGTCCGGCTTCTGCCCTGTCCGGCATCTGGATCAAGGCGGTTTGGCACTGCTGATCCTTCTTGATCTGTCAGCAGCGTTTGATATGGTTGACCATGAAGTGTTGGCTCACCGCCTCACCGAGGCAGGGATACAGGGGCTGGCCCTACAATGGCTGGTCTCCTTTCTCCAAGGTCGGGGACAGAGGGTAGCACTTGGGGATGAACTATCCCAGCGGCACCCATTACAATGTGGTGTGCCGCAGGGAGCAATTCTCTCCCCAATGTTATTCAACATCTATATGCGCCCACTTGCCCAGATCATCCGGAGGTATGGGCTGGGGTGTCATCAATATGCAGATGACACCCAGCTCTATCTGTTGATGGATGGCCACCCGGATTCAGCCCCAGAGGAATTGGGTACGGCATTGCAAACCATGGCTGGTTGGTTGCAACAGAGCCGGCTGAAACTGAATCCATCAAAGACGGAGGTGCTGTGTCTAGGTTACAGGGGGCTGGAATCAGGGATCAGGCTCCCATCCTTTGATGGGGCTCCACTGATGCCCACATCGAGGGTGAAGAGCTTGGGGGTATTTCTGGATGCCTTTCTAACTATGGAGGCTCAGGTTACCACCACTGCCAGATCAGCCTTTTTCCATCGGAAGCAGGTCAGGCAGTTGGTCCCGTATCTCGACCCCCATGACCTGGCCACAGTAACCCATGAAATGGTCACTTCCAGGTTAGATTATTGTAACTCTCTCTACGTGGGGCTGCCCTTGACCCTCCTCCGGAAACTCTAGCTGGTGCAGAATGCTGCTGCATGGATGTTGACTTGTCACCTATACGGGCATGGATCCATCCTGTATTGCGTGAACTGCACTGGCTACCCATTGAGTACCGGATCCGGTTCAAGGTGTTGGTACTAACCTTTAAAGCCCTATACAGCCAGGGGCCAGCATACCTTCAGGACCGCCTCTCCCTATATGAGCCCCATAGGTCCTTACGGTCAGCAAACCAACAATTTCTGGTAATACCTGGCCCCAGAGACGTCTATCTGGCCTCAATGAGTGCCTGAGCCTTTTCGGCCCTGGCCCCTGCCTGGTGGAATGAGCTCCCCCTGGAGATCCGAGCCCTGCGGTATCTGCTTCAGTTTCCCATGGCCTGTAAAACAGAGCTCTTTCGCCAGGCTTTCAGGTGAGGCAGTGGATGTCACTTGTTACTGGCCTCCTCCCCTCATTCCATCCCAGCACTACTAGATCTGCTGGACTTGGACAATAGGTCACATCTGTGAGGCAGAATCTGCCATCTTAATCTTTGTAATCTTAGATTTTATATTTTAAATTGTTTTTTTTACTGTTTTTACTATGGACTGTTCTTCAGGAAGGGCAGGCTAAAAATCGAATAAAATAAAAATAAAAAATAAAATTAAAATAAGAGGAGAATTCTGAAGCCAGTTTTATTAACCTTTTTGTATCCATTGGCATCCCCCATTCTTTGTCTTTGAACAAAAATCGATAGCACTAGCAGCAAACAGCACATATGATCCCTCTCAAGTGTTTCTAGATCAAGAAAAATGTTAAGCAGATACTCTCCCTCATTCTCCTGAATTTATACCCTGCTTTTTTTCTAGCAGGGACCACAGAAACTCTCAGAAATTCTTTCATCCCAGAACTGACCATACCTGTGCTTGGATAGCAGCAACAGCAGTAAAGCAGCTGTATTGTATAATCTGCCACCATACATGGGACTTGGGATTTGAACATACGCACTTTAATTTGTTGAGCCAGAGCATTCTCACTAAATCACTTGCAAGAAAATGCACTGTGTGCTTTGCTCCCCCCACTCCCAGCTTAATGATCATGATTAATCTATATACTTCTTAAAACTTTTCCTTGGAGTGATCCTTGTGATAAATGGGTCTAGTTAGAACTTTCAATTAAACACAGTGACCTGCTGTGAAATCAGGCTGAGGCTTCCCACTTTAGGCATTTATTGGTTCATTTCCATGAGGGATAAACCAGATTACATTACATTCTGACTGCTTTTCTTTTCACCTGTTTTTATAAGCTTTGAAATTAACCTTTTTAACCGGTGTCTATTAAAATGGAATCCGAGAAATATTTTTCAAGTCATCTCTTCTTTGGTCCTCCTCTCCTACCCGCTATTACTTATATCCAAACTCAAAGGGAGAATATTCTCTTTCTGTGTAGCTTTCTTCCATAAAATGCACTTTCTTCCATAAAATGCACTTGTCCCACTGGGTTGTCCTTTGATTTTCCATAACTAAGGTCCTTGTTTGATTCAGCAGTCTTCTTCACTGCATGGTATTCAAGCCCCTCTGGTGAAGTTTGTGTCCTCTTTCACACACAAATATGCATAAAGGTCAGTATTGTCTATTCAGACAGTATTGTCTATTCAGATTGTTAGTGGCTCTCCAGGGTCACAGCTGGAGGTGTTTCACACTGCCTACTACCTAGGGGTGTGCATTCGGTTCAGCCGAATCAAAGAAGCCACCGAATCACCCCTGATTCGAAAGTATACAGCACCGTATATTTCCGAATCCAATTGAAACCCATTATACGGGAGCCGTATACGGCTCCCCGTATACTTCTGAATAGATATTCGGAAGTATACGGAAGTCCATGGAAAAGGCGGGAAAGGAGCTTCTGCAGCCTCAGGGGAGCTGCTTGCCTCCTTTCCCGCCTTTGGAAGCCTTTTCCTGCCTCTCCCATAGCCTCCCTGGGATTGGGGGGGGGGGGAGAGGAGCTCCAGTAGCCAATCCAAAGCATGCATTTGCAAAATGCATTGCAAATGCATGCTTTGCAGGGCTGTTGTGTAGCTGATGGCTAGGCTAATCCCCCAGCCATCAGCAATATTGTTGTTCTTTTGTTTACTTGGGTATCCAAGTAAACAGTGTTCTCTGGCCAATCACAGAGCAGTGGTTTTTTTATAAACTGCTCTATGTAGGGCCAGAGAACCTTTTTAAGGAGTCTGCCTGGCTGGACTCTATTCCATTGCTGCTGTGTTGGTGTGAGAGAGAGATTGTGCTGTGCTGGCCCTTGGCCTCAGCTGCTGCTGCTTTCTCTCAGCCTTGCCTGACCTGCCTGGAGAAGAGAAGACTTCTAAGGTAAGACAGTCTTGGGGTTCTTGTTTTTATTTTAGTTAGTAAAAGGATTTTTTAAGACTCAGAATCCCTTTACTTATCCAGATTTGGGTGGGTGAGTACTGGATAGCTTATTTGGGGTTAGGGTTAGGGGGTTCTGCTGGGGGTGGAGGGGTTTGCCAATTTGCCGATATCTTGCTTTAGTGAGAGGACTTTTAAAAGTGCAGTGTCCTTTTACTTTTCCTGATTTGGGTGGCTTGGATTTCTTGGGGTTAGGGTGAAAGTTTTTTTGAGGGGGAGGGGTTGGTTAAGTTCCTGTATTGTAAAAAGTCAAGTTTTTTACTGTTTTAAAAGGATTCTGTGTTTGATTTGTTGCTGCTGTGTTGTGCTGCTGTTGTTCCTTTTCTCTTCTGGTTCTGGTTCTTGGGGTGTGGGGGCTGTTTGGCCTAATTTTCATTGTTAAAAAGGTCACTTTTTAACACTTGAGTTTGTTGGCCTTTTCTCAGTGATTTGTTTGGATCTATTCTCTGTTGCTGCTGGTTTTGCATCCTCCTGTCCTATTGTCCCTTTTCCTGGTTGTTTTTTTTTTTGTGGGGGGGGCGTGTTGTTGACTGATTTGGCCTGAGGTTTTTGTTGAAAAGGTCACTTTTTTAACAGTTGAGTTTCTTGGCCTTTTCTCAGTGATCTGTTTGGAACTGTTGTTGCTTGGATCTGTCCACCACTTCTCTTGAGAATTGTGTTGTTTGGGGCAGGGCTGGAGAGCTGGCATCTGTAGATTGTGTGTTCTGTGGCAGGGAAGCTGGCACCTGGATGAGAGACCCAGAACCAGCATGCTTGTTGTGCTTGGCCAGCTCTCCCCGTGTTGTTTGGGGCAGGGCTGGAGAGCTGGCATCTGGGTTTGCTGCAGCCAGGTCTCCAGAGCAGACTTTGAGCAGATTTGTGTTTTGTGTGGCAGTGACATTGGCATTGGCAACTGAGTTTATATTGGTTCCAGGCTAGCAGGGTTCATAGAGTAGATAGATGGATGTAGTGCATTTGGGTCCTATAGAGATTCTCTGGTGTGAAGTTAGGTTTGGCTTTGGGTGCCCCAGGAATTGGACCCCCTGGCCCAATCTTTTTGGGACTTGGGGGTTTTGTAGGGGAGAGTACCCTGCGGGTTTCCTGCAGTTTTGGGGGCTCTCCCTCAGACCCCCTGCCCCCCAGTAGCCTCTAATTATGCCCTATGTTGCCATTGATTTCAATGGCCCATAGGGTATAATGGTGGGATAGAGGCACCCTCTTTGGGTGCCCCTGGAATGGAACCCCTTGGCCCAATCTTTTTGGGACTTGGGGGGTTTGTACGGGAGAGTCCCCTGCAGATCCTCTGCAAATTTGGGGACTCTCCCTCTAACCCCTTTCCCTCCAGGCAGCTTCCAATATACCCTATTTTGCCATTGATTTCAGTGGCCATAGGGTATAATGGGGCAGTATATTCGGAAATAGCTGCGCATCTACCGTATATGCGGCTATTCCGAGTACCCGTATTCGGAAATATACGATATTCCGAATTTTTTGGCCCTGTATATTTCCGAATCCGATTAATTCTGAATTATTATTTTTTTGCACACCCCTACCCTGGACCCTTTAACTGGAGATGCCAGCAATTGATCCTAAGACCTGCATGTCAAGCAGAAATTTTGCCACTGAGCCATGGTCCCTTCCTACAACCCAGTTCTATTCTAAGTGCATTATTCTAAAAGGATCAAAAAGCAATGAGCTTCTTTCCCAAGACAAATATATAGGCAGGGCTTTTTTGTAGCAGGAACTCCTTTGCATATTATGTCATACACCCCTGATGTAGCCAATCTTCCAAAAGCTTACAGTCAGTTCTTTAATAAGAACCCTGTAAGTTCTTGGAGGACTGGCTACATAAGAGGGGTGTGGCCTAATATGCAAAGGGGCTCCTGCTACAAAAAAGGTGCAGGATATAGGCCTGGCTTTTGTCCACTGTACTAGAGCAGGAGATATTTTGGTTGAGCCCATGAGACATCACCTTTGTGTAAACAGAGAGCACCTATTCAGAAAAAACTATCTTTGCCATAGGTGGCTGCTTAGCTTGGATCCTCCCAACATTTTGTGGTTGGCATCAATACTCTATTCTGAACCCTCCTCCCCAGGACAGCCATTATGTGGAAGCCCCCACTTCCATTCTCAGTTCCATAAGTGTCCTCAGGCTCCATGAGATTGGCGGCCATGTAAATAACCTATTCCATAAATCGCAGAAAAAATTCCAGTATGATGTAGTTTTTGGAATGTCAGACTAATATTGGGAAAAACAAGGTTCAATTTTAGCCATGATGTTCACTTTGTGACCTTGTGCCAGTCACTCTCTGCCTTGCCTAACTTCAGATGCCTATTGAAAAGCTCAAAATAAGGCCATAAGAAACCATCTTGTTTAACATTGCCAGTACTTTATTAAAATACACTGCCCTGGTGATGCATTAAAACTGCTTTTTGCAGTTATGGTTTCATTTCTTCATTTTCCGTATTTCTGAAATAACCAAGGAATGAACCTTTGAAATAAGTAACAGGTGGCAAGCCTAAATCTTCCTCAGGGAGAAGTTATGAGGGTAAAATGGAGGATTGGGGGGACTGCATCCACTTCTCTGAGCACCTTTGAATAAAAATATAAGATGTATGAAACTTGCTTTCTCTGAGAGCCATGCTTTCACAAGAGAAGAAAGAATTTAATAGAGTCTGTCTGACCTGTGAGACTGACACATCTTGGCCTATGCTAAATGTGTGCCCTATTGCTCTCTAGTTTTCACGTTCTTAGGTTCTTTCTACAGACTGCCTACAGACATGGTCTAATGCTAATATCCTACACAGACAACACATAAGCCTCTCTCACACATAAATAGGGTTGCCAAGTCCAATTCAAGAAATATCTGGGGACTTTGGGGGTGGAGCCAGGAGACTTTAGAAGTGGAGCCAGGAGACATTGGGGTGGAGCCAGGAACAAGGGTGTGACAAGCATAATTGAACTCCAAGGGACTTCTGGCCATCACATTTAAAGGGACAGCACACCTTTTTAAATGTCTTCCTTCCATAGGAAATAATGAAGGATAGGGGCACCTTCTTTGGGGGCTCATAGAGTTTGACCCCCTGGTCCAATCATTTTGAAACTTGGGGGGTACTTTGGGGAGAGGCACTAGATACTATACGGAAAATCTGGTGCCTCTACCTCAAAAAACAGCTCCCCCAGAGCCCCCGAAACCTCCAGATCAATTCCCCATTATACCCTATGAGAATCGATCTCCACATAGGGAATAATGAAGTGCCCAGCAGACGTTTCCCTGCCCCCCCCCATTTCTGGCAACTCTGAAGCGAGGGATTGGCCTCTCTACTTACGAGTTGCTGCATCTTCTTCAAAGTAACACAGACACTCCATCCCAAGAGGAAGCCTTTCAGTCAGAGACTGAAGCCTCCAGAGCTGGAAAGGCGCATGGTCCTCTGAGAGTGGGGCTTCCCCTCGCCGGCCAGCTGACTGGGGGTGGGAAGGAACCTGGGAAAGCGGAAGAACCCCCACTGGGACCTGGGGATTGGCAAGCCTACACATAAAACCTTCAACAAAACTTGCTTCCCAGGCAACCAGAACAAGCTTTTCACATGAGGAACCCAGTGATGAACCTGTCATTGTTCTTCCCAAACTTCCATTACAGGAAGCATCTCCCCACCCACCTTCTGAAGCGGATGTTAAGCTTCCTACAAGTAGAATAATTTTTGGTCCCTAAATCCTGGCTTGTGTATAAAGAATGAAGCTCTGAATCCACCTCTACTTCTTTCTTCATCCAGCTCTCTAAACTAGAAAGGTAGAAAAACCATGATAGGCTGGATCAGGGAATTTTTTGTAGCAGGAATTCCTTTGTATATTAGGCCACACCTCCTGGTGTAGCCAATCCTCCTGGAGCTTACAGTAGGCCCTGTACAAAGAGCCCTGTAAGCTCTTGGATTGACTACATCAGGGGTGTGTGGCCTGATATGTAAAGGAGTTCTTGCTACCAAAAAAGCCCTGGGCTGGATACCAAAGTCAAACCTGATGATAACAGGGTGTTTTCTCCTCCATTTACTGGGTTACAGGGTTGAAGAACAGATGCTTTTGGGGTGTTACAACTTGAACTCTGAAAGTTAAATGGATTTTCTCACATGTTCATATGATTTCCATTTTGGTCTTTGAATTTCATAACTCACCAAACAACCCAATAATTAAGTCTATAATTTAAAGACTGACCTGAAATGCCCTTTTTAGTGAGTGAGTAGCCCATTAATCACTTGTGACAATGCAAAGGCCCTTCCAGATAGTTACTTTATTGCAGAAGTCATTATTCAGTAGTAATTCAGGACCCAAACTAGGGCTGTCAATTTATTAAGGAAATCCTAGTCAATTAATGTATGAATCTTATTTAGTTAATGATTAATAGATTAAATCTGCATACATTTGCCTATAAAATATGCAATGGTTCCCAATAATAGAGCATATTTTATTTAGGTTTGTAGGGTTTTTTTTAAAAAAAAAATATTGATAGAGGCATCATCTGAAAGATGCATTCTCCCCTTCTGTCACATATAGAAGGGAATGCATCTTCTAAAATAGTGTTTGGCATCTGACAGTTTGGTGTAGTGGTGAATATGCTGGACTAACATTTTGGAGACCTAGGTCCAAATTTCCATACAGTTTGCTTAAGCCAGTCACTCTCTCTCAGTTTAACCTCACTGAGTTGATCTGCGAGTTAAGGAAAGGAAGGGAGACCAATGAATGCTCTCTCTGCTCCTTAGAAGAAGGCCCAGAAAAAGATGTACCAGATAAATAGATAAGGGAATGCATCTTTTAAGACAGTGTTTGCCACCTGCAGTTTTTATAAGTATTTGCACTAAAAATCACATATTAAAATATGCTTCCACAAGGAAGCACCCTTTTTGCTGACAAAATTCATCTCACCAACTAATTGGCCAAATGTAATTTCACTGAGTTGTGTGTCCATTGTGGAGAAAAAACATTTTCCCAACTTACGATTGTTGGGGAAAGAATGAAGTTTGAGTCCAAGGGCACCTTTAAGACTAACAATGTTTAATCCTGGGTATAAGCTTTCGTGTGCATGCAGACATCATCATATATACCCAGAATTAGACTTTGTTGGTTTTAAAGATGCCCCTGGACTCAAATTTTGTTTTATTGTTCCAGACTGACAGCTACCCACCTGAATCCATTGGTGGGGGAAATGAGACTCGTCCACTACACCATTCACGTGTCCTGAAAATGGACTGACTAATTCCCATGACATTATAAATGATTATTGATTCTTTCCTTTTACACTTGTCTTAGGTTTTAAACTTTTTTAAACATCATTTTTACTTGTTGAGTGAGTGATCACTGTGAACTACATTACCCAGTGTTTTAAAATAAAATAAATTGGTGGTCACCAGCAAAGCTACTGATACATTGCTAGCCCAAATCAGGATATGTACTACTTCAGCACTTTTGCACATAATTTTTACAAGTTTTTAAGTTTATGTAATCAATAGGAATTTCAATACAGTTAATGACGCAAGTGGCACAAATACCTTTCAGATAAATTAAAGCACTGAGGCTTGAATGTAATCTGAACATAGGCTACGTTCTCCTTGCCAATAATGCAATCTCACAAATCAGCCATATACCGAATGTAATTGTTCAGTCCTTTGATAGGAATACGAATGTTGCAAACTGTGTTCTAAACTTTAGATTCAATTATATAGATGCAATTTTTTTTAAAAAAAAATGAATTAATTTAGAAAATGATAATGTGATTACCGGGAAACAAACACATTAACTATTAATGCAAAAGCATGTCACAATTAATATTAATCCAACATTGCCTCCTTGTGTGGCACCTTGCGCTGGCAAGTAGCACACTGCTTTGCATAGCAGTGTATGCAGAATGATGTGTCCTCCCCTCACTGTTCTAAGGCTCACAGCATTCCTTGCACCATTTTTAATTGAATGTGTGTGGCTGGTCATACCACATGTAGTTCAGGACGTTTGGAGCGCAATACTAAGAATGCGTTCCAGTAATAAGCCCCACTGAGCAGACCTGAGTAGGATTCTGAGTAGACTCGCGGGAGTGCAGGATTTAAAAAGTGTGGCAGAGGGATGGGAGAATAAAATAAAATCTCTCCAAGGGTATGTGCTGTTGGGCTTGTCCCCCCTCCCACACACACACACTTGGATTTGTTACAGTAATAAATTCCTCTTCATATAAGGCACACAAAAGAACAGCCCCACTTCCCACCTAGTCTGGTTTCTCACAGTGGTCAACCAGTTGATGCTGAGAGCCCACTAGCACAGTATGCAGCTTGTTCTCTGGAGAGCCAGTTTGGTGTAGTGGTTAAGTGTGCGGACTCTTATCTGGGAGAACCGGGTTTGAAATGCAAGAAAGCAATGTGGCTGTCTGATGAGGCTTTACAAATAGCTGAGGAAAGAAGGAAAGCGAAAGCCAAAGGTGAAAAGGAAAAATTCACCCAACTGAATGCAGATTTCCAGAGAACAGCAAGGAGAGATAAGGAGGCCTTCCTGAAGTTTCACACCTTCATCTTCACAGTCTAATGAGAGTCCCATGTCCCCCAACAGACCTGTTGTCCATTCATGCCACTGGACAAGCAATGTTATAAACATTCAGTCGGTCATTAATTTTAAATGAACACTGTATTTTTTAAAAAGTCTTACTGTAAGTTGTATATCTAAGTTTGTGTAATTGATGTTATTCCACAAATGTGTATTTTTACATTGTCCAATAAGATGCATAGCCCCACCTACATCATTTAATTACCTGACAATCCCCCCTCCCATCCAAATCAAGAGCTGTAAAATTTCTGGAAATTCTGGTGCCAAGGGAAACTAATTTTTGTGCACTTTATAAAAATAGAATATTTTTGTTTGGGGGGGTGGGGGTGGAATTGCAATATAAATAATACCTTCTTCCTTACCAAACCTTAACCAGTTTTGCTTTAACAGTGTAAAATGCATCATTTATAGCTGAATTAGCATATACATTTGTATTAACTTGCATATTTATGGATTTTAAAAATGCCTTCAGTTTCTACTAACAAAATTGTAAATACACCCAGTATAAAACAAGAGGGATATGCAAACTGCTGCATTCCATACTACCTGCATTCCATAGCTCTCGCTCTCTCTCTCTCACACACACACACACACACACAAACAAATACAAAAAGGAGATCCTTAAGGACTTATGTAGGATATATTTTCCCCATCTCCTACTATTTCCTCTTTCCCTTCCTTGAAAGCCTTCATGGCCTCTCCCTTTCCCTTTTTCTAGCTGAATACTAGAGGACAGATACAGATCTTTCTCATCCACCAGCCAGTCTACCTGCATCTGTCCTCTAGTCTTCAGCTTTCCCTTCTTCTCTTCCATGGGTTGCTTCTACCTGGGGAAAACTATGTTGAAGAGTAGCAAGCAACAGATCCTGGATGAATCATGCAAATCATGTCGTAGCAGATAATCAGTAACTGCTCATGGGCCTGGCCCCAGTGAATCTTCCCTCAAATGTTAAACAGTCTTGAAAAGGAACCTGTCCATTCTCCCTGCCTTTTACTGACAGAAACCAAGGCTGGAAGGCTGGCAAATGCTGTGTCATTTGTAGCCATGACCACTGAAGACATTCATTTCTTGAAGCTACAGGTACTAAATAATGAAGCTACAGGTGCATAAAATAATGCTGGGGGGTTGACCCCCCCAGATTATTATTTTTTTAGATTTCATATTTTTCTGCAAACCTGTGGGGTTTTTAGGTTTGTTGATAAACCTGTCTTGTCTGTCCATGGCTTCAGTCTCTGGATTTAAGGATCCAGAGATTTGACCACATCAAGAATGAGATATATCCACAAACAAGAGCCCAGCAAGGGCTTGCAAGGGAAATCTCATTGTCCCCTCCCTATTTCCTCTTTCCCTTACAGATTGCCCCCCCTTTTCTGTTTCCAATCCACTAGCCAATTTATCTTCATCTGCCCCCATATTCAACTTTTCCTCCTGGTCTCCCCTGGCATCCTACCCATGTAATTCTGTCCATCAGGCAGGTCTGGGCCCAGTTGCACCATGGGAAACCTGCAAGAACTTGCAGAGGGCATTTTGCTCTCCCCTGTATCCTCTATTTCCTCTTGTCCTTCTCCTGGCAGTCCCCATATCCTCTCCACCTTCTCTGTATCTTTTTCTTCTTCCCACTCACAAACCAACCATTTATTCTGCCCCTCTCATTTTCAGCTGGATTTATTAGTTATTTATTCATTCATAAATAACAGCAATATTTAGCAAGAAGCCATGTCTGGGTGAGTCATGAAGGTTGGATAGTAGTAAGTGGTTGCTGCCAAGCCTGGCCCTGATAAATCCTCCTTCAAAGGCCAGACAGTCCTCAAAAGGGTCATGCCCCCTCCCCCCATTTTGTCTGCTGTGCAGCTGCAAGGAAATGAAATTCAACCACCATGCCTATTGCATAGCTGCAAACTGTTCAGCAACCACTGAAGGCAAATGGTAGATTGGGAGTCTTTTTCAGCCCTGCCTTTTGAGGTCCAAAGAACTGCAGAGATTGAATCTTGTACATATAGCAAACATTCTACCACTGAGCCACAGCCCTTCCCCAAAGGGGCTGGAGATCTTGCACTGTGAGGAAAAGCCCCCTACTTTTCATACACATGGACATCATGATCACCAGTATGGTTGCCAGGGTGCCTGGAGATTTGACTCTCACACATCTGCTCTAAGAAGTGGACTTTGCTTACAGTTTCTAAGGCTTATGTGGCAGCTTTGCATTCTACATCTCTGAAGGGTGTGAGCCAGAACTACAGACATGCTCCAGCTGCTCCTTGTGTGCCCAGTCTTGGCTGCTGCAGTGGAAGAAGCCAGGCCACCATGTTTCCAGCCTGTCTCCATGAACCAAAGGCTAACAGCAGAATCCATCTTGCTTTCCTGATCCAAGCATACCCTGCCAGGCTGGACTCATTCCTTCTCAGTGGGAAGATCACGTAATCACCCTGTGTCACCCTTTGCCTGCAAGCAACCCATTTGCCCCATGAATGGATTAATAGCCCAACTGTTAGTCCTGATTGTTTAGCAGAACCCTAGACAATGGATCCTGCCAGGAAGAAGATAAGGGAGAGGAAAACCATCTCCTGTCTCAACCAAGTCTTTTGTCTAACCCGGGTGATACCTAGGCCAGTATTTGATCCCCTATTGTCACCTTCCCAGATAATCCCATTTAACCTTAAGTACCCAGCCATTCCCATTCTCACCCTAGTCTAATACCTTGGAGCCGCCCCAGGCAGCATTGCAGCTTGGAAATTTCCAGGTTCACCGGACTCAGGTGAAGTTCATTGGCCCAAACTGGCATCCAATTAGGTGTCAGCAAGGGACTCACCATTGGCTCTGCTAATGTCCTGCCTCCTTGGTCATCATAGAGCCTCCCCCTGCTCCTCCCCAAGACCTCCCAGCCCCTGAAGGGTCTGAGGGAGCCTATTTAACCTCTGACCCAACTCCACTCATGTGTGTTCTCTATTCAGCAACCCCCATATCCTGCTGTATAGATCCATCCCCGATTCCTGATCAGTTTCGGGTCCTTCCCCCATTCCCTCATTCATCGCCATCGGAGTCTTCCTTGGAGTCTGCGAGAGGTAGTATCACCCTGTATGTTTATCCTTCTATGTACCCCTATCGATCTATCTATATTTCTTTAGACCTGTGTGAATGTGTGATTGTTTTGTATTTTTATCTTGTGTGAAAGATCTATTATTTCAAATAAATTACAGTTGATTTTATTAAATTAGAGTCCTTTTATTGAGCATCACTCTCTGAATGGTTGAGCCTGGTATACATTGATAAAAAGATTCCTATTAAAGCCAAGTGTCCATTAAACTAATTCCCCAACCTCGTTTTGAGGGCATTTTGGCTAACAGCACAAGAGCTGTAAATATGTGGCCTGTGTTAGAGACTATTTTAAACAAATATTTCATTTCCTACACAAGCAGGCAAAGCATGCCATATGCACTTGAACTTTCTGCAATACACACACAAGTTCCTTATATGGCCCCTCCTGACCAAAACGTAGGGAAAGAAGTTGCTGGACAGAATCACTCTTTCAGTTCCTCAGGTAGCATTTGCCAGAGCTCAAGGCCAATCCATTCAATGTCTGCAGCCCACAGCAGTCGTGCTTTTCAAAGCCAGCTCACGCGGTCTTTGAGCAATGCTGCTGAGAGCTAGAGACAACTCAGATTGGCTTTTAGTTGCAGTCAAGCGTCAAAAGTCAATTCATGCTTTCTTGGACTCCTGGCATCAGCATGGGCATCACCGTCTCAGTTCATGTCAGCACAGCTAAGAGGCTGCACAGACTGATTAAAAGCTGAGGCTGCCGCAGGCTGCAAAGGTCATATGGTTTGATCCTTAATTCTGTACATATCACCATCTACCCCACTGGGATCCATTTTTATCTCTACCTCTTTGCTTCCCATGCAACATTCAAGTTAGCCTAATGAAAATTGCCTTCCAATTGCCTTCCAATCTGCACTCACAATGAGCAATAAGATACCCAAGGATGGTGATTTTGTCTTCTTTTCCATAGTTTCATTTATCTCACAGCATTACAAACCTTCACTAACATTAGCTGAACTTTCATACTGCATCTCACCTATCTTTGGGACTGAAGGCTTTGTGCTTTTTTTTCTTCTTGTGCTGCTCTTAGAGCAATCTTTCACCCTCCTTGGGAGAGAAGGTCATTAATATCTGAGCAACGTGATTGCTTTTCCTCTGCAACCTCCAACATCAGCTTTATTGAATGCACTAGTATGAAAAGGACCAACATTGTCCTTCGCTTTGATATTATCTTCCAAGTTCAAAGTTTGTGACTGACTGTGGAAAACACAAGCAAGTAAAACTCGAAGTTGTGTTGCTTGGGAAATGTAAGATCTGACTCATCTCCAAACATTATAGCTAGGGCACTGGTTGATTACTCTATTAGGGCTAGATGCCAGAAGTCAGTTTGGATAGTGATAACAGAGATCATGTTTCAAATATCTTTCTTTCATGATTTTCTGTTTTGCCAAATGTTATTTCAGGCATATTTCAACATCCTTTGATTAAGAAGAGCCTTGCTAGATCTGACCAATGATCCATCTAATCCTTCATCTATATCCCATGGAGCCAACCAGATAACTCTTGAGGCCCATGGCAGAGAGAACAAAGCCAAAGCCCACCCCCCACAGCTGTTCCTATAGTTGCCATCCTCCAGGTGGGTAATTAGTAATTAAAGGTACACCACCCCCCATATAAAATATTCTCAGAAATAATACACAAATGAACATCAAAAATTTAAAACATATATATTCATGGATTACTTTGTTGAGGTCAGAGGGAGACAGGAAGGGGGCCATTGCCTGACCTGACACATCTAAAAATGCTAGCCTGGCAACATTTGTGACTTGGGCCTCCATTGATAAGGAGGTATCCAAGACCACACCTAGGCTCCTAGCAGTTCGCACAGGTGCCCTGTCAAGAGCTGAGAGATGACACCCCAACCTTGAATCACCCTGACCCAGCCAGAGAACCCCTGACCTTTGTGGATTCAGTTCCAATCACCTCTGCTTAAGCCATATTAAATACAACAATAAAATAGTAAATAAAAATAAATAAATCTACCAGCAATGAAGATTCTCTGGCATCCTTCAGGGTGCTCTTATTTTATTGGGTGCATGGATGAGAACATATTTGGTCTGATCACAAACACATGAGTGATTATAACCAAAAATGTGAGTAGTTGTTGCCTGACACAGCAAAAAGTCTTCAGGTTTCATTCCGTATGGAAACGGTTGTCTATATCAAGCACTCATAGCACAAGTGGCATTATTAAATATGTTGTGAGCTGAACCAGGAGGAAGAAAGATTAACAATGAAAAGACTATAATACATCAGGGAAATCTAGCAACTGGAAAGGGAAATTGTAAGGTCTATAATTCTCACATGCCACCAGAAGAGGGCTCTCATGGGCTTTTCATGCCTCTAAGAAGAGATTTTACTTTTATTTCCCATGGTAGCATTTCCAAGGCATAAATCAAACACAAATGAATAACCTTTGATTTATCATTCCTAATGGAGATGTACATCAAACTGATGTGTCATCACATTTCAACAGTGGCCATTATGATGCCAATCTTACAGTAATTTCCCTCCATGTCATAATCTGCAATGAAGATGTACTTTTCTATTCGGCACAATTAGATTTCCTTGTTACTTTAATGTTAGCTGAGGGCATATGACAGCCTTACCTGCTCAAAAGGTTCCTAACGCTTTCCAGTTTGTGCTATGATCTAATCCTCATCATTTCCTCACTAAATGAGGTTTGTGCTCCAAAAGGTCACCTTGGTTATAACAAGGTGGAGGGGATTCAACAGTAAAAGTGTAGCTGTCCAACATCCACTAGATGTTTATGCACACTCAAAGTACTCTTGGGGATTGAGTTGCAAGACCGCAAAGTATTCCTGTGTGCTTGGTAAATTCCAAGAGTGCTACCACAGGCTGTGCATAAAAGCTGTTGTCCAATTGCTCTGACTCATAGCCGGATTGATTTTTAGCATGTATAGAGGATCAGAGTTTTTATCCCATGCAGATCAGAATTCACTGCATGGCCAGGATAAAGGGCGTTGATTTTGACACTGCATCCATGACCACATTTGCATTTTTTGTGGGTTGGCCTTCAACCTTTCTATAAGCAAGTGGTGTCAGATACTGGATGAAATTAACTGAAGTACTTACCATCTTTTAGGCCTGGTCTTTTAGGCCATCTTTTAATAGCCAGTGTTTAAAACTGTTCAGCATCTTGTTAACAGGCTGAACGGAATCAAAACTGCATTCGGTAACCTACAGAAACTTCTAAGAGATTTTTATATGCTGGAAAATACCATCAAGTCACAGCTGACTTATGACAACTCTAAAGCATTTTCGAGGCAAGAGACATTTGCCTGTATAGCAACCCTGCACTTCCTTGATGGGCTCCCATTCAGTTACTAACCAGGGCTGACCCTGCTTAGCTTCCAATATCTAACAAGATCTGGCTAGCCAGTCATATGACTACTATGCTAGTTCTGTTTTTTCCCCCAGGGGTGGGGGGAGAGAATCAATTTGTTTTTGTGCCTATAAAATCCTAGTATTTAAAACTGAGTGGTATACATTGGGACATGAGACCAACTTGTGTCTGATGCTGTTAGCTTTTATACCTTTCCCAAAGTATCCTTCCTCATTCCAAGTCCTAAATTGAAAGGCAAAATCCCATGGCCTTCTTCAAGCAGTCAGAAACTGCTCAATGCAATCTGCCATTATGCAACTGAATGGGAAGAGAAGGAGGGCATTCTTGCCCACGCAGGCATTTTCTTTCCCTTGTAAAGCCACAGTGGAAGGAAGGAACAGCAGCTCCAGAAAGAAGTTTTTAAAAAGTCCTAAATTTCCCTTCAGTGGAAGATATGGTGCGCACTCCATCCCAGCACTTGCATTCAAAAGACACCTGCATTCAATGTGAGACATTTTACACGATATCTGGTTATGTATTCTCTATACCTGAATACACTTTAAGAAAAAATACCTTGCAATGAGCCCAATGGGTCTCCAGGGGCTGATTTCATGCCTTGTGCATTCAATAAACATGCAGAATACGGCCATTACCATTAACCTGGGAAAAATAATTGCACAAAAGCAGCCCTCCATGTACTATTCCAATGAAAGCTGTGTGGCTTTCATTTAAAGCAAACCTATCCAAACATGGCATTGCAGCTCACATTGGCATGATGGTCGTTCAGCAGAGGTGTCCAACAAGTGACAGGGTGAAAATGTCAGCTGCATGAGTCAGGCTGCATGTGGCAGGGGTCAGCAATAGGCTGTAATTCATCTTCCTGTGGATTCAGTTTATAATCTGCTTTATCAGATTTCGTTATAGCTACAAGGGGGCGGGGCAGAAACAACGGGACAAACAAGCTGGATGGGATTTGTGCATAGCGCACTGCATGCACAATCTCATGGCATTTCTGCATCTGAATCATTCCATGCTTCCTAAAAAACTGCCTGTTTTGCGGGTTCGACGGGGAAGGGACACCGGGCTGATATCCTCTTCTTTGCTGCTTCTACTAGGAATCTGGATATTTGTAGCCTATTCCGGGGTTTTAGCTGAAAGAAAGTAACGGAACACCTCCACCTGTCGAATTTCAGCCCGCAACACAGGACCCCTGAAAGAAAAGAAAACTGGCCACCCTGTCCTCTCCCTCGAGACTTTCCGGTGAGGCTGCTGTGATCTATGGGCTCTTCCGGCCGCTTGCGGGAGCAGCTTACTGTGAGCGCGGGCGCCATCCTCCGGCAGGCAGAAACCCTGCAGGCAGCAGCAGGTGCCCGGGCGGGCAGGCAGCAGTTGGACAAGGGCTCTCTCGCTTCCGTCTCGGCGCCGGGGGAGGGTTCCTGGTCTCCGTGCGAATGAGAACCCGCCGCAGCCTTCAGAGCGAGCCTTGAGCACCCGGCCCGCCTCGGCAGCGCCGCCTCCCTTCTGTCTGCCAGCAAGCAAGATGGAGATGCGCATCCCAGCCGGCCGCCGCTGGGCTAGAAGATGCCGGAGAAGATGCGAGGGTCCCGGCCGGGTGGAAGCGGGGGATGAGCGACGAGGCTAGAGGACCGGGTAGGGGGGCGGAGTGGAGAGCGAGAGGCGTTATTTGTGCATAAGGAAAACAGGAAACGACCCTTGATCTCATGCTGCAGCTAGCCCAGTAGTTTGCCGTGTATATATTATTTTAGAGCCATCCATTCGAAGCACGCTTTGGGACCCAAAATCTCATCTGATTCTCCCCCTCCCCCCCAATTTGCAGAAGCTTTTGGTATTTACCAGATATTCACGGGCTGGAGCCGAGGAAGATAAGAATTAACCCCTGCTTAGCTATTGTGCGGATCAGTAGCTTAGCCGGATCAGTTACCAAGTAGCGTGGGTGATCTCAGCATCTGCAAAATGCCTCTATTTTTTTTTTTTTTTAAATTCCTTCCCATAAGCTTTTGGAACACAGTTTCTGCGCTAAAATGATAGATTGCCATAGGAGTTAGTTTTCTAGTCCAGTCCAATAAACTGATGTCATTTTTGGTGAATATGCGTATTTACATATAATCTCTGTATAATCACCCCTCTTTCTGCTTTTCCTTTTTTTAAAAAAATCTTGTAGGGTTTTTTTTTTTGCCGAAAGGAATTCGTTCACTGTGAAAACGTTGTCAAAAATGTTAGAGTCTATAAGAAAACTAGATAAGGTTGCCATAAATTGGGGGGGGGGCGGGGCTTGGGGTCCATATGAATTCAAAAGGCTTCTTAACAGGCAGTTAAAATAAGCAACTGAATTTTCACGTTATACATGTAAAAAGCACAATGTCATGTCTATTTTAAGAAAACAAACAGCAGCATAAAAATAATGACATTATTCTGACTTACATTAGGAACTGTACATAATCTGAGCCAAGCTTCTGCCAGTCTAAATAGTCTATAATATAAACTCCCTGGAATTATTTTTTCTTTGTAAGAACTTTTTGCTCCTTTGTTTTACTTCAGAGAGATAAAAATAAACTATGTTTTGTGGAAGCTCAACACAACGACTTTCAGTACTCCACAAGCACAATCATAATAAAAATTATAAGACACTTTTATTGCCCACTTTTCTCTACCTTGAGTCTCAGAGTCACTTACAATCACCTTCCCTTCATCTCCTCACAACAAACACCCTGTGAGGCAGGTGGGGCTGAGAAAGTTCTGAGAGAACTGGAATTGGCCCTAGGTCACCCAGCTGGGTGCATGTGAAGGAGTTATGTAGAACAGAGTGAAGACTCAAACAAGGGTCTCCAGATTAGAGTCCATCACTCCTAACCACTTAACTGTCCTAAAGGTAAAGGTAGTCTCCTGTGCAAGCACCAGTCGTTTCCAACTCTGGAGTGACTGTCCTACGTACTCTTTAAACTAAGTAGTGCATCTTATAAACAATCTTTCAGGGCAGCGGAGAATTGAAAACTGCCAGAATGATCATCACATTTGGGCAAAAAGTTTTCCTGAGGAGGGAAGGCAGCAGCATCTCAACCCCAGTCTCCTCAGATCTGGGAAGCTGTGCAGGGTCATCAGGGCCGGATCTAGGGGAGGGAGGCAGAGGGAGTGTTTTGCTCCCAGCACTGCCAGGGGGGCACCAAATTGGGCGCCCCCCCCCAGGAAGGGAGGAGAAAGATCAGCTTCTTTTGCACCGCCACCCGGCCCGCTGAAATCCCTTCCCTTGCCTCACTCGCAGCAATACAGGAATGCAATAATCGCTCCCTCCGGGCTGCTTTTCTTCTCTCCCCCCTCCTCACCACCCCAGCCCCACCCATTGGCACTGGTCGTACACACCTCCCCAACAGCGTAACTGGTTGTGTGTGTTGGGGTGGTAGGGATGGAGGGAAGAATCTTGCGGGCTATCTCCTCCCCCCTTCAGAAATGCTTTCATCTCGGGCCCCCCTCAAAAAAACCTAGCTTCTGCTCTGCATGAAAAAGCCTTTTGCCAGCAGTTTGACAATTGCAGTTCATTCCTGCAGCTCGTCAAAGTAAAGCAGCTGAGAAAAAAAATCCAGGCTGACCATTTGCTGCTATCGAAACTGAATAAAAAGATTCGCTTTCTCTATTCCATCATGGACATGCTGGTAGGAGAGTCTCAAAGAAGTCAGTGATTGACTTGCATTGGAGTAAGTTTTTAGAGAAAAAGGTAAAAGTCCACGGACATGATATGTGATTGGATCGTGAGCTTGGGGGGATGCAAAGCAAAAATCATGACGATCCATGAGGATCTGTGGTTCAAAACCAAGTTTTTGATCCATGGTGCTACCACAAAACCGTGGATCCATGATTTCTGTGGTGCAAAGTATGCCCATGGACATGATATGTGATTGGATGGTGAGCTTGGGGGGATCCAAAGCAAAAACCATGAGGATCCGTGGTTCAAAATCAAGGTTTTGGTCCATGGTGCTGCCATGAAACCATGGATCCATGATTTCTGTGATGCAAACTCTGCCCATGGACATGATATAAGAACTGATGGTGAGCTTAGGGGGATCCAAAGCAAAAATCATGACGATCCATGAGGATCCGTGGTTTGGAAACATGTTTTTCCACTGTTGTTGCACCAGAGATTCATGGAGGCATGATTTTTCTGGTGCTGCCTGTAGTCTAAAACAGGATCTACAGCATGATGGTGGTTTCATTTCATTTCACCATAAAAATCATATGAATTCATGAGGATCCGTGCTCTGGAACCCTGTTTTTGCACTGGTGAGGCACCACAAATCTGTGGAGGCATGATTTTTGTGGTCCTGCCTATAGTCTAAGACAGAATCTACAGAATAATAGTGGTTTGATGTCATTTCAATGTAAAAATCATATGAATTCATGAAGATCCGTGTAGATCTGACTTTTACCCAGACCCAGTTTTTAGAGTATCCAGTTGCGAACACTTCGCATTTTCGCTTACTTGTCCCTTGCAATCTTTACTTCTTTCCCCTTTCTCCCTCTTTGCCAAAATGCAAGCTGTAACCTCCTCGGTTGGGGCAGAGACTTGCCTTATATTAGTCTGTACAGCACCCTATACAGGAACAAAACTATGTATCCTTTTTCTCCTTTTTATGTATCCTTTTACCAGTTCTCCTTTTTCATGGCGAGAAGCTCTCTAACTTTTATACTGGCTTGTAAGAAAATCCCACTGAATTTAATGAGACTAGAGGAGAGGGGACCTAAAATTGCAGCTGAGAGTCCTGAACCTTTACTCAGAAGTAAGTTCCACATAGCTCAGCATTTAGTATCAAGTATGTATGCTTGGGACTGTGGCCTTCTTTGCTGCAGATCCCAAACAGTTTATGCACTTAAAGAAACGCAACCAGCCCTCAGATCCCTGGAAAGAAATGCATGCCATATTGAAAAGGGAAAACCAACCTGGGTTTTTCTCTTACTGTTAGGTGAAGATCCTGTGAATTTACGGGGAGATATTTGTGAGTTTCCAGCATTGTGCAGGGAGTTGGACTAGATGACCCTGGAGGTCCCTTCCAACTCTAGGATTCTATGATTCTGGGTTCCTATCCTTTCACCACTGCTGCACAACTCTAGGGAAGGGAATTTAAACCCCTTCTCTGATGTGGCGCTGCAGAGGGGCGCACAAAGTTAGTTTTGGCTAGGGCTCAAAACGCTCTAGGCCAGCCCTGCTGAGGCTTCCCCTTCCCATGCAAACACATGGAGAGTGTGTGTGTCAGATAGGGCACGAGTCCCTTCATTTTTTGAGTGGGGGCGCCATTTTTTGGTTCCCCCCCCCTCAAAAATATGTAGATCCGGCCCTGAGGGTCATATTTAGAAGGGCGGCTAACGAAGGCGCTGCAGAGGAGGGCAGTGGCAAACCAGCGGCTTCCCTGTGTCCCCTTTTATGCCGTCCCTTCGTCTCTTTCCTTTGTCTCTGGCGGGGGAGAAGAAGGATGAAGCCCCGCTGGGCAATATGTTGCCTCCCGCGGTGCTTGAACAGCCGGAGCTGCTAGGCAGTGAAGCCCTGATCAAAGGGGGGAATGGTTGCCTCTGTTCAGCCCAGCAGCGGAGGAGGGCTTCGCGCCTGTAATTACCGCTTTGTTTGAGTCCAGGCCGAGTGCAGCGGCTTGTAGTTCCCTGCAGGAATAGCAGGCAGGGGGAGGTAAACTCACAGAGCGAGATTCGTGTTCATACAGCTGGATCTCCAGCAGGAGGGGAAGGAGACGCCAGCATGCAGCTTTCCCAGCACTCGAAGCTGCCGCTTCCCCTCTTTCCCTCCCCGGCTGATTTGTGAAGCGGGGAAACGGAGTTCGGTGAATGAGGGTTTCCACCTTTTCCTTTAACAGCTGCCGCAGCACTTGAATTTCCGCTCAACAGGCCGCCTGTTGAAAGTCACAAATCCCAGCTAGAAAAATAGCAGTCGGGTAGAAGGGACTGCATAGCGATTCAGTGCTGCTGACCTTGCTTCTGAAAGCGGGTGGGCTGCAAAGGTAGAACGGCAGCAGGAAGATGTGTAAAATCCTCCCATGTCTATAGTGCAAAATCTACCAAATTCTTGCATATTGGCGCAAAGCCAACAGGTTACTGTTACACACACAAACGTGGTCACATGTCTGTTTCTATGAATACAATTGTACCCCCCTTTTCTCTGAAGGTTCCCCTCCCTCTCCATTTTGTCTCAAGAACAACTGGGTGAGGGAGGTTAGATTGAAAGCCAGGGACTTGTCAGGCTTCCGGGTCCTCCCTGGCCACCGGTGGGGAAGGGGGAGCAGGGTTGTCAGATGGAGGTCAGGAAATTCCTGGAGATTTGGGGACAGAGCCTGAGGAGGACAGGGACCTCAGTGGGGTATGATGCTTTTAAGCCCACCTGCCCAAACATCCATTTTCTCCAGGGGAGCTGACCTCTCTGTTCTGGAGATGAGCTGTAATTCTAGGGGATCCCCAGGTCCTACCTGGAGGCTGGCATCCCTATTGAGTGGCCAAGGGCCAAGTCCATGACTGAGTGGGTTTTCCAGGGAGTGCTTTACTGTTAGCCACACAGATTCTTCAATGCAGCCATGATCTTCCTAACCTCCCAGTTAACAGTGTGAATATGAGCAATTTATTTTCCTAACATGGGTAAAGTTTAGTCTTAAAAATATACAAGATTAAAAGTACCATATTCCTTGTTATAATGAGGCCTAAATTATATACACTTTTTAATAGAAGCAACTCATATATTCAGCTAAGAACCACTGAATAATATGTGTACAGGTCTATGTGCAGAGGTCTATCAGTGGCTATTAGCCACAAGGTATAGATGGAACTCTGTCTGGGGCAAGTGATGCTCTGTACTCTTGGTGCTTGCGGGGGGAAACAGTGGGAAAGCTTCTAGTGTCATTGTCCCACTGATGGACCGCCTGATGACACCTGGTTTTTTGGCCACTGTGTGACAAGTAGGCTTGCCAATCCCCAGATCCCAGCAGGGGTTCTACCACTATCCCAGCTTCCTTCCCGCTCCCAGTCAGCTGGCTGACGGGGGAAAGCCCCAGCCCCACAGCCACCATGTGCCTTTCCATCTCCGGAGGCTTGAAAAGACTTCCTCTTGGGATGGTGTGTCTGTTTCTTTAAGGCTGAATAGCGCAGGGGGAGCAGGGGGTGGCGGAGAGCAACATGGCTGCTCCCAGTGGCTGCGAAAAAAGCCCAGACCCTCCCAAACCCTCCGTTTTCAGAGGTCATTTGCATAGGAAAGTTCAGCAACTTGTTAGTAGAGATGCCAGCCCCCTGCTTCAGAGTCATCAGAAACGGGGGGGGGGGGGCGGGAGGGAGGAAAGTGTCTGCTGGGCACTTCATTATTCCCTATGGAGATCGATTCTCATAGGGTATAATGGAGAATTGATCTGGGGTTCTGGAGGGGCTGTTTTTTGAGGTAAAGGTACCAAATTTTCAGCATAGCATCCTCAAAATGCTCTCCAAATTTCAAAAAGATTGGATCAGGGAGTCCAATTCTGAGCCCCAAAAGAAGGTGCCCCTATCCTTCATTATTTCTGTAATGTAGGGAAAGGATTTAAAAGGCGTGTGGTTCCTTTAAATGTGATGGCCAGAACTCCGGTTAGAGTTCAATCGTGCTTGTCACAACTTTGCTTTTGGCTCCACCCCCAAAGTCTCCTGGCTCCACCCCCAAAGTCCCCAGATATTTCTTGAATTGGACTTGGCAACCCTAGTGACAAGTGTTGGACTGAATGGGAAATTGGCCTGATCTAACATAACTTATGTTCTTATGAAAAGCCCTTCCACAGGGAATTATGCAGGAATTTATGAGTTATGAGAGGGAAAGTGTTTAGGAGCTACACGTAACTCTGGGTTTGGCCCTCTATTGAAGTTGTGTGATATTTTATCCCTTAGGGGAAGCCACAAAAGAGTCCTGTGAGGAAAAAGTTCAGTCCTGAGGGGGGAAAGGAGCTCTGAGAAAGAAAAGAAAGAGAGGGATTTCTGAGGAGAGGAAAAAAAGGAAACAAAAGCCACCTGGGTCTGAGGGCAGAGAAGAGAATAGACTGAGTAGGGACCTCTAGAGGCCTGCAGCCACCAGAGAGCTGCAGCATCACCACCAGATAGCCAAGCCACAGCAGGCAGAGTGAGAGAGACTTTGAGAAGGTCTCAGAGAGATAGTAAAAGACTCTAATCATTTTTAAAGCTTCAAGTCCTCATTGTATTATTTTAAGTTTGAGTTTGTGTATGTGTATCCTGCTTTAATTCCCCATCCATCTTGCGTGAATTAAACTCTACTTCTATTTTAAATTCTGTTTCATTGTAGGTGATTGGAGGGGCTGGGAGTTGTGTTTGATTGATATGTCTGTGTCTCCTGTTAGGATGTGGAGACCAGTAGATTGGAGGCACCACTACTTTCTTTTTTCATGACACTCCCCTCCATTAGCAAACCTGGGTCCCATAATTTCATCTGTCAGCTCAGGCTAGTGGGGAAAACTGGGGTTACATTTGGAGGCATCACAGGTACTGAGCCTTTCAGTCACTGTAGCTATTTCTTTTTAAGAATGATTTTATTTATTTTATTTACCTTAGATTTATATGCCGCCCACTTCACAAGCGGACTCAGGGTGGAAAGACATTCTGAATTACCTGATTCCATACTAACCAAGAAAAAGAAATCACACATTTAATGTTAATGTTTTCAAATGATTGAAATAAGCCTAGTATTACCAGTCCTATCCAGGTATTGAGGAGGAGATTGGATTTATACCCCACCTTCACTCAGAGTCTCAGAGCGGATTACAATCTCCTGCCCTTCCTCTCTCTATAAGAGACACCCTGTGATGTAGGTGGGGCTGGGAGAGTTCTTTTGAAAACTGCTGTTGGGAGAGCAACTCTTTCAAGAACTGTGACTGACCCAAGGTCACTCAGCAGGTGGATGTGAAGGAGTGAGGGATCAAACCTGGTTCTCCGGGATTAGAGTCTGCACACTTAACCACTATACCAAACTGGCGTTCAGAAAGAAAGAAAATAAAAAATAATTATTTTGTTGTCAGTCAAAATAGAACATTCTAAAACCAATTCTGATTTTACTTTTTCTCCACTGGAGGGTAGTGTTTCATTACATATGGAAAGTATTTTTAGTACACTTTCTTCAACTTAATCACTTCATCAACCAGTTAATAACTTTGAAGAGCAGGAAGAGAGGAGAAGCTATTATTTTATGGGAAATTTAAGTTTATATAAGAGAATGAACAGTGGGAATAAATGAAGACACTTACAAAGAAGCAAAATCCTTGTTCAGCAAGTCATGATGTTGTGGATTTGAGCTCTGATCTCTGTGGAACAGTTTGTCTCACAAAACAAAAGGAATGGTAAGTAATGTATTGTAATGATTCTAGATATCCTGTTGACGGGCTGTAAGTATCAGCAGATGGCTGTGTAAGTGCTCATTAGGGCATGCCCATTTTATCAAGGGAGAGAGATCTGATGGGTATCAGCCAGTGTGAAAAGCAAGTGGAATATCTATTCTGAAACAGTCCAAGAAAGCAGACGAATGCTGCTGGAGTTAGCTGAAATACTTTGGGGGATGTGACATGGGGTGGCAGTTCTGCTATCATGTGGGAATGCCTCTGGGCCTCCAGTTGTTCTCAGACTGTATATTTGTAAACAAGCCAAATGCTGCAAAACAGCATGTATCTCTAGCACTTTCTCTTTCAAAAGAATGCAGACCAAATAAACATTAGCTCTCTTAGAACTTTTCATCATTCACAGGAATGTGGTATACATAACAATATATATATGAGCTGAGCTTTCAATATGCATTGATCACATCATCAATAATGATGAGTTAAATATTCATAACATGTTTTTTTCCGCATTGAGAAATATGTGTGCACAAAAATTGGCATTTTGGGGATTTGGGTATATTGAACTCCCAAAATATGGGTATTTCCCAATGTATCTGAATCCCAATATTGGTATGGCACTGGGATTCGGGAAGTAATCAGGATTATCGAATTTTTCAGCTCCATATCCCTTCTTCAAGTGGCAAGTAAATTCGTTGCTTCAAGAGGGTGTTTAAGGGGACTACAACTCTTTTGGACATCTTCTCCAAGCAGCTAGTGAACTTGTTTGGGGAGGGTATTTAAAGGATTGATCCATTTGGGCACCTTCTCCAAGTGGCAAGCAAACTCACATTGGGGAGCATATTTATAGGGATCACAATCCTTTTGGACACCTTCTCCAAGTGGTTAGTTTGGGAAGGATATTTAATAGGCAGGTCTCATTTGTAGCAGGAGCGCCTTTGCATATTAAGCCACACACCCCTGATGTAGCCAGTCCTCCTGGAGCTTACAGTAGGCCCTATAAGAAGAGCCCTGTAAGCTGCTGTGCCCTTTAACTTCAACTATTTGGCAGTCCCAAAAAATCCTGAATATTTTCTGGAATTTTTAGGTTCAGCCATTTCAGATACTTGGAAAAATACTGAGATTGGGGGAAAAATCCAGAAAATACCAGCAAGGTATTTTTGGTTATTTTTTTTGGCTCAGTATTACTGAATGCATTTCCATAGTGAAGCCCAAAAGTAGCTCACAACATCATTCTATCCTCCTCTGTTTTATCCTCACAACAGCAACCCTGTGAGGGAGGTTAGGCTGACAGATTGACTGCCCCAAGAACACCCACTGAGTTTCCATAGCAGAGTGGGATTCATACCTGGGTCTTATAAGTCATAGTTCCATACTCTAACTGCTAGACCATGTGGCCCTAGATAGATCCATGGAAGATAGATCTAATTGGGAGCTAAAGCATTAACCTCTTCCAGAACTTTTTAAAAGGTAAAGGTAGTCACCTGTGCAAGCACCAGTCGTTTCTGACTCTGGGGTGACATTGCTTTCACAACGGTTTCACGGCAGACTTTTTACGGAGTGGTTTGTCATTGCCTTCCCCAGTCATCTACACTTTTAATAAAGCCCTAAAGTTTCTCATGGGGTGCAGAATGGTGTGGTATAGCTCAGTCTCATCAGATCTTGGAAGCTAAGCAGGGTCAGTACATGGAAGGGAGATCACCAAGGAAGGGAGTACATGGAAGGGAGATCACCATGGAAGGCAGCAGCAAATCATCTCTGCTTCTCACTTTTCTTGACAGCCCCTTGCTGGTTCACCATAAGTTGTTGCAATTAACAGTACATGGTTAAGTTGCTTTCTTCATTTCTACCTTATCCTGTCTTCTGGTTTCATATCTTGCCTTTCCTCCTAAAGACTATCCTACTTTTCATATCCTGAGCTCTGTTTACTAGTAATCTTCTGTATTGTATTTCTCCACACACAAAAATCTCAAAACTTTTTGGAATCATTCCAAAACAGTTTTGATTATACTGTCTAAGCCACTTTTAAAACTATAACAATATATACATGAGATTTTGCTATGTATTGATCATACCAGTGATTATAGCTTTTGGGTTTTTTTGCTTGCTACACTGTGTGCTTGGTATATGCCTAGCAATTATGCTTCTGATAATTTCCTATAATCCTCTTGAGTTTGGTGTGCTGTAAGAAAAAGACTGATATGTGTCTACCAGCCCAGGAAGCTCCAATTCACAAGCTATATCGGCTGCCAGAAGCAATCTGTTTCAGCATTTTTGCATTAACTGTTATTATTTAACATGTTGCAATCTGAACCCTAGAGGGCTCACATTAAACCCTAGTATTCTCTGACTTTAATCAAATGCTATTTGTGCCTTTTCTTTGCAGCGCCATCCTCTGGGGGGGTCAAGTGAGGAATGATTTTATACAAAGGAGTAAACAACAGATGCCTCTTGTCCTCCTCCCTGTATCACCCATTTTACCTGTGAGATCTGGATGGAAGCAGAATTCAGAATATAAAATAAAGGGCTTTGGCCCCCATTTAGAATTGCTGTATGAAGCTGCATTATACTTGGGTCCTGTTTACAAGTTTCATTGAATGCATATAAAATCTGCATAGAGTGTATACCTGGTTTTTCTTTATGTGTTGAGTCATTATCAGGTTACATTCAACACACATACAACTAAATATGTAATTTAATCCCCACACTTATCCAGGTACGCACCTCTGGTTTCATTGGTTGTGAACATTCATCAGCTTTTTCTTATAAATGGATGTGCACATTTATATGAAGAATGTAAGTATGTTGTGTTTTAACCAGGGCTCTTTTTCTAGCAGGAGCTCCTCTGCATATTAGACCATGCCCCCTGATGTAGCCAATCCTCCAAGAGCTTACAGGGCTTTTAGTACAGGGCCTACTGTAAACTCCAAGATGATTGGCTACATCAGGGGGATGTGGCCTAATTTGCAGAGGATAGGGTTGCCAAGTCCAATTAAAGAAAAATCTGGGGACTTTGGGGGCGGAGCCAGGAGACTTTGGGGGTGGAGCCAGGAACAAGGACGTGACAAGCATAATTGAACTCCAAGGGAGTTCTGGCCATCACATTTAAAGGGACAGCACACCTTTTTAAATGCCTTTATTCCATAGGAAATAATGAAGGATAGGGGCACCATCTTTTGGGGCTCATAGAATTGGACCCTCTGGTCCAATCGTTTTGAAACTTGGGGGGTATTTTGGGGAGAGGCACTAGATGTTACTAAAAATTTGGTGCCTCTACCTCAAAAAATAGCCCCCCCAGAGCCCCCAATACCCACGGATCAATTCCCTATGGGAATCGTTCTCCATAGGGAATAATAGAGTGCCCAGTAGACATTTCCCTCCCCCCCACGCTTTCTAAAGGGGGGGAGGGCCTCCAAACCAGAGAATCCCCTGCCCCCTCCCTCCCTCTCTCACACACACAAATACTTACTAGATCTTCTTCCGGAGAACTCTACTTGCTGTGAAAACGAAAGAAAAAAAGGGAGGGGCATTTCTCCAAAGCCCTTCCTGTTTCCTGCTTCCTGCCCAGCCTTAAAGGGGCACACATTTTACAAACGACTCAGGAACTCTACAACAATATGAAGCCTACACGTATGTTCTCTCTCCCCCCCCCCCCCGCTTCCCGATTTTTAAAGAGCGGGGGATGAGGCTGTGAATCCAGGAGTCCCCCGCCAGGGCGGGGGGGGGGGGGTTGGGAAGCCTAGCAGAGGAGCTCCTGCTAAAAAAAGAGCCTTGATTTTAAAGCTTAAACATGTCTTCAGAGCTATTGAGTTAGAGAACTGGTTCATCAAAGTCAGTATTGTCTACTCTCACTAGCAGTGTCTTTCCACAGTCTCAGGTCCATGTCTTTCACATCACCTGATTCCTGAGATGCTGAGGACTACACTTGGGATCTTCTATATACAAAAAAGATATTCTACAATGGAACCACAGACCTGTTCAATGTGTACTTGGCTATGTTTGATACTATATGTAAGGGAACAGGTATGTTGAGACAATTGAATCTTGGGGGGGGGGGGATGTTTTCCTTCTATCACCTCATGTATTGCTGAACACAATTATATTATATTTGAAATAAATAGGAAAAATTACTGAACACAAATTCTCAAAATGGAATAAATATTTCTTCCTTTGGTAGAATATGAAAAATGGCCACTGCTGTTAATGTTTAGTGGGGGCTTCATGAATTCCCAGAATATTTATGAATGAGGCAATACAAGAAACAAACTGATGAACTCTTGACCAAAACAGCAATATATCAGATTGAAAACCCCATGACATCTGCTGTAAAATTAGGTTTGCTTTTATTTTTTAGCCTCAATGCTCTCAGTAAACCAGTTTTACAAATGTTTTGAAATTGCAGAGGTTACAGAAAAAGACATATAAATGTTTGAGGTTTTTGAAAAAAAAATATTGTTCAGTGAACAGAAAGGGAGGTGCAAAAATAATATAAAAACACTCTAAACGTTAGAAAGGCACGATTTAGCTTTTGTGAAATGTAGAGATTGGATTGCTATGTCACAAAATGTTCTAAGTATCCTTGGCATTGTTGTTTAATTTAGATAGAGCTTAGCCCCAGGAATTGTTGAAGGCCAGAAATGAATGCCTTTAGCGTAAGAAATCATTTAAAAATGCTTCTGAGCCTTTAAAAATACATTTTCAGCCTCATATGTGCCAGTTCCTATAATCAAGGATTACAGGACTGGGTTTTCAGAGAGCAGGGTTCCAAATGTATTTAGAATGAGATGCTGTGCTTTCAAAATTAACCAGGGATTCATAAAGACATACACATAACTTATATTGAACAGGATGCCATTTGCTTCCTGGTAGAGCTGAAGCAGCAAAAAGGAAGAAGAAATTACTAACAAGCTGGATGTTCAGCTCCAAGTCTACAAAGCTTTTGTTGCTGCCATGATAATGGAAGAAGGTCCCATCACCCAAGTGGAAGAATACTTTCCAAAACACCATAGCTCAATGATAGAACATGACATGCAATAGATCTCAGATTCAACCCCCAGTATCTCCAGCTAAAAAGATCAGGTTGTAGGCAATGTGAAAGACCTCTGCCTAAGACTGTGGAGAGCCACTTCCAGTCTGAATAGATACTGGAATAGATACTGACCTTAATAGACCAATTCGATATAATAGATCAATCCAATATAAGGTGTTCATGTGTTCTTCCCACCTTCTGACTCAGACTGTCCTGAATCAGTGCAACAAACCTATTAGGGAGCCCTTGTAGTCTAGAGAAACCTTATGTGGATGGGCCTTCAGGGCCAGGCAG
Organism: Heteronotia binoei; assembly: GCF_032191835.1. NCBI lineage: Eukaryota > Metazoa > Chordata > Lepidosauria > Squamata > Gekkonidae > Heteronotia > Heteronotia binoei. The sequence goes on from NC_083231.1 coordinate 90,580,246, forward strand.
AAAATGAGGTAAAAGAAGCCATTAGATCATCCTCTAGGAATTCCATCATGGCCAATAGCTGTTGACAGACTTCTCCATGTCTAGGGTGGCCAGACCGTCCCGGTCTCCCGGGACATTCCCGGATCTGGCCACCCAATCCCGGATCCCGGGCTGCCTATACCGGGACCATTAAAGGTCCCGGTTTAGGCAGCCCAGGAGCCGGTGGGGCGCGGGCGCGGGCGGGGAAGGCGGGGAGTGAGGGAGGGAGCGTCCCTGCGCCTGCGCAGGGCCCCTGCGCACGCGCAGGGACGCTCCCACCCTCACTCCCCGCCTTCCCCGCCCGCGCACGGGGCCCGGCGGCAGTGGTGGAGGCCTCTCCGTGGCCTCCGCTGGTCGCTGGAAGCCCTCCAGAGACTCTGGAGGGCCTCCAGCGACCAGCGGAGGCCGCGGAGAGGCCGCGGGGCACCCGGCGCTGGTCCCGGAAGGCCTTCCAGAGCCTCTGGAAGGCCTTCGGGGACCAGCGCCGGCCAGCGAAGGCTTCCCCGCGGCCTCCGCTGGTCCCTGGAGGCCCTCCAGAGTCTCTGGAGGGCCTCCAGGGACCAGCGGAGGCCGCGGGGAGGCCGCGGGGCACCCGGCGCTGGTCCCGGAAGGCCTTCCAGAGCCTCTGGAAGGCCTTCCGGGACCAGCGCCGGCCAGCGAAGGCTTCCCCGCGGCCTCCGCTGGTCCCTGGAGGCCCTCCAGAGTCTCTGGAGGGCCTCCAGGGACCAGCGGAGGCCGCGGGGAGGCCGCGGGGCACCCGGCGCTGGTCCCGGAAGGCCTTCCAGAGCCTCTGGAAGGCCTTCCGGGACCAGCGCCGGCCAGCGAAGGCTTCCCCGCGGCCTCCGCTGGTCCCTGGAGGCCCTCCAGAGTCTCTGGAGGGCCTCCAGGGACCAGCGGAGGCCGCGGGGAGGCCGCGGGGCACCCGGCGCTGGTCCCGGAAGGCCTTCCAGAGCCTCTGGAAGGCCTTCCGGGACCAGCGCCGGCCAGCGAAGGCTTCCCCGCGGCCTCCGCTGGTCCCTGGAGGCCCTCCAGAGTCTCTGGAGGGCCTCCAGGGACCAGCGGAGGCCGCGGGGCACCCGGCGCTGGTCCCGGAAGGCCTTCCAGAGGCTCTGGAAGGCCTTCGGGGACCAGCGCCGGCCAGCGAAGGCTTCCCCGCGGCCTCCGCTGGTCCCTGGAGGCCCTCCAGAGTCTCTGGAGGGCCTCCAGGGACCAGCGCCGGCCAGCGAAGGCTTCCCCGCGGCCTCCGCTGGTCCCTGGAGGCCCTCCAGAGTCTCTGGAGGGCCTCCAGGGACCAGCGGAGGCCGCGGGGCACCCGGCGCTGGTCCCGGAAGGCCTTCCAGAGCCTCTGGAAGGCCTTCGGGGACCAGCGCCGGCCAGCGAAGGCTTCCCCGCGGCCTCCGCTGGTCCCTGGAGGCCCTCCAGAGTCTCTGGAGGGCCTCCAGGGACCAGCGGAGGCCGCGGGGAAGCCGCGGAGCAGCCGGCGCTGGTCCCTGGAGGCCTCCAGAGGCCAGCGCCGGTATCGGAGAGGCCCGGCGCTGGTCCCTGGAGGCCTCCAGAGGCCAGCCCCGGCAGCTCCCTCCCTCCCTCGCCGCGAGGCCGCCGCCGGAGGACTCCCCGCCGCCGCTGGATCCGCCGCCCTGGATTAAGGTAAGGGGGCCGAAAGCGGGGGGGGCGGGGGGCGGCCTTCCTTTCTTCCCTCCCTCCTCCCTTCCTTCCTTCCTTTCTTCCTTCCTTCCTTCCTTCCTTCCCTCACTCCCTTCCCTTCCTTCCTTCCTTCCCTCCCTCCCTCCTCCCTTTCTTCCTTTCTTCCTTCCTTCCCTCACTCCCTTCCCTTCCTTCCTTCCCTCCCTCCTCCCTCCCTTCCTTTCTTCCTTCCTTCCTTCCCTCCCTCCCTTGCCTTCCTTCCTTCCCTCCCTCCTCCCTTCCTTTCTTCCTTCCTTCCTTCCCTCCCTCCCCCCTTCCTTCCTTCCTTCCCTCCCTCCCCCTTCCTTCCTTCCTTCCCTCCCTCCCTCCCCCTTCCTTCCTTCCCTCCTTCCTTCCTTCCTTCCTTCCTTCCTTCCTTCCTTCCTTCCTTCCTTCCTTCCTTCCTTCCTTCCTTCCTTCCTTCCTTCCCTCCCTCCCTCCCTCCCTTCCTTCCTCCCTCCCTTCCCTCCCTTCCTTCCTTCCTTCCTTCCCTCCCTCCCTTCTTCCTTTCTTCCCTTCTTCCCTTCCTCCCTTTCTCCCTTCCTTCCTTCCTTCCTTCCCTCCCTCCCTCCTTATGTTGTTATGTGATGCAGAGTGTTGGACTGGATGGGCCACTGGCCTGATCCAACAGGGCTTCTCTTATGTTCTTATGTGACGCAGAGTGTTGGACTGGATGGGCCACTGGCCTGATCCAACAGGGCTTCTCTTATGTTCTTATATGATGCAGAGTGTTGGACTGGATGGGCCACTGGCCTGATCCAACAGGGCTTCTCTTATGTTGTTATGTGATGCAGAGTGTTGGACTGGATGGGCCACTGGCCTGATCCAACAGGGCTTCTCTTATGTTATTATGTGACGCAGAGTGTTGGACTGGAGGGGCCACTGGCCTGATCCAACAGGGCTTCTCTTATGTTGTTATGTGATGCAGAGTGTTGGACTGGATGGGCCACTGGCCTGATCCAACAGGGCTTCTCTTATGTTGTTATGTGACGCAGAGTGTTGGACTGGATGGGCCACTGGCCTGATCCAACAGGGCTTCTCTTATGTTGTTATGTGATGCAGAGTGTTGGACTGGATGGGCCACTGGCCTGATCCAACAGGGCTTCTCTTATGTTGTTATGTGATGCAGAGTGTTGGACTGGATGGGCCACTGGCCTGATCCAACAGGGCTTCTCTTATGTTGTTATGTGACGCAGAGTGTTGGACTGGATGGGCCACTGGCCTGATCCAACAGGGCTTCTCTTATGTTGTTATGTGATGCAGAGTGTTGGACTGGATGGGCCACTGGCCTGATCCAACAGGGCTTCTCTTATGTTGTTATGTGATGCAGAGTGTTGGACTGGATGGGCCACTGGCCTGATCCAACAGGGCTTCTCTTATGTTATTATGTGACGCAGAGTGTTGGACTGGAGGGGCCACTGGCCTGATCCAACAGGGCTTCTCTTATGTGACAATACTGACTTTGGTGGACCCAAGCACTGATTCAGTGTAAGGGAGCTTTGCGTTTGTGTCTTCTAGTGCAATTTTGTTCTCAGATCCTGTATTTACTTCATCAGTATATGGGATAAGGCACTTTCTCAACTGTGCTGCATAATGCAGCCTATTTATTTTGTCCTGTTGGCTCTGTTGGCTCTATCTGCGCCACCTTCATCACTTTCGGGGTGTGGATCCCCCAGTGGAGTGGTCTCCCGACTCCCTCCGCCGGCTGTTTCTGATAGCCCTGCGCCCCCTCTTTCATTTGATATGTGTCCCGTGCGGGTGCCACCCTCCCGCCGGGAGATGCCGCAAAATGAGCCCCCTTGAGGCTTATGGCGGCAGGGCTCGGGGGAAGCGAGCTAGACTGCTGTTCTTTTGAGGGGTTATAGAGTGTTTCGAGCCCGTCCCTGTGGCATCGGTCCCATCATTGTGGGGCCCAGGGGGCCGGCGCAGCGGCACGCTGAAGCAGCCTGTCGGTCACTTCCAGGTTCCTGTCCTGCATCTTGACCGGTGTTATTAGTGACAGGCTGCTTCGGCGTGCCGCTGCGCCGGCCCCCTTGGTCCCACAACGATGGGACCGATGCCACAGGGACGGGCTCGAAACACTCTATAACCCCTCAAAAGAACAGCAGTCTAGCTCGCTTCCCCCGAGCCCTGCCGCCATAAGCCTCAAGGGGGCTCATTTTGCGGCATCTCCCGGCGGGAGGGTGGCACCCGCACGGGACACATATCAAATGAAAGAGGGGGCGCAGGGCTATCAGAAACAGTCGGCGGAGGGAGTCGGGAGACCACCCCACTGGGGGATCCACACCCCGAAAGTGATGAAGGTGGCGCAGATAGAGCCAACAGAGCCAACAGGACAAAATAAATAGGCTGCATTATGCAGCACAGTTGAGAAAGTGCCTTATCCCATATACTGATGAAGTATATACAGGATTTGAGAACAAAATTGTTTCCGGCGGTGATATTTGGGGGATTTTTGGGGACGTCACAGGAAGTGCTGTGAAGTCACTTCCTGTTTCCGGCAGGTGACGCGGGGGAAATGATGTCACAGGAAGTGATGCCACTTCCTGTTTCCGGTGGTGGCATGACGTCACCGGAAGTGACGTCACCGGAAGTGACGTCACTTCCTGTTTCCGGCGGCACCCCCCCCCCCAGTGTCCCTGGCTGGCCTTCAGACATTATGGTCACCCTATCCATGTCTTTTGTCTAAGTTATTTTTTTTAGTTATTACTCTATCAGCAACGAATTCCATTAGTGATTATGTGTTGTATGTATTACATTGTGTTGTCTATTGAAATGTACTATCCATCAGCTTCACTGGGTGGATCAGAATTTTTTTTTTAAGTATTTTTAAAAACTGGAGAGGAGGCTCTGATTCACCTGCCTGGGTCTGTATTATGTAGAATCCTTTCAACAGACTATATGGATCCCACTTGCTTACTTCTAAGAGCTTCATGTTATTTTGAACTCTCTCTTCAACATTCTTTCCCACTTTCCCTTGTGGCGCTTGATCATCGGTCTGATTTTGGTGCACCATCTATGGAAAGAGCCCAACAAAACATAGGTTATAGTAGAGAGTCCCATGTTGGAAGCACTCATGTCAGGATTGCCTGGCCAAAGGTTACCCACTGAGAAGGAATGCTTAGAAGACTCTGAGAAAAAGAATATTCATGCTCTCATAAATCCCATCTGCTGTATCTGATCTGCAAGTTAGCTGATGAAAATAATCTATCTCTCATTCTCATACCCAGAATAACCTTTCCATCTTTTACCTCATCTGTCACAATTCTTTGCACCAGCTGTTAAGTGTTTGCTGTTTTCTTCCAAAGAGGCTCAAGGGACTGGAGTCAGTAACTGTCGAAAAGGAAGTATAACCCACTGAAACAACAGTGACAGCTGCTGAAGCTTCTCCCATCACTGTTATATTAGGTTAGAGTGTGCCAATTCTACAGTAAAAAGGGAAATCTCCCTTATCTAGATATGGGTGTGGGATCAAGAAGCAGGCTAATTTCAAGATATTTCAAGGAATGATACACTAATGTACAAGAGCTTCTGAAAGAAGCAAATACAGGAGTATTTGGAAGGTAGAAAAGGCCCACTCCTCACTTCTGGGTTATGTTGCCTTGAGCTCAGTGGGGGTCCACGGAGTTTGTCTCTAGCGGCCTCCTTGAATCAGGCGGTTGGAGAGGTGCCACAGACATGGCATCTCCAGGGAGACCCTGAAGGGGTTTCCTTTTGGCATGAGGCTTTGCAAGAAACCAGGGGCATAGCGGCAGCTGTTCCTGTCCTTCTTGTGTGCCCCAAAGCTCCTCCGCCATGATCGTCATTACAGCAGTAAGAAGTAAACACCCGACCGCTTGCTCTTTTTTCTCTTAACAAGCTTCTAATGCATCGCTTTCCTATCTCAAGCACAGCAATTCTACTCGGCAAGTAAGTTTGTTTTCAATACCACTGGCTAATGGTCTGTTTTACATAACAACAAAAGGGACAGTTCAAAGGAAGGGAAAGAGGCGGATTCCCCCCCCCCCCCACTTTCCCATGAATGCGGCTTCAAAAAGACAAATAACAACTTTGAGCATTGGCAACAATTTGAATTAGACTGAATATAGATACTCAAATCCACCCGAATTATAATTGAATATGTGTTAATGAGACTACTATCTGGCTATAATATGGTCTGAACAAAAATGAGATATATTTTAGAGAGATTTGTCTTTGCCGCCTGAGTGCAACTGAAATAGCAACAATCAAAACACACGGCTGGAGAAGATTTGGAGAGACAGACTAACTGGGTCTCTGAGTTACTTTTCAACTTGGATTAATAGACTGAGTTATTTGGTAGAGAAAAATGGCATTACCAAAAAAAAATGTTTTATAAAAAAGATATAATGGTTACCATAACGTCTCTAAAGCAAGATCTTAGTTTATTAACTGTTGATAAAAAAGCAAATGGGAGCTTTTATGTTGAAAGCTAGCGAAATCTCAAATCTACATGAGCAGAGCATTAAAGAGATCTCGGTGACGTCTGTGGAATTGGAAATGGAGAGTGATTCGCTGGGAAATGAACAGAAGAAAACCAAAATGGAACCTTATTGTGCAGTTAAAAAGAAGGACCGGAAATCGAGACTGATTGAAGCTTTTTTGAGAGGAACAAGTGGCGTGGGATCCTTACTATTTTACCGAGAGGGATGACTGCACTAAGGAGAGAGAAAATACATCTCAGCAAAAAAATCAAGACGTGGAATTTCAGGAAGAAGGGTCTTTGAACTGTTTCTCTCTCTGTGGCTAAACAGATATGGAATTCTCAACAAGAACTGACATGTGATTTTAAAAGGCCAAGTGAGATTTTTGGGTCATATTAAGTTGCTCCTCCTAGAGCAATAAAGATATAAGAGTTAAAGGATTGAAAAATTTTGAAAAGAATTTTATATAAATAGTTAACTTGGATTAGTTTTTAAGAAGGCAGACAACACAATTATTCTGTAATCTGGTAGATCTGCTCTTAATATGTTTGTTTGGAGAAATTGTTTATACTGAGACAGATAAATTACTATGTTTTTTCCTGCTTATTACTTTTTCTCTCTCTACATTTTATGATATTTTAAATCTGATTTTTTTCCTTTCCGATTGAAATAAGTAAGAAGGATAAAGATATTTGTTTCTTATGTTCATTTTAATGACGACGTTGTTAAAATAACAAATTAGTCTGTATTTTTAATATGGTTAAGTTTAGCCAGTTAGTTCTGTGTTGAGCCTTCTCTGACTTTTTTGTACTTATATGTGCTGAAGAAGAATAGTTTAGACTTGTATTTTAAGTAATAGTTTAGTAAAAAGTGTATAATGAAAGATAAAGATGGTAAAATATAAGGGGAAAATTTAATACTTGCAGGTAGAAAGAATTGGGTATTTCATTTGGAGATAGAAATGTAACTGATATATTTGCATTTTTTTTTTGTTTCTGGTCTCCCACTCTGGTCCACTCCTCCCCCTCTTTAATTCTTCTGTATCTATGCTTATGCTTTTTCTTTTTATAGTTAAAATCAATAAAAATTATAAAAAACAGAAGGTAGAAGAGTAATTGTTCTCAATCTATCGAGGAAGAGTTATAATCTAGTTACAAAGCAAAGTCAGTTTCATTCAACAAAACAGTCAATTACCAATCCCTTAATATTTCTTTTTCATCTCTGCGCGCTTTTTTCCTGCCATGCCATCTTTTTACATTGCTTAAAAATAACAACAGGACATTCATAATACCCATTCCAGATACACAAAAAGACTGATTTAATTGTTTAAAAAAATCAAAGAAAGTTCAATCCATCTCTGTAAATTTGGGGCTCTTTGATGTCATATTATTTTGATTTTCTCTTGTTATTTTGGCCTTTGGTCAAAAATCCCTATACTAATTACTTTGTACATTTTCATTAAAAGCACACACATAAAAAAAGAAACATTGCTGATATAACTCAGAGGGAATCAAGGGAAAGTACTACATTTTTTAAAATGGGGGAGGGGGAATTACCATCACATTTTTGAAAGGTTTCTGGAATTTCTAAAGAACTGAAAAAATAATATCACATTTTTGAAAGGTTTCTGGCATTTCTCAAGAACTCCTATACTTGGACTGTATGCAACCAGAGGGATGTTAAACTGGTTAGCCAAACAGAAAGGCCTCACCAGAATTAATAGTTCCATCCTAAACAGAGTTACACCATTCAAAGCCCATTGACTTCAGTCGTCTTAGAAACATTTAATTCTGCTTAGAATAGCACTGTGAGCTACTTAGCCTCTGATTTGCCTGAAGCTATATACAAACCCTCATTATCTAAGTCAACAGTGGTGCTTATGAAAAGCTATTAGTGACTCACAACCAACTCCTAATCTCAACCTGCAGCCACTTCTCACTTTCCAAGGTTTCCTCCTTGGATTTATGCTAATACTTGCTTGACCATAATCTTGCCAGTAAGAGAACTATTCTCATTGCATGTCCATGTCTTCAAAAGCAAGGAGCAAGTTCCCAGGTTCCAGAAGCCAAGGGCTACAGTAACTGTGGCCCTCACTAACAGGTTGCTGCTACCACTTGGTTGGCTAACCATCTGTCATCTTCTGGTGTTCAAGACAAGCAAAAAGTGGCTACAGAATAGACTTTCCAGTTATAGTACTGTGCCACAGTACTGGGGCAAATTGCTACTAGCCATCACAGACAAAAGAATCTGATGGTCAAGAAAAGGTATGTGATTGATTCCACTCATTCTCTCATTAAGGGGATAAACTCAGTCATAAATGTGGACATTGATCCAACTCACCTACCAGTCCCTGGATCATCAATAAATGGATTCCCTTTCTTTCTTCAGACTGTCTAAAAATATTTAGAGGAATTTCAGGGGCAGCACTACCTGGCTTTGTCTTCAGATGTGATATTTGTAGGGCCAAGAGGTTGCCTGTATGGCAACAGATCCACTAACCATCAGCTCTTCAGGGAGATGCCCCACAAAATGCTTCACCTTCATCCAATTCATAATTCTGTCCTCTCATTCTCTCTAAATTTTCACCTTGCTGTTTCTTCACACATACCTGATCCTTCCCCTGAGCTGGATGGGTCAACTTGTCTGAGCGCTGATGAAACTTTCATTCAGGAGCTAATAGGATGAAACTTCAACAGTCGTTAGAAACATCAATATTTTGCCAAAGGCATTTACTCTCATCATCATTTTGGTGGAAGTAAAGAACTTTGTGCTGTCGCTTAGCTTTGGAATTCACAAGGGGACTATAGTGAGCCAGAGGGATAGATAGGTCAGAACCTTGGTATCCTTCTCTTGTACTACTGCTCTTGTACCATCTTTTTGATGTGTAGATTGCTGCTCTCAGAGAATCTTCCTTCTGGCTAGCATCATTCTCTCCCCCCCCCCTCCCTCCCCCCCTCCTCCATCTGGCAACTGTGATAGCAGGACATGCTTTCCTGTATCTCCATCAATCCTAGTTTAGCTTGCTAGCTAAAGCACGCTATCCTTTCTAAAATGGAGTTCCATATAATAAAGGATTCATATTAGTTTACTAAAATAAAAGGTTTTATGTGAACTTTGTTTCCTTAGCAGCAGTAACGCAAATTCCACTGTGCCATATGCACTTTGCACTTTAACAATTTTAAGCCAAATCATATCCATTGACTCATTCACAGTAGACAGCAAACATTCAATACCATTCCTTAATCAAAGATCATAGAAATTGCATGTTTTATGTTGGGGTCTAGGCATGAGGAGGAGAATCCGATTTAATAGCCGCTTTAATGGTGCAAGTGTGTGCTAAAAGAACTTCAGTTGGTTTCTGAAAGCAGTCTTTTGATATTTATTACAGAGTTAAATCAGTAAGAAAATAGCTCTGGCCTTCTAGGTTCACCTCCATCCATATCCTGATCTATAACTACAGTACTAGTGTTCCTTTTGTTTCTTGTAAATTACATTGTCTTACATCAGACTTGATCACAATAAAGAGCCTCTCTTCAGTCAATACAGTAATGTCAACAGGTGAATGTTTAATTGATACACCCAAATTTACTCAATCTATTTAAATTGTACTATGGATATTTGAAGGGAATCCAGATAAATCAGATAAATTAGTTATTTCTAAATTAGTTACTTTCTAGAAGTGAAGTTCAGAAAACGGCTGTCTTTAGCAGTCACACTACTATGATAGCAGAAGCAAGGGCAGAAAGCTTGAATCCAACAAATATGAAACAGAACCTATTTAGATTAGCAGGTAAAAAGATGGACTTGAAGAAACTTGGGTTCAAAGGCTCTACTGAAGTGTGCACCAAGAATTTTTAAAATTATATTTTTATATTTGGGGCAGGGGGTGAAATGTCTTACGCCTTACAAATCCCAGGAGCAAGGAGTACAGGTCTGCAATAATCTATTATCTTCTTTACAACTCAGGTCCTGTCCAGCATTTTAGGAATTTTATGGCTTTAAAGAGTTAAAATAAAGCACGATGATTTTACTATGCAGTCCTAAGCAGAGTGACACCTGTCTAAGTGCACTGAAATCAAGGGGCTTAAAATAGTGTCACTTTGAATAGGATTGCACTGCTAAAGCACTCACTATACATATTAGTGGGAATAAAATCCTCAATAAAACTTGATTTGAAATATAATAATTATTAACAGGAGCATGGCAAAGGTTCCTATTCTCTAACAGTAAAAGAATTAACCCCCTAACCCCTGGGGGTCACATATTTAATCAACATTTCAAAGTACTTCTGACACAAGCCTATATTTAGCTCATCTCCATGGAGTCCTCATCTTTTTTCCATCTATCAGATATAAACAAAATCTTGTTTCCTAGATGGGCTCAGATCCCAGATCTCCTCTGAACTTAAGTAGCTGTCCTGTACATTTTTACAGGTGTTGGGTGGGGGGGGGCACAATGTTTGAGAATGCTTGCTTCACTTGCTTCTCTCAGTTCTTTCCCCAATATCCTCAATTCAAGGTGCTATTCAAAGCTACTTTTATGTTATTAGGGTTTGTAGAACCTTTTGGGCTCAAGTGCCGTGTTCTACTGGAGAAAGTTGTTCTTCCAGATGTTTCGTTCTCAGCTGCGGAGAACATCCTCAGTGGCGTTGCAGCCGGAGCAGGCGCTCTGACCTTCTTGGCTGCTGTGCACAGCAGCCAAGAAGGTCAGAGCGCCTGCTCCGGCTGCAACGCCACTGAGGATGTTCTCCGCAGCTGAGAACGAAACATCTGGAAGAACAACTTTCTCCAGTAGAACACGGCGCTTGAGCCCGAAAGATTCTACAAACCCTAATGATGTTACCAGCTGTGAAAACCTGAAATCTTTGATACTTTTATGTTAGTTTCTTGATATTAACATTCTATTCTCTTTGTCACCTGAAAGACAAAGAGTAAAATGTGTTCCTCCTTGTGAAATCTAAAATATATTCTTTATACTTCTTGGAGTTATGAATAGGCTGGCACTATGCTGTATTGCAGTGATCCCTCATGTGGTGCCCATGGGCATCATTAGACCCACAAGTATATTTCCTGGCACTCACTTACTTTTTTTTCAAATGAGAGCTAATCCTGGCTTTTTTTCCTACTTCATTAGATGGAGCAGGAGGCACTGGAGAAGAGCCCATGAAAAATGTCTGCAGGGAACACCTGTTTGGAAATTACTGCCTCCATGAGAGGAGACATTGTGTAGAACCAGCCAACATTTTTATGATTGGCTCCAGCTCCCATAGTGCCCATTCCATTCTGTGGCTGGTGGTTGGTTCCCACTTTGTAGGAGACATTTTGTTGTGACACCCACTACTTGTTCTCAGAAACCCAAAACTTCCCACAAGCTCAACAAGGCTGGGGATACTAACTCTATTTCCCCCCCCCTGCTCTTTGGCAAACAACAATAAGGAATATTAATACCTTCTTAGTGAAATCAAGGGGACTTTACATTGTCCTTCCTTGACTCTGTGCTAGGTGCCAGTGGATGTTGTTGCAAACTGATGGCACAGTTCTAGGCACAATTACTTCCTTGTTAGCCCATTGACTTCAGTGGACTCAGAAAGTTGTAACTGGTTAGGACTGCCCCGTGGGTCTTCCATCCAGAATGAATATTTGTATGCATTCTTCTTCTGTTGTAAGAAACCAAACAATTTATTTTTAAACAACAAAGGTTTTAATCTGATCAATGTGGTCCGATTAACTTTATTTGACTCTGCAAGTACAGCTGCTGTTCTTCCTTTGCGCAAACAGCAAACATCTTTCCACACCCTTCAAGTGGGATAGCTCATTTCCTCCAAACTCTGATGGGAATTTAAAAGAGCCATCAATATGTTAGTTCTGTACTCATGAGTGCCCACTGGGGGAAAAAACTCAAGCAACCATTCTGAGCCACTAACCTAACAAAGGAATAACTAGTTAATACTGGCAAGAACATTATTATAGATCACAATGAACATAAAAGAAACTATCAAGATGTTTTTAAAGAATGAAAAAGAGCACAATAATAGAAAAGCCAAAAATAGTAGAATTGCAATAGAAAGATGCTTAAATTTCATTGAGCAATCAAGCAAATTTGGTTATGCTTTCCATATAAAAGGTAAAGGTTGTATCCAACTCTGGGGTTGCATCACAACATTTTCACAGCAAACTTTTTATGGGGTGGTTTGCCATTGCCTTCCCCAGTCATCTACACTTTCCCCCCAGCAAGCTGGGTACTCATTTTACTGACCTCAGAAGGATGGAAGGCTGAGTCAACTTTGAGCCGGCTTTCCAAGCTGCAAAAGAAACTATTAGAAACTCCATGGTTTGAGTCAAGTAAAAGAACCTGAGAATGTATTATGCATTCCTAGTCAATATATCAGACTGTCTTATACTGAGATAGATCATCAGTTCATCTAACTCAGTACTGTCTGTTCAAAGTGTAAGTACTGATGTTGTAACCCACCCTGAGCCTGCTGTGCGAGGGGGGAGGGTCAGAAATCAAATTGTGTGTGTGTGTAATGACAATGTCTTAGTCATGTACCACATTGTACCATATGAGGAATACAGATACTCCCACGTCTGCAGACTCTGTTACCAACTGAACTGCATGGGCTCCCTGTAAGCCCCACCCCCACCTCAGGCTTCTCCTGGTTTGTGAAGACTGAAGCACCAATGATGTGCTATCACTATCATTTGCTTTTCTTTAGCATTTTGAACAGCTGGCAATTTGAGAGCAGTTCTGGAAGTCACCACTTGTAAATGTGCACAAGACAACTTTATGCAATCTGTACCTGTGCAATTAAAGCAGTTCCTAACTTTCTGATGGGACCAACTGCCCAACTGGGAGCTTTCTTGAATCCTGCTTGTGTGCAAGCCCCCTCCCTTTTGCCATGAGGACCTCCTCTTCCCCTCCTCTCCCACCCTTTCCCTTCTCTCCTAAACTGGAGGACTGTCCATTCCATCCTCCCCTTGGTTCAGCATCAGCTCATCTGCTGGATCTCAAGTTTCCAATAAAGTTCTAGGGGCTTTGAATTTGGTCAGCTTTTTCAATTCCTTTTGGGAGACAGAAATACAATTGATCCAATTCCTTAAGCTTTTCAAGGAAATCGATTCCCTCTCCCTCCAACCATTTGTTATAATTAGGTTCCAATCTGACTCCAAACTCTCAATAAGATTTCCACTTCTGAGGCAGGCAGGATGAACCTACACTGTTTGCAATAGTCAAATTCCAGCCAGAACCTTTTTAACACCATGTTGTTATACGCATAATATTTAATATGCATGCTTTGAGACCGTGCTGTGACTAACCTACACTAGCCCTGCTCCTTAGTGCAAACATAAAAAATAAACTCTATTGCTCTGCATGGACATTTATACGGCCCAGTTATGCAGTCTTTACCAATTCACAAATTTCTGTTCTGTGAAGAAGAAGAAGAGATTGGATTTATATCCTGCTCTTCACTACCCCAAGGAATCTCAAAGTGGCTCACAATCTCCTTCCCCTTGCCCTCCCCACAACAGACACCCTGTGAGGTAGGTGGGGCTGAGAGAGCTCTCCAAAACTGCTCTTGAGTAGAACAGCTCTGGAAGAGTTGACTGGCCCAAGGTCACTCTAGAAGTTGCATGTGGAGGAGTGGGGAATCAAACCCGATTCTCCCAGATAAGAGTCTGTGCACTTAACCACAACACCAACTGGCTCTTGCTCAGAGAGCTTGGAAAGCTCCACAGCAATCCTGGGGGTCTGCCTGGCAAGGCTCCCCTTTCCCTGACTCTTGGGAGTATCACCTTCTCTCTTGGAAGTAACTGCTGCCACCAACAAATCTGATAATCTCCCTCTGGAAGGCTTTCTATTGCTGTTTAAAGCTTCGGCATATTTTATATTTTAAAGCTTCCACAATGGGGACCCAAAGCAGCTTACATCCTTTGTCTCTCTTACATTTTATCCTCACAACAACCTGTTGAGGTAGGCCAGGCTGAGAGAGCATGACCAGCCCAAGGTCATCCAGCATGCTTCCATGGCAGAGTGAGATTCAAACCTGCGTCTCCCAGATCCTAGTCTGACATTCTAACTGCTACATCATGCTGGGTCTCACAGTTGCCACTTCTGCTTTGTTCACAGTAGCTAGCACCGGGATGATCTCTTGCAATGTTATGGGTTAGGGATCTCAAACGCAAACACTGCCCCTCCCCTTTACCAGTGTTTTGGAAGCAGGACTGAATAGGCATGGTGTTGATACAGAGATCAGGCTTCAAGCATTCAAAATGCAAGGAAGTTTACACATGGTCTATATAAGGATCCAGTTGAGCAAGGGTATTTAATTTATTTAATTATTTATTGCATTTATATCCCGCCCTCCCCTAGCAGGCTCAGGGCGGCTAACAGCAATTGGCAAAACATAGTATTAAGAACAAAATACAATAAAATCATTAAAACAATTTGACAGTTCAAAGCAATTAAAAATACAGTATAATTTCCAATACAGTCATTAGGATCCAAATGGCGGGTTTCAGTTCTTGTTGAGTGCTGCATCTAATGATGTTATAAAATAATTCTTTGGCGCTCTGAATTTGTACTGGGGTGGTTCCAGTGTCAATGCTGCAGCGTGGTGAGATGGTGGTCGCCTCCCTGTTATTTATTAAATGCTAGTTTAAATAATTCTGTCTTACAGGCCCTGCGGAATTGTTGCATGTCCCGCAGAGTCCTGATGTTTTCGGGGAGGACATTCCACATGGCAGGGGCTGCCACTGAAAAGACTCTTACTTGAGTGGTGGACAGCCATGCTTCTTTTGGCCCAGGGATCATCAAAGGATGAAAACACGCAGTCCTCTTAACTCTGTATTTATACTAGATTAATTTAAAACTAATTAAATTTAATTAATATATATATATATATATATATATATATATATATATATATATATATATATATATATATATATATATATATATATTAAAAAATTAAGAGCCCCATGGCGGAGAGTGGTAAGCTGCAGTACTGCAGTTCAAGCACTCTACTCATGACCTGAGTTTGATTCTGGTGGAAGCTGGGTTCAGGTAGCCGACTCAAGGTTGACTCAGCCTTCCATCCTTCCAACATCGGTAAAATGAGTACCCAGCTTGCTGGGGTGGGGGGGAAGTGTAGATGACTGGGGAAGGCAATGTCAAACCACCCCATAAAAAGTCTGCAGTGAAAATGTGATGCAATGTCACCCCAGAGTCAGAAACAACTGGTGCTTGCACAAGGGACTACCTTTACCTTTAATTTAAATTAGACTAATCTCTCTTAAAGTTTCAACATTTGAAATCCTCAATCACTTTAGTCCTCTGAATTTGGGACCTCTCCCACATTGTCCCTCAACATCTGGTCAAGATGGGATTCCTAGGTAAAGGCCAGCTCCTTCATGGCTTGTACCCATTCAAAAAAGAGAAAATAAAGAGAAGAGAGACGACTTCTCATGTCCTGAGAATGTATAATTTCTCTGGATAGAATCTGTCCCTCCCTGTGGTCAGCCCTGATCTTCCCCATCATCCACAAGGAAGAGACACAGTCTAGCATTTTGGCTGTCCCAGCCTCTGTTCTTTAGGTGTGACAGTCTGGCAGAGTTGTTAGATGGCAAACTTTTTGTGTCACTCCAGCCAGAAACATTTGCATCTGTAAACAATGGCATACCTTGTTTCTGAAGTTTGATATCCCATGGCACCATTCCTCTTTTGGCAGCTATGGATATATGGCTGCGCTCCAATATATGGACAGAGAGCAGACCCAGTGACTGGAGCTGCATAAATGTGATTCCAAGGATGGATGGCATTTCTCCACAGAGGGCAAACAATACCAAAGACTGAAATTTAGCTAGGGCAGGGTACACAGTGGAAGTTGTAATGGATAAGATGCAGAATTTTGGTCATCAATCTGTGTTCAAATCCTGTTCAGCCATGAAATTCACTGAGAGCTTCGGCCAGCCATTTTTTTAGCCTAATCTATTTTGCAAGGCCGTGGTGAAAATGGAATGAATTATATTAATGTGTGAACTCCTTGGAAGATAATTTACAAATGCGATAAGCCCCTGATCTAGAATGTGTGATGAATTTTGCCATGAAAAAGGAATTCTTTAAAAGGTTCCAATTAGGTAGTTTTGCAAAAAAAAAAATCTTTCCACAGTAAAGAATGCGTCAGTAGTACAAAAGTTCAGAAAAGTTCAGTTCAGTTATTTTTGTCTGTTTCAAACCAAAGGACATGGCAAAGTAGCATGACAACATAACTGAGCTAACTCAAAAAGCTGTACAAATGAATTTCAGCAACTGTAAAGAGAAGCACAAACAAGAAAGCCTAAGGCCACTAAATGAGAAGTACTTGAGGAGGTAGCGGGAGTATTGCAGATGGCCACTGTACAGCAACAGACCACAACACCCACTTCAGTTTTGTTTTTAGCTGTAACAGCAAACAGCACTTTCTTTCAGGTAAAGTATTTACCTCAGTGAGCTACCGAAGAGGCAACTCTGCCCAGGGTTTGTGAAAGGTATAAAACAATAATAAAAGATGAAATAAGTTTTTCTCTGTATGCCTCAGACAGCGGGCAATTCTAGATTATAATGAATTATGTTTTCAGTTTTGGAGCACATGTGCATGACTTCAAATTCACCAGAATCCTGTTACATCTGCTGATCAGAGTCCTCAAAGAGTGGAATGTAAGAGCTTGAAAACACACTTGATGTTTGTTGTCTGTTGTAACATGACAATACCACAGCAAACAATGAAAGTTTTGCAAAGCTGATCAAGTAGAAGTATTTACTATAGACTGTCTTTTTTGTGGGAGGGCTTCTAGTGTCCTGGCCCCACTGGTGGACATCCTGATGACACTTGTTTTTTTGGCCACTGTGTGACACAGAGTGTTGGACTGGATGGGCCATTGATCTGATCCAACATGGCTTCTCTTATGTTCTTTTGTTCTAAGAACAGCACTTTCCTTCTCCATGATGCTCACCTGGTGCCTACTGCACTCTTTTTAAAGATACTGGGCCAAAACTTGTCTTTCTACTTAGGCTTTTAACTAAAGGGGCCAATCTTTTACAATAGTTGATCTCTAAGTAATATCTAGTCTGCTTTTCACCTGAGATCTCTATAATGAGGATCATTGGTAGTGCTACATGTTTTGTGCTGTATTTATGCTCTGGCTGGGTTTTGAATGAATGGCCTTTTAACAGTTTGCTAGTTTTATTAACTATCAAGATGGCCTAAGCTGCCTCAAGCAGGTTCTCTGGAGAGGTGGCATATACATTTTAATTGAATAAATATAAGATAATACAAAATCAGATATTAACTAACTGTTTGGGGGTATACTGGTGATGTGGACAACAGCAGTGATGATAGTGCGTTCTGGGGCTGCAAACAACTAGGAGTCCATCCAGCCCAGCAACCAGCCAAGGGAGGATTGATGAGGGTGGGGAGGGCTGCCTGCTGGGGAAGAATGCCAGAGCCCATACTCACCAGGGAATGCTGCAGGGCTGGCAGCAGCTGTGAGTAAGTAAGCACAGCTGGTCAGCGTGTGGGGGAAAGGAAAGAAGGCTAAGGGAAAGGACAAGAACCAGCTGTAAGCAAGCACAGCTGGCCAATGTGGGGGAAAGGGAAAGAAGGCTGGCAGAAAGGTCAGGACCAGAAAGGTAGGACCAGAACCAACGGATTGAAATTAAAATCAAATTCCAGCAGGAACTGAGAAGGAGAAAACAGGACCACATGGCCAGCTTCTCCGGGGTTGAGGGACTTGTCAGTCTGGCAGAGCCTGGCCATCCAGAAGGGAAAGCCAATGAGTCTGGGGAGGCTCTGACCCTGGGGGAACTTCAAATGGTGATGCCAGGGAGAAAAAGGGGCAGCATGCTGAGAGACTGGAGAGCATCTTGGAGCCATAGGGGAGAGGGAACTGGGTGAAAATCACCCCTCCCCCTTTCTGTCGTTGTCTGAGGCTGACCACAGGCATGTTGGAGGAAAAAAGAGAACCCTGGAGGGTCCAGCCTTACCAGACTCACCCCCAAAGTCCCCAGACTCTGACACTAACATTAGTTTAATAAACAATCCTGTAACAACATTTCACATTACTTAATGTTTGACAGTCCCACTGTCAGAGGAAAGTCTTGCATGTTACAGCTCTGAGGAGTTCATTGAAGTCTCAGTGCACGATCTTAAGGCGCCTGATGCAGCACTCTTGTTAAAGCTAAGCAAGTTAGAATCTAATCACATGAGATCTTTGGGGAACCTCCTCCACCTCGAGTTCTGTAAATGAAAGGCAAGACATCAATCAAATGGTTAATAATTTTAGCCCAGTTTTAGGTGAATTCCAATACAGATCCCTGAAGACTGATGGAAATTAAAAGAGAGTACCCGGTAAGTCAAATATACCTTATACTTTCTGTGAGTGATGGCTAAAGCTTTCAGATGGAGAATTTCAGAAATATCCATGTTTTGCAAGAGAGAAAGCTGAACATTTAACCGCTTCTGAAAGCTTTGTAATGCTCAAAGGAAAATTATGTGTTAATTGGCTGCTCAGTAAATCATATAGTAGAACTATTAACCTGGAGATTTATATTTTCCTCTACTTCAGTGAAATGGAAGCAAGAGAATACTTTGATGTGCTTACGGTGGACTGGAGGATAAAATAAGGAGCAGACCTTTATCTTTGCAATGGAACTGTAACTAGTAGCCAGAAGGACTTTTATTACATTTCTTAATTACCTGAATAGTGCCTGAAAATTACCACAGCTGGAGTCTCTGCTAAACAATAGCAATGAATCTCAATGCAATTGTATCTGGTATGTAAATACTGTCCTTGCAGTCTAAAGGACTTAAATCTGGCAGCTGAGCTAATAAAGGTGTCCATAGCAAGACATTAGCTGTTATTACTTGTGTTGGGACTTTGCCTGGAGGTGAATTTGACAGTTGGTTAGGACATTAGACTGCAATGGCAATTTCTAAGGTCCACTTATACTTTTGTGTACTATTTGATTACTGTCCCTTTTTAGAATCAAACTAGGTCTTTTTAAGATGTGCATGAGCCACAGGTCAGTCCTACATAAATCCTGTCTCATTAAACATTTTCATTACGTGTACTATGCCGTTCACATGCCAGCAGTACACTGGCCAGCAAAAATATCAATACTGTGCACAAGAAATAAATATATAACAAAAATTTATAGACTCTGTGTCAATTATTAGAACATTCTGAGATACCAAATTACACAGTAAAATAATTACTGTGTAATGTGGTATCTCAAAATGTTCTAATAATTGACACAGAGTCTATAATTTTTTGTTATATATTTATTTCTTGTGCACAGTGTTGATATTTTTGCTGGTCTTCACTGTGTAGCCACTTGCTTTTCTTCAGCAGTACACTGGCCAGCAGACCCATCTAAATCAGGCCTTAACAGTCAAGTGGAGTTGAGTGAATTGGCTGTAATCTTAAACCCACTGAACTGTCAACAGTGCATAGGATCTGACAAGCTTTGAGCAGTGCATTTGCCAATGCAAAGCTGGGAACCCTAATAAAGAAGTACTTCCTCAAAGAGATTTATTTTATTATATTTATATCCTGCCCTCCCCTAACGGGATCAGGGCAGCTAACAACAATTTAAAAACAGAGAAATAAAAACAATCACAAAATCATTTCATACAGTTACAATCCCTAAAACCTAAGATGGCATCAATATTACTAATTATTATTTAGTGCTACATGTATTGATGTTGCTGTATGTTGTTTAGCACTCTATGTTTTTTCTGGGTTAATGGGTTAAAATGTCAATGCTGTGGAATAGTGGTTGCCTCCTCGTTAGATATTAAAAGCCAGCTTAAACAATTCTATCTTGCAGGCCCTGCAGAACTGTGGCAAGTCCTGCAGGGCCCTGATGTTTGTAGGCAGGGGTCGTTTTGTAGAAAAATAGGTGGCGGAGCTCATTAGCATAACTCATTAGCATTTGCTGCCTCCTCAGCCAAAAGCAACCCAATGCAAGAAGGGAGAGCCCTGGGCGAGCAAGGCCCACTTCGGCTGGCTAGAGATCCAGTCAGCCCAAGCAGCCCTTGCTCGCCTGGGGCTCTCCTGGGCTCCCCCCCACCCCAGTCAAAAGACCAGCAAGCTACCTGCCACCCAAAATCACAAAAGAGGTGGCATGGGCTTCTCCAAGGGTTAGTAAGGGCTGCTGGGGGCATGGCAAAACCCCTGGTGGCTGGCTGCCTGCCTGCTCTCCGAATCCAGGGATTGTTATGCAGCTGCACCTACTATTCAATGGACGGTAGGTGGGGAGGAAGAGGGGGAACCCTCAGAATGGTTCAGGAGCTGTGCTCCTGTGAGCTCCTGCTGAATCCAAGGCCTGTTTGTAGGAAGGGCATTCCACAGGGCAGGGGCTGCTACCGAAAAGGCTCTAGCTCTAGTGGTAGACAGCCAAGCTTCTTTTGATCATGCTCCTATTGTTAATATGTCAATAACCAGCAAAACAAATGCAGGAAACATGGGACAATAAAGGTCAATTGACTTCAAGTCCTGTAGATTTATTTTATTTTCCCCCTTTTTTGTTTCAGAAACATGGTGGATGAAATTCTCTGTAGAACCTCAAGTGCTTGTTTTTCTACCACTGGACAGATCAAAAATGGGTGGTGTTGGTAGAAAGTTCCATCAAGTTGGAACCAACCTTTGGTGAACTCATATGGTTCATTCAGGGGTGGTTTGCAATTACCTGCCTCTGTGTAGACGCCTTGGACTTCCTTGGTGGTCTTTCATCCAAGTATTCACTAGAGCCAAACCTGCTTAGCTTCCAAGATCTGACAAGTTCAGGCTAGACTGGGCTTTCCATGTCAGGACTGCTTCTGAGTTACCATAACCTAAATGCGCAGAAGGAGGTTGTCAATGCAAAAAACATGTGGCCAAACTGATTTATTCCAGAGAGATGAGTTATACTAATTTTGATGCTCAGAGGACATGTTCTTAACTTGTTTTGGGACTCTCACCTAAGGGTAAACTCCTTTCTTATTCAGATTTCTTGATTAGCCCAAAGTTATGTAGGATCTTTATGCATTCACGATTCAGCTGCCCCTTTTCAATGGCATTGCTGGGTCATCTGCTAAGGATCCCTTTTTCAGATTGATTGTGTCCCTGCCCCCTCCAGTCAGTGGACTCTCTTGTACATATTCTCCTATAATTTCCTTATGTGCTCCAGTATAGGCTAAAATAGATTAGGCCATGCCTTGATAAATGGACTATGCTTCCTCTAGTGACATTAGAGCAAAAGGCTCAATTCCTCTTAGAGGATTCTGATTCCCAGTGTACTTATTTTGTTGCCTGATTTCTAGAGGCTGCAGAGAAGTGTTGAAGGGAGGTGTTTTTGGATATGGGTATTTTTTTTCTTTTGTTGTGAAGACCTTGGTCTAAGAACAGGGGATGTTAGAAAAAGGAGGAGACTATCAGATGATACATGCAACAGGTGGCAATGTTATAATGTCTGATTTAGGCCCAACTGAAAACTGCAGAGAAAGAGAGAGGAAGCCCTGGTGTTGCTTCAGAGATGATGGCTTCAGAAGCCCAAGAAGCCATTTTGGTGCCTCATGTAGCAACTCCACCTACATGCCTAAAAGCAAGCAGCTGTGAGTCTAAGCAGTCTTGGCAGCTTTGAAAACAGTCTAGCCTGCATGTGCATCTGTCTTCTAGACTAGAAGAAGATCTGACAGCAGCTGAATATGCATCCGCTACCACCTCCTGGGACTAAGATCCCAGTCACCTGTCCCAAAGCCTGGGTATTATAGTGTTAGCATTGTTTGCCTTGGGATATCGGGCTGTTAGCTTAGACTGCAGAGCTCTGGTGATAAAGTCTGACACCAGCTGACTTGGTGTCAAAGGTGTGGCCTAATATGCAAATGAGTTCCTGCTGGACTTTTTCTACAAAAAGCCTGGTGTGAAATAATGATGCGGTCAGGGGATGTGACCTAATGTGCAAGTGAGTTCCTGCTGAGCTTTTTCTACAAAAAAAGCCCTGAGTAAGGTTTAGCACTAGGGCCTAGAAGCCTCCTGATTTGGGAGTCAGGTAACACAAGAGGGCCAATCCCATTCTACTATCTGTTAAAAAACTTGCAGATCTGTTGAAAATTCTTGGCAATTTGTTGCTGTGAGAGGTCATTAGATTAGCAATATGTGATATCAGATCTTGAGAATCTGGTATATATACAAAGTACTATCCATACTCATATCTCCAAACTTTCCTCTGAATGTGATGGACAGAAATTTCCATAGAATTCTTAAGGTCAATCTCTTGCTTCTTTTTAGGGCTTCCAGCTCTGGGTCAGGAAATCTTGGGAGATTTGGGAGTGGAGTCAAGTGGGAATGGTCCTGTCAGGATATAATGCCACAGAGTTCACCTCCAAAGCAGCTATCTTCCCTGGGGAACTGACCTTTGTTGTAATTCTGGGAGATCTCAAGCTCCCACCTGGAGGCTGGCAACCCTATTTGTAGAATCTGATCTATTGCAAGATTAAAATAATTTTTCTATGAGTTGAGATCAGACTTGAAAAGAAATAGGAAAAGCAGAAGTTGCCTTGATCTATGACTACTATTTGTAGATGAAAGAGAAATCCCACTCTGGGCTGACCAAAACCACCAAGACTCAGCAACTGGTTTATTCTAACAGACTTCAGCTAAATATGAGTTGAATGTCTTTCAAGCCAAAAACCTTGGGGCCTGCAAAAGTAGAAGCTGAAAATAAGTGAAATGCAGCATTAATAGTTGAGCCTTGAGGACCAGCTTCTTTTTCATCCCATGTGACCATATAATCTGTGCAGTTTATAAAACTTTAACCTGTCCAGGTGTTGACAGTGAATGAAAGAATGAATAAGAGCATGAATGGAGGTCAAGAGAAGACCAGAGACAATCGTAGAGAAGAGACCACCAGCAGGAAGGTTCCCAGATGACATCTCTCTTGCTGATTGAAAAGGGCCATTGTCAGCTCCCTATCAGGAGAAAAGGGAAGTCGTGGAGGCCATGAATGTTATCAAAGTTTCAGAACCGCTGTGAGTCAAGATCACCCCATTAGATCATCAGGTTGTGAGGAAAGACTCCCTGAGAGGCCAGGATAGGCAGAGAGAAAGAAGAATGGACTATAAAAGCTGAGGACACTTGAGGCAAAGAAGCCACTTATGAGGAAGCAGCCCTCCCTTGAAGCTCTCTCCTGACCCATCAGCACCAAAGGTTAGCCAGACATTTGGGTGAATGGGAGTACAGGTGAGTATGTGAATCTGGTAGTGTGTGTGTGGCCACCGTGGGTGTATTTTTCAGTAGAGGTGTAAGTTTTGAACATGGTAGTCTGGTAGTCTCCCAGACGAGAGGAGGTGGATAGAAGACCAGACCTCTGGCTTGTCTCAATTTGCTTTGGGGCAACTTTTGGATTTGTCATAATACTTAAAAGACCAAAAATCTAGAATATTGGAATCACCTGCTTCTGGATTCTTGAGAAGGAACTAATATTTCAGCATGCATTCAGTGGTCTAGGAGCACGGAAAGAAGAAATGCATAACAAAAGGTATTGAGACTACTATGGAATTCAAGATGTCTCAAGTCAGAGACATTTGATATCTAGTGCAGGGTATAGTTGCTCAAACGCCTTCCAGTTAGTCTCCACTGGATCCCAACCAATAACACTCCTTTGCCCTTTGGCAGAATAATACAGTTAGCCAAGGTGTCCAGGCATAAAGAAATAATTTGCTCATCGTTCAGATCTGATTTCCTCTTTCCGTTTGGCTCATGCCACTCAGATTCCATGCAACCATCACATAAAAGCAACTCACATGATTCCAAGACACCCTCCCCCCAGCTTGACCTAGATAGCCAAAATACTGACCCAGTAGTCATTTCCCTCCTAGTAGTGTATAGTTGTGTGTGTGACCTAGACAATTACAATACTGTGGGCAGTCCCCTCTTAGCAGTGTATAGGGACTAATTAGTTCTGTGAACATGCAAGATGTTGTTAAAGGATGTCATGTACAGTTTATCCATCTTGAGAGCATCTGTGTAGGCAGCTATGTAAACACAACTTTATATTAATAATAGTCATTCCATTCTCTGCATGTTTTCTCCCAAGGAAAGCACTTTGGAGGGTCAAATTTTGAGGAAGCTGATCAGGGCTCTAGGACAGGGGTGGCCAACGGTAGCTCTCCAGATGTTTTTTGCCTACAACTCCCATCAGCCCCAGCCAGCATGGCCAATGGCTGGGACTGATGGGAGTTGTAGGCAAAAAACATCTGGAGAGCTACCGTTGGCCAACCCTGCTCTAGGACATGGGGAGGGGCTCCTGCCATCACCCCACACCATGTTTTCTGTCATGAAATGGGCCCAGTGGGGTAAATGCTTGAACTTGCAGCTCTACCACAGAAAAATGGCAGGGGGTGAAAGTAGGAACCCCTCCTCCACCACACTGTGTTCCTGAGCTGAATTGGGCTCCTGCAGTACTTTTGAATTAAGTTTTCATGGGCAGCCTGCTGCGTCCCTGTGGCAGTTATGTGTAATGTGGACCTAAGAGTGGGCTTGCTAAAGGTGGCAAGAGAGTTTGTAGCAGAGACAAGATCTGAAACAACTTTTAGAGTTGCCAGCCTCTGAGAGGGAGGGGAGGGGCTGGAGAGCTCATGGAATTGCAACTGATCTCTAGGCTACAAAGATCCCCTGGAGGAAACGGCAACATTGAAGGGTGGACTTAATGGCATTATACCCAGCTGAGGTCCCTCCCCTCCCCAAACTCTGCCCTCTCCAGGGCTCTACCTCTAAATATCCAGGAATTTCCCAACCCACAGTTGACAACTTTAGTTCTCTAATTGTGCAATATTGGGGAAGAAATTGTCAAGAGGCATGCCTTCTGCTATCACAGTGCTACAGGGAGCTTGCTGGGTGTTGCTTTTGATTCTGTGATCTTAAAGGGTTAGGAACTCTTCCTGTTTTGGAATCTCACAGAAACAGCCTTCCCCCCTCCCTGCCATTTTTCTTTCTCTCTCTTTTGCACAGGGTCCTACACCTGCTTTTGCAGCACTGAACAGCTAGTTGGAGTTTCTGCCTCAAGCAGATGGATAGTTTTTCATGCCAGCCATTTCAGCTGCAATAAACTCTACAGCAGACGTGCGACTAAAGCAATGGGGTTCCCATGTGAGCAACAGAGCTGCTTTAAATAAAATATCGGCCAGACATTAAACTGAGAGGTGTGCTGAAAGTCCACCAATGTGAGGGCCATCCTTGCCTTTAGTTTTCAAACAGTTACAAGGTTTCTAGAAAGCATGAGGCCAATTGGTACAACACTTGTTATAATTGCAGGTTTTGAAAATTCTAGCACAACTATTATAGTGCAATCCTAAACAGACTTACATCCCTCTAAGCCCATGGATTTCAACAGGCTGACAAGGATGTACCTCTGCTTTGTAATGCCCAGTGGATTCCTTACCAACTAACTAAAAGACTGTTGCTATTTGTGTCATTGTAATACACCTACATTTATTAAGAACTGAAAACACTCTTAGGGGAGAAAGATTAAAAACAAGTTGTGAACTTTGCATTCAATATATCTGTGCATTTATGGGACAAAGCCGTCTTTTGCTGGGAACTTGCTGTGATTATGATTATGTTAGTAACCTTACATAACACTGTGATTCTTACTTTGCAATGCAGTTCACTGTTTTGGTCCAGCCATTTGTATGAAAATGGAAGGGTCTTGTTCTTTTTAAAAACTATTTTTCTGGTATTGATTATCTGTTTGTTGTTTTCTCTTCTCTGAAATGTTGCTGCAATTAGATCTCCGTTTATTAAGAACTGAAAACACTCTTAGGGAAAAAAGATTAAAACACATGGAGGGAAAGAAACCCAAGTTTCCAGAAAAATCTGAAAAGTAAAAAATATATATATGGAGGCAGGATTCAATTCCCCCAAAAAGAGGAGTGTGGCCCCTTGCACATAATGTTCCTTCAGTAATTCAGCCTCATCGATGCCTGACTGATGGCAGGCAGAGATGGCGGATGAGCTGGACACAATGTTGCCCCTAGGCTGGCCAGTTCCCAGGTGGGGGTAGGGAATCCCCTGCTTTTGTGGGCTCCAGCCTGCCATTGGCCACCTGGCCAGTGGAGGAAACCCCACTCCCAACAGATGTCCCTGCACATCATCAGTGACGTGCTGATGTCTCTTCTGAAACTGATGTCATTGTGTTGTGATGTCAGGGGTGACACTCTATTTATTGAGCAAAACTCTATAATTTCTAGCCATTTTTACAATAGAGTTTTGCCCCAAAAATTGAGCATCTCCTCGACGTCACCAAAGCAATGATGTCTCTTCCCTGCCTTCTTCAGAATGCCCCAAATCCCTCTGCTGGCAGGAGGAAGGCACCTGGTAACCCTCGCTGTCCCCCACTACTGCCTGAGTCACCAAGGCAGAAGTTATACAGGCAGGCAGCCACTCTGCCTGTGGTGTGTGAGCAGGGCTTTTTTTTTAAAGCAGGAATGCGCAGGAACACAGTTCTGGCTGGCTTATTGTCAGGGTGTGTGGCCTAATATGCAAATGAGTTCCTGCTGGGCTTTTTCTACAAAAAATGCCCTGCATCTGAGTCAGTGGTGATGAGGCTGGAGAATGAGTGGGAGATGTCTCCCACTGCCAACACCCCACTGTGTAAGCTGTAGAGGAGAGTGAGTTGTCCCTTGCTGCTCCCGCCACAGCATGATCTGTGGAAGGTATGGGAGGAGTTGGAACCATTACTGCTGCCCCCCACTGTCACATGAGCTGTGGGTGTGGGTGTGAGGAGGGGCAGGAGCCCCACTCTTCCTGCCACTGCTGTGTGAGCTGAGGAGGAGTGGCAATGCAGGTGGGCAGGGAGGGGAGGCTCAGGAAATCAATGAGTTGGTGATCTGAGGTGGGGGAGATGGGATGGACCCACAAGTCTCACAAGTCCTCCACTTGTTTTGTCTCATGTATATTTTGAGGGGAAATTGGGAGAGCCTACTAAGCCAAGGCAGCCTAAGAATACTGCAAAAAGTTAAAAACATGTGCATAAGACTTGCACATGTGGAAGACTTGTACCTGCCAGAGTTGGAAAGGAGATTGAACCAGTGGACCTCCTTGTGATGAGACTTCAGGGGAGAGGGGTAGCATGGTTCTGTCTACTGATTAACCTGCACCTGATCAGGTTATAAATGCTTCAACGTCAATTCTGGGTCTTGGTCTGGGCAAATTTAACCTTGGTTTGGTGTGGCCAGCTTAGATTCTTCCTGCATCTGACTGTCTGCTTCATCCCTGCTTCCAGCCTACCATATGAGGCTAAGGTGGTTTGACCTTGAAAAAATCAACTGAACTATTTATGGTTTCACTTGAATGAAAAATCTGAGTGGCAGATTCAAGTGACTCTCTTGCACCCATTTGTCTACAATATAGTGCGGGTTGGACAGCAGACTAAATTTTGAACTAACAGAAGGAGAGGTGTAATTTCCACCAATTTCCCTTCCAGATGCTGACCCCCCCCCCCCATTTGCTCCTCGTGCCATAACTGGGTATACCCTGTCCCCTAAGGGCCATATTTCAGGGAGATCAATTGGCTACAGTGAGAGGACATGATGAACAGGAAAGTTTGTTCTGCTGACAGAAGCATCTTCTCTTAGCAGAATATTTAGACTGGACCCAACCTATAGACACTAGGCAGTGAAAAGGTGTTCACATCATTTGTAGAGATAAGTTTAATGGTGGAGTGTTCAATATGCTAAGTGCCAATAGAGGTGAACCAGTGGTGTAGTGGTTAGAGTGCTGGGCTAGGACCAAGAAAGACTGGGTCCATATCTCCACTCTGCAGCTCACAAAGAGACGTTAGTCAGCCACTCATCTTCACAGGGCTGTGGTGAAGACCAAATGGGAACAAGAAACTCTGTATGCTGATTTCTGTTCCTTAGAGGAAGGTTGAGATAAACATCTAATAAATAAAAGAGAGGTGTTTTAAAATGGGGCAGTTGTGTAGGAATGATCTCCCAAGGAACAGATTTTGTGTAATTATCTTGAAATTCTTTTTTTTTTAACAAACTCAGCAGGATATCATTAATATAACTGACACTGAATAGAAAAGTGTTGAATCACTGCCAAATGATAACAGGGTAATTAAACACATGTAAAATTTGGGCTTCTTGCCAAAGAAATATTAAAGAAATGTGTGTGGGACAGAGCTCCAACTACCATGTGGTAAACAAACACACAAAAACTTTACCCCAAATATGCCCAGACATATTTTGTCTAACATATATATGAAAACAAGCTATGAAAATGAGCACAAAAACAACAATGTTTAAAACAAAATTTAAGTGTGACAACAGGATTTACACCTGAAGGCAATTCATTTAGAGTAGTAAAAGATTTAGGGTTACTGCACACCTCTGAACGTGGCAAAAGCTTGCTCAACAGAGAAGGGGCATCGATGTTCCATGTGATGCAAATAAGCGTTTGAATATTTCTCTATGGGTGAGTGCAATATTTAGATACTGTTTAGCATACTTTTTGTATTAATATACAAACAATCTGATGTTTTTATGGTATGAACAGTTAATAGTTTGTATTTGATTGTAGAAATTTGATAGCATCTTTACTCTGCACTGCTTGGAGAATTGAGCACCACAGGAGCCTATTATGGACTCTAATTACAAGTTTATTGGAGATATTTAAGAAACTGGACCCTAGACAAAGGAGATATACAAAACAGAGCACTTGACCAGCAATCCATTGGGCTATCAACTCCACAGATTGGACTACTATCTTCGGTACTAAAATAGCAACCACTTTAAGGAACCAGTGACTACAGTATATTGGTAGTGTGGAGCTTATGTATGATTAATGCATTGTGTATCATGCTTTGTATATGCTGATAATGTAGACTGTGACTGTATGTAATAGGAGACTACAAATATAGCAAATACTAGTTTGATAATAATCACTTTAATTCATTTATACACAATAGCTATAAACTATTTACATGATTATTATGTCGTCATATAGCTTGTGTTTCCCATGTTTCCACCTTTTGGTAGATTTTCTGAATTGGACCTGGCAACTCTGGTATGGGATCATAGGAGATCAGATAAGGGAAGCAAGGCAATAAATGGCTCTGAAGGTAAAGACAGAGTTTGTGCCGGATCTGAAGAGAACAGTCCATGCTGCAGTGAGTCCTATATTACTCCTCCCCTTTTCCTCCTCAACTTTTATTTCCAACCTAGTTTGATTTCTTCCAATGATTTCAGCGTTCATATTGACAGTCCCTCTGAGCTACCCATGAGCAGTCAGCCCTGTAGAAAAAGTGTGATGGGGAGTAATAGTTGATGACAGTTTTTATCTTCAATTGTTTATTTGCTCCTTTAAAACTCAATCACGCAACATTCTGGGAAAAGAGATGGCAGTTCCAGGTAAGGATACTTCAGAACTGAAGTGTTTTTAGTTCCTGTTTGTTGTGTTGTTAAAAAAAAATAAAAGTCAGCTTTATCAGCACTTTACCAACACTCCCTGCCTTTCCCCTGACAGGGGTATAACAAGAATAACAAAGTGGTCAAGGGTTGCTACCAGTTCTGGGCTGGGAAATTCATTGAGATTTGAGGGTGGGGCCTGGGAAGGCCACAGTCTGGGGAGATGAGGTAGCTCAGCAGGGATATGGTTCATATGAGAAGACAAAACTCACTGGAAAAGAAATGCTAGGTGAAGCTGAAGGCAGCGGGAAAAGAGGAAAACCCAAGATGGACTGACTCAGTCAAGGACACCACTGCCCTCAGTCTGCAAGACCTGAACAAGGCTGTTAACAATAGGATATTTTGGAGGTTGTTAATTCACAGGGTCATCATTAGTGAGAAGTGACTTGACAGCACATAACACACACATGCCCTGAAGCTGCCATTTTCTCCAGGGGAACTGGTTTCTGTAGCCTGGAGATCAGCTGTAATTCCAGAATCCCATGCCCCACTCTGAGAATGGCAGGGCTTTTTTTGAGCAGGAACACGGCAGTGTACATCCAAGAAATCTTACATAATTGTAATAAAACTTAAAATCATAAAAGTATACAACAATAAATTACCAATCAGATGCGATAAAGTGCCAAAATAAGCCACTACCAAGGTGGGGGGGGGGGAGGCAGGAGAAACAGGAGTGCCAGCCAAGAAGAAAACCATCACTATCCTCAACCAAACACCTGGCAGAACATCTCTGCCATTCATGCCCAACAGAACTGGATTAAGTTCCACAGGGCATGGATATCACTTGGCAGAGAGTTTCACCAGGCTGGGGCCAAAGCCAAAAATGCCCTAGCCTTTGTTGAGGACAGCCAGATGTCTCTCGTCTGGAGATCAGCAGCAAGTTCTTAGCAGCCAAGTGTAACACCCTTTGTGGGGGTGGAATACCAGGAGAGGCAGTCCCAAACATACAACTAATGCAAAATAATCCATTTTCAATTCTCTATCAGGTTATATTTTGCCAGGTTTCCCCTTCCTAAGTATTAAAACCTCTGGTAAGGCTTAGTTTAATCACAGAAGCCAGTTCTGGTTCGTTTTTAAAATATTAAACCATTTATTCCTATCAACTGAGATATTTTGCCAGTCTACCTTCCGCCTCAGTATGTAAGCCACCTGGTATTCTCAGCCTTTATTAGAAACTCCGTTCCCATTGTCTACCAGCATTTTTCAGTCTTCATCAATCTGTTTTCATACTATTGGCACATCTCCAAATCTCTTTCCATTATTGATGAGCTCGGACGAGAAGAGTGACTACAATTCCACAAACAAACTGTTAAGAAAACTGGAGCCATATTAATTTGCTAGCGTTCGAACTCATTGTCTTCATCACCTTGCATTCTGTTCCAGAGCTCCTTATCACAGTAGGCAGAGAGATAGAGCATGTATGGAAAAGTTTGTCTTAATACATCAATGACATTTTTGCAGCTTATGTAATTCCCTTGTGCAAGCTTGACAAAGTAATTTTTGCTTTAACAACCTCTCACCATGTGGGAAAATTGGAAGATGCCTGCTGCTTTGTGGGATGTAGTTTGAAGTTGGATCTCTTTTCTTTGCATTCCTCCACACAGACACGTACATATCTCTAGTGGGGACAGGAGGGCTCCACTCAACAACTAGCCAAGTCTAGGCTATGCCATTATATGGACAGTGCCACTTTGGGGGAATAGAAAGCTACTCTCTGGAGATTTCTAATCTGTAAGCAAATAGTTGTTCTTGCTGATGTTGCCACCCAGAGCTTTTTTTGTAGAAAAATGACAGCAGGAACTCATTTGCATATTAGGCCACACCCCCTGACATCACCATTGCTTCACACAGGGCTTTTTTGTAGAAAAAGCCCAGCAGGGACTCATTTGTATATCAGGCCACACCCCCTGATGCCAAGCCAGCCGGAATTGTGTTCCTGTGCATTCCTGTTCAAAAAAAGCCCTGCTGCCACCATACAAAAGATTGCAGCTTTGATCCCAAATGTCAACCCACCTCAGCTATGGACTTTTTAAAATTAATGTTTGGGGTTGCCTGGTGTGGCTTTGAATATATCAGGAGCTTTTGGAGGTTGGGGAAGGTGAAGGAACTCAGTAGGGTACAATGCCATAGAGTCCATCCTCCAAAGCAGCCATTTGCTCCAGGGGGAACTGATCTCTGTCATCTAGAAATGAAATGCAATACCAGGAGATCCCCAGGCCCCACCTGGAGCTTGCCAGCCCATTTAATGTTGCATGGAAACTACAGGGAAATTGCTTGATGCTCAAACACCTTCAGTATTCCAGCTCCACAGGGGTCTTCAGAGTAATTTGGGAATATTGCCCCCTTGCTGATCCAGAGTACAACCACCTCCAGGCCAAACTGACTCCTCAGTACTCAAGATTTGTCATTGGCCAATAGCACCATAGCCTTGGTGTAACCAGTTTGGTGTAGTGGTTAGGAGCATGGACTCTAATCTGGGAGGACCGGGTTTGATTCACCACTCCTCCACATGCAGCTGCTGCTGTGACCTTGGGTCAGCCACAAGTTCTCTCAGAGCTGTCCTCTCAAGACCAGTTTTTGAAAGAGCTCTCTGAGCCTCATGTACCTCACAGAGTGTCTGTTATGGGGAGAGGAAAGGGAGATTGTAAGCCACTCTGAGACTCCAAGTGAAGGGCAGGGTATAAATCTAATCTCCTCCTCTTCTTTGCCAGGATTGTGCTTCAATTTATTGGCCTTCATGCACATCATTATCTCCTCCATTTTATACACACAGCAGATCTTTATATGGTACAGCTGTGTCCATTGCCATCCAACAGCTGCTCTAAGAAATTTTTGAACATGTCTTGAAATTGTATAATTTGATGGAAAGCATTTCTTCTATGCTGGCTCACTCAGTCTCTTTCATTATTCACCTTTCAATTAAACTTTTTTTTCTTGAAAGGGTAATACTTTATGTAATACTTTTTTAGCCCTGAGTTTGACAATTTCAACAGTCAAAATCTGTTTAGTTATCAGACAGAGGAGTTCTATTATTTATGGGTACCTCTTGGCATCACTTGTTCATACTGCTTTATAAAATGATCCACAGAAGAGTAAGATTGTGGTGTTATTTAATAATAACTACTTGGGGTTGACAAATTTCTAAGCAGCTGATGTGACATTTGTTAATGACACTTGCCAAACCTTTGTTGATGCTCTGGCATGCCCCCCTTGATCCAAATAATGTTTTAATTGAGAAACTGTTATTTAAAACCATGGCTTGAAAAGGTGTGAGGCTGAGTTTCTTGTTATGTACTGGATTTTTATTTTGGTTGTGTGTGAATGGCTCTGGCAGAATAGGCATTTGGGAATGCACCATCCATCCCAGAAGTTTTTCCTCTGACTAGCAGCAGCAGCAGTTGCAGTTCTCCAAGATACCAGACCCAAGTATTTCCTAAACCTGTTTAGCCTCAACAAAGGCACTTTTTGGGGTACCTAGACCAGGGATCCCCAATGCGGTGCTCATGGGCACCATTGCACCTACTGACATGTTTTCTGGTGCTCACCAAGTGTTTTAGAAAGTTGGTGGGGACCAATAGAGCTGCTGATTAGCCACTGGAGATCTGACAGATACTACCTAATGAGTGTTTCTTGTGTCAGATTTCCAAAGGTACCTGCTGGATCAAAAAGGCTGGGGATTCCTATCCTAGACAATACTCTTGAAGAGTAATAATGGCAAGAATAGTGTGCTATCATGCAAAACTGATGTTTATGGTTTGCCTGTTCATTGACAAATACCCGTATACCATTATTATGATACTAAACAAGGACACATTTCAGAAAGTTGGATTGGATCTGACCTGCTTTTCCACTGATGAAAAATGGAGGAGGGCAGGACTTTTTTTTGTAGAAAAAGCCCAGCATGAACTTATTTGTATATTAGGCCATACCGCCTGACATCACCATTGTATCACACAAGGCTTTTTTGTAGAAAAAGCCCAGCAGGAACTCATTTGCATATTAGGCCATGCCCCTGACAACAAGCCAGCCGGAACTGTGTTCCTTTGCGTTCCTGCTCAAAAAAAGTCCAGGAGGAGGGGGATGCACTTTGACCACCTAGAAGGGCAAAGCTAAGGATTACAGAACCTGTATGAACAAAAGTCATGTGAGTTGCATGAAATATTATAAAGAGAAGGATTGGGCAAGATTGACTAATAAATCCAACCCATTATGAAAAGCATATGCTGTTAGAAGAGCTTAACATGAGTCCAAGCATCTGACATCGGAGTGATGGTGGATCAATCCAAAGAAAAGGAACTGGTGGTCATTTCTCACTGCTGGAGAACTGGACAGTTTTTGCTTGTTGTGTTGGACCTTAAAAATCCATTCCCAGTGCTATGTGGTCTCTTCCATTTCCCTCGATGGTTATGTTTTGCCTTCAGCTTTGGGGTCTTCCTAATCTGATTCAATAAAGCACGTGAAGCATGTAACTCAACTCTGCACAGGGAACAGTCCTCTTGAGAGCTTTTTGGGTGCAGGATTGCTAGTGCAGAGTTGCCAGTTATAAAGCAACTGTAAGATTAGACCTATTCCAGGCATTTACATTTAGCATAATTATGCAAAAGACAACAATATTCAAGGACCTAAATTTGACCTGGCTTGGCCCCAGGTTTTCTGGAAATTGGCCTTGATGGCATTGAGTTGAACCAAATAAACAAGCAGATTGGATTCCTTTTACTGAAAAAGTCTTATTTATCCAGTTGCATCCAAGACATTTATATTACTTGTCAAGCAAAGGAATCATTTTTATTATTTTTATAGTGTCTCCCAAACCTGGCCTGTTCTTCAACAGTTCAGGAACTGCCCTGTTGAAAAATATCCACATGTTCAGAACAGCCAGTGTGGTGTAGTGTCAGATGAGAATCTGGCAGACCAGATGACTTCCTTCCTTCCTTCCTTCCTTCCTTCCTTCCTTCCTTCCTTCCTTCCTTCCTTCCTTCCTTCCTTCCTTCCTTCCTTCCTTCCTTCCTTCCTTCCTTCCTTCCTTTGTTCTTTTCTGCTGCACACTTTAAAAGCCTCAATGTGGCTAGCAGCAATCAAAACCGATAAAGTCATATCAATACTATATATTGCAACCATTTTAAAAACAACAAGAGAATAGACAATAATTGCTCATCCAGGTCATCCTTAAAAGTCATCCACAAAGGCAGACAGTTCCATAAGTCTAGAACAAATTCATCTTTCCCAGGGGTGGACTGGGATATTAGTCATGAATAGGGTTGCCAGGGCCCTTGTGGTAACTGGTTGAGGATGGGGGAGACTTACCAGGAGAAAGAGGAAGGCCCCAGCCATGTTGCTGGAGCTGCACAGGAAGTGACCTCAACATGCTGTGATGCCACTGGGATGCTCTGGTATTTGGGCAAAAACTATGGCAAAATCAGCTTCTACCATAGAGGTTTTGCTAAAATACCAGAATGTCACCCAGATGCAGACCTGTAGCCATGGGGGCATTTGGGGGGGAAATACCCCCACAGATGAGTGCCACCCCTGCAAAACATTTAAAAAATATATATTTTAAAAATGTAAGATGTATGTAGGGTTTCCAAAAAGACCCCCAGCACAGTCTGGGAACCTTGAGTCTCATTTTCTTTTTCTTGGAATGAAAAATAAATAGGTTTTTAAAAATACAAAACAAAACAAAATTTCAAAAAAAAAAAATGCAAAAGAGAGAGAGCTGGAGATTCCGTCCCCCCCCACCCCCGTACTCATGTAGACAAGGAAGCCAGTACAGTCATGAGGGCAGCAAGTGGGGAGAGGAGTGGGCAGCAACTTTCTGCCCCCTTGAAGCTGAGTCCTTTTCTTCTTCTGCTGGCTGTGGGTGGGGCAATCTGTTCTGTCAGCAGCTTCCAACTCTCTTTTTTTGTTTTGTTTTTGTATATTTTGTGTGTGTGTCTGTGCATGCATTTGCCCCTGGAAGTTATGGTGACTTCTGGTGACTGACCCCTACTGATGGCCTGGAGCCTATTCAGAGAGACTGAGTAATCCTGGGCCACTCCTGGTAAGTCCCCCCACCAGCCACTTGGTTGGCATCTGAGGACCCTCAACTCCACTGGGAGGTCTGGCAACCCTAGTCATCAAGCCAACAGGGCCTAGTGAGACCTGGGGAGCAGAGTTACACACACTATAAATAATATAAAATAGGTAACCAAGTACATACAAGAGGTATGCAGACAGATTGGGCATTCACACAATTGTAATAAAAGTTGGGGAAGTACATCTTGTCAATGTTTACAAACCTCCTGCATCTTCATGGCCAGCATGTCCTATCAACCTGTCTTCATCCTGTATATGTGAATGTTGTATTTTCCAGGGAGATGTGACAGAGCTCTTTGTACTATCCCCAGCTGTAACTGAATGGGTTGAAAAATTAGATACTAGTATTTACGGGGATTCATTTGTTATATTTGTGAAGCAAACGTAAAATCACATTAGGGAGAAAGTGCACTAAGACAAATGGCTGTCCTTTTAGGGCTGTCATCTAGTTTTTTGTTTAAAAATTCTTGCACATGCTACAGCAGGTATTGTCTTAGAAAAAGCATTTTCCTCTGTATGAGAGGAAAGGATTGCTAAATTAATGATGGGCAACTTCATCAAAAACCTTTTAATCAGTCTGTGCCACTGATCAATGAAATACACATTGCAACTGGATTCTCTTTTTTGCATTCGACTTGAACTATGATCAAATAAATAATAAATTTAAGCCTCACGTGGAAATGTTACAGATCCTTCCTGGCCCAGGTTGATTTCTTTATTTATTTCTTCCATAGAATTCTTATAATACTGTGTTTCTTCTAGGACAGCTTGAGCCCAAGATGGAGTAATAATAACATAGTCAATAATTGCACTAAAATCATCCAGAAAACAATAAATGGTTTGCAGAACCCTAGAGTGATCATAATATTACCCTCCAAAGAGTTATTCAGCCCATGCCAAATGCCCTGCTGAACAAAACAGTTCTACAGCCTCTGCTATATGGAAGCCAGGTGGATGCTCACCTCAAACTCCCTTCCTCTGGAATGCCCATTTGAGAGCAGGCAGGCAGATGCCATGGCAATTAAGCATTTGATTGAAGGCTTCCCAAACCAGGAAGTTTTCAAGAGAGCTTTGTGTGCAGTTGGAAAAGGCAGGGCGCCCAGCAAACAGCAGTGTTTATGCCTGTCATCAACAAACAGAGGTCTGTCATGGCCTCTGAGTGAGGTCAGTAATGCTGAAAAGGAAGGTGATGGTATTACATCTAACCAATTAAAATGTGAATGGAAAATGGTATACTTTTCTTGAATTTGTTAATGCTAAATCATCAAAGAAATGTAAGATGCCAAAAAAATACCTGAACTTCATCCTATATTAACAAGCACTTGAGAAAGTCTCTATGTGGCTTTTTTACATCGACTCTCTAGGTTAGGCTGAATGCTGTTTTTTATAAAAACACTGCGTTCTTCAGTTATGTCATTATATATTGCTTTTCTTTTTTTCCTTTTTATGTTTATACTTATTTATTTATATAATAGGATTTATGCATACTGTTTTTGTGTATGATGATATTTGAAAAAAATAAAAAAATTAAGTGTTAAAAAATGTGAATGGAATTTTTAATTACTGAAAGTGGGTTACTCTGCACTTAAGAAAACAAACCAAAAAATGAAGATATTTTTGTGTAAAACCCTACTAAGGAAATGTTAAATTTCAGTTGTTAGTAGATTTGTCCTAAGTGTTTTTTTTTAATTAGAGCCTATTTGCAAATGTTCTGAAATACTCCTTTTCAAAAAATCAATATTCAAGTTGTTTTGTCGGACTTGTGATCCATTTCCAGGTTTTTCTTGGGAGTCACTAATCACATTTTCTCCAGGAAAAACAGAGTCTCCTGAGACGAGTTTAGCTCATTAGCCCAAGAAAAAATATATATATTGTTATCCCACTGCTGTTGTTCAGGAGCTTACAAAACCAAAATGAACACACAGTATAAAACATGAAATAAACAAAGCAACTGTGCAAAATAAATTGACAATACAAATGAAAACCTTTGTAGTCTCTTAATTTATGTTTCAAAGTTTCTAGTGTTCATCAATGTTCCTACAAAAATCAAATAATATATCAGATTGCAAAATACCACAGTGCTGGATAAATAAGGTCAAAAGTTCCTAGATGCAGATTGCAGACTTTCGACAGTTGAAAGCAAAGCAAGCTCAGCAATGTTTTTTATAATTTTTATTGATTTTAACTATAAAAAGAAAAAGCATAAGCATAGATACAGAAGCATTAAAGAGGAGGAGGGGTGGATACAGAAGGAGATACCAGAAACAAAGAAAAATGCAAATATATCCGTTACATTTCTATTTCCAAATGAAATCCCCAATTCTTTCTACCTGCAAGTATTAAATTTTCCCCTTATATTTTACCATCTTTATATTTTATTATACACTATTTATTAAACTATTGCTTAAAATACAAGTCTAAACTATTCTTCTTCAACACATATAAGTATAAAAAAGTCAGAGAAGTCTCAACACAGAACTAACTTGCTAAGCTTAACCATATTAAAAATACAGACTAACGTTATTTTAACAATGTCATTAAAATGAGCATAAGAAACAAATATCTTTATCCTTCTAACATACTTATTTCAAACGGAAAGGAAACAAATCAGATTTAAAATATCATAAAACGTAGAGAGAGAAAAAAGTAATAAGCAGGGAAAAAACATAGTAATTTATCTGTCTCAGTATAAACAATTTCTCCATACAAACATATTAAGAGCAGATCTACCACATCACAGAATAATTGTTTTGTCTTCCTTCTTAAAAATTAATCCAAGTTAACTATTTATATAAAATTCTTTTCAAAACGTTTCAATCCTTTAACTCTTATATCCATATTGCTCTAGGAGGAACAACTTAATATGACCCAAAAATCTCACTTGGCCTTTTAAAATCATATGTCAGTTCTTGTTGAAAATTCCATATCCAATTAGCCACAGAGAGAGAAACAGTTCAAAGACCCCTCTTCCTGAAAGTTTTCCACATCTTGATTTTTTTGCTGAGATGTACCTTCTCTCTCCTTAGTGTAGTCATCCCTCTCAGTAAAAATAGTAAGGATTCCATGCCACTTGTTCCTCTCGAAAAGATTTCAATCAGTCTCGATTTCCGGTCTTTCTTTTTAACTGCGCAATAAGGTTCCATTTTGGTTTTCTTCTGTTCGTTTCCCAGTGGATCACTCTCCATTTCCAATTCCACAGACATCACCGAGATCTCTTTAATACTCTGCTCATGTAGATTTGTGATTTCACTAGCTTTCAACATAAAAGCTCACATTTGCTTTTTTATCAACTCTGTTAATGAACCAAGATCTTGCTTTAGAGAAGTTATGGTAATCATTATATCTTTTTTATAAAACATTTTGCTTGGTAATGCCATTTTTCTCTACCAAATAATTCAGTCTATTAATCCAAGTTGAAAAGTAACTCAGAGACCCAGTTAGTCTGTCTCTCCAAATCTTCTCCAGCCATGTGTTTTGATTGTTGCCATTTCAGTTGCACTCAGGCGGCAAAGACAAATCTCTCTAAAATATATCTCATTTTTGTTCAGACCATATTATAACCAGATAATAGTCTCATTAACACATATTCAATTATAATCCAGGTCGATTTGAGTATCTATATTCAGTCTAATTCAAATTGTTGCCAATGCTCAAAGTTGATCTGTCCCGTTTGTTGTTATGTAAAACAGCCCATTAGCCAGTGGTATTGAAAACAAACTTACTTGCCGAGTAGAATTGCTGTGCTTCAGATAGGAAAGCGATGCATCAGAAGCTTGTTAAGAACAAAAAGAGCAAACAGTCGGGTGTTCACCTCTTACTGCCGTAATGGCAATCATGGCGGTGGAGCTTCGGGGCATACAAGAAGGACAGGAACAGCCACCGCTATGCCCCTGGTTTCTTGCAAAGCCCCATGCCGAAAGAAAACCCCTTCAGGGTCTCCCTGGAGATGCCACGTCTGTGGCACCTCTCCAACCGCCTTATTCAGGGGGGCTGCTAGAGACAAGCTCCGCAGACCCCCACTGAGCTCAAGGTGACATAACCTGGAAGTCAGCAATGGTTAATATTTGGACAGAAAACTGCCATAAGAACATAAGAACATAAGAGAAGCCATGTTAGATCAGGCCAATGGCCCATCCAGTCCAACATTCTGTGTCACACAGCGGCCAAATATATATATATATATATACACACACACACACACACACACTGTGGCTAATAGCCACTGATGGACCTCTGCTCCATATTTTTATCTAACCCCTTCTTGAAGGTGGCTATGTGTCAGAACTTGTAACTATTGCTGAGGCTGCACTATAATGTAACCAGTATTTGCTTTGTATTTCTAGTATGGCTCATGCTCAGATTGTACTGAACCAAACTGACTCCATGTTGTAACCTCTTAACAACCCCGAGTGCCTATGTAGCAATTAACCTTGCCCTACTGGTATCCAAAATATTTAGGGCTGTAGATTGAATTATGGTGTGTCTCTGCACATTCTCACACTGGTGCCCTTTGAAGCCAAGCCGTGTGGCCTTCAGAACAAGGAGGCAACCTCCTTGCTGATAGTGGATGGTGGGAAGACAGATGTGCTTGCAATGGGGTGAATTGTGGCTTTGTGATGTGTTTGCTTTAGTGTATAAAACTGTACCAGTGCTGGCCCTTGCCATCACTGTTATCTCGTCTCTTCCAGTACTTAGTTCTCTTTAATAAAGTCCTAGCTTTGAAACCAAGTATGGGATCCGTTTGAAGTTCTTAAGTTCTGACATTATAACAGTGATCCCATTGTCTCGTGGCTTATCTGAACTGGAAACCTGGTCCGATGGCGGCAAAAGTTCCAGACAGCGGAGAGCCCACCACCCCAACAGACGATCCACCGCTCGACCCGAAGGTGACGGGGGTCCGGCGCAAAATTAAGGTCCCGGCGCCTTTCTCGGTTGACGCGTTCCCAGCCCCACGACCCTGGAGCCCGCGGAAGTCCACGGCCGCGATCGACGCCGCGGAGCAACGCTACCGGAGCATGTTGGGCGAAGGAGGAACCGGAGACGACGACGAGGACCTGGGAAAAGGTCCGGGGGCGCGAGGTGGGGACGACCCGATCCGAACCCTCCGCA
This sequence comes from Heteronotia binoei, assembly GCF_032191835.1. Classification (NCBI taxonomy): domain Eukaryota; kingdom Metazoa; phylum Chordata; class Lepidosauria; order Squamata; family Gekkonidae; genus Heteronotia; species Heteronotia binoei. Next base: position 90,621,058 of record NC_083231.1, read on the forward strand.
ACGATCTATTCGACTGGGTGCGGGAAATACACGACGACGTGCACAGGTCCCGCGTGTCGATGGCGGAGGACATGCAGCAGAACCTGGGCGCGATCTACGACCAGCTTCGAACCCTGCAAACTGCGGTCCTGGGGATCCCGCCGTTAGGAGGAGGTCTGCTGCTGGGGCTACCGCCCGCGGCTCCACCGGCCCCGCCGGCCCCGGCACCACCGGTGGCACCCGCCCCGGCTCCGCCGGCTCCGCCACCACCTGCACCGCCTGCCCCGGCGCCGCCGGCACCACCCGTTCCGGTGCAACCGGCACCACCCGCCCCAGCGCTGCCTGCCCCGCCGGGTCCAGTGCCGCCGCCGGCGGTACCCCAGGCCCCGCTCCCAGGGGGACCCCCGGCGATCCCTGGCCCTGCGGCTCCGGGGGGAGGCGACGGCAGGGGCAGGGAGTTGAAGATTACATTCGACGGGAATGCAGAGGACGTGGAGTATTTCACGATACAATGCGACACGTTCTTCACCCATTGGGGTGCCGACTACCCGACAGAGGCCAGCCGAGTAAACCACATCGCGTCCCGCCTGAGGGGCCCGGCCCGCAAGTGGTACGTGGGGCTCTACACGGGAAGGAAGCCCGAGCTGGCAACAGTCGCAGGCTTCCTGCACGCGATGCTCCGCCAGTACGGCGACCCCCTTCGAGAGGAGAAAGCTATCGCTGCCCTCCAGCGCATCGAGCAAGGCAACCGCATTACTCGCGAGTATGCCACTGAGTTCCTAGGATATTGTGCGGCGGCCAGGGGGTGGAACGAAGTCATGAAGTACACCGCGTTCCGCAATGGTTTGAACCCAAACATCCTCGATCGCTGCTACAGCCAAGGAAGACCCAACACCCTGGTCGGATGGATCCAACTGGCCGGGGAGGTGGAAACCAACCTCCAACATGTGGGGATGCGCCGGCAGCAATTAGGGAAGAAGGGGGCCAAACACACCCCGACTAAAGCGGAAGGGAGGAAGACCCCAGCGATCTCGACCCCCGCCGCCGCGCGCAGATGCTTTAGATGTGGAGATCCGGATCATCTCGCCGCCAACTGCCCCGTTAAAGCAGGAGCAACACCACCCTCGGCGAAGCCGGCCGCCTTGGGGCCGAAGAACAAAAAGAGTAGCCGCCCAAAGGAGCCCAGTCGGGGCTCCGTCGCCACTTCCTTGGCGACTGACGAGGATTTTACCACCGACCTGACGGCCGTGGAGGAATCAACCTAAGAGTCGGATGAAACTGAGTCGGCGGGAAACGACAGCAACCTGCTTTAATGGGTGCCGCAAAGCAGGTCCAACAACAGCCGGCACTCCTCACGGTGAGAGCCACTGGGGGTTTATTGTTTATGGCAGTCACCCTCCTCAACCCAAACTTAAAGCGGTTCATGCACGCCCGAGCGTTAATCGACTCAGGGTGTAACAGAGACTTAATCACCCCCCGCTTGGTAGAGGCACTGGGTTTAGCCACCTCGCCTCTACCGCAACCGATGCAATTTCAACAGATGGACGGGGGACCCATGAGGGGGGAACCGTGTACTCTTGAGACCCAAGCAGTCCTGGTAGGAACCGAGGAGCACTGGGGGATTGAAACTTTCGTAATCGCCCCCTCTTGCTCTTTCGATGTGGTGGTGGGCTCGGCTTGGCTCGCCCGCCACCAACCCGACATAAGGTGGGCGGAACAGATCGTCCGATTCCCCGATTGGAGGTGCGAACACCACCACTGGTGCCCCGAATGGGGGCCGCACGCTCCCCCCAAAAACGAACGGGCTTGCCTCACACTCGAGGAAGTCGCTTCGATTCCCAAGGAGTGCCGGGATTTAAGGCTAGCTTTTAGTGAGAAGGAAGCAGATGAGCTACCGCCCCACCGCCCAACGGATTGCGCCATTGAATTGATCCCGGGGCAACAGCTTCCCAAGGCGAAACTATACTCCATGGGTTGGGCGGAGAAAGCGGAACTCCGAAAGTTTTTGGACAAAAACCTTAAGCGTGGGTTCATACGACCGGCCACGGCCCCCCACGCCGCCCCCGTCCTCTTCCGAAAGAAAAAGGACGGGACGCTTAGACTTTGCACAGATTTTCGTGCGATAAACGGGATTTCGATGTCCAACGCATACCCGATCCCGTTGATAAAAGACCTGTTGAACACTGTAGCGAAAGGAAAGATATTCACCAAACTTGACCATCGAGACGCGTACTTCCGCGTCCGCATCAAGGAGGGGGATGAATGGAAAATGGCTTTCAACACCCCTCTAGGACAATTTGAGTACCTAGTCATGCCCTTTGGACTACAGGGGGCCCCCGGGGTATTCATGAACTTTATCAATGAAGTGCTACGTGACTTCCTCTATAAGGGTGTGGTGGTGTACCTTGATGACATCATTATTTATTCGCAAGATCTCAAATCTCATGTGCCACTAGTCAGGAAAGTGTTAAGCACCCTCTGTAAACACAAATTGTACGCCAAGCTGGCAAAGTGTGAATTTCACAAAACTGAGCTGGACTATTTGGGTTTCCGAGTGTCGGGGGAGGGATTGTCAATGGACCCCGCAAAGGTCCAAGCAGTACTGGATTTATCGGGTTCGCAAATTTCTACCGCGAGTTCATCAAAGGGTTCGCCACAGTCATGCTTCCTCTAACGGAACTCCTAAAAACCAAAGGCAAAAGTGAAGAGGCGAAAAAGCCAGGCGCACGCTTAACATGGACGCCCGACTGCCAAAAAGCTTTCACCGAATTAAAGCGCCTCTTCACCTCAGAACCCGTGTTAGCACATCCTGATGAGTTGAAACCCTTCGTGGTTCAATGCGACGCCTCTGACGCCGCAATCGGGGCCATATTAATGCAAAAGGGAGAAAACGGGGTGCTTCGTCCATGTGCCTATATTTCTAGGAAATTTTCTAACGAGCAAAGAAATTGGTCTGTCTGGGACAAGGAAGCGTTTGTAGTCATGTTTGCTCTTAAAACCTGGCGCTCCTGGCTTGAAGGAGCGAGGGTACCTTTTGAAATTTGGACCGATCACAAAAACCTCGAAGCCCTCACCGGGCGCCGCAAAATGACCGCAAAACAAATCCGGTGGGCGGGCTTCTTTGCAAAATTTGACTTTGTGCTGAAACACATCCCAGGCACAAAAAATTTCTTGGCAGACGCCCTCTCACGCATGCCCCAGCACGACAGTCTCCGAGAGGAAGTGATAGATTCACTCATTCCCCCCCTCAGCCATTTCGGGCGGAGTCACCACTCGCTCAGGGAAACAAACCAACCCTCCGGACGCGGACCTTCTACCCCGATTTCTTACTGAATCAAACCTAGAAACTGACCGTCCACCTAACTTAACTAAGAGTGAAAACGGTCTCTGGCTGCACAATGACAAAATCTATGTGCCCAGCCCCCTCAGAAAAGAAGTCCTCGAACGCTGCCATTCTAGTCGCCTAGCGGGCCACTTTGGCTATGTCAAAACGCTCAACTTACTTACCCGACAATTTTGGTGGCCAAAAATCAAAAAAGACGTTTCCGAATTTGTTCTCGCCTGCCCCACCTGCCTCATGGCAAAACGGAGGGGGGGTAAACCCCCCGGCCACCTGGTCCCCCTCCCCACGGCCACCCGGCCCTGGTCGGTAGTCTCCATGGACTTCATTGTTGAGCTTCCTCCCTCACAGGGAAAAACTGTCATTCTCGTTGTGGTCGACACTTTTTCCAAACAGGCCCATTTCATCCCCTGTAAGCAACTCCCCACAGCAAAAAAGCTCGCTCAGCTCTTTTTCACTCACATTGTACGACTACACTCGTTCCCCGACAAGGTCATTAGTGACCGCGGAACGCAGTTCGTTGCCAACTTCTGGCGGGAGTTCTGCAAACTGGCGGGCATTGAGCAAGGTCTTAGCTCCGCCTATCACCCCCAGTCGGACGGACAGACTGAGAGGGTTAATGGCCTTCTGGAGCAATACCTCCGATGTTTTATTAATTTCCAACAGTCCAACTGGGTGGACCTCCTCCCCTTCGCTGAATATGGCTATAACAACAGCCTCCACAGCTCCACCAAAACTTCTCCCTTCCAAATCATTAACGGCTACGAGGGCAAGCCGTTTCCCACGCTCGCCCTCCCCGCCAGCCCAGCCGAGCCCACTTCGTGCCAACAATGGTGGGAGGGCCTTCGTGAAGGCTGGAAGGGTATTCAGGAAAACCTGGAAGAAGCGAAAAAGGCATACAAAAAGCAGTTTGACAGGAAACATTCCCCCGAATGGGAATTGCGGGTAGGGGATACAGTCTTCTTATCTACAAAGAACCTCCCCCTCCCCCAAACATGCCGCAAGCTTGCTCTAAAGTTCCTGGGGCCCTTTAAAATCAAAAGGGTCATAAATAAGGTAACCGTAGAACTCGACCTGCCCAAGTCTCTAAGTAAGATCCATCCTGTTTTTCATTGCAGCCTTCTTCGGAAAGACCCTGGTGCTACGTCATTCCATCCCAGGGCCCCGCCGCCCCCTCCGACGACAGTGAGGGGTCAGAGTCACCATGAGGTCCAGGAAATTCTGGATTCCAAAGTAAAAAGGGGCCAGTTATATTACCTAATCAGATGGAAACACTTCCCTCCAAGCTGTGACGAGTGGGTCAAGTCACAGGATGTATCCGCTCCGCAACTGCTGAAAAAGTTTCACCTACTGTACCCGCACAAGCCCAAGTTCGTTCCCGGTGGGGGGGCGCTTAGGGGGGGCAGTATGTCAGAACTTGTAACTATTGCTGAGGCTGCACTATAATGTAACCAGTATTTGCTTTGTATTTCTAGTATGCCTCATGCTCAGATTGTACTGAACCAAACTGACTCCATGTTGTAACCTCTTAACAACCCCGAGTGCCTATGTAGCAATTAACCTTGCCCTACTGGTATCCAAAATATTTAGGGCTGTAGATTGAATTATGGTGTGTCTCTGCACATTCTCACACTGGTGCCCTTTGAAGCCAAGCCGTGTGGCCTTCAGAACAAGGAGGCAACCTCCTTGCTGATAGTGGATGGTGGGAAGACAGATGTGCTTGCAATGGGGTGAATTGTGGCTTTGTGATGTGTTTGCTTTAGTGTATAAAACTGTACCAGTGCTGGCCCTTGCCATCACTGTTATCTCCTCTCTTCCAGTACTTAGTTCTCTTTAATAAAGTCCTAGCTTTGAAACCAAGTATGGGATCCGTTTGAAGTTCTTAAGTTCTGACACTATGCTTGTGGACGCCACCACCTCCTGTGGCAGTGAATTCCACATGTTAATCACCCTTTGGGTGAAGAAGTACTTCCTTTTATCCGTTTTAACCTGTCTGCTCAGCAATTTCATCGAATGCCCACGAGTTCTTGTATTGTGAGAAAGGGAGAAAAGTACTTCTTTCTCTACTTTCTCCATCCCATGCATTATCTTGTAAACTTCTATCATGTCACCCCTCAGTCGACGTTTCTCCAAGCTAAAGAGCCCTAAGCGTTTCAACCTTTCTTCATAGGGAAGGTGTTCCAGCCCTTTAATCATTTTAGTTGCCCTTTTCTGAACTTTCTCCAATGCTATAATATCCTTTTTGAGGTGCGGCGACCAGAACTGCACACAGTACTCCAAATGAGACCGCACCATCGATTTATACAGAGGCATTATGATACTGGCTGATTTGTTTTCAATTCCCTTCCTAATAATTCCCAGCATGGCGTTGGCCTTTTTTATTGCAAACGCACACTGTCTTGACATTTTCAGTGAATTATCTACCATGACCCCAAGATCTCTCTCTTGGTCTGTCTCTGCCAGTTCACACCCCATCAACTTGTATTTGTAGCTGGGATTCTTGGCCCCAATGTGCATTACTTTGCACTTGGCCACATTGAACCGCATCTGCCACGTTGACGCCCACTCACCCAGCCTCAACAGATCCCTTTGGAGTTCCTCACAATCCTCTCTGGTTCTCACCACCCTGAACAATTTAGTGTCATCCGCAAATTTGGCCACTTCACTGCTCACTCCCAACTCTAAATCATTTATGAACAAGTTAAAGAGGATGGGACCCAGTACCGAGCCCTGCGGCACCCCACTGCTTACCGTCCTCCACTGCGAAGACTGCCCATTTATACTCACTCTCTGCTTCCTATTACTCAGCCAGTTTTTGATCCACAAGAGGACCTGTCCTTTTACTCCATGACTCTCAAGCTTTCTAAGGAGCCTTTGATGAGGAACTTTATCAAAAGCTTTCTGGAAGTCAAGGTAAACAACATCTATAGGGTCTCCTTTGTCCACATGTTTGTTCACCCCCTCAAAGAAATGTAACAGGTTAGTGAGGCAAGATCTTCCCTTGCAGAACCCATGCTGAGACTTCCTCAATAACCCGTGTTCATCAATGTGCCTACTCATTCTGTCCTTGATAATGGTTTCTACCAACTTTCCCGGTATTGAAGTCAGACTGACTGGCCTGTAATTTCCCGGATCTCCTCTGGAACCCTTTTTAAAGATGGGGGTGACATTTGCTACCTTCGAGTCCTCAGGAACGGAGGCAGATTTCAATGAAAGATTACAGATTTTTGTTAGAAGATCCACAAGTTCAACTTTGAGTTCTTTCAGAACTCTCGGATGTATGCCATCCGGACCCGGTGACTTATTAGTTTTTAATTTGTCTATCAGTTGTAGGACCTCCTCTTTTGTCACCTCAATCTGACTCAGGTCTTTCAACACCCCTTCCAATATTAGTGGTTCTGGGGCGGGCAAACACTTCTCATCTTCCACGGTGAAGACGGAGGCAAAAAATGTGTTCAGCTTCTCAGCCATTTCCCCATCCTCCTTCAGTAATCCTTTTACCCCATGGTCATCCAAGGGCCCCACTGCTTCCCTGGCTGGTTTCCTACTTCTAATATATTTGAAGAAATTTTTATTGTTGGTCTTTATGTTTTTTGCAATATGCTCCTCATAGTCCCTTTTTGCCTGCCTGATCACAGTCTTGCATTTGATTTGCCACTGCCTGTGTTCCCTTTTATTAATCTCACTTGGACTGGTTTTCCACCGCTTAAAGGAGTCCTTCTTACCTTTTACAGCTTCCATTACTTTGTTTGTTAACCATGCTGGCCTCTTCTTATACCTGTTTGTGCCTTTCCTAACTTGTGGTATGTATTTTATCTGAGCTTCTAGGATTATAGTTTTAAATAGTCTCCAAGCTTCCCCAAGGGTTTTGACCGTATTTACCTTTCCTTTCAGTTTCCTCCTCACATGCCTCCTCATCTCAGAGAATTTACCCCTTTTAAAGTTAAATGTGGTTGTGGCGGTCTTTTTGGGCAACTCTCTATTTATACAAATGGTGAAATCAATAACATTATGGTCACTGTTCCCAAGCGGTGCAATCACTTTTACGTCTCTCACCAAGTCTTGGGCATTACTTAGGACCAGATCCAGGATTGCCCCACCCCTGGTAGGTTCTGAGACCATCTGCTCCATAGCACAGTCATTGAGAGCATCAAGAAACTCAATCTCTTTCTCTCGACCAGAACACATATTGACCCAATCAATCTGCGGGTAGTTAAAATCACCTATTACGACACAGTTTTTACGTTTAGCCGCTATCTTTAATCCCTCCATCATATTATAATCGTCCTCTCTCTTTTGATTTGGTGGGCGATAACAAACTCCCATAGTTAAATTTCCTTTTGGGCCCTCTATTTCAACCCAAAGCATTTCTAAAAGGGAATCTAATTCTCTGACCTCAGTCTTACTGGACCGTATATCCTCTCTGATATACAGAGCCACCCCACCTCCAACCCTTCCCTCCCTATCCTTCCGATATAACTTATATCCAGGAATCACCGTGTCCCACTGATTCTCCTCATTCCACCAAGTTTCTGAAATTCCCACAATGTCTATGTTTTCTCCCAACACTAAACATTCCAATTCACCAATTTTACTTCGGACACTCCTAGCATTTGCATACAAACATTTATAATTTCCCAAGCAAGCTAGGCCCGCCACCTCTCTCCTGCCGCCTCGAGACTCTTGCAGACAGTCCATACTGTTTGTCACCATCACAGTGGACAACTCTGATCCGTTACTCGGTAGAAAAATAGAAGCCAACCCTTCATCTCTTTGAGACGAGTCCTCCCGAACCAGAGACATTCCATCTCCTGTCGGCTTTCCCCCAAGATTTAGTTTAAAAACTGCTCTGCCACCTTTTTGATTTTAAGCGCCAGCAGCCTGGTTCCATCCGGAGACAAGTGGAGACCGTCTCTTTTGTACAGCTCCGGCTTGTTCCAGAAAGCATCCCAGTGCCTAACAAACTTAAACCCTTCCTCCTTACACCATCGTCTCATCCACACATTGAGACTTCTAATTTGCGCCTGTCTCTCCTGCCCTGCACGTGGAACAGGTAGCACTTCCGAGAAGGCCACCTTGGAGGTCCTGGCCTTAAGTCTCCCACCTAGCAGCCTAAATTTCTCCTCCAGGACCTCACGACTGCATTTCCCCACATCGTTGGTGCCAACATGCACCATGACCACAGGCTCCTCCCCAGCACTGTCTATCAGCCTATCTACTACACGCAAACTAGAGTTGCTGCATGGAAGAAGGCAATGGCAAACCACTTCTGCTCCTCTGTTGCCTGGAATGTCCCATGGATGGGATCAACATGAGTTGGTTGCAACTTGAGGTATGCTATTCCTCTCGTTTGTGAATGGAGACCCCCATGACATTAGCACCTTACAAATTCTTTTCCCCTCATCCATTTTATCCTCATAGGGTTGCCAACTCCAATTCAGGAAATATCTGGGGACTTTGGGGGTGGAGCCAGGAGACATTGGGGGTGGAGCCATAAGGAAAGTTGTGAAAAGCACAATTGAACTCCAAAGGGAGTTCTGGCCATCACATTTAAAGGAACCGCACACCTTTTAAATGCCTTCCTTACATTCGAAACAATGAAGGATAGAGGTACCTTCTTTCGGGACTCATAGAATTGGACCCCCTGGTCCAATCTTTTTGAAACTTGCAGAGTATTTTGAGAATCGTCATCAGATGCTATGCTGAAAAACTGGTGCCTCTACCTCAAAAATAAGCCTCTCCGGAGCCCCAGATATCCCCAGGTAAATTTTCCGTTATACCTTATGAGAATCGATCTCCATAGGGAATAATGATGTGCCCAGCAGACATTTCCTCCCCCCTGCATTTCTGACGACTCTGAAGCGGGTGATTGGCATCTCTACTCATGAGTTGCTGAACTTTCAACTTCTTCAAAGTAACACAGAGCAACCAAAGGTTCAAGTTTACCTTTCCCATTCAAACAACCTCTGAAAAGATTGTGCAATCGACGGAAGGTCTGGGTTGCCAGCCTTAAAGACACAGACACACCATCCAAAAAAGGAAGCCTTTCCAAGCTGAGTCTGAAGCCTCTGGAGGTGAAAAGGCACATGGTGGCTGTGGGGGCAGGGCTTCCTCCCACCTGCCAGCTGATTGGGAGTGGGAAGGAGTCTGGAAAAGCGGGAGAACCCCCACTGGCACCTGGGGATTGGCAAGCCTATATCCTCACAAGATGTGATTGGTTACCCAGCAAGCTTCTATGGCAGAGTAAGGATCTGAAACAGATGATCCTATCCCAATCCTTTAACCTCATGAAGACTCTCCAATAGTGGATTGGGACAGAAGTGCTAAAAAAAATCCTTGTTCTGATCATCTCCACTCAACAAAAGCAAAGGAAGTTGGCTAAAACCTGGCAGAACTCAGATTCAAAAGATAGATGTGGCAACTTTGACAGAGGTTGCTGAGAATGTAACACCATAAGGGGAAAAGGCCAAACTACAGAGTTTTCTCTCGTTTGAGAGGTTACTTGCTGGGTTAAAATGGGGGAGGCAATTGCTCCCTGTAGCATCCAATGGCAAGCTGTCATTTCTCATCTAGAAAGCGACAGACATCTGTCCTGCTCAGAAATTAATAGGATGATGCCCTCTAGTTCTACTAGCAGCTGCCTTGAGGCTTGGCAGAATTAAATCCGGGTATCATTGCTGTCCAAAGGGAGTCTGTTATTTGGATTCATGGCTGTGAATAAATAGGAATATTGGCAGCAGTTTCAGTAACAGAAAAACTATTGTCCCCAGCGGAGAAGTGATGGCATTCTCTGGAGGCCCTTTGTCTGATGGTCTAATTACTTTGCCAGGCTTCTGAAACAACGATGATTTCATGACCATACTGGATTTCCAAAGCCATTTACCTGGACTGAGAATGTATCATTGTAACTGTGAAACAGTAAAACATTCTGTTTGCTTTGGTTCATTTATAATCTTTTACTTAAAATTTCAAAAATTACATAGCTGTGCAACTAAATAAATATACTATACTTCTAAGTAAAACTAAAATTGTGTTATTTGATTATGTTGGTTGATAAAGCTAAGGGCCGAACTAGAAATGACAGCAGCCATGGAGCAAACATGGGGCCACTGACACCATTTCAGAGGAGAATTTAGCCATGTAAAAATTGCCACTAGGCCCATGGTGTGATAACAACTGGCACACACACACACACACACACACCAGTGCCTTTTAAAGTACCCAAAAATACATGGGGAGCTATTTTGGCAGTTCAAAAGGCACGGAATGGGGAAACAAGATCACCTGTTGCCATTGCACCATGAGGCAATTTTAAAATGCCTAAATTCTCTAAAATGGTATTGGTGGCCACAGGTTTGCCCCATGGCTGCAATCACATCTAGCTGGGACCTAATGGGTTTTTTGGCCACTGTGTGACAAAGAGTGTTGGACTGGATGGGCCACTGGCCTGATCCAACATGGCTTCTCTTATGTTCTTAATCAAGGATGGTGGATTCATCCTCTTTTAGGTGGTCTTGTAATTCCCTTTAAAGAGTATATTCACAGCATAGGGTTTCTATTAGATGTGTGTCTTCAGATAGAAATCTCCCCTGTTCAATGTAGTGCCTTTCACACCAGAGATTCTAGCAGTATGACCCCAGTCTGGGGGTCATACTGCTAGAATCTCTGGTGTGAAAGGCCTGGAGTTTCAACACTGAACTTATGTATGTTTTAGCTTACTAAGAAGTTAATAAAGTTAGCCATACAAAGAAAACAATCATGATCAGTACCCTATAGGAAATTATGTTTCTCCGTATGGCAGTAGCATAAGCCCTGCTCAATTTGTCTGAGAACAGATGACAGGGAGAGATCATGGGTTTCTTTCCCAGAGGTAGGATTGAAGGTAGGATTGAAGCATCTGTGCCCACGATGTACACATCCATCATGATAGCTGATGAAGGGAGCTTTGATTCTCAAAAGCTTGTATCCAAAGAATCCTGTTGGTCTCTAAGGTGCTACTGGACTCGAATCTAACTCCTTGACTGCAGACCACCCTCTGAAACTACATCCATCCCAGTATTCTCTGCTTATGAGATTTTGTAGTGCTCAAACACCTGCAGAATTTGGTTTGATCAGAATCAGCAAACAAAATGAGTGTCTATTCTTGGAGTCTCTACCACACCTTCTACTCTCTTTAAGATTATTGTCTGTCTGAAGCCTTAGTGGGGTTGTCCAAATGTAGACCTTCACAGTAACTGCCTGTGTCTATTTACTGACAATGCTAGAATATAATTTATGTAAAAAAGGATGATTTTGGAGAAGCCTTAAATTATGCGGCCTTTCACTTTGGAAGGCATTTTTTTAGCAGACAAAAACACCTATTATTGTCTCTTTTGTGCTTATGATGGTATGGTCAGCAAGGTAATTTTGTGGCGGGAGGAGGAAGCCATTGGAAGGTTCTATAAAACTTATGAAATAGTCACTTTCATGCAAAGTTGACATAAATTATCCTTTTCAATACAGTTCTCTAAAAGCCTGAAATATGTGAGAGCTTCCATAGTGTAACCACGAATTAAGTTTTTCCTTTATGGCTGTCTTACCAATTTGAAGGTACAGTAGAAAATCTTCAACAATACCAATACAACTCATAAGTGATTTTTTTTTATTGCTAGCAGAGACACAAAATGAATATTTTGCAACTTCTAACTTCTTTCTCCCCAGTGGTTATTTCCTTTTCACATTCAAAATATTACTCTTAAAGGTTATCTATGTATATATGAAAAAATGTACATCTGTTTGATCATAAAGGCCACCAAACTTGGAATGACTATTCAAAAACCTGATAAAGACTGGTGGAGGGGGGGGAACCATGGTGGAGCAACTGCTTTGCATGTAGAAGGCCCCAGTTGAAATGACAAGCAGTGGTTTGTTTGTTTGTTTGTTTGTTTTATTGGATGTAATAGGCTGCTCTTCCTACAGGTAGGGCTCAAGGTGGCTTACAACACAAAAAAGGTACAATAGTATAAGTTAAAACCCATAATTAAAACCCTGAAAACATCAACAGTATATACTTTCAGATGGCAGAAAACCATGTGAAGGAACTCTGCCTGAGACCCAGGACTGGCCCTAGAATGTCTGGCACCCTAGGCAAGGCTAACTTCTGGCACCCTTCCTGCACTGATAATGTCACTGAGTCACATGGCAGGTGCCCAGTTCAGCACCCCCAGAAGGCTGGCACCCTGGGCAATTACTTAGTTAGCCTAGTGGCAGGGCCAACCCTGCTGAGACTCTGGAGAGCTGCTGCCAGTCTGAGCAAACCGCACTAACTTTGATAGACCAGTGGTCTGACTCAGTATAAGGCAACTTATTTATTTATTTGTTTATGTATAAGTTGGACTTTTAAACTATTCTCTTCTGTAGGCTCAGGGCAGTGAACAACAATCACATGAATTCATAAGTTAATAGAACAGCTTAAAGCAATAATATAATGGACAATGAAAAGTTCCAGATGGCTCTAAAAACTTCAGATTGTACCCACTGCTTTGCGGGAGGAGGCAGGAAATGGAAAAGGGCAAAATATGTGACCTAATGCAGAATTATGAAAGATAATAACAGCGCTTTGCACCTTTGAGTATTCAAAACACTTCATATGATCAGGCAGAAAGTTCGGAGACTTCCTGGTCCGAACATGTGACTTTTGAACCAAACGGTCCAAACCTTGAACGAGGTAAAGTCCGGGGCAGATTTTGTTTGGTATTTGGGTCTGTACCCATCCCTAATAATGACTATGGCCTTAGTCATGGGAGGAGTAACATTGGGCCACTTTCTTTGCTGTGCATTCTTTCATTTGAAGACCTTGCCCTATTATAGGAGAACAAGGATAGTGTACGAATGACAGCTCCACCACACTCTGCTTGTCCCTGAACAACCAGTTGTAATAATAATAATAAAAAAGCCTGGCCTGATCCTTTGAATTTGGGTTAAATATCTTTTAACTGTTTCTGATCACACAGCCAAGTATTTTAATGCCTTTGTTGGCCTGGAAAGCTGGAACCTTCAATTATACATCTCAGCTGTTTAGTTAACGCAGTGATAAATAAATAATAGCCTGCTTCCCATATTACCTGGCAATTGCTACTATATCACAACCCTTTCAAATGCAATTTTCTCCCATTCTCTTTGAGGGCGCAATTAAGGGCTTCTGCAAGCAATCAGCAGAGACTTTTTCATGAGTGAGCCTGCATGGATACAGACGTTGCTTCCCTGATTGTCTGTCGCCAGCTGCCATTGGAAGTACAGCTAAAGCTGAAAGAGTGGTGTATTGCTTGCCAGCAGGATTAAAAAAAAAAAAGTAGTTAGAGTCACATTGTTTTTTCTGGAAAATTACAACACACTTTGATCATCCACAGCCCAGTAAAGATTATTAGGGTTTGCTAGTCCATACAATGGAGGATAGCAGCTGGAAAGAACTGTCCATTTGGTTATCTCAAAAAACTGCCAGCAGACCTAGTTGAATTTCCATGAGCATTGATTTAGGGATTGAAATGTTCATTTCTTAATAAGGGAACTTGCCTACAAAGAGAAATGAACATTTGCAACCATCAAAAATCTCTGATTTTTCTTCTCTATTTTTCATCCAAGTTGTAGACACAAAATTCTGCTCATAGGGCACTATATAGAATTATAGGAAAGCCCAAAGAGGCCTTTTTAAAGGATCTGGGAAGGGTGCCCATTCCTGAGAATCTTCAACAGGATCATGTTTTTAAAGTTCCTGAATTCAACTGGACAAAACTGCAGCGTCTCCTTTCATAAAAAAGGTAAAGGTAGTCCCCTGCGCAAGCACCAGTTGTTTCCGACTCTGGGGTGACATCACCATAAGCCTCCCTCAAAGTTTATGTGGCAGTTGGGTGAGGTTTGAGGTAGGGGCAGATTCATACTCTAGCGCAGAATTCCCAGACTTTTGGGGACCACTGCCCCCTTGGTCCAATAAACTCATCTCCAGTGCCCCCCACTCTACTGCTAGAGGAAGCCTTACCCAGATTACATAGAAGGAAGGTGGCTGTAATTTTTGTCCAGTTTTTTTAAAACTCCTCAACATAGTTCACTGGTAAGAAGCATTTGAATGACATTCTTCTTTCTTTTTCTCAAATGCTTTGATTTGATGAACCGAATACTTCCTAGCAATCTAAGCATTCAAAGAAGTAATTGAAAAATTAATGTGTTTAATGAGTTTAGCAGTAAGTCTTCTTATGCAGGCAGACTGTGAGCTCCATTGAGTGGGAGTTAATGAGCAGGCACTGAAAGATAATCTTGATGTATTGTAACTTATTTTGTAATGCATAACTGTATGCTGAACATTTAACACCGAGGTCCATAGTGACGTATCTGCTGCAGTTTAAGTGAAAACAAAGTATTTATTTTTCCTGGATGTACAGGAGCAGCCCTGTCATTATGTAGAATAAGGAGACAAAGTTAAGGCAACAGGGATTGTTTTTGAGTTTTGAATTATTTGCTGCTATGAGTACCCAGCTTGCCGGGGGTAAAGTATAGATGACTGGGAAGGCAATGGCAAACCACCCCATAAAATGTCTGCCAAGAAAACATCATGATGTGATGTCACCCCATGAGTCGGTAACAACTCAGTGCTTGCACTGGGGACTTACTTTTACCTTTTTTATTTCTTCATGTTCTATACTTCTTATCACATGCAGGAAAATGCATAGCATGGTCCCAGAACAGAGATTAGCTTCCCTAACCTGACTTGGATGACCCAGGCTGTCCCAATCTCATCAGATCTCAGAAGTTAAGCAGGACTGGCCCTGGTTAGTATTTGGACGGGAGACTTCCAAGGAAGTCCAGACTTGCTGAGCAGAGGAAGGCAATGGCAACCAGCTCTTGAAAACCCTTTGAGGTCACCATAAGTCATCTGAAACTTGATGGCACTTTACACACATACACCCTGACCAATTTTTAAAAAATTGTTGATTTAGATACTTGTGCTATGCTTTCCTCTGCAAGGGAAACCCAAAATGTCTTACAGCGTTGTAAGTCCTCTTCCACTTTATCTTCACAACAACACTCTGAGGTATGTTAGGCTGAGAAAGAATGACTGGCCCTTCATGGCAGTGTGAGGATTTGAACTGAGACTTCCAGATCCTAGTTTAGGGCTGCAAAGCCCCTGGTGGGGACAGAGAACCCCCCACCCCTAGGTCCAGCAGCAAAGAGAGAAAAAATTAAAAGAATAATAAAGCCTTGTCTACTTGCAGGAAGTTTTTTTTCATAGAGTTCCTGGCAATTCCTAGAGCTAACCCAAAGTGACAAAGGGTCACTCTAAGAATTGATTGAAACTCTGTAGTAAGACCTTCAGGTTTTACCATGGAGTTTCTGGTGATTCCTAGAGCTACCTTTTATCATTTCTGGGTAGTTCTAGGAATCACCAGGAACTATATGGTAAGAACTTCTTGTAAGTAGATGAGGCCTTATTTTTTTTTCTCCTGGAACATTGTCCCCCTCCCCCAACCCTCCCACCACTTGCCAGGCACTGCCTGACAACCCTAACCTAGTTGGATGCCCTAACCACTTCACCACACTGTTTTTCCCCTAGCCCTTTTATATGTGATTGAGTCAGGTTTCTGTCATTCTTTTCCTACTGGAGCTAAAAGCAGCTATAGATGGATGGAGAGAAGAGTATGGGTACAGGTACTGCTGCTTAATGCTTGTATAAGAAATTACAGACATTGTGAGACTTCAGGCCTTGAATCAATAGCTGCTTCTTACACTGAGAGATTATCTAATCCTTTCCCATCTCTTGCTTTTCATATGGTAGAGATGGTGAGTGTCGTTTTTTATTGAGGCAGACAGTTGCAGTGGTGAAGCCTTAACCTTGGTCCACATCCGTCCACCTTGGGAACTTCACTGAGAGTGCAGCATACCTGAAAACAAGCAAACAAATTAATAAATAAATGATCTCTCCTCCCCAATCTGTCTGAAGGCAAAGCTGGCTGGGAATCACCAGGAAAGTGAAACCTGGCATCTGTCACTGTTCCTTTCATCTCTGTGGTCCTGTCTGCTTCCCACTAAGTTCCAGCAATGTATTTCTCTCTGTTTGCCGCAGGGTATACACTCAAGGTCAAAACCACCACCGCTACAATTTCTATTCATCTGGCAACTTCTCAGAAATGTTTCCCTGCCTCAAACAGCAAGAACTGTAGTATTTCAGTGATCAAAGAAACTGGCCTTAGTGGAATTCTGTCTTCTGCAACCTTAAAGTTAGAGATCGCTTGGGGTTAAGGTAGGGCGCTAAGCTCCTGCTGGCGGTGGGATTCCCCTGGTTTGGGGAGCCCCAACCCACTGGAACAGAGCAAGCTGCTGAGGGGATCCCCACCCCCAAAAGCCCCATCATTTCACAACATGCCCTGCGCAATGATGTCACCCAGAAGTGATGTCATAGCAACAGGCATGTCATGCTGGGGATGCTCTAGGATTCGCAATAAAACTCTATACCATTTAAAAATTTAAAACATCATTCACTTCCATTCAGCTTTGTGTTGTATATTGTTATAATTACCATGGTTTAATCCAGGATGGTAAATTTTGAAGAAAATAAAAAGGTTTGCAGAGAGCATTTTGCCAGCCAAATTCAGAAGGCTTTTGCATCTGTTTAGAGAGAAGGTTAAAGTCTGGCTTTCTCCTAGTATCAGCACTGAACTGTAACAAGAGGTTTATAAATTGAAGGAAATAGGAATACTGAGGTAGATTATTGATGAAATAAACCTACATCTGGGTGCTCATTGTATGGACTTTTCTTTGTAATATTGTAAAGTTGAACTTCTTTATAATATGTACAATAGATTTATAGCGCTCCTTTAAAAGTTTGCTTGTATTTCCTGTACAATGAGCTGTAATTCCAGGTTGTTGTTTTACTTCCTGGAGACTGGCAACCCTAGCACCCAGTCACCTTGATAATACAAAAACTTTTTAAAAGTCTGCTTAACCTCCCTGGTTCTGTGACCATTCTTCTACTCTTTCTAGTATGGTGGTTGTACTGAGGCACCTTTTAATTGTTGATTTTCCATTCTGGGAAATCCTGGAAATTTGGGGGTAGATTCTAAAGAATCCATAGTTTGGGGAGAGGAGGGATTACAGTGGGTTATAATGCTACACAGTCCATCCCTCAAAGCAGCCATTTTCTCTAAGGGAACTGATCTCTATAGTCTGGAGATCACTTGGAATTCTGGGAGATCTCCAGGTCCTTCCAGGAAGCTGGCAACCTTACATGCACTTGAAATAACTGCAAACCACTCCTTAAGAAAATCCTGAGAAAATGTGGACAGTTAAAGTAGCTTTAGTTGTTTTGAATTTTATTTTTATTTTGCAGACGCAACTATGCCATTTGAAGAGCACATTAACTGCATACCTTTTGTTCTCTGGGGTTTCTTCTGCCAACCTTTCAAAATGAAACCATTCCAAGAGAACCCACCTCCAGCTAAATTTGCCAGTGACTCATCTAATTCTCACTAGCAAATCATCGAGCATGAGTTGTATAATGGCAGAACCTGTTGTCATGTTTCCCAAGCATTGCACCTTAGGCACACTTTGATCTTCATGAAGAGATTGATGGATTTGTATATTTGTGCGATGAAATGTCAGCTTGCAATTCAGATCTGTTCATTAGCTCCACATGGTCCTCTGTACTTGCATATGTAGTTCCCTTTCCAAAAGAAATGTAGCATTTACCACTGGAGACAGTCAGTTGTACATCTGTCATAATGTTAAACTGGAAAATGCAACATCTGGTGCAGAAGATTGCCTTTAAAAAAAGGCACATCACTTTAATTCAACTCACTGTTTGTTTCCATGCTCTTTTCCTAAAATCTATTTTACATGTTTTAAATTGTTTTCTTTTGCACTGGTTGACAGAACTGGCCAATAACTGGCCATGTTAGCCAGTGCTGATGCCTGTCTCATTGCTTATCCTGTCACTTCTGAAAATGAACATAGGAAGTCCCCAGCTTCCAGTTCCTCCAATTCCAATGCCTCCAGTGGAGGTCTGGTTGACACTGAGGTGGTAACTCTATGCTTGACTGCACTGCTTAATGTAGCAAGCTGACACTCATGTGATGAAATGGGCCCTTTTGAAAAGGAGCTAGTCAGGGAGAAATCAAAGCAAGACCTCATGTCCCTGACATGACATCTACTTTGTATGCAGAAGGAATAGTTTGTATTTAGGATCATTCAATCCTGTGACACTTAACCAGCAGTCTAAGGGGGTGGGATGTGCACGCATGCATGCAAAGTGCCATCAAATTGCAGTTGACTTATGGTGATCCCAGCAAGGGGGTCATTCGAGTTCAAAATATGGTTCATGATTGAACAGTGTCCTCCTTCACGCCCCTGATTTGAATTGGTTTCTGTTCAGTTAATGAACTGGGTGAGGTGCTCAAGGATCTCCTGGTGCCTTAGTGATGTGGTGGAAAGTGCCGACAAGTTGCAACCAACTTATGGTGACTCCACAGGGTTTTCAAGGCAAGAGATGTTCAGAGGTGGTTTGCCATGCCATTGTTTGCCTCTGCATAGTGACCCTGGTATACCTTAGTGGTCTCCCATCCAAACACAAACCAGGGCTTAGCTTCTGAGATTTGATGAAATTGGGCTAGCCTGGGCTATCCAGGTCAGATCACCTTAGCTATAACTAGGTCAAAATCTGAAGGAAATTGCTGTCTGCTTTGCCCATTTCAAGGGTATGAAGTGAAGGGAATGAAGACAAGCAGACATTACCTCAACTACAATGAAGAAAATGAAAAGCTGCCTCCATTCACCCCTCCTTCTGGGCCGCAGTGGAGGTTTATTTATTTAAACATTTATATACCACCTTTCATCTTGACCTGGATGGTCCAGGCTAACACAGTCATGTCAGATCTCAGAAACTAAGCAGGGTTGGCCCAGATTAGTACTTTGATGGTAGACCACCAAGGAAGTCCAAGATCACTACACAGATGCAGGCAATGGCAAGCCCCCTCTGTCTGACTCTTGCCTTGAAATTCCTGTGGGGTCACCATAAGTCAGCTGCAACTTGACAGCACTTTACACACACACACCATCTGTCCCTTCTTCAAATGGTGGCTCAAATGAGAGCCTGGGTCCAAAACAGGCAGGGCAGTGAGTAGACATGATTGAGGAGCTGGGTCTAATCATGGAAGAGAGAGTTCATTGACACTGTCTTGGCCAAAAGCATTGCCCTGTCAATGTTAAAATAATTGGGGGAAAATCCAAATCTGAAATGCATTTATCTGCTCCTAAAAATCTATGGGAAATTCATATTAATTTCTGAATATATTCCATCAATATGCAGGATAAAGAAGGAAAAACAACTTAAATCAGAAGAACAAATTACTAAAAGATGGGTAGTAGAACTTCATAAATGAAAAGATAAAACTGAACCAGATATCCAAGTTGGAGAACCTAGCAGTCAAAAGAAGAAGTAGATTATAAAAATGCAGGTAAGCAAGGTATATATGAAAAGAAATGTGAGGGAATTGGCTGCCACAACCGGCAGCAATTGCAATGCTAATATTGTTGAGGATTACCTGGACTTTTTCACTTTTCATTTTCATCTCTTTCTATTTCTCTCCCGTCTTTACTTTCTCTTCTTTATTTTCCTTTTTTATTATTCTGATTTTCCTTTTTATTGAATTATCTGTTGATTGTGTGTACAAGCATAGCAATCAAATGTGAAAAAGGCTTGTAAAAATCCATTGCTATTTATTGGGAGGAATGTGGAGGATCTGAAGTCTCTGGGATGAAAAGAAAAGGAGGTAGAAACTGAGAAATTAAATGAGGATGATAAAGCCCATGATGGCTAGAATTGAGAAAGTATAACTTTTAATGAGCAGTGCAAGGTTTTACAGTTAGATTTCCTTTCCTTTGCTTAAAAAAAAAGTGTTGCTTCACATCTGAGCATGTTCAATTGGTATACAGATTGATTCTTTTATAATGTGCTTTATAATTGTGCTCTGATCCTCCTGCACCCCAGGAAGATTATCACCCTCCCTGTATTACTGTGGGCGAATCAGTTTTGAAGACAGTCCAGCAGTTCAGCTACCTGGGGTGCATCATCTCCTCAGACGCCAAGATCGACAAGGAGATTGACAATAGGCTGGCAAAGGCAAACCGTGCATTTGGCCGACTGCATAAAAGAGTGTGGAGCAACAAGCATCTGAAAAAAGGCACAAAGATCAATGTTTACAAAGCGGTCGTGATGACAACCCTCATCTACGGCTCCTAATCGTGGGTTTTATACCGTCATCACCTGCGACTCCTTGAGCGCTTTCATCAGCGCTGCCTTCGCACCATCCTCAACATTCACTGGAGTGACTTTGTGACCAACACTGAAGTCCTCAAGCGGGCGGAGGTTACAAGCATCAAGGCATTGCTGTTGAAGACGCAGCTGCGCTGGGCAGGGCATATCTCCAGGATGGAAAACCACTGCCTTCCCAAGATTGCCCTGTATGGCGAACTTTCCACTGGCTATCGAAATAGAGGGGCACCAAAGAAGAGGTACAAGGACTCCTTAAAGAAATCCCTTGGTACCTGTTGCATTAACCATCACCAGTGGTCTGACCTAGCCTCAGATCGCAAAGCATGGAGGCATACCATCCACCAGGCTGTCTCTTCCTTTGAGAACGCATGCATAGCTGGTCTTGAGGACAAAAGGAGATCAAGGAAGAATCGTACTGCTACAGCACCAACCCCAAATCAGACTTTTCCCTGCAGCCACTGTGGCCGGACCTGCCTGTTTCGCATTGGTCTTGTCAGCCACCAGCGAGCCTGCAACAGACGTGGACTACTGCATCTTTCTTAAATCTTCGTTCGTGAAGTCAAGCTGAGAGAGAGAGATCCTCCAGAAGTGCTGCCATGAAAGCATTAATAAGTTTTCAAAGTGAACGTTGATTTCTTTAATAGAACATTTCCATTTTCCACTCAAGTTTATCAAGTTACTTGTTTTCAGGAAGGATCCATGCAATTCATTGTCCCATTGTGTCCACTGATTTGTGTTTTATAATATTTGGATTCCTTCAGTGATCACAAGTAATTTAGAATTCATCTGTGTATGTCAGTAGCTGAAGCTGATCTTTATTTTGGGTAAAAATTCTTAGCAACAAATGTCCTTTGTTGCCATATTGTTCAATAATTTGCCTTCACACAGCCACATTATGTAGTGCCTCAATCAGCAGCAGAGGTTATTAGGAGTTGCTGAAGTTTTGGACATTGGGCTTTTCCCCTAAAGGCCAAACTTAGTTCAAGAGCAGGAGATCCATGATTGATCTTTAAGGGTTGTTTAGTCTTAAAAGCAGCCACATTTTGGTTGGTGGGTGATTATTAGGGTTGCCAATCCCCAGTTGGGGGCAGGGGATCCCCTAGTTTGGAGACCCTCCCCCCACTTCAGGGTTATCAGAAAATAGGGGCAGGGGAAGGAAATGTCTCCTGGGCACTCTATTATTCCCTATGGAGACTGGTTCCCAAAGGGAATAATGGAGAATCAATCCATGGATATCTGGGGCTCTGGGCAGGATGTTTTTGAGGTAGATGCCTGAAATTTTCAGAACAGCATCTGGTGTGTCTCCCTCAAAACACCCTCCAGGTTTCAAAAAGATTTGTTCAGGGGGTCCAATTCTATGAGCTCCAAAAGAAGATGCCCCTATCATCTATTTTTCCCATCCTCCTAAAGGCATGTAAAAGATGTGTGGTCCCTTTAAATGTGGTGGCCAAAACTCCCTTTGGAGTTCAATCATGCTTGTCACAAGCTTGCTCCTGACCCCACCTCCAAAGTCCCCAGATATTTTTTGAATTGGACCTGGCAATCCTATGATTCATACAAGATCTTCTGTACTTGTGGATGTTTGATTTAGCTCTTTCCACTATGGTCCAAACTAGATGTGATGGCATCCACCGGTCAGACCTGTGGATGACAATGGCATTTTAAAAAGATATAAAACCTCAGCACAGCCTAGGATTATGGCAGGCTGAGGCACTCTAGTTCCCCCACATAAACCTTTTCAAGAGCCAAGATGTGAATCAGAGCCCTGCCTTGAAGTCTAAAATAGGGAAGACTTAATAAGGGGAAGGGTTATGATTCAGAGGCAGAGCATCTGCTTGGCAAGCAGAAGGTCCTGTCCCTGACATTTCCAGTTGAAAAGCCCAGGGCATAGATGATAGAAAAGACCTCAACCTGGGACCAGAAAAGCTGTTCCCCATCTGAATGGACAATACTGACCTTGATGGACCAAGGGTCTGGTTGAATATAAGACAGCTTCATGTGTGCATTCATGTCACATCTAGGTTGGTCCTCAGAGGCTAACACTGGCCACCCACCCATAAAGGCATGTGACCAGATGTGACTCCAGCAGTCTGCTGGGAAATAGCTGTATGAGTAGACTTGAGACTCATCTGAACTATAAGGGATTAAGTGAGTAGCAATAGCTATGATGAGCTAGTAAAATGAGCAGGCAAAATGCTTAACTGGTGATGGAAATGTGACTCACTATTGTTGATGGAAAGTGCCATCAAGTTTCAGCCAACTTATGGGGACCCCTCATGGGTTTGTCCTTTCCTGCCTCTCCAGAACAGCCCTGAACATTGTTGGTGGTCTCCCATCGAAGTACTAACCACAGCCAAGCCTGCTCAGCTTCTGAAATCTGGCAAGAATGGGCTATCCTCAGCCATCCAGGGCAGGGCAGGGTACAATTAGGGAAAGAAATGAAAGTTTCAGGATTCCTTTTAAGAACACCCATTCCTTAAACTCAGATGTACATGTTCTGCTTCTGAAATGTTTTATCGAAAGAAAGCCTCTATACAAGAAATTATTCTTCCACTGAAAGTTGTTTGTTTACTTCAAGATGGGTAGCCATGTTTATCTGTAGCAGTAGAAAAGGGTAAGAATCCAGTAGCACCTTAAAGATTGACAAAATTTGTGGTATGGTATGAGCTTTTGTGAGTCACTGCTCATTTCTTCAGATACAGCTAGAAAGTGAGTCCATCTGCCCTATTTGTTGGAAAGTGGAGTGATTTCAGATGCCAAATGACATTAGCGGGCAAATGACAACAGCAGGTGTGACTGTTTAGTCCAGCAGGTGTGACTGGATTAGGTTTGATATGCAGAGAGGTAGTAGAAATCAGCACTGGTAATTGGCATTTGGCCACCTTTCTCCTGAGCATCCCAGGACCCAAGGCAAATAACAATAGAAAAACAATGTGATAAAACAAACATTAAAACTACAGACATAAAACAATGAAAAAGTATCTTATTTTTACTTATTTTATGTACAACATTTGTATGCCTCTTTGCAGTCCTATTATGGCCATTAAGCCATAACCCCAAGAGCAGGGTAACACCCTTTGCCCAAGATCAGGTGCCTCAAAAATCTCTCATGAATACATGATATATAACTTCCAATGAGGAAGGCTGTTCACTTTATGCAGCAGATATTATTACTATATTATTGCTTGCTGCAGGGAGGACACTGATACTTCCCCCAGCAAACAGGTAAGTGTGGCTAATATGTCATGTTGTTCAGCATGGTTTTGTATGTGTGTCAGAAAGCCTTGGCACAATTAGTGCTTATATGTACCCATTCAAAGACAAAAATTCACTGACATCATTCCATGGTAGCTGTGGCAGTGTACACCCAGCAATTTTTACAGTTGCTACAAGAATATTGGCCTGACCTGGATAGTCCAGGCAAGCCTGATATTGTCAGATCTTAGACACTGAGCAGAGTTTGTCCTGGTTAATATTTAGCTAGAAAGCCACCTAGGAAGTCTGCATCATTATAAGGAGGCAGGCAATGGTAAACCAGTTCCGAATGTCTCTTGCCTTGAAACTCTGACAGGGTTGTGTGTCAGCTGTGACTTCATGGCACTTTACATGCACATACACACAAGAATAAATGCCACATCACCATATCACCTAGAGAGCCAGACCGATTTCCCACTCACCCTACGCTGCTCTGACATTTCTCTTTTCAGCGCGGCATCCTTCCGATTTCCCACTATCTGCCCTGGGGCTTCAGCTTGGTCGGCATTTTTGCATGGCAACAAGAAACTGGTTTTTAGTGGTTTCTGTTTACTGCACAAAAACACCAATGCAATATGAAGTCCTGGGGCAGATAGTGGGAAATCGGAAAGATGCTGCTCTGAAAAGAGGAACGTCAGAGTGGCATAGGGTGAGTGGGAAATCAACCTTAGTTTGGTGTAGTGGGTAAGTGTGAGGACTCTTATCTGGGATAACCGGGTATGATTTCCCACTCCTCCATTTGCAGCTGCTGGAATGGTCTTGGGTCAACCATAGCTCTCACAAGAGTTATCCTTGAACAGGCAGCTTCTGTGAGAGCTCTCTCACCCCCACCTACCTCACAGGATGTCTGTTGTGGGGTAAGGAGATTGTAAGCCGCTCTGAGACTCTGATTCAGAGAGAAGGGTGGGGTGTAAATCTGTGGTCTTCTTTTTCTACAACTGAATAACATTCATCATGGCATTGTTACAGGAATTTGTGAATTTATGAAAATATTTATACCTCACCTTCCCCTTGTAGTTCAAGGTATTTTTGCTCATGCTTTTTCTGCTCTCCCCTCTACACAATTATCCCCCCCCCCCCCCAGCTTTATGGCAACCGGATATTTTGTAAGTTGCTATTTATATATGTGGACATTTGATTAAGCTGACCATATGGATGATTTGGGCTGTACTGAATACATATTATGAAGCAGTCCTATACAGAAACAAAGATAAACTGAAGAACAATGTTATGCAGTTACTCTAATTTAAGACACTGGGCTTAGACTGGAGGAACTCTGCCCAGAATTGCACTGTTGGAGTCCTGGAATTTTACAAAAGGTAACATTTCCTTCTTTTTCAATATTGCTTCTCTTCTGTTTGCCTTTAAATGGAAAAAAAAAAAACCTACTCTGGAATTCTCCTGTGCTGTTTGTCAACAGCAAAAAAAGATTTAGAGCTTAAGACATTATTCTTTTTTTTTCTTTCACTGTGATTATGACCTCAGTGTTGTACATCATTGCAGTGAATTAAGATGGATGGTGTCAAACACACCAATATCTCATGATTTGAAAGCATGGCCTTGTCTCATGCAACAGGAGAATTTCCTTGCTATTGTTCCCCCACTGATTCTTGGGTGAAAATGGTAAGAGAATACAGAAATAGAAATAGAAATGCAAATGCAAAGTAGGTCTTTAGAAAAGTGTTCTTCTGAACCTGGGCAATCTCCAAATTTATTTTCTTTGAATAACAAAAGGTAGTGGCATATATCAAAGATGTGAAATACCTGACCTTCAGTAGATGTCTCTTCAGAGCTTTCCTCTAGTTTGATTTGACCTTTAAGAAGCCATTAGTACTAGCCAGCTTCTTTTTGTAGGTCCCTGGATAGTTATTGAAAGCAAGGCTTGCAAGTCATCATTATGGTCTGCTTCTTGGAGAAAAAAATAATTTTATTTTATGTGGAAGTGCCTGTTATTATTGTGTGGGGACTCAAGGAGCTGGCCAAAGTACTGATTAATGTTAACAGCAATAGGTAATACAAAAGAGCCCAGATTATTATCTGAAATACTAGCAGAGGTGATCCCAGCCATTTGGATAACTGAGATCACTGTTTACACAGAAGTTATTAAATTAACCTAAAACTGTCTGGGAGAAATTTGGGTGACTAATTGTTGCCCTTAAAAGGTTTTTTTAAAAAAACTGATTTCTGTGTTACTATATGAACAGCTACCGTTGTTAGAAGGACATCCTTTTAGGCTGTTAAAGGAAATCCATTGGATTCTGCTGTCTTCCACATCTTCCAGGGGGAGAACAACCAGTGTGAAAAATACATGCAAAATCAGTTTTCCATCTTGAGCTGGAACAATATCCCCCCAGTAGAGTTTTCACAGAGAAGGCTGTGCTATCCAAAGTGCAGGGTCCACAAAAGGAAAGTAAGCAGGATGATGACCAAACCACTACAGATCTCAACCCAACTCTTTTGGCAATCATTTTAGTTCCTCCAAAAGAGAAGTCCTCTTCTTCCCCCACAGTATCTGACAGCTGAAAAAGAGAATACATTTGTGGTTCCTCAGATAAGCAAATAGTTCTTAGTATGAGACAGC
Source organism: Heteronotia binoei (assembly GCF_032191835.1). Classification (NCBI taxonomy): domain Eukaryota; kingdom Metazoa; phylum Chordata; class Lepidosauria; order Squamata; family Gekkonidae; genus Heteronotia; species Heteronotia binoei. The sequence goes on from NC_083231.1 coordinate 90,647,509, forward strand.
AAGCTGTTTCTCAGCAGGAAGAACGGCATGTTCTTCCCAGAGTTCTTTTTTGCAACCATAATTTTGAATTAGGCAATCCATAAAAGTGTGTTTGTTTGTTTTTAAAGTGATTAGTGATGTGTGATCACTACTCTGCTTGAATCACAACTTGATCACAAATTGCAAACAGCACCCCACAATGATATTTTTTTCTTTTTAACAAGCACTCCAAATTCTTTACTATAAAATGCAAATACTTGGCATATACCATTTTTTCCCATGGCTGCCCTTGTCCCTCGTCCCCTTGAGTGCAGTCTGCCCAACCCAGCCGGCAGAGACACAGTTTATGAAAGGAATCCTTAATTGTCTCTGTCTTGCTGAGAAGTAAAGAGGAGCTGTGCCGTTTGTCCCTCTAGAATTCCAGCCATGTTCACTCACCTGTCTCACTCCCAAAATTGAACATATTTATCAGGTGATCTGCATTGCAAATATCGTATTTGGTGCATCTAGGAAACTGAGGTTGGATACAGTAAGTTCTGAACATGTGACAACATGATAAATGCCATTTACTGCACAGACACAAAAGCAGCACATACACTCCAAATGCAGCCAGTTTCAAATTATGCCTGACCTACTCATGATTCATGATGAATCTACAGCATAATTAATCCCTAACAATGCAGTAAACTCTGACAATGCACCAACAGAAGCCAGGTGGCATGCTGAATTTCACCAAATGTACAGATGTAAAAATCACTTGAAAGAGTGTTCTTTGGTTTTGTTTTTTGGGTTGTTTGTTTAAAGAAGTCCTCAAAGCAAGTGTATGCAGTGCTTGATTCAAGAGATTCAAGAGAAAACAGATGTTACAAGCAGGGCTTATGTTTATTTTTGAATACAACATTTGCAAAGATCACAGAATCAATGAAATTGATTCTCCATTACCCCTGCTAGCTAGTCTGTTATGGTTTACTCTCTTAGGAATCTATTATGCCAGATGTATCTTTATCACCTCATTATGCTTTGTCTAGATGGGGGCTTTAAGTGAAAATCCAAAATCCTGGAGCAAATCTAATCTCCTTGCTTCTGAGTTAGCTCAAACATTAACCTGCCAATACACCCTCCATGATGACAGGACCACATAAGATCAAAATTATCAGAAAATCAAAGGAAGCATGAGCTCTGTATTTTCAATGAGTCTCCAGGAAGTCCCTGAGATAAATATTGCCCACTTTTCAAACTGACAAGAATTTCATGAGCTGACAGCATAAAAATGATAATCCATTCTGCAGCAACACTAGCCTTTCCACACAGAAAGCCACAATGTTCATTTAAAAAGAGTTGTTCTATCACCTGCATTAACTAAGTAGTAATGAACAGAGAAAACATAATCAAGAGCTATGAGTGAGTCCTGTATTCATTTTATTTATTTATTTCTGTTAATTTATACCTTGCCCATCCTGCGAATGGCTTGAGGTGGCATGATGACTGCAAAATAATCACATCATTACCTGAATTAATTTTTGGATTTCTCCCCTGTCCCCGATTAATGAATAGATATAGGATTTTCCTCAGCAGCTACATTAATTTGCTTGTATGCGGGTCCAGTTTCTGATTTTTACACAGATTGGTCGCCTGTTGTTACCTTACAACATATATATTCATTTTTATTCATTTAAAATATTTGTCTGCTACCTCTCCACCAAATTTAGGGTCTCCAAGGTGGTAAACAATCAAAACAATTTGTATATATTTGTATATATTTTAACATTGCTTTGATTGTTTACCACCTTGGAGACCCTAAATTTGATGGAAATATTATATAATATTTGAAACAACAAAGGTAACATGTAAACACAATGACACACAAATACACAAACTGAGAGGAGGGGTCAATAAGAATTTGTAAGGGAATACTAAACACCTGCTAGTGGAAGAGAACACTAGAAAGAGGCAGGTGAATCTCCTTGGGAAACCACAGCTGAGAAGGTCTTTTGGGGTTGACACCTAACTATCCTTAGATGGCAGGGACACCCAAAGCAGGGCCTCTGAAATGAACATGCTTGTGCTGTGCTCACATGCTACACGAACACACACATACGCATCCTCAGTACATGAGTACATTTGTGTGTATGAAAGAACCAGTATGCATTGACTTTACAAATGGGACCAGGGACAGGTACCAGGATGAATGTGGGGTTTTAATCACTTGTTCAGCTGTTCATACATTAAATATAAAGAAAACTGAGTACATATTGTACATAGATTGTATGAGTGTTCATTGTGACCTGTGAATAGGGCTTTTATTTTTATTTGAAAACAGATGCTAGTAGTGTCATTCCAAGCACTCTTCTGAAGCCACCAATAACATCAGTGGTCTTAGAAGAACATAGCTCAGCTCAGTTTAGGTGTTTCCAGTTAATTACTTAGCCTTAATGACAGTGATTGAGTTTTAGGAAATGCTTGCTTTATAAATAGAATGTTGGGGTTCCAATTGGTCAGGAAACTACCCCTTTGAGTCCCTGTCACATGTAAGGCAACTGGTGGAGGTAGCTCAGTGATAAGACAAATGAGCATTTTAGAAACCAGTCCCCTCCATAGCAAGCTTACACATGTGCAGAAAAATATTTTCAGCAAATGTACAAGATGAAAACGTTGTAAAGCTCAGGCCCAATTTGTCTGACAAATGCTTATCGCTGCTGAAATGGTGCTTCTTCAGTGCCAGCCACAAAAGGAACCTGATCACTTTCTCAATGATTATTCACTTCGCACTTGCCTCAGTGATAATCAGGCATTGTTGACATTTAAAAATCTGTCTTTGTACCTGGGAGGGCTCGAAGCTCTTTTTAAAAAGAAAAGCTCAGATTCTCAGGGAACAGAATTATTTAAGCTCTTTTCCAAACTCTGTGTTTGTGTGGATTCACAGAAAATATCTCACATACAGTGGTGTATATCCAACCATGCACCATGAATGCTGAACAGCATTTATGTTTTCTTAAAAGAGGCTAGTGATTTCCACCTAGTACCCTAGGGAAAAAATTCAGAGGGAGCAGTGGACTGAGAAGAGGGGAATCAGCAGAATTTACTCCCCACCCCTTAAGAAAACTTGTAAATCTTCAGATAAGCATGGCTGGAGAAAGGTAACTCATTATTATGTATTTAATTTTCTGCCATATGTTGTGCAGATGTATGTGAAATCAAGCACTGAAAACAAGTTCTGAGGCATTAGAGTCTCAGCTTAGAGGAATTAAAGCAGAGAAAAGGAGGCAGGAGCGACTGTCCTGCTAGTATATATTGAGAATGATCCAGCAAACCACATCCTCAGTTGCTTTCCTCTCTGTCTCTTGCTCTTTCCATTAATCCCCCTTCAGGCATTAAATACCTTTTCTACTTCACGTCTTTTTCCGCAACAGCTGTTACCTCTGATACCCAATATACCCCTTAAACTTTCTTAAATTACTGCAAATAACAAACCTGGGATGCCAAAGACAGAGTGAAGAAAATGAATCAGAAGATGCAATCTTTGCTTTTGAGTGACCTAAAGGTGATCCAGTTCCTAGAGGAAAATTCTGTATTTTTTATTGTCTTACATGCCTTTAAAATGAGTGTGTGGGTGACAGTGAACTAGGCATCACACACACACACACACACACACACACGGTTGACAAACAGTGTCACTGATGGCTATTCATATGACTGTATGATCAAGTTCTGCCTCTATTCAAAAATCTGACTTACAACTATCCAGTTCAAGCAGATTGCCTTCTTTCTTGAAAAATTGTTTCCATCTGTACATGATTGCTAACCCCAGGATGCTTGTTTAGATGCAACTTTAAACCATTCAGAAATGGAAGGGAATTGGACTTCCGGCAAGATGGCGGAGTGAAGCGGACCCCTTCTCTGTGCTCTGGGAAGGAGTTCTGTTTGGGGGGAGATCGAGGGGGTCTCCTATTTGGAGACACCTCTTACGGAGCTGTCGGAGACGCTCCGAAGCCTGGGGGGCTGCGGGATGTGAGGGAGGAACGGAGGTTCCTCTCCCAGCGCCAGTTTCCCCTTTGGCCGATTCCCGTCCAACACTTTTGTGCCGAACTGTGCCGCCGGAAAAAAGGGAGACCGGAGAGGAATTGCAACTCCCTTCAGCTTACCCAGAAAGGTTGCCTTCTCATAACCGGGTCTTCATGCCTTGTATATCTTAAGTCCCTCGTAAGCCCTTGAAGGAAGAAAGAAGAAGGAAGCCCGCCGGTGAGCGGTTCGTTCTCGGACAGTGTGTGTGCGGAAGCGCCTGTAAGCGAGGGGCGGCGAATGGCGGAGAGTGAGCGACAGTATGACATGCGGCCTTTGAAGGAGTTTTGAGTGGCTGATCAGCTGAGTGGCGCGGTGAGCGAGCGCAACCAAAACTTATATTTGAGGGGGGAAGAAGCAAGCGGAGGGGAAGAGGCGAGAGACTGTGGGATTTTTAGATGCCAGATTCGGTGGGGGGTGCGATAGGAGAGATTCCGGTTGGGGAGACGAGATGTAATGGCCGACGCAATCTGAGGCAAGACGAGGAGCGGAAGTTTTTGAAGTGCTGGAGCCGGCCGGGGTCTGGAAAGTTTTTGTGAGCGGGGTTGAAGATATAAATCCCCCCCACACACACACACCTTGATTTTGCTTTGCTCTCTTTGCTTTCCTCCGTTCTGTGAGCGCTGTTGAAGGATGGTTTCTTTTTAAAGGCTATACATTTTTATCTGGGGAAAGAAGCAGCTTTGTTTTTGTGGTTACGTGCTTCAGAGACAGCTACTGTGATTAAAGGGTAGAGCTGCAGTTCTTAGCAGCTACCGCTGCGGCTGCGCTCTACTGAAGATTATGGGTTTTTGGGTCCACATCTCTTAAGAGACATTTGGAATACAATTTTTATTTCAAGTTACTTTGGAGACTCCTTCTGGATTGTGTGCCTGTTTTCGTTGGACTATCATATTACTAGATCTAGCTGGACTTTCTAAGACTAAAACTTCATTGCTATATTATTGTAAGACAGTTTCCAGGACATTAGGGCACCAAGTCACCAGGACTGGAGACAGTGCAAAAAAGGATATAATAGAGAAAAGGGAAGAGAGAAGAAGGAAGAAAGAGCAGATAAGATAAGACTGTGATTTTGGGGAGGCAATTGGGGAGTTTTGTTCTTAATGAAATGGATTAATGTCATATAATTAACTGAAATTTGAGTGAATCCAATGATTTGTTAAATTGCCTGATTGATCCAATTTCTTTCCCTGTTTTGGGTCTCTTTACTGTTTAATGATTTATACCCTTCTCTTTTGCTGTTTGTGGTGGGACACCTGAAACTCTGAATTGCTGGTTGAATTTAAGAATTAATTGTGTGTTGATTGTTATTGAATTTTGACTGCATTCAGTACTGTTAGTAGAATTTTTGTAGGGATCTACTCATAATCTTGAGTAACTTTGGGTAGGCCTAGTTTTTAGATTAACGACTCACTTTCACCATGACAGAAACAAAGATTAAAAAATATCTACAAGGTACCCCCCCGGCGGGGGGGGGCAAAAGCGGGTCCAGCACCGGCTAATCAAGATTCTTTGGAAAAATTACAAAGTATTGTCACAGCTGGTTTTAAACAGAACCAAGAAGCACTGGATGGTTTGAAAACAGATCTGATGTATCAGGTCAAGAAAACCAATGACCAATTGGCAGAATTTCAAAAGCAGTTATTGGCCAACACTCAGCAGGTTCATGGATTAACTGCCAAGGTTGATAGAATGGAGGATCGTGACAGGCAGACAAGCAAGTTAGTCAGGGAAAACCAAACAGAAATCCTGGAGCTAGAAGACCGTGTGATGAGATTAGAAATGGAGAAAGCTGCAACGATTTTGCGTTTCCAAAATCTACCTGAAGAGAAGGAGGAGGATTTAATTCACAAAATCATGGACACTCTAATGGTTGATGATGAAGAATTACTGGAGGATGGTCCAAAAGACATTCTCTGGGCTAAAAGAGTATCTTCAACTTATACAAGAAAACACAAACTCCCTAGGGAGGTGCAAGTAAAGTTTGTACATCCAGAAACTACGGAGAGGATTCTTCGGAAAGCCAGAGAATGTGAAATTAACTGGAAAGGAACTAAGATCAAAATTTTGAAAGAAATACCCTGGAGCGTAAGACAGCAGAGATTTAAATTTAGGAAATTGTCTACTTGGCTAATTAAACATGAAATTCAATTTAGATGGCTGATTCCGCAAGGCCTCTTCTTCACATTCCAAGCTAAAAGATTTAACATTACTACTGAGGCAAAGATGGAAGAATTCTGGGATGAACATGTGAAGCGTAATGGATCTGATTCAGGAGAAGAGCAAGAGATAGAAGGTGCCAAGAAATCCCCGGATGGGGCGACTCCCAAAAAGAAACATGAAAAGATTAAGACCAGACTTCAGAGCAGGAAAGACCTAGCTAATATACCTGATAGTATGGATCTACCAAAATGAATTCAAAGCTGGGCACTAAAATACTTTCTTTGAACATTAACGGCTTAAATGAACCTGGTAAAAGGAAGAAGACTTTCCAACAACTGAGAAAATCAGATGTTCAAATTATCTGCCTGCAAGAAACCCATATTAGACAAGATAACCGGAAGTATTTGGAAAACAAGAAATTAGGAACCTTATATTCGTCATGTGATCCATCTAAAAAGAAGAAGGGAGTTGCGATTTATGTTTCTCAACATATTAAGTCGAGTTGTTTATACTCGGATGATCAGGGAAGAATTATTATCGTAGAAGTGGAACTGAATGGACTTAAAACAATATTAGGAAACATCTATGCCCCCAATGAAAATCAAGAAAAATTTTACCAAGCACTGTATCTTAAACTTAGTGAATTTAACTCTGATAGGTATTGTATTGTTGGGGACTACAATGCAATATTCGACATCAAAATGGATAAAAAAATATGATGACCCCCAAAAGAGGAAGAAAAATCGCAATATATTGCCCAACTCTTTCTTGCAAATGGCTGAAGAATTAAACCTGGTGGATGCTTGGAGAACAAAAAATCCGACTACTACTGATTTTACTTTTTACTCTCATGCACATAAATCTTGGTCAAGAATTGACATGTCTTGGGTATCCTTGAGCATGATTCTGTCAGTGAGCCAAGCAGATATTCTTCCACAATCTTATGCAGACCACAGTCCAATTTTGTTGACATTGGAGGAGCAATCAAGAAACCCTCGATGGTCCTTAAATTTGCAAATTTTAAGAGAAACACAATTTTTAGAAACCGCTAAAAAAGAAATTCAGGAATTTTTTAAGATTAATGTGGAAAAAGATACTAAGATTCCAGTTATTTGGGATGCCTTTAAAGCTTTTTTCAGAGGCGTTGCTATTAGATACGCAGCGAGGAGGAAGAGAGAACGGAAGAAAACGTACAATGATCTTATAACAAAACTGAAGTATTTTGAGCAACAACAGAAAGCGAGAAACCCAAAGGAGGTGAAGGCAAAAATTAGTTTCATCCAACACAAGATTAACACTTTATTAGCAGAAGAAATCGAGAAAAAATTAAAATGGACAAGACAAAACCATTTTGAAAATGCAAATAAAGTGAGTAGATGGCTGGCATATAGATTGAGGAAGGAAAAGGAGAAAAAGATTATCAAAATGCTGAAAAGTGAAACTAATGAGGAGCTATTTCAAAACTCTCAAATGAAAATTGTCATTCAAAATTTTTACAGGAACCTTTATAAAAAACAGAAAATTGAACAATTAAATCAAGAAGACTATATAAAGGGAGTGGAAGTTAAACAATTAACTCGGGAACAACAAGTAAGTCTGGAGAATCCTATCTCAATACAAGAAATTGTTGACGTAATTAAAACCCAAAAAAGTAACAAGACACCAGGTCCGGATGGATTACCGATTGAATTTTTCAGAGCATTTGAGGATTTATTATTGTTACCCTTCAAGAGGGTTATTGAAGAAGCTTACAATACAGGTGTGATTCCGGATTCCTGGAAAGAAGCTCTAATTACATTCATCCATAAAGAAGGTACTGACCCAACAGAAGTTAAAAATTATAGACCAATTTCACTCCTGAATAGTGACTATAAGATCTTTGCAGCGATACTTTCAAATAGATTGAAGAAAGTAATCCCGAGCCTGATTCATGAAGATCAAACTGATTTTGTTCCAGGAAGGTTAATGAATCAGAATGTGAGACTCTTGTTGAACGTAATCGAATATTATAAGGAACATCCGGATAAAGAATTCGCTGCTATTTTGGTAGATGCAGAAAAGGCTTTTGACAATGTTAATTGGAACTTTATTAAAGCCATATTGGCTGCAATTGGCTGCGGTGAAAAGTACATTAGAATGGTTGAAGCGGTGTATTCAAAGCAAACAGCAAAAGTAAGTTTTAATGGAGTAATGACTGATTCAATAGAAATTGAACAAGGTACGAGACAGGGTTGTCCTCTTTCTCCTCTACTCTTTATTTTGACGTTGGAACCGTTGATTAAGAAGATCAGAGAGGATACCCAAATCCAAGGTACAAGAATAAATAATATAGAGTTGAAGACTTTGGCGTTTGCGGACGATTTGGTATTTATTTTGGAACAACCTGTCTCTTCGATAGCCCTTCTGAAGCAAAAAATAAGAGAATTCGGTGAAGTTTCCGGCTTCAAATTGAATGTTGCTAAGACTAAAATTTTATCAAAAAACATGGTGGAAGACCAGATTCAACTATTAGAGGAATTGTCAGGATTTAAACACGAAAAAAAGATTAAGTATTTGGGAATTCACCTCACAAATGATTTAAAGACTCTATATAGAGACAATTACGAAAAAATATTGAAACAAATTCGTCATGACTTATCTAACTGGAAAGACCTTCAGATTTCACTTTTGGGCAGGATCGCCACAATTAAGATGAATATTCTCCCGAGAATCCTGTTTTTGTTTCAGACAATACTAATCACGGTACCCAAAATATTTTTTCAACAACTTAATACCATGACCAAGACTTTTATCTGGCAGGGCAAGGCCAGAATAAAATTGAAAGTTTTACAGGACAGTAAACTAAGAGGTGGCCTAGCCCTCCCAGATTGGAACTTATATTATAAAGCATGTGGTATGGCATGGTTGAGAGATTGGTGTAAGCTAGATAACAAGAGACTATTGATCATTGAAGGTGCAGGCTTGGGAGAAGGTTGGCATAATTATATGTGGTATCATGCCCCTACAAAAACTGGCCGTTTTCTTAGACATGAAATAAGAAGATCTTTGTACAAGATTTGGAGTGAAATTAAGTTACAGTATTCTTATACTCCCAAGTGGATATCTCCGATAGAAGCTTTGACTCATCCTAATTTGTATAATTGGGACAGCCCACAGGACTACGCATATCTGTTGAACGATAAAAATGAATTGATTGAAGAAGAGATTGTTAAGTTAAATTGGTGGCTTCAATGCCAACTGAGATCAAGATTCCGAACAGATAAAGAAAAAGGTTTTGTGAACAAACAAATTGAGTTAGACCTTATTTTAGAATCCAAGCAGAAGATAATATCTAAGGTGTACGACTGGTTGCTCCAAATTAAGATGTGCGATGAAGCGGTGAAGGAAGTATGGATTCGTTGGCTTAAAGATTTTGGCTATAATATAGATCTGGAGGAATGGGAGAAATTATGGAAACAGAACTTAAAGCTGATAAGACCAGCAGATCTTAAAGAAAATCTATATAAAATGGTATATAGGTGGTACCTTACACCTGACAGATTGGCTAAAATCTATCCTACATATTCCAACAAGTGTTGGAAGTGTCGAGAAGTTAAAGCATCTTTATTTCATATATGGTGGCAATGCAAGTCTGCTAGAAAGTATTGGACACAAATTAACATTTGGACTCAAAAAATCTTGGAAACACAAGTTACTCATGTGCCGGAACTATATCTTTTAAATATCTGTAGGCAGAAACTGCCCATAACAAAGCTGAAATTGTTAATGTACATCATTACAATAGCCAGAATATTATATGCCAAGTACTGGAAAAGTGACAAAACCCCTAACAGAGATGAATTTATAAACAAATTATTGGAAACTGCAGAGGCCGATTTAATGTCTACAAGACTAAGAAACGGAAATGTGCAAAAGTGTCAGGAGGGATGGGACCCTGTTTATAAATGGGTTAAAAGTAAAGGATTTGATATGGAGTAACTATATTGAAATATGATACAATTATTGATTAATGAGAATGTTTTTTTTAGTTAAAAAGCAAAGGTTTTGACATTGAGTTTTTATACCAAAATATGAATGAAATAATTGTGAAATTATAACTGAATATTTTTTACTTTCTCGAAACCTCTCCGTCTCCCAGCGTGTTTGGCTGGGTATTTGTTGTGGTTGTTTGACAATGAGAGGATGATGTATGTATTTTGTTTGTGGCTTAGTTATAGACTAAGTTATATGTTGTTTTTTGTGTTTACTTTTCTTTTTCTTTTGTGGATGTAATGTTTTTCTTTTCTTAAATAAAAGTAAAATTCTTTCAAAAAAAAAAAAGAAATGGAAGGGAATTGATGAAACAGTCACAGCCCTGATAGACATGCTGTGTTAGTGCATTGACTCATTGTCTTCATTGTTTCCAAGATCTGCAAGCTTTATTGAGGACACCACAGCACCCAAGTGAGTTTGGAGATAGTTTCCACTAGTGCACTACTGAACTTCACAACCTTGCTGTTAGGAAAATTTCACTGGGTAGGGCAAAATGACATCTTCCCACTCACCTGTTTTGCTCTTTGCTGTATCTGTAAGCTGACTGAGAACCATTGAATTGCTTTTTCTCATTGTCCATGTGATTCTAGGCAATTGGGAATCATGTGACATAGGGATTCTCAACTTTGTTGAATCTTTGGGGACTTTGGGAATGGGTATGGGTGCCACAACAGCATGGTTGCCAAGGTGGAGGGATTTGAGTAGTTGCACTAAATGTTAAGAGGTTTGGTGCCAAACATTCTACGATGATTACGCAACTGTTTCCAAGTAGTTGCTGTGTATAGGCCCAATAGTGGTACTTCTTGGGCTTTTCTGAAGCACCTTCTACTCCAATAAAAGTTGCAGAAGAAGTATGCTTTGCAGAAGAAGCAAGGGGGCATGTAAAAACAAACTGGCAAGTACCATGATGCCCATGGGCATCATGATGGGGATCACCTGTGTAACACTGCATGACACCACCAAGCAGATTCTATTACAATCCAAAGGGACAATGCTTTCTGCTATCATCCCAAATTTGTTTCATGTTAAAGCCACAAAATCACAGCAATGACACAAAGCCAATTCGGAGTGAAGGGCTAACAGGGAAGGAGCTGCAATTGAAAAACTTTTACCACCAACTTTCACACTAATGCGCAACGGATTGCTATAGGACACACACTGTTCACAGGAGGGAACAAATTTATGAAAATCACATCAATGTAAATCTTTTTTTCTGGATCAGCACAACTCCCCCTTGTGTGCCATGGGATATATCTATACATTGTACACACTCAGATTTCTGATTTGGGGGGGAAGAAAGAAAAACATGAAAATAGCCAGAGCTCTGTACTCTGCCCTAAATGAAACTAGCATTGTATATTAAGGTAACTAATTTATGAACTGTGAGTACTTCATGCATAAATCGTATGATTTAAGGATAAGATCCATTCTTTTTTCTGCAAAGGAGATTATCCCATGGAGGGCTCATTTATAACTCTCTTCTCCTTTGGCCTTTGCCTGTTCACAAGTAGCTGGCAATGCACATGGCCATGACTTGTTATGGGAATCAGTGCATACCTCCCACAAGTAGGTCCAGCTGGCTGCTCCTCTCCTACTCCACACAGACAGCTCTGCTATGCCTAATTAATCTTGCTTCTGCTAGTCATGGAAGGGGCAAAGGCACTGACTCTCCACGACATCTCTACAAGAACCCAAATGCAACTTCTGGCTTTTATCGCTGCTGGTCTATCTGCTCAAGGATCATTCACAATGTTGCTCTTTGTAAAATGAAAGAGATTCTTGGGAAGCTGAATTCTGCACTCAATTCTGCATTGCTCTTTAATTTCCTGGAGTTGCAGATTTAATACAGAAATTGGATTCATATTATTACACAGTACATGGAAAAGAGGTCACTTGCTTTTCATCAGTGCCAGCTCACACTAATGTTATCAGGCAAATACCCCAGACACCAAAACTGATGTAATTCACACAATTGAGTTTTCTGTCCCGGTACTCTGCAGTATACAGATGTATATCACAATATTGCCAAGGTCTGTATGAATCTGGAGCAGGGAAGTAAAATACAGACTGCTTCCCCTTCTAGAACTGGCAATATTACTAATGTTCTGAATGGGGCTACATATGCACTGCCCTGGCTGCTGGAACAAACTATAGGTACATATTTCTGCACATGGATACATACTTCTGCATGTGGATAGTTTCAGAGAGTAGCCTGACAAAGGAAGCTGTGACCCTCAAAAGCTTAGATCCCTAAAATCTCTAAGGTATCTCTAAGGTGCTGTGGCAAAGTGGTAGAGCATCTGCTTTGCATGCAGAAGCTCCAAGGTTTAACTCCCAGTATCTCTAGTTAAAAGGACCAGGCAACAGGTGATGGGAAGGACTTCTCTGAGACCCTGGAGAGCTGTCTGAATAGGCAATACTGACTGATTGACTGGTGGTCTGATTCAGTATGTCAGTTTCAGATGTGAGGGTGATCTGGCTGCAACATCTGTCACCCCATTGATCACCAGGGTTGATTCAGCTGATCTGGCTAGCTAGGTGGGTGTCCCCTACCTCCTTCACCGCTCCATGTGCATCCCTTCCAAAGCTGCGTGCTCGGTGAAAGAGGACGACTATGCCAGATAGAAGGAGTGTACTGTTCTTCGGTCAAAGGTATAAGTCAGTTTCATATGTGTTCATATGCGGTACTGAAGTTGAATCTAGCTGTTCTGCATGTGGTTCCTCATCCAATTCAGGATATATTCAGAAGCCTGGTCCCACGTCCATATACTCCTACCTTGATTGAATGGTGTTTGCAGTGCTTCTCTTATTGTAGATCTACCCATTCACTGCTGGCTAAAGCAGCCAGCCCCAGACTGTAATACTCCTGCCTTCAAACTCCATACCCAGGAGACACCCCAGGTACACAGAGAAATCTTTCAAAAATAATGACAAGGCAAGGATGGAAGGAAACAACCAGCGTGGAAGACTGAATATGCACAGGGGACACAGAATTTGTTCAGAGTAAGTTCAATAGGGGAAAAAACCACAAGGAATGAAAATCAGTCTGCTCAAATGCCCAAGACCTTACAAATTCCTGGAGGAGCAGATTTTTGAGGGGGGCCTTCCAACTGGTTTGCCAGTTGTTCCAAACATTCCGGGCATGGTAGAATGGAGACGTCTATGCACTTCTTCTACATTGACTAGCATAGCTTTTGGGAATAAAACAGTTTATCTGCAAAATGATTGTGATAAATATATTGCCAATAGAAAAAACATTATTTCTTGTAAACACTTGGAAGATAAATGTTTAATATGTTAATCACAGAATTATAAATACTGACAGGGGCTCTTGACATAGTTGCTCATACTTAAAGATTTAAAGTCTTCTTTAGCCATATTAATGTCTTGTTAAAATTTATATGCTTATGTTTTGTCCTAGAAAGCCTTATATCATTTTACAGTTTGCTGCTGTAGTGTGCTGAAGGAACAGTAAATTGCAGTTTGTATTTTCATATATGATGTGCTTTGGTTACCTGCTACTGGTAACCAAAGCACATAATGGGGTGGGTAGAGTAATTTCCATGAAAATCAAGTCGATGGGACCTACACAGTGGTACCATTTCATATTTCAGGAAGCGGAAGGCAAAGTGGTATCATTGGAGCTGTTCTCCAAACATGGTGCAACCATTCTGAAATGCTTGGGGAATCTGATTTTTTCCCCCAATGGACAGCAATAGCTGTTTTAGCAGCAGTTAGAAGCATAGTATTAATTTGAGGTCAATAACTAACACAGTCTTTCACATAACATAAAAATGTGTTCCACCAGGACCATGTGGGTAAAAATACCAAAGGAAAGGTTTGGTAATCCAAATACAGCACTTGTAATCCAAATACAACATTTTAATCCAAATACAGCACTTGTGAATGGTTACTATGCTTACCTTGTGTTAATGTGTTCCCTTTTGGAAAAGGGAGCCATGGAGACTTACCGTGTTTTTGATAATTACATATATACAAGTAGAGCATAAGTGGAGGTAAAGAGGCATTCCAATAGGATGGCAGATCTACAACTTCACAAGGGGTCCCCAAGAGTCCTCAAAGTACTTCAGCCAGCTTACATTTGAGCTCCATCTGCTTCTCTCTGTGTCTCTTTCTCTTGCCCTCTTCTGGCATCTAAACCGCTATTTTTTTTTTCATACAGAGACATACATCTGCCCCCTCCTTTCATCTGGTTGCAAGGGCTCACCTCCTGCAAGTCTTGATGCATGCTTGGACAGAGCCTTTGCTTCACATTAAATCTTCACTAAGGAGATTCTTACAGCTGTAAATAAATATTAGAGTTCTTTTTTCATAGCTCTAAGGGTCCCTGAGGCATGCCATTTTAGGCTAAGGTAGGATAGAAACATTAGAGTAGCTCAGTCCCCAAGCATGGAAACTGATCGACTTTTGAGTTTTGCACAGAAATGTCACCCAGGCTGTGATTACACACCCTAAGTAATGCACTTTCAATTCAATTTCACTGCACTTTCCAGCTGGATTTTACTTGTGTAAACTGGCAAAATCCAGTTGGAAAGTGCATTGAAAGTGGATTAAAAGTGCATTATTTAGTGTGTGTGATTGCCGCCCCCCTGCGCAAAAATATACCTTTTAATCTCAGCTCCTATGAGATCTCTTCAGTTCTGTCATCATGTGAGAAAGTTGCACACGTCTTTATTTAAGCATCCAAACCTGGTCAGGGGTCTAAACATCCATCTGACAACTGGACTTAATAGATCAAGGCTTGTTAACAACAGTGACCTACAAGAGAAATGTAATCAGATCAGGTCTCTAGTCATGCCAAAGGATATTCTAAACCTGAATTTTCAACATTAAAAATAAAGACCTCCAAAGTTTCTAATCAGAGGTGTTCCTCTCAGCTCATGCAAAATCTTGTGAGGAATATTCATGGCAGCCCAATCATGCCAGGTATGCTTTGAAATTCTGCCTGCTTTTTATAAGCCAAAGTTTTATCTTTGAAATCAAAAGAATCTCAATAATATACAACAAAATTGATGGCAGGAGCATGCGCTGAGTGCAGGTAGACCAAAGCAGTAACTTGCCTTAGCAATAGGAATGCAGATATGAAGAGCCAACGCACCAGTTTGGTTGTATAACAAACCGTGTATTATACAGATATTTACAGTGAAGTTATATACAGATACAGTCCAGAGTAGCAAAGTGCTTCGCCAGTAACCCATATACATAGAGAGAAAAAACCACTCTGGTACTCTGCTGCTTATATAGTACTACCCACCAATCAGGTAAACTGCTGATTCATGATGACTCCTCTGGACAGATCCAGATATTGCCAGTTCTTGCATCAGCCAGGTTGAGTAGTCCTGTGACTCTTGTCATGTGATTAGCTGTCACTTTGACAGTTCTTGATCTAGCATGCTTCACAGCAGGCTACATAATACTAACAAATATATATATAATGGAATAAATGGTGCTTTGTCAATATGACCCCAGCAGGAAATTTCTTCTCCGAAGAATTTGATATTGGCAAAATCTAGCCCTCAAAGATTCACACCCATTTTTTGCTTGGTAACTGGTGATAAAAAAGACTATAAACACAGGATTCAATATCTGTAAATTTTACATCGACAAAATAAACTGTGACTGAGACTCCATCTGTGCACATTTCTTGATTCCCTAGTGCAATAACATTGGCAAGTTTGTTAAGGGGTAAAAAAAAAAAAGAATTCTGGGGGTTTGCTCTCTCCAAGGTATACAAATGGTTTGTGTTTATCAACCAAGTATGACTGTGCAATCAAACCATTACCTGTCATTTACATTTCTTTTACCAGAAGGTGCTGCTTGTCTACATAACTTCTGGGTTTTCTCTAAATTGCCTGTTTTCCACTGGTTTTTACCTGGGAATAAACGCATGCCTTGACAATCTGAGTTTTTCAAGGCTTTCAGTATGTTGGGGAAACAGGCAATGTCTAACGAATATCTGTAAGTATCCTTGATCTGCAGAGAACGTCTCATAATCTGATCAGATCTGTAGCCATATTGGAGGAGATTCCAGTTTGTATTTGAATTACTAGTTTTCATTTTTTTTAAAAGCAAGTCTCTTTCCTTTCTATACATGGAAATAGAAAGAAAAATAACAGGCAGCATTCCATGTCATTCATCAGTAGAAGTACATCTGTTCCAAAATTCTGTCTATGACATTGTTATCCCACATTTCCTTTGAAAAGGACAGCAAGGCAAATATGATTTCCTCTCCCTCCCATTTTGTTCCCTCAGCCATCCTATGAGGTAAGTTAGGCTGAGAGAGGAAGGGAGTGGCCAAAGGAAACTTTGTTGCTTAATGCTCTCATTTCCCTACAGCATTGCTGTAAGGATAGCACACTGCCCACCAAAATTCTTTGCTTAGACTTTTTGTTTCTTCTTCTCTCCATCATACATTCTGGTTTTAAGAAATGCTTTAAGACAGGAACACAGCAAGATTTAACACTACAGGTGTCCATTTGAAGTGCTAAAAATATACGCCTTCAAATCATGGCATGCAGTGGTATTAAACATAAATATTATTCCTTTCCCCCCTTTAAAAGGTTCATTTATTATTTATTTATTACATTAGACTTATATCCTACCCATTCTATGAAGACTCAAGGCAGCTAGCGACATAAGATAATGTTAAAACAGTAAAACAATAAAAGTCAGATAACATCACAATGGTGCTACTTCATCTATTCAGGCGAGATCATATAGTATTTTCCTTTCTCCAAAGCAGTCAGATCCTAGGCAGATGGTACTAATGTGAGATAGATCCAGGTGAGCTGGCAGTCCTCTCCTGTTTAAATGTCATATGCCATCCAAAACAATTCAGTCTTGCAGACCCTGCAAGAGCCAGATACTATTAGTGTTGCTACATGTGGTGATTCTTATTTCTGTATTTCCAGTAAAACTGGCCATTTGAAGCTAATATTTATAAAACTGAAAATGCTTCCTTACTTCCTTCCACCTTATAATTGTAATTGGTAGACAAGTCCTTCAGGCAACCTCATGGGGTAAACAAAAAGTAAACAATGACTATCTCAGTATAGGACATTCACTTTCTGAAAAAAAATAGGAAATGACATGAAGACCAGGAATATCAACATTTCGACAAAAATACAGGTGGACCTGCAGGGCCATTTAAAAAATAAAGCTCAAACAAGGACAGTAAACAAGATTTCTGTGATAGTGAACTAAAAATTCACAACATGTAGAATATAGAAGATCCTTGGTTCGATCCCTGGCATCTCCATTTAACAGAATCTGGAAGTAGGTGACTGATACCTAGGACCCTAGACAGCTATTGCCAGTCAGAGAGGACAGATCTGACCTTAATAGACCAATAGTCTCACTTGAAGTATGCAACTTCTAGTGCCTGTTGCATCAGCTCCTATAGAATCTTCTATCCTCCACTGATTCCTAGCACCTTCTTCTATTTTTGGTACCAGGTGATTATATATTAGTTTGTTCAGATATGTTTTTGGATGGTTCTTATTCAGATATGTTTTTGGATGGTTATTACTGACTTTACCTTTTATTCAATACATGTTGTTTGATATTATTATTAAATTGATAGGGTTGTCAATACCCAGTTTGGGACAGGGGTATTGTGGCAGGTGCAGGAAGGGTACGAAAATAAAAATAAGCTCTAAAGTGATTACTGAAAGGCAGCAGGGTAGGATTAGAATTATTTAGGAAAAAGGGAAAGCAGGGACGTGCTTACAAGGCAGTATAAAGACGCCTTAACTAAATGTGAAATATGCAAAAGCTGCTTTCTGCTTGGGAAGCCCCAGAGGGCCAAGGAAGTGGGACTGTGGTTAGCTAGCTAGCAAACTGATATTACAAATATGCAGCTTAAAGGAACAGAAGTATATATATTGCGACCCAAGAGAATGGATTCTTGGAGGCTGTTTACTGAACAGGAAGGTTGTGGTTTAACTTATATGATGATTGCAAACAATGCTCCCATGTTATGCCATGTATGGAAAGTACCAAGAAGTCCCACTTGTATTGTGATGCGTTTCCAGTTTGTGATGCATTTCCAGTTTATGATGCATTTCCTGTTTATCTAATTTTTGCTGATGTATAACTTTAAAACAGTATAAAACCTGGTGTCTTGCCTGTAATTGTCATCAGACCCACAGCTTTTGGCATGAGCCACTTGGGCCTGATCCATGTGCATGTTATTTAAATAAAGAAAAAGCTGTTTTCCTGATCTTGCCTCAGGCCTCATCTGTCACTGAACCAACCATAAACTGCTTATTGCAGGAGTTTTCCTGCTACAGTATTAGAGACTTGTTGGAGACCCTTGTTGGAGACAGCTTGTTGGAGACCCTCCTCCTACTTCAGGGTTATCAGAAAGTGGGGGGATGTCTGCTGGGCACTCCATTATATCCTGTGTGAAGACCAGTCCCAACAGGATACAATGGAAATTGATCTGTGGGTATCTGGGGTTCAGGGGAGGGGTGTTTTGAGGTAGAGGCACCAAATTTTCAGCATAGGATCTGGTGCTTCTCCTAAAAACCTCCAACTTTCAAACAACAACTAAAGAAGATGCCCATATCTTCCAGTATTTCCAAATGGAGGGAAGGCATTTAAAAGGTGTGTGGTTCTTTTAAATGTGATTGTCAGAGCTCCCTTTGGAACTCAGTCATGCTCATCACAACCTTGCTCCTGGCTCCACCCCCAAAGTCCCCAGATATTTCCTTAGTCAGGCTTGGAAACCCTACTGTTCCATGAGGTTTGCCTATCTGCCTTTTAGCTGATTTTAATGTTTCTAATTAATTAGCATAGGGTCATTCTAAGATCACTGTCCAATTGGGTTTCTTCATTCATTTCAGTTTCCCGGTTTGTATGGATTTAAAATATATATTTTAGAAATAATGGGCTTATTTTATTTAGCATGTTTTTCTCTCACTGAGTTGTCTGTCCTTGAATGTCTTCCTGTACCTTTGAGGTAGATTTATGCACAAGCTAATTAAGCTACAATTTAGCATCTCAGATTATGAGATACTTCTAATTTTTAAAATGACTAAAATTACCACTTTTATGGGAATGCAACGGGGCCTCTTAAACTTGTCATAACTTAGAGTTTTAGCATGTTTTAATCAGCCCCTGCTACACTCACACTTCTTAAAGTGGTAATATTCAATAACAATGGGCTGATAATAACTTGAGTGTTACTGCTTTTCAGGATGGGTATGCATTATATGATTTTCCAGAATGGTAATACAAATACAGGATTCTTAGGCATTATGAAGGTCCCCTCCCTGAACAATCCATGTTGGTTCTTGTCTTCAAATGCTTTTAGCTGGCTACAGCATATGCCCTTGTTTTTCTTTGGTTCTACTGATTTCCCAGGCAATTGCATTTCTCCCTTCCAACCAGATCCTTGCAAGGGTGAAGCACTGAGTACTTACATCATCACCTTTGGAAACAAGTCACAGAAAGCCAGAGTTCTCTTTCCCTTCCTCATATGTGGGGGCCCCTTTATTCTTTGTAAATGTTATGACTGGGAAAATAGAGAGCTGAGGGGCAGCTTGTTCAGGGTCCAATTCACTTGAAACTTTGGGATCCTTTAGTGGACAGGCAGCATTCACTGTCTGCAATGTTGGTGTAATTTAGCTGAAAAACAGCCAATCCAAAAAGTCTCCTATAGGCAATAATGGCAGACTGCCTGGAAGGGACAACAGTTTCACTTTGTGAAAGGAAACAAACAGACTACAACAAAAAAGGATGTTAAATACAAAGCTTGGAGGCAGAAAAAAAAAATGATTTTGAGTTGTCAATCAGTCACTCTAACAGTAGGAAAATGAACTTGAAGCAGACAGAATTTCTTGTTTGCTTGTTTTATTTTAATCCAGTGGCTGACCAGAGCTTTGCTGCTAGACTGACATTTGACCTCCATTTCAGGACTCAGTAGAGGGAAGTGCAGCTGTGTATAGAGTCACCTACTTTGGGAGTCTGTAAAATCACTCCCTTTTTTCAATTGTCTTTTATTTTATTTTAGCAGATTTATATCCCACCCTCCCCTGACGGGCTCAGGGTGACTTGACCAAGAAGGCCCTCTCCCAAGTTGCCATCCACCTAATCTCAGAAGGCAGGGGTATCAGAAGCAGGACCATAGTTGGTCCCAAACCATACAGGGCTTTGAAAGTCAAGACCAGAACCTTGAATTGTGCCCAGAAACAAATTTGGAACCAAAGCACATGACCCAAGACTGGTGTGATATGGTCCCTATGACCCACCCAGTCAACATCCTGACTGTAGCATTCTGTACCAATTGAAGTTTTTGAACTATTTGGCAGGGGCCACCCCATGCAGAGCACAAGGTATCCACAACAGTGGACATATTTTTTCTGTCCAGCAAAGACCACAGCTGGCTATTGTCAGGCTCTGTAATTCTATCATACTGAAATTATAAAATACTAACAAAATGGACTTTTCTGAAATTATAAAATACTAACCCCTAGCCTTTGTGATATTGTAGTCACCATGCATATCAAAGGGGACGTTTGAAGTGTTAACTTTGTTTAGGTTGTAAAGAGAGCAAAGGAATGTGACCGTTAATAGATACCGCCGCTGGCTAGCATCTTCCCAGAGGCTAGGAGATAAGCAGGAGCCCTCGTGTGAAAGTTTGCACCTTCACTCCCTGTTGTTTTGAGAATAATATCTTTGTTCAGATATTGCTTTGATGTAGATTCCATAAGACCCAGAAACACCCCTGCCAAGGTATTAGTCTCAACTTCTGTTTCAAGCTATGAGTTTCCAATAAAGTATTACATTGTCTCAAATGAATACAGCCTTGAGTCTCCATCGCCTGACAGCTAATCAGTCAAAACTGGGGAAAGGAATTCTTGGCCACAGCTGCTACCTGCTTATCCAACAGTAGGCCTGGGTCCAAGAGTATCCCCAGGCTACAGACCTGTTTCTTCAAGGAGAATGCAACCCCATCCATAACGAATGATGCCTTAAATCTTGGGTAAGGCCTTCTACCCACCAGTAGTACATATGTCTTTGAACTCTAACTATAGTCTTCAGGCAGCCATCTTTTAGTTATACCACCACATAGAGTGGCCAGTCTAACACTGACCAGAGCCCAGGCCTTTTCCATCATGGCTCCTGCTTTGTGCAATCCCTAGTGAGGCTAGGGGAGCCTACTCCTTGAAGATGTTCAGGATGTGCTACAAGACTTATTTGGTTCCCAGGGCTTTTGAGGGGACCTGAACTGGCAGGCATCTTTTAAGGGAGGAGGGAGAGACAGATTTGGGGCTTGTTATTTTTTCTTCATTTTAACTGGAAATGTTGTTTTACTGTTATTGTAAGATACCTTGAAGTATAAGGAAAGGCAAGATAGAAATGTTAAAATAAATGAATAAAACAATACAAGCAAGAACTGCAAGAGGACAACATGAAGTTGCTTCTAACGTATACTCTGTTATACTCTAACATATACTTCAGCTTGGTTTGTATTTGCAAAGCAGACCTGGACTAAGAACCAAATTCTCATGATCTCAATAAAGCATTCATGGGCAGTGTTTTCCCCAGAAGGGACAGATCTGCGTCTTCAAAAGATGAAATGGACCCTGAACTTGAACAATGGTTCGATTAGTTCCTAAGAAGGCTGTGCTCCATGATGAATGTTCCCACAGTTCTGTGAGCAGTAAAAGTAATTCTTTTCAAGTTAAAATTTCATAACTTGTTAGTAGTGGGCACCCAGCATCTTCCACTCCACTATTGCCTCAAGTTTTCTTTGCAAGCACTGAAAAGAACAAAACCAGCCCTTAAGATAAGTGGGAGTTAATTGTATAACAGTTCTCATACATTTTACAAATACATTCTCAAGTTAGCCAAAAAGAAGGTTGAAATCCTCGTTTCCCAATACCTGCTGAGGTTAAAAAGAATAACTGCTTACAAGTTGCTATCATCAGTGGCTACCAGCCGTCGTGACTCAAGCGAACCTTCCATATTCAGAGATAGTAAACCTCTGAACATCAGGGCTAGGAAGCAATAGCAGGGAAGGCCTTGCTCTCCATGCCCTCTATTTCCAAGGCAGCTGGTCAACCATTGTGAAACATAGGATGCTGCAAAAGATGGACTACTGGTCTGAACCAGCCAAGTGCTTCATGTGTTTTTTCAAACCACCATCAGTTCTGATGGGAATCTAGGAGTTATTTTGGATTTACAGAAGACAAGTCTATCAAAATTATATAGTGGTTTTCCCATTCACCTAACATCGGTTTCCTAGTTGGTGTCTGAGAAGCATGCATGTATGGCTTTTTGTGCCATTGCCTGAGAGGATGCATCAGATGAACCAAAGCCAGAACAATGTAGAGCTGCTATCAGTGGCTTGCACATTACTGAACAGAAGAAAGCAGGGCAGAGATGGCAAAGGAACAAAGCAATTATATTTATAGCAGCCCCTCTAAGGATATCTTTGCATTTTAAAAAATTCATTTTGAAAACAGCTATGGGGGAAAGTCATCATAGAAAACTATTTGTTACCTTATTATTTTTGAAAGCTTATTTATACTTAGCAGATGGCATCATAAAAAGTGGCAATGAAAGAAAGGCCCAAAGCATTCTTTGGTCTAATCACTTATATACAATAAAAAGTGGAGAAACTGTAAGAGAAAACTGTTCCCAATGCAAAGGTAATATTACATCTCCTGATCTATTTAGTGCATCTGTTGTTCCTGAAATATCATTATACAAAAAAGTCAGCCTTCTTCTCCAAGGGAATCATTCTAAATGGTTGGTTATACATCCTTATCAGCATGATAAGTACTTTGTTTGAGTGTAATGTATATATAATTGCATGTCTCTTTTATTTATGGCATTTCTTTTCTAATCACTACTTAAGTTTTTATTTTTAAATATATGTTTTGGCTAGTGGAGAAATTGGACAGCTTTCAGTGTTCGTGTTTGAGTGGGAAAATGCCAAAAAATGTCACACTAGAAATGGTTGGAATGCTTCCAAGCAGTGTGAAGAAAAGAAATCTGCCTTTGGTAAATATTGTCTTGTTTTAATCATCAGCTACCTTGAAGTTGCATAAATACTGGTGGCTGGCACAGGGCTAAGAAGAGACTGGAGTGACTCACAGCTCACGTTTCCTATCCCCACTTAAAAACTCAAACTGCATTGTTTTTGATGCATCATGCAGATAAATGGAATGGCTCTACCCCTCTCATCTGTATGAGTTACAGGCCTAAGTATTTGCCTGGTGTTGATTGCCATCTTGTTCAGACAGTACTCCAAAGTTTTGCAATTTTTTAAATTAACTAGTAAGTCTGGAGAATGATATCTTTTTCCATTATATTCAATAGGAACAATGCCACAAGCATTATTTATGTCCAAGTTCAGTGAGAAACAGGAGGTATAGAAATAGCATTGGAATTAGGACCCCATTGTTAGTTTGGAAGGATTTATAAGATGTTAGGGGCTACTCTTCCAGAAATCACATTCATGGATCAGAAAGCTGATTGCATCAGCCTCAAATAGGCAAAGAACAGAGGATATTGGTGAGTGGTGACCTCACACACTGAAACAGTTCTCTGGAAGACTCATTCTTAGGACAATTGGTCTCATGGATGAAGAAGGTTTTTTTCATCTGAGGTGGGCAAGGCAGCCTTTTTCCATCTGAGGCGGGCAAGGCAGTTGGCCCCCTTCCTAGAGTGTCGGGACCTGGCAACAGTGATTCACGCAACGGTCACCTCGAGACTGGATTACTGTAATGCCCTCTATATGGGGCTGCCTTTGTGCCGAACCCGGAAGCTGCAACTAGTGCAGAACGCGGCTGCCAGACAGTTGCTGGGGCTCCCAAAGCGGGAGCACATACAGCCAGGGCTGCGTGAACTGCACTGGCTGCCAGTTATATACTGGATTCGTTACAAAGTGCTGGTTATTACCTTTAAAGCCCTATATGGCCGAGGACCTGCCTACCTTAGGGACCGTCTCTCCCCGTATGAACCCCAGAGAGCACTGAGGTCAGCAGGGAAGAACCTGCTGACTATCCCCAGGCCAAAGGAGGTAAGACTCCAGAGTACCCGTACTCTGGCTTTCTCTGTTATGGCCCCTCAGTTGTGGAATCAGCTCCCAGAAGAAATGCGGGCCCTGCGGGACTTTGAACAGTTCCGCAGGGCCTGCAAGACCATCTTTTCCCAAACGGCCTTCACCAGCTGAAACTACTAAACTACGAAGTAAACTTGCCAGCGATTATAGCACTAAATGCACTAATGTTTTTAGAATTTTAATGGATTTTAATTAATTGTAGTTAAATGTTATTTATTGTACAATGTATGTATTGAGTTTTTTGCTGTTAGCCGCCCTGAGCCGCTTGGTCAGGGAGGGCGGGATACAAATAAAATGTGACTGACTGTGACTGACTGAAGTTAGAGGCTCATAGTCAAGCCAAGAAAGAGCACTGAGGTTGGCCATGCCTTCTTGTCACTCAAATGTCAGTAGCCCATTCCACCATATGAAGTAGGGTTGCTAGACCCAGCCCACTGGTTCCAGTTGGAGGCTGGAACAGACAAGCTTAATACAGATGACTTCTGCCTGAAAAGATGGGAAAGGAAGTAATTCTATCATGGGTAAACACTATTATGAACAAACAAGGTTTAGAAAATAAAGATATGTTTATTCTTTTAAAGTTTTTATTTTATTTTAACATTTTTTAAAATAAAAGACCACTAATTAAATTCCCAACTGGTATAGAATTAGTTATACGACTTTCATGATCACTTGTCAGTATTTTTTGCTGTCAGTATTTTGCTGTCACCTTGATTTAATCATATTTTCATCCTCCAACCCAACAAAAAAGCATGGAAGCTTATACCTGGTCCTTTTCTCTCCTTTCTTTCTCCTAAATCACATGAGCATGTTAACTAACCTCACAATAATACCACAATTTAGGCCAGCCCCAGTGGTTTCTCACATTCTGCCTCTTTGGCAATAAGGGGGAAGGACTTCTTTAGAAGCCTGTCCCAAGGAATCAGTCCTGGGGGAAACAGATAAGCTCTGGCACAAGATCACTGTGGCCTGTGAGGATTCATGGACGGTTGGACCTGGATGAAGCTAATTTTTAATGTCTGTTGGATGATTTTTTCTGCTGGTTGCTTTCCCTGTGGTTCTCAACTCATCACAATTCCATAAGAAAATCAGTATTTCCTCTTGTGTCCATTTCTTTCATTATACAAATTCAGAATAGTGATGGGCACAAACCAAAAAATGAACTGCAGTTCATGCACAAACCAAGCTGGTTCGTGGTTTGTTTTGAACTGGCTCGTTCGGTTATACGATGCCCAAGCCAGAAATGAACTGCCTTTTTTCCTTCGTGGTTCTTTTGGTTTGTTTTTCCAGTTCATTTTTTTTTTTAGCCTGGAGCTGTCTATTTCTAGGCCAAGGCTGGTGATGGACTTCTGGGAGCCCTAGAAACAACCACAGCAGTTGTTCATAGCTTAATGGGCATCTCTGGGAGCCAATCACAGAGCTGTCATTCTGCTCTTTGGGAGCAGACACCCTGACTCAGCTGCTTTCACTATGCAGCACAAAGAGAGAGGAGTAAGTCTCAATGAGAGCTGAAGCTGACCTTTCCTGGGGACACCTGCTTTGGGGGGCTATAACTCAGATATTCCAAGTCCAATCTTCGCCAAACTTGGAGGTCAGGTGGAGGAGAGCCTGTTCAAGACTCTTGATGAGTTTGGCAACTCTAACTCACAAGGGGGCTGTTCTACACCTCCAAAACCAAATGAATTATGAAGCAGTTCAGGAAATCAAACGGACCAACATGAACCACCATTTTCTCAGTTTATGCCCATCTATAATTCAGAATAAACCAGGGTACTTGTAGTAATAAAACACACACTCTTGTCTTGGTGAAAATCATTTTTCTTTTTAAAAAAATCTGTGCAGATGATAGCAACAGTAAGGCTGTTCAAGGGAGCCTTCCCAAGATGTTACAAAAAGCACACATCTCGAAGTCTCCACTGGAATCCTTCCTTTCATGGCTGCTGTTTTAGTGATATTTTCATATTTAAGTAAATACCTTTATATAACAACCAAATGAATTTTCTGTCCAGAAATCTCAAGGAACATGCTCTCTATCAATGCTAATTAGTCATGGCAGCTTTTCAACAGACCATTGAAGGGACATTGAAAGCTATTTAAACTTACACTGCATGTACCAGCCTAACAAGAATGCATTTCAGGAAACCAGAGAAGCTCATGCTAGAGTAAATATTTCTTATCCTACTTGCTATCCAGTTCATATCCACATACATACACCACTATAAAAAATACTGAAATCAGGGACATTACATATTCACTTAACATATTTACAAACTCTCGTATATTCATAATCCAAGCTCCATTCAAAGCCATGGTTGTTAAAGCACAAGAAGGCCTGGATAACTGAGATCCTCTCCATTCTCTTGAACACAATTTTGCCAGTTTTCAATTACATTCACAACAGTGAAAGAACTGACATTTGGCAAAGGTGTATTTCAAGACACAGGGAAGTCTAAAAAGAAAAAGAAAAAAGTCCCACTTTAGAATTTAATGTGATGCAAAACCTATTTATTTACTTTGTTTATACCCATGACACAAAGCAACTTACATCATTCTACTCTTCTCCATTTTATCCTCACGGCAATCCTGTTGTCTAGGTTGAGCTATAATCTTAAACTTGTCCACACAGACTCCGACTCAGACCTATTCAATGGCATTTATTCTTAGGAAAGTGTTCGTATGTAGGGGTGTGCATAATGAAATTCTTGAGCAGAAAATATTCATGGAAATCAGGCCATTACCATGATTTTCCAAAATGATAACAAATCTAATGAAAATTCCTTTCAAAAACAATCCATGTTGTTTTTTGTCTTCAGATGCTGCTAGGTGGCTACAGCATGTGCTCATGTTGCTCTTTGATTCTACTGATTTCCTGAGGAATGACATTTCTCTCTTCCAATAGGATCCTTGCAATGGAGGACCACAGAATGCTTCCAACTAATCACCTTTGGAGACAAGCCACAAAGAACTGCAGTGTTCTTTCCCTCTGGCCCTTTGAGGAGAATGGAACCCTTTTGTTCTTTTCAACTTCTAATTGCTGAGAAAATAGGGAGTGTGGAATACCTTGTCCAGGAGCTTGTAGAATTGTTACCTAGCATTCAATTTGCCTGAAACTTGGAGGTTCTTTACAGGACAAGCTGGAATCACTCTGTCATTGGGTTGGAAAACAGCCACTCCTGCTCTCCTGAAAACTCACCCACAGGAAATAATGACGGACCGACAGGAAGGGGGGGGGAGTTCTGTGAAGTAAACCACTTTCATTTTGTGAGAAGAAGCAAACAGATCATTACAAGGAAGGGTGAAAAATACAGTTTCCACGGGAAAGGTATGAAATATTCATTGTCAGTCAATCACTGCAAGAATAGGAAAATACAGGCAGGGTTTTTTTTAATGCCATGGCCAGTCAGAGTTCTCCCACTGGGCTGACTCTTTGATGCCATTTTAGGGATCAGCAGAGACAAATGCAAGTGCACAGAAAGTCACCTACTTAGGGGCTCTGTAAAATCAAACTGCCTTTGTTCAATCTGCATGAAAAAACATGCTTTCACCCTTGGCAACATCTACTCTGGATCCAAGCCTCTCCATACCTCCCCCATTTGTCTATCTTCCTATATGCCTATAGTGGAAAATGAACATTGCCAGTTGAGACATAATTCTGTATTCTTAACGCAGGCCAACTGAAACATTTGTTTCATAATATTGGAGACGCTGCCTATGATGATGGGTAAGAACCACTTATCTACATTACAGTTTATATTACAGCTGAAAAGACAGAAACTGGGCAGTGTCTTATTGAAAAATTCCTGCCTGCATCAGGATTGTACAGGGAGTCTAAGAGGCAAGGCAAACTTGATATTTTCAAAAAAGAAAACCCAACTGGTGCCAGAATCACATCAGCTTTCTGCTGATAAAAAATACACATGCTATTCTTTCTTTGCAGAATGTAAAATGTTTGGTTCTATTATTTATGGCTTTGCAATAGGCTTGCTTCTAACCTCATGTACACATTTCAACAATAGCCTGTGCTGAATTTGTTTACTCTCCCCTGAATCTACTGCTTCCCAGCCCCTTGCAGCAGCTCTCATCCACTTGGATGCTGGTGGGGCTTCCAATTGTATGAAATTGCCAGCAGCAGATAGATTAGAAGACATGGGGCTTTAAAAAAAAAGCAGATGATCAAAAATTGGCTAACACCTGTAAATCAAGACTGCCATCATTTGAAATTACTATCCTGGACATCTCTGTGATTGTTAGAGGTGAGAATAAATGTTTTAAGCAAACTGTTGATTGAAATATCCCTTTTATGATCCCATTTCTTTCACATGCTAGAGATAATGGGTCAGAGAGTGGCAGAGCATCTACTTATCATGCAGAAGGTTCCAGGATCTCCATTTGAAAAGGGATGGTAAAAATCTTCAAGCTCCTGAAGAGATGCTGCCAGTCAGACTATACACACTACACGCAGACTTTGCTAGACCAATGGTCTCATTCATAAGAACATAAGAGAAACCATGTTGGATCAGGCCATTGGCCCATCCAGTCCAACACTCTGTGTCACACAGTGGTCAAAAATATATATATATACACACACACACTGTAGCTAAAAGCCATTGATGGACCTCTGCTCCATATTTTTATCTTACCCCCTCTTGAAGCTAGCTATGCTTGTGGCCACCACCACATCCTGTGGCAGTGAATTCCACATGTTAATCACCCTTTGGGCGAAGAAGTACTTCCTTTTATCCGTTTTAACCCGACTGCTCAGCAATTTCATCGAATGTCCGCGAGTTCTTGCATTGTGAGAAAGGGAGAAAAGTACTTCTTTCTCTACTTTCTCCATCCCATGCATAACTGTGTAAACCTCTATCATGTCAAGCAATTTCTAGTGGCTTTCCTTTAATCCCATGAGTGTTTATTTTTGCACCACACTTGAACTCCTCATAGCAATTTCCCCAGTAAAAATGTATACAGTTTCCAGGTTGTTCATGAGACTGCATAGAATCGGTATCTCTATATAAATGCTGTATGAATCTCACTTTAATCCCACCTTTCCTGAAAGGAACTCAGAGCACCACATTTGATTCTCCCACATCCAGTTTATCTTCCCATCTATCCTCTTAAGGCTGGGAGAGAGGAGCTGATGGCTAAGGTCACCTAGGGGAGCTTCTCATCTGAGTGAGGATTTGAACACAGGTCTCCTCCGTCAAAGCCTGACATTTTAACCACTAAACTGTGCAGACTCCTATAAATGTATGAAGAAATGTCATTAAAATATCAAGTAAAAAAAAAAGAGCAATGGAAATGAAAGATACCAATGACAATGATTACATAGAGTATGAAATGAACTGAAAACGAAAGACACCCATAACAATGATTACATACAGAATCAAATGAACTGAACAGGGCCTTTGGTTGGGGCAGCAGACATCCTATCCCATCCACTGGCCTCTATCCTATGACACCATCTCTGCTGTGTTACTGTCAACTATAGTCACAAACCTTAGCATGCTGCAAATGTATTAACTATGCCACCATCTACAATTTGATTTACAACTTGTGCATTGCTTGATGTACTGCTATTTCATTTGTTTTTAACTGTATAATTTAAATTGTCATTTTAAAATGATGTTATCAATCCTGAGCCCATTCTTGGGAAAGGGCAGAATACAAATTGACTAAATAAATAAATAAATTCAGTTCACTCTGATCAGTTCGCTATTTATTTTACTTAGATATTCATACCTCACATTCTCCCCAATGGAGACCCAATACAATGTTCTTCCTCCCTCCATTTTATACTAACAATAGGCCTGTGGGGTAGGCTAGACTGAAAGTGTGTGATTGGCTCAAGGTCACCCAGCTAGATCCCATGGAAGAATGGGGAAATGAAACTGAGTCTCCCAGATTCTAGTCTGATGCTCTAACAATTACACTATATTGCTTCATAATGGTTGTCATGGGTGCTGGGGACCCTGCAGAGGAAGACGAGTCTGCCAAGGAAACTGTACCCCTGCCACCTGCACCAGTACCCCTGCCTCCTGCTGAAGAAGATCCCAGCCCCCCTGCCTCGCCCTCTCGGGTGGCTCGTGTGCGTGACCGCCTCCGTCAGGACCTCAGGGATCGGAGGAGGGCGGCGCGCTCACAAGCAAGACGCTCCCTGAGTCCTGAGTTTTGAGAGGATTCTGGCCCTCCTAAGAGCAAGGATGCTTGAGTTGTAACAGGATCCTGGCTGCCTCCCAGAGCCAGCAATTAGCCCAAATGGGCAACAGCCAGCAGAGGGCTATATAGCTGTGGGCTTTGGGAAGAGGCTTTGTGGAAGCAACTAGTCATCTCCCTGACGTTCTAGCATCCACTCCGGCTTGACTTTGGTTCCTGAATCCCTGACTTTGGCTTTTGACTTCTGGACTCCCTGACCTCGGCTTCTGGACCTCGGACCTGCGATACTTGCACAGCGATTTGGATTTGGCACCTCGGACACTCCTGCTTGCTGGCTACAGACCTCGGACTGCCTCTGGACTTTGCCTGACCCGGCCCCAGCCGTGACAGATTGCTTCCACCCGACAAACACCCACTCCACAGGATGGAGGCTGAAGCAAGTGAAACCACCGAACTACTGGCTGCGCTCCAAGCCCAGGTACGGCAGCTAACACAGGCAGTAGTGCACTTGCAGCAACAACCTGTGGCCAGTGCTCCAGCCAAGTGCCCAGTTCCCCCACCTGACAGATTTGGGGGTGCCGTGGAAGAATTTCCTGCTTTCCTGGCACAGTGTCAGCTGTACTTTGAACTAAGAGCACGGGACTTCCCCAATGACAAGACGAAGGTGTGTTTTATCATTAGTCTGTTAAAGGGGCAGGCGGCCAAGTGGGCCACACCCCTACTGGTTGGGTCCTCTCCCCTACTGACTGATTACCAGGGGTTTGAGGCCCACCTGTCTGCTGCCTTCTCCAACCCAGTCCAAGCAGCCACAGCCAACCGGAAAATCAGGGCCCTGAAACAAGGCCAGTCCTCGGTGGCTCAGTATGCCACCGAATTCAAGCTCCTGGCCCAAGACTTGGCGTGGAATGAGGCTGCTCAGATGGACCAGTTTACCGAGGGGTTGGCAGAGGAAGTCCTGGATGAACTGGCCAGGGTGGAGCGGCCCCCCACGCTCCAGGAACTTATCACCCTCTGCCTCCGCATCGATGGCCGCCTGGAAAGTCGCCGCCAAGCCAAGACCCGAGGGCGCCAGCTCCCTGCGCCATGCCACTTGGCTCCTCTCCCATCCCCAGCTAGTACCAGAGACGAGGGTGAGCCTATGCAGCTTGGAGCTGCTCGACCCCGCCTGACTCCAGAAGAAAAGGCCAGACGCCGCACGCAGAACCTGTGCCTCTACTGCGGCACGGCAGGCCACTATGCCTCTGGCTGCCCTGCTAAACATCGGATACCCGGACCTACATTGCCACCGCCGCCAAAAGGCCAGCCCCAGGCGTAAGTGGACCCTCCAGCCTGGGGCGACTAGCTGGGTCCTCCGAACAACAGGCTGATACCCCGGGCCCGTTCCTGCTACCAGTCAAACTCCGTCTGCCCGATGGACGCTGGCTGTTCGTGTATGCCATGCTGGACTCGGGAGCAGCCCACTGTTTCGTAGATGCCGCCTTTGTAAAGCAGCACCAGATTCCAGTGCAGCCAAAAGAGACTCCAACGCTGGTGGAGGCTATTGACGGGCGCCTCCTCCGTTCTGGCCCCGTCACCCAGGAGACCTGTCCCATCACCTTCCACGTCCAGCAGCACCAAGAACAGCTACAGTTTGATGTCGCCCGCATGCCTCGCTTCCCGCTGATTCTAGGCCTTTCCTGGCTGAAGCTGCACAACCCCATCGTGGACTGGGCCCAGCAGGAACTACGCTTCCGAGACCCATGCCCCCATCTGACTCCTCCCACCACTCTAGCCGCCGGCATCCCGAGTGGTGGTCCTCAGCTCCCTCAGAAGTATGCGGATTTCGCCGATGTCTTTGAGGAGACAGGAGCAGATCAGCTTCCCCCTCACCGACCCTATGACTGTGCCATTGATTTGGTACCTGGGGCACCACTCCCGGTGGGGCGTCTGTACCCAATGTCGGAGCCTGAGTTGGCAGCTTTGCGAGACTACCTGGACAAGAACCTGAAACGCGGATTCATCCGACCCTCAACTTCTCCCCTGTCTGCTCCAGTCCTCTTCGTGAAGAAGAAAAGTGGGGAGCTCCGGCTGTGCAATGACTACCGGGCCCTGAACAAGATCACCATCCGCGATCGGTACCCTCTACCACTGATCCCTGAACTCTTGGATCGTTTAAAGGGGGCCCAAATCTACACCAAGCTGGACCTCCGCGGAGCGTACAATTTGGTGCGCATACGGCCCGGAGACGAATGGAAGACCGCGTTTGGGACCCGATACGGGCAGTACGAGCACCTGGTGATGCCCTTCGGATTGACCAACGCCCCCGCTGTCTTCCAGAGGTTCATGAATGATGTATTCCGGGACCTGCTCGACCGCTTCGCGATCATATACCTGGATGACATCCTAATCTACTCCCGCAATCCTGCCCAGCACGCCGAGCACGTCCGCCAGGTCCTGCAGCGCCTACGAGCCCATGGCCTCTACGCCAAGCTGGAGAAGTGCGACTTTGACCTGCGCTCCGTCGAGTTCCTTGGTCACATTGTGTCACCACAGGGGATCCTCATGGACCCGAAAAAAGTGGAAGCGGTCCTGACCTGGCAGGCCCCTCAGAATCGCAAAGACCTGCAGCGGTTCCTTGGTTTCGCCAACTATTATCGGCAATTCATCCCGGCCTATGCATCTCTGACCACGCCCCTGACTCAACTACTCCGCCCCAAAGAACCTTTCCACTGGTCCCCAGAGGCCGATAACGCCTTCTCCACTCTGAAGACCCGTTTTGCCACCGGGCCACTCCTGAGATACCCTGACCCCCAGCTTCCCTTTACGGTGGAAGCCGATGCCTCCAACGTGGCCCTGGGAGCAGTGCTGTCCCAGCGCGAGAAGCCGTCTCAGCCACTCCAGCCCTGCGCCTATTACTCGCGCCAGCTCACCGCTGCGGAGAAGAACTACACCATCTGGGAGAGAGAGCTGCTCGCAATCAAGGCGGCTTTTGAGGTTTGGAGGCATTACCTCGAAGGGGCTCGCCACCCTGTTCAAGTGCTCACCGACCACCGGAACTTAGAGCACCTCCAGACCACCCGCCGTCTCAACCAGCGCCAGATCCGGTGGTCCCTATTCTTCTCTCGCTTTGACTTCCAGATCTCCTACATCCCCCATACCCAGAACCGGAAAGCAGATGCACTCTCCCGGAAACCGGAATACGCCCCTGCTTCAACTGAGGCCGCGCCCGCTGCTCCCATCCTGCCGCCCTCAGTGTTTGCAGCCACCTCCACTACACCCACACTCGTGGAGGACATTCGTGCTAGCCAGGCCAACGATCCCTGGGTCCAGCAACACCTCCAGGCCCTCCAAGATGACTCGGCAGGCGAGTTCACGACTCGAGGCGGTCTCTTGCTACACCGCGAACGCCTCTATGTGCCGCCCGGGCCCTTACGGGCAGAAGTGCTACGCCTGACCCACGACTCGTTGCCCGCCGGGCACTTCGGACAGCATAAGACCACCCACTTGCTGACGCGAGAATTCTGGTGGCCACGAGTTCGCTCCGATGTTGCCCGTTATGTCAGCTCCTGTGACGTCTGTCGGCGGGCCAAAGACGTCCCGGCCAAACCCTCGGGGTTGTTACAGCCCTTGCCCGCACCCTCAGGACCCTGGGATACCATCTCGATGGACTTCATCACGGAACTCCCACGATCCAAAGGTCAGACTTGCATCTTGGTGGTCGTCGACCTATTTACCAAGATGGCCCACTTCATTCCGTGCCCGAAACTTCCCACAGCTCAGGAGACAGCTCAGCTCTACCTGCAACACATCTTTCGTCTGCACGGACTCCCAGCCCACCTGATCTCAGACCGGGGGCCCCAGTTCTCCTCTCGGTTCTGGCAAGCCCTCCATTCCAGCCTGGGTACTCGAGTGCACCTGTCCTCAGCCTACCACCCACAGACAGATGGTCAGACAGAGCGCACCAATGCCACGCTAGAGCAATATCTCCGCTGCTACACCTGCTACCAGCAGGACGACTGGACCACTCTGTTGCCTCTAGCGGAGTTTGCATACAACAACGCGGTCCACTCGTCTACCCAAATGACCCCGTTTGCTGCAACCTACGGCTACCACCCTCGGTTCTTCCCGGCGATCCTGCCACCCACGAATGTCCCCGCCGTCGAGGCCTACCTGCAAGAACTCCGCGCCAGCCAAGACTTGCTCCGAGAGCAGCTACAGTGGGCCAAGGAAGCCTATAAACTGGCTGCGGACCGGAAGAGGCAGGAAGGCCCCCCAGTCCAGCCGGGGGATCAGGTGTGGCTCTCGACTCGCTACCTGCGCCGGCCTGGTCGGTCTCACAAGCTGGATGCGCGGTTCATCGGACCCTACCCCGTCATGGACCAAATAAACCCCGTCGCTTTCAGGCTCCAGTTGCCACCTCACCTCCGCATTCACCCTGTGTTCCATCGCTCCCTCCTTGTTCCAGCTGCACCCCCTGACCCAGCTCGGCCTCCTTGCCCACCGCCGCCACCACCGGTGTTGGTGGATGACGAGGAAGAATATGAGGTGCGCCAGATCCTGGACTCCCGGTACCATCGCGGAGGCCTCCAGTACCTTGTGGACTGGGAGGGATACGGCCCAGAAGACCGGTCTTGGGAGCCCGTGGACAATCTTCATGCCCCGGACTTGGTGCAACAGTTCCACAACGACCACCCCGACCTCCCAGGTCCCTCGACGGAGGGGGGCCCTGGGGGGGGGGATAGTGTCATGGGTGCTGGGGACCCTGCAGAGGAAGACGAGTCTGCCAAGGAAACTGTACCCCTGCCACCTGCACCAGTACCCCTGCCTCCTGCTGAAGAAGATCCCAGCCCCCCTGCCTCGCCCTCTCGGGTGGCTCGTGTGCGTGACCGCCTCCGTCAGGACCTCAGGGATCGGAGGAGGGCGGCGCGCTCACAAGCAAGACGCTCCCTGAGTCCTGAGTTTTGAGAGGATTCTGGCCCTCCTAAGAGCAAGGATGCTTGAGTTGTAACAGGATCCTGGCTGCCTCCCAGAGCCAGCAATTAGCCCAAATGGGCAACAGCCAGCAGAGGGCTATATAGCTGTGGGCTTTGGGAAGAGGCTTTGTGGAAGCAACTAGTCATCTCCCTGACGTTCTAGCATCCACTCCGGCTTGACTTTGGTTCCTGAATCCCTGACTTTGGCTTTTGACTTCTGGACTCCCTGACCTCGGCTTCTGGACCTCGGACCTGCGATACTTGCACAGCGATTTGGATTTGGCACCTCGGACACTCCTGCTTGCTGGCTACAGACCTCGGACTGCCTCTGGACTTTGCCTGACCCGGCCCCAGCCGTGACAATGGTAAATGGCATGCAATTGCAATATACTTGCTCACTGCTATCCCTTGACACACTGGAATTTGTTTTTTATTCAATTAGATGTCTCACCTACTCATTTCAGTATGGCATTCAAATGGTGTTTCTGGGATGCTGCACAGAGCTAATATTTTCATGTTATTTCAATGCTTCTTCTAACTGGATGCTGTGGATTGCAAACTGGACTTAGAATAAAATAGCCATGTGGGTAAATAGCCCTCAGGGTATATAAAAAAGATGACAGAGCCAAGGACTAGTTCTCCATGTGAAATGATGTTCTGTATTTCTACATTTGCAATTTTTAATAAGCACATTGGAATTCTCATGGGCACAACTAATCAAGTGTGGTTCGGAGACATTTGGGTGCACACCCGCTTTGTCTCTGATGCAAGAAGACGGCATTTGGCTTTGCTGTCAAAGGTGTACTCCAGGGTCCTATAAAGAGACTGGAGACC
This sequence comes from Heteronotia binoei, assembly GCF_032191835.1. Classification (NCBI taxonomy): domain Eukaryota; kingdom Metazoa; phylum Chordata; class Lepidosauria; order Squamata; family Gekkonidae; genus Heteronotia; species Heteronotia binoei. The sequence continues at coordinate 90,683,779 of NC_083231.1, forward strand.
ATAAATTCGGTAGAAAAGAACTGGGAGACTAAAGAGGCTGGTTTCCTTCACAGCACTGCACAGTGTTCAAGAGATAAGTAAGGGATCCTATGAGTATCAAATAGAGTTAGCAACATGCTGGGATAAATTATAATGCCAGCATGGCGTAGTGGGTAGGGAGCTGGATTAGGATTCGACATACCCAGCTTCAAATCCCTAGTGTGCTACAGAGGCTTGCTGATTGACCTTGGGTCAGTCTCTCGCAGCCTAACCTGTGAGAATTAAAAGGAGGAGGAGGAAACAATGTTATAACCTGTTTTGTGTTCCTACTTGGGGAGAAAGCAGGATGTAAATATGTAAAATAAATTAGTTACAGAGGGAAATCCCAAGAGATCTCCAGCCACCACCTTAAAGTTACAACCAAAAAAGAGATGCACAGAAATAGGATAGAGCAGAAGAAACACCATGAATAAGTAACTAACAACCATTATGATGTACAATTTCCAATAAATATTTATAACCAATATTAATGTGTCAACACTTCATTCCAAAATATGTTTAAAAGTCCACAAAGATCATATCCTACTCATACTCATTTACATAGTTCCAAAGTCTCATATCCATTCGATAAGTCCCAACAAGTTCTGAAGTATTTAAAATGCCAGTAGCAGTCTTTTCAAGATTAATGTGCAGCCAGCTTTTTAATGGAAAAAAGTGCTTGTGCTTGAAATATTCAGTCCTAGTTGATTCACACCACCTCTGATGGAGTCAGCCAGCCTTTGCAAGCCCATTTCCATAAGCTTCTGCAAAGAGGGGCTTGAATGCAGTCCTTATTTTTCATAACTTTCAATCCATCAAAAGCAACACAGTCTACACTACAAGCACAGTCTTTGGAGCATATGCTATTATTGCCTATGGGAGATTAGGGGTATGTGTCATTTTCAATCAAATTACACAAAAACACAACAAAATTGTTCCATGTCCACTAAAGACCACCCAAGTTTCAAATGAATTGGACCCTGAATCAGGTGCCTCCAGGCATTCTACATGCCTCAAAAAAGTTCTATAAAGTTATATGAACATTCAAATATATAGAATGTTCATATAACTTTATTGAAGTGTTTATTATGTCCCCCAGGCCAGTGCCTGGAAATTTTGGAGAGTCAAAGAAAAACATGATGGCTGATGATAATGATGGCAAGCACCAGAGCATGAGAAGCTGCATGGATGTTTTAGGCAGGGGGTGTTTTTCATAATGCCTAAAATGTCCATTCCCGCAAATCATGGTAACAATTTTCATATATTTTCCACTCAGGAATTCCAGAATCCACAGCCCTAGTCAAAATCCCTTAATGCCATGGAAGTTTGTTGGGGGACCTTGGGCCAGTCACACACTCTCAACCTGACCTAATGCACAGGATCGTTGTGAGAATAAAATGGCAGGCAAAAGAATGATGCAAACCACTTTGGGGAGAGAGACAAAGTGTAAATGAAATAAATAAGGTTGTCAACTGGCCAGGGGAAAAAATGTCCCATTTCTTTAATAGAAGGTTAATGTGTGAAAAGGGTCAATTGAATGTTTTTCATGGCATGAATAACATCACTTGATACTTCTTGCAGCTCAAACCAATATTTAAGGAACAGCTACAGGGAGCTGTTTAAAGTTGTAAATCCTAACTATGCCAGTCAAGCTATTAAGGAAAAGAATATGTTTTGGGCAGCAGCCGTGGTTCTGACATAACCTAAGTTCCCTGTGTAACAATATGATTCACAACAGCTTCCCTACACAAACATGTAGGAAGAAATACAAGAATGGATCAGAGTTTCAGAGGCTGCTGCCAAAGAACAATAAGTTCTCAATGCAATCAGTTGAAACCTTTCAACTGGATGTATGGCTTATCTTAGTAGCAGAGAGAAATCAGGGGCTTTTATTTCAAATGCAGCATTGCCTCTCCTTTGCTGATACTCAGTAGGCACTAAAAAGGTGTGTTTTTCAAAAATGTCACATTTCGGCCTGATGAAAGCAGGTGGGGAAGGGGCTTTTCTTTTAAAGTGGGGATATAGAGAAACAAATTCCAGCAACACAGTGTAATGAGGAGGGGGAGGGATGATCTCTGCTTTTGGCACACTGTGAAAGAGAGGTTGCACTTGCCATATTATTTCCTAAAGGAAGGGGTAAAAGTTCAACTCCTAATATGTTCCTGTGGGGTAGCCATGATAGTTTGTTGTAGCAATTTTTTCTTGTTTAAAAATGAATCTTGCAGCTCCAATAAAAGATTGATCATACCATAAATTCTCATAGGCAAGCTACATGTAATGAATTCTCAGTTTCACATACACATGCACAAGGTGAAAATGCAAATGGTGGGGTTAAAAGGCCATGAAATGTGTGAAGTGTAACCTAACATCTTCTAACAGAGTAGCTGTTTTGCTAATCACTGTGGGTGTCAGGGCTTTTTTTTTTTGTAGCAGGAACTCCTTTGCATATTGAGCCACACACCCTTCATGCAGCCCCGTAGCCAGAAAAGTTTGGGTGGAGGGGCCCGGGAGATAAAAAATTTGTTTGGGGGGGCACGGGGCTTGGCTGCTTCTTCCCTCCAGCGGCCAGCTCTCTCTCACCCCATAAAAGAGGAAAAAAGGGTAGGGGGAGAGTTCCCATCATGAGTTTGACACCTTAATAAATAAAAAATAAGTTGAGGGGATGGGGCGGGGGGGTTATTTTACAGCAAGTCTTACAGTCGCTGTTTTCTCTCTCACTCTCTGCTGCTCTCTCCCTGTCCCCATTGCAGTCGCGCTCTTTCTCTCTTGCACTCTGCCTCTCTCTATCCCTGTTTCTCTCTCTCTCTGCTGCTGCTGCTGTCTCCCTGTCTCTCACTCTCTGTCTCTCACTCTGCCACTCTCTCTTGCTGTTTTTTCTCTTTCTCTGCTGCTCACTCCCTGTCCCCATTGCAGTCACTCTCTCTCTCACTCACTCTGCTTCTCTCACTCCCTATTTCTCTCTCTCTCTGCTGCGCTCCCTCTCTCTCTCAGCCTCTCTCTTGCGTTGTTTTCTCTCTCACTCTCTCTCTCTGCTGCTCTCTCTCCCTGTTTCTCTCCCTCTCTCTGCTGCTCTCCCCCTTGCATTCGCGCGCTCTGTTTCTTGCTCAGTCTCTCTCTCTCTCTCTCGCAGTTTCTCTCTCCCTCCCTCCCTCCCTTTTCCTTGGGTTCAACGGAGGGGCCCTAGAGAGGGAGGGGGGGCTAAATAGAGCAGCCTAACCCCTCCTGGGCTCCCTTGTAGCTATGGGCCTGTCCTGATGTATCCAATCCTCCAAAAGCTTACAGGGTTCTTAGTACAGGACCTATTGTAAGCTCCAGGAGGATTGGCTACATCGGGGGGGGGGGGTGCGGCCTAATATGCAAAGGAGTTCCTGCTCCAAAAAAAGCCCTGGTGGATGTAAATGTAACAACAACCTTTGCCTTACCTACCAAGTAAGTTTACCAACTTCCAGGTGGTTGAAAGCCTAAGAAAAACCATGTTCAAAAGAGATGATAAACCTCTCAAAAAAAGTCTCTAAGGACTGATAAGAAACTTCAAAGAGTTACACAGGCTTAGTGCCAAAAATTGTTTTTACTACCAGTCTAACTAGTAAAGCTTTGAGCTCATTAAAGGCACAAAGCCTATTTTTTACAAACTTATACCACTTATACAAAACATTTACAAAATTACAAAGTCACAAATCATACAGAAAAACAAGTCACTTTTCTGTATGATTTATGACTTTGTAATTTTGTAAATGTTTTATATAAGTGGTATAAGTTTGTAAAAAAAAAGCTTTGTGCCTTTAACAAGCTCACAGCGTTACTAGTTAGACTGGCAGTAAAAACAATTTTGGCATTGAGCCTGTGTAACTCTTTGAAGTTTCTTATCAGTCCTTAGAGACTTTTTTGAGAGGTTTATCATCTCTTTTGAACATGGTTTTTCTTAGGCTTTCAACCATACTGTGTTCTTCCCTATTGGTTTGAACTTCCAGGTGGTAGCTGGAGATCTCCCAGGATTGAATTTTAAATTGATGTGTTAATGCCATGAAATTTTACATGATTGTTGTGATTTTATTGTTGTGAGCTGCCCTGAGCCTGCTTTGGCGAGGAGGGTGGGATATAAATCAAATGAAGTAAAATAAAATAAAGGATTACAACTGTTCTCCAGACAACAGAGACCACTTCCCCTGGAGAAAATGGTCTTGAGGGGCTTTTTTACAAACTAAATTTTACATTTTTTTCCCCTGCCCACACAGTTTTGAAATCTGGCATGGTAGCAATCAAATGCTCACTGCCAGGGGTGGAATTCAAGCAGGAGCTCCTTTGCATATTAGGCCACACACCCCTGATGTAGCCAGTCCTCCAAAAGCTTACAAAAAAGAGCCTTGAAAGCTCTTGGAAGATTGGCTACATCAGTGGGGTGTGGCCTAATATGCAAAGGAGCTCCTGCTAGAATTCCACCCCTGCTCACTGCCATTATGAATACACATATTTACAGCCTGTCAATGTGAACATGAACATGAAACATGACAATTATGTTTCAACACACATCATTTCTGTTTTGTTCTCATGCTATTGTACTGCTCAACATTCACTTTGGACCTGGGCACCCTGCTTGGTCTCATCCTCAGGGCACAGACCTGGTTACTCAGTTGTGATGAAAGAAAGATAGAGCTTCAGAGATGAATTCCTGCCTGAAAAGGAACCTGATAATGTAAATCCAACTACTGACTGGCTGAATCAAACAGAGGGATAACTGTATTCTTTGAAAGACAAACACGTGCAAGAGAAACTCACAGATATGCTGCACCAGTGCACACTATGTGCAACTAAAGAACACGTATTTAACTTCAAGCTAACCAACTTCAAGATGGATCAGCCTCCACTGTGTCATTCTTAATTTTCCTTCAGAATCTCCATAGAGGCTTCTGAGGGCAGAAGAGGCAAAGTGTACACAGAGAGATATGAAGCTGCTGCTCATGGCAAACAGTTGAAATCTCACAGGTTGTACCACAAACCTGCTGGAATGGGATTATACAATTTCCCAAGAGGAACTTTGTTTTGTTTTTTTTTTCTGTAGTAACCTGTTTCTCTGCAATATGTGGATGGGAAGACTTCAAAGTGTAACCTGCACATACTTCCAGTTTCTGGCTCCTGACTTCTTTGAAATTGTGTTTTTATTGGCAGGGAATTGTGTATGGTAATCATATCAGCCTGAATAGGCAAACAGACCACAGCTATCCATCTAGTGCGCTGCTCAGGGGGAAATCTGCGGCTGAAGCTAGTGAATATAGATGGTATCATAAGTGAGCAGCAGAGCCTTTGAATCTCTTGGGGAAATTGCTCAAGGGGAGGTTTTATTGCTTATTTTAATATGGAAAGAGCTTTCTCCTTCATGCCACCTTTTTACTGATTGCTGAAGGGGCTTCTCTTTGCCAAATAATTAAGCCCTCACTTTCTGAATGGAGAAGCCTCATCCTAGAAAACAAGAAAGAGAATTCTTTTTTTCTGCAATGTGCAGTTAGGGTGCAGAGGGACCGTTTCCATTGTATTCAGGGCAAGGAGCTTTAACTTAAAAATAAATAATTTATTTATTAAAATATTTTAAACTGCTTTTTAGTGTGCTTTATAATGCGAGCAAAACCTAAAATTACAAAGATTAAACACCAGAAAGACACATTAAAACAATGGTGGGAGGTCAAGTGTAGCAACACTCAGACAAAATATAAAAATAGGACAAAGAAGCATAAAATACATGAGAAATCCTTCAAAGTGGCCCCCAGTATCAACCAAATAACAGAAATAAAACCTAATATCAATTTAGCATTCAGAATATCTCCAAATCAGCATCAATTAATTTAAATCAAAAGCCTGATGAAAAATGTTTTTCATCATCTTCCTAAAGACCAAAAGGGACGGCATCAGGCATGTTTCAAGGCACCATGTCATAGGTCTTCATCCTGAGACACCAATGAAAAGAAGAAGGGCTGGGTTTTATGCCCTACTTTTCTCCACAAGGAGTCTCAGAGAGCCTTCCCTTCCTCTCCCTACAACAGACACCCTGTGAGGCAGCTGGGGCTGAGAGAACTCTGGGAGAACTGTGACTGACCCAAGGTCACCCAGCTCCTTTTATGTGCACATGTGGTAAATCAAACCCAGTTCTCCAGATAACAGTCTGCTGCTCTTAAGCTAAATACAGATGACCTATTTGGGCTGTTACAGGAACTCCCCACAGCTGGATTTAAATGGTGTGTTCAAATGCGCATATCTGGGTCCTGCCTTGCTCCTGCCCTTATTTGATCCACCAGCACCTTTCTGATGCCTTAAAAAGCTACCACTTCTGAAGTGCTTCCCCGTTGCCTTTCCTGGCTGTCTGAACAGCCCAAGAGTGCCAGGGAAGCACCTCCCATGAACTTGAGTGGTCTGGCCGCTCCTCTGGAACACGTGCTGCCCATCCCTCTTCCACCAGCAAGGGGGCATGCTGTCTGACTGCCCCAGGGTATCTCAGACTGTGCCAGCTTTTTTTCTGAGCCAGGAGGCTGCCACCCCAAGATGCCCATCTGTATCCAGCCTTAATGACTATAACAAGATGGCTCTCAGTAAAGGAGCCAGTTGACAAATGACCAGACTACAAGTATGGGAGTAGAAATGAATATACTAGCCCCATTTTCCTCCCCAACTGGAATCCAAAGCAGCTTAAAACAGCACTCTACTTTCCTTTGTTTTATCCTCATAATAACCACCCTGCAAGGTAGATTAGGCTGACTGGCCCAATGTTACCCAGCAAGGTTCCATGGCAGAACTGGGAATTTGAACCAGGGACTCCCAGATCTTAAGTCTATCTCTCTAACCATTGCACCACATTATGAGTTGGCTAAATGCACAGTGCTGTTCTCTCACACCCAGTTCCTTAGAAATATATACACATGGTGCACATCCATGCGCTCACTGAAGAAGTAAGATCAGTCTGCAAAATACAGAACTTCCATTAGCCAGCATGTCATCATTCCCTTTATATCTTTGCAAGATACACACATTAATGAGGAAGAAAAATAGTAAATTAAAAAGAAAGCAAGAAAAAAAAGTAATTAGGTGTACAGCTCAGGGAGTTTCTCTTGCTATTTCACTACCAACTTGTTTGCATCCAAGGAAATGAAATACTTACATTTTCTAGTAATTCCCTATCAAGTTGTCACTGACTCGCCATCAATCTTCCCAGGAGATGGAACATATTTCAAAGAAATGAATCGCCTTCATATGCAAGCTCCCATCAAGGCAACCCCTTTGCAAATGGAAATAAACTAAACAAAAAAGCTAGACTTGCAGCACATTTTATTTATTTGGCCTATGCACACATAATACCCAAGGTTGGAGATGCACTTGTAGAAGTTTTTGTTTTTTAATATATGCATATGAAGTTCAAACTCCTTCAGTCATTCCTAATTAATTAATAACTATCTTTTGAGCATTTAAAGGGTGAATTCATCCAAAATATTACTGCAGCATATTTGGATGTGAGAGTGACATGACTGATAGATTGATTTTGTACTCTGCCTTTTCATTAGTATGGTAAGGTAGCTTTAAATGAATAAAGGATTTTTACCCCAGTTTTCCACCCAAGGGGGACCCAAAGCAGTCTGCAAAACTTCCATAGTACAGTAACCTAATCCCTTTCTCTGGGTAGAGGCACCAAATTTTCAGTATAGCATTCTGTGCCTCTCCCCAAAATACCCCCCAAGTTTCTAAAAGATTGGACCAGGAGGTCCAATTCTATGAGCCCCTAAAGAAGGTACCCCTATCCATTATTTCCTATGGAAGAAAGGCATTTTAAAAGGTGTGTGGTCCCTTTAAATGTGATGGCCAGAACTGCCTTTGGAGTACAATTGTGCTTGTCACAACCTTGTTCCTGGCTCCATCCCCAAAGTCCCCAGATATTTCTTGAAATGAACTTGGCAACCCTAAGCAGTAGACAAGAGTCAAAGGCCAAAAGCCCTTTGACTGTTACCCTTTGACCATTGGCCATGCCTTAGTTGAAATACCTGTAGCAGTAAGGGGAAACAGAAGCTCACCCCAACTCAGCAGATGTGTTCCCAAGAATGTCCCTTCCATGTTAGAAAAGCCACTGCCTATGCCCAGGCTTAATTGTAACAGGAAGGGAAAACAGATACTCAGCTGTGAACTTCTGCAGCTGTTCAAGCTGTACCCAAAATTACCCTCTTGGCTATAAACCAAATAGAAAACTCTTTAGATGTAAACTGATTGCTCAAACTGGAATGCAAAATACAGCACATGGAAAGTCTCCTTGATTCCTTCCATTTTCATTCTGGAAATGGACATAATTAGTGCCGGCAGCAGAGACAGCAGAAGATGGTAGCCTGCGGTTACTGTCAGTTAGCCTTCTTAAACCAGCAGGGCAGGATAGATGAAAAGAGATTATGGTAACTAAACAACGCTAAGATTTTCTGTAATTTGCATATACAGAGAAAAATAATCGGGCCAGAAATGTGTGACAAGATCCATGGAGAGTTGTCCTTGATTCATCTTAGTGGTTTATATGCCTGTCTACTATGCCACACTGTTGCTGTTGTTGTTTTATTATGATGGCTATAGCTACTGAGAAACCAAAACACAGTTGTAGAGCACATGCTTTGCAGGAGGATATGCCTGGCAAGGAATTTTGTTGCTGTAATCTTATAAAGCCACTGAAGGAGGTACCACTGATGTCACCCATAACACTATGAACTTTCAACAGCCTTTCCCTAAACTAGCAAGGGCATCACAAGTGCAAGCCAACTTTTGTGCACATTGCCAGTGAGTTGGCATCTTTTGATGTATATCTCTATTCACATTATGATCCCCATCCAAGTTTTGTTGGACTGGTGTGTATGTTTCTCTATTCTCAATCAGCATAGAGAAACCTGGACATCTGAGTTACTAGATGAATACATGTCCACAGCTTCACTTTCTAAGCAGAGCTATACCCATCTAGGTTCATTGACCTGAGTGATCTGAGAAGGATGCAACTCTCCTTAGGATGACAGTGAGTTTCAAGTGCACATGCTTGTATGGCAGTGCAATGGATCTGCTCCTATGCTTTCTGTAAAGCAACAACCATCCATAGTGCATCCCAGAATTGTATTTAGTAGAACGCTGACATATTTACACATCCTTCCATGCCATGTTTCAAACTGCTTTTGAAATTCCACTTTCCAGATCAATTTGTGATATGAGATGGGAACTATTATTTGGGAACCCTGTGAACCAAAACCCCTTTGGCATGTGGTACCATACAGTTCTTAAAGTCGCTTGGTTTTCTGGATTGTAGTCACAGGTTTTGTGTTCAGAAGATGAAAAAAGACTGCTTCCACTGGGAAACAGAAATCATTTTATTAAGCACATCAATGAGAGGAGTATGCTATGAGCTGGTTCTCAAATGAGCTCTTCATCAAACAGCTATCTGGGTTTTTTTTGTTTTCCTTACCCAGAAGAAACCCAGTCTTCTGCAGTAACTTCATTCCATTTAAATCTATCTGAAAATCAGAAGCTACTAACCCTAATCCTTTTCTACAGGATATTTCCTTTTGCTATTACTTAGACCATTAGATCATTAGAATCTGTCTGTGGCCCCTGCATGCTAATATATATGAAAAACTACAGGAAAGACTATTTTCTGCAGGTAATGGCTTGGATTCTGCCAAGAATTTCTGTGGCAACAAGGGGAGGTGATTTTTGCTGAGCCCCCACTCCTGCAGCAGCCCAGCATACACATACCAAAATGCTACTTCTGGGAGGATGGGGGATCACCATGAATACCTGAAGGGGGAGAAATCAGAGGTCTCAGGCGAGAGGGAGGAATTAGCTAAAATCATTTCCCCCCTTACATCCACAGGAATTCTAAATGGAATCCAAAGCTGAAGAAGACAACAACGATGATGATGGATTTATACCCCACCCTTCACTCTGAATCTCAGAGTCTCGGAGTCTCAAAGCAGCTTACAACCTCCTTTACCTCCCCCACCCCACAACAGACACCCTATGAGGTAGGTGGTGCTGAGAGAGCTCTCACAGAAGCTGCCCTTTCAAGGACAGCTCTGCAAAAGCTATGGCTCACCAAGGCCATTCCAGCAGCTGCATATGGAGGAGTGGGGAATCATACCCGGTTCACCCAGATAAGAGTCTGTGCACTTAACCACTACACCAAACTGGCTCTCTGTCTTAAGCATTTATAAGGAAGTGGGGGGAAGGCAGGGTTGTCACCCTCCAAGTATAGCTTAGAGGTCTCCTGGAATTAAAACTGATCTCCAGATTACAGTTCTCCCAGAGGCAATGACAGCATCCAAGAGTGGACTCTAAGACATCATATCCCTGCTGAACTCCCTTACCTCCCCAAACCCAGGTCCCAACCCCAAATGTCCAAAGATTTCTCAAGCCAGAGAAAGCAACTCTAGGTCAGATCTAGACAGTTTCTGCCAAATTCTTCTTCCCACTGTAGATGTTCCTCATGTCAACCTTTAGGGTCCTCCATTTCCCAGGAGCTGCATTTCATGGAAATCATGGCAGGGAAGAGGCAGGGAAGCTTTGCTCTGCAAATGGAAAATATTAAACATCAGGTTGAATCCAAAAGTCCATTTTTTCTGTAAGGAAGTTCAGTATTTTTTCATTTCTCTTCCTCCAAGGAGCTCATGATGACACTGAATGATTGGCCCAGAGCCCCCACCCCATCCCATGTATTGTGACCGAGGGATTTGAACACTAGTGTTAGGCCACAAGTATAAGGCCAATCACACTCTTTCATTTAAGATTAATCATAGCAATTGAGAGAAAGTTCAGCAGTAGCAGAGATATTTTGCAGACGATCTCCAGCATAGTCACTGACATCTCCATCTGAAAGATATTGGGCAGGGCCATTTCAACCTACCTTGGAAAGGCACTGCCACTGAAAACAGACAAGAGTACTGGGTTAAGATGGACCAGTGGTCTGAGACAGTAAAGGCAGCATTAGCATTTATATATTCACCCTTCCGAAATTGCCTATCTGCCTACTTGTTCATTTGCAAATGACAACTGGATTGTAGTGGATATGAGCCCTGTAATCTTATGGGTGGGAAGCTGTCATCAAGATGTCTTTGAACGATGGACACAACATTGATTTTGCTGCAACTGAAAAATTGGAGCTGAAATCCTTGATAGGCATGCATCTGAAACTGCAGACTCAAGGAAAGTAGATACTTTTCTACTTGTGCATTGGAAAAGTACTCATTCTTTCTAATTGAAAAATTAACCTTCCTGACAGCACCAGGTCGAGTCTGCAGACTTCATAAAGCAACAGCCTGAATCATTATTTTACTGTCTATCCAGAACGAAGACCAGTGTTAAACACATTTACATTGAAGTAAATCCTACTAGCCCTATTGAATTTTCCTTTAATTAAATATGCAGTCTGGTGGTTTTATTTTTACTAGTTGGCATGTTATCACGGGGTTCCATCTGCTGCTGCCCTACCCCCCAACACAGAGAGCTGGACTTTTAACCAAAGGATTGACACTCAGTTCCAGCAGAGATGTCACCAGGGAAAGCCGAGGAGACAGAAAATTTCTGCTACCGGGAGTATGTATGACAACATGTGATGCAACTATTCCTCCACAGCACCTACACCAAGCAGGATATCCACTACTAAGTTATGTAGTCTGATGAAGGAAGTGAGGAAGAGTTATGGGGAAATAGTCTCAGTCACAGCCAGGTTAAAGGATCCTTTGCTGCTGTTTGCCTCCTTTTTCAGACATTTCAAAGGAGGAGAATGAGGTGCACTGCGGGAGGCAGCAGCCAACTCTACCCCTAACCTATTTACATGTATTCATTAGGAAGTAATTCAAAACCTCTCTCAGTGTAATCAGACCCTCTTTTTCCTGGGTTCCCAACTATGCAGAGTAGCCTATGTGCCCATGCTGTGCATGAATATGCTTAAAACTTACATTTAAAAGAACATATCTGGACTGAGGTTGGACTGCTTGCTTACATGATCCTACTCTTCTGATGCACACTTATGAAGTGGACTATAGATTCATCTCACAATATAAATTGTACCCTTCTCAGAAGGGTCTTCTGAATGGGACCTAGAGGGTTAATTCAATTTTTTTTCAACATAATGGGCAAAAGATACAACCACTGTCATCTGATTTGGGAGCACTGTTGTGAATTTTAAAATGCATGCTGTGATTGTGGCCCACCATGTCAAGGATGTCCTTTGGAAGGTAATTTTACATAAGAGATGGGGAATCCCTGACTGACTTGCTGGGGCATTCACAAGGCCGGTCCTGAGGAAGAAACCCCCAAACCCTCATGAACTTCCATCACAAAGAAAAAAGACTGCAACAGTCATCCTTCAAGATTTTGCAATGTATAAAAGCTTGTTTTTGGTGGAGAAACAAATAAAATGGCTTGAGATCTTTGAAAGGTTAAAATATTGGGGAAACTTTGTTTGGTATAATAGTCACATTGTGGAAGAAATGAAAGAGAGAGGCAATGGAATCCCCAGAGCCATATTTATTTAAAAGTAACTTAGATGACTATCTACCAGAAGTAATTTAGTTATAATTAGTCTTGCTCATTAGCATCACTTGATTACTCCACAGCCCCGCAATTCTAATTTTGCATAAACTGGAGATATTATTTCACACACCAAAGAGGACATGAAACCCCACTGCTCTTTTTCCTAAATGAAAGGCTATCATTAGGATGCTGTGATAGCCAACAATTTGTCCCCCTTCCAATGGGCACAACTTCCATTAGTGGCAAAGCACTGGCAATGATTCTTGTTTGATATTTTTCTTTTCCACTGTCATTTAGTGCATTATTATAACTCACGCACATATGTTATCTTTTGTATATAGGTCTAGTTTCTTTGAGATCTAAACTGTCTAGCCAGGTTTTCTCTTTTTCTGTCAAGGCAGGCCTTGGCTTTCCCTCTCTCCCACTCTCTCTCACACACCAGATGATATTATGGTAGTGAACTCTCATCCTGCATAAGGGGTGTGTCACACACCCCTTATGCAGGATGAGAGTTCACTACCATAATATCATCTTCATTTTTACCAGCAAATCCTTTCATTAATCATTTTTCTTCCTATTATATAAAATTCCACTAGTCAATCTTCTGAAAAGTTTCCAAAGAAGGAAAGGATTTCCATCCACAGAGCATGGGTTTCCTACTCCCCACCACCACTGCAGTCCACAATGCCACAAAAATGCCGCTCTCAGGGACATAGGACCTTCCAGGAACATAAAGAAGTCCTAGGAACATCTGCCAGGGGTCTACCACAGGAGGAGGAGGCAATCAGCAATTATCGTTCATCTGCTTGCTCACATGGAAATTACCCAGTGGATCCAAGTCAATGACTGCTTTCAGACCACCAATTTAGGCTGACACAGGAACAGCCCAGGCCTGCATCAAAAAGGTGCAGTCAAACGTGCACATTTGGGTCCCACTACTCCCAGCCATAACTCGTCCACAACCATTGCTCAGCCACTTCAAACAGCTACCACATCTAAAGTGGTACAAATTGCTGAAGCGCTTCCAGGGCACCGTTCCCAGCCATTAAATTCTGCTAGGAAAACAACATCCTAGCATTCTACAGTCTGAATGGCTGGGAAGTGCCAAGAAAATGTTGATCAAGCACTTGAGTGGCGTGATCGCTCCTCCAAGGCGTTCATGATTCATCCCCATCCCAGCAGTGAGCCACGCAGTTTGACCACCCCGGGGTGCTCTACTTTATACCAGCTTACTTCTGGGATGGGAGGCTGCCACCCCAAGCCACCCATCTGTAACCAGCCGATGTGTGGTTCATGTATCCACCTATCAGCTAGCCTGTGCCTCTTTCAGTCTGCCTGACTTTCAATGAACCCATCTGCTTACTGTTTCCAAGCATCCTCACTCCAGCACCTTAATTTAGAACATGTTCTATAATTAGTGATGTGACTGATATTTGTATTTTCCTGATTTGCAATATGGATTTCCTCACTTCTAATGCTCAGGTGCATTACAAATAGTGCTGTAGCCTGGGGAGGAAGACAGCTTCAATGTCCCACCTGAGCACTGATTTGTTCTCCTGATGCTACCAGACGTGTACCTTCAGCTCTTCATATGCTTAACTGCCTAAAGCTCAAGTCCAGTAGCCATTAAATTCTGCTAGGAAAACAACATCCTAGCATTCTACAGTCTCTTCTCTTTTCTTGGGACTGTTAATAATGTTTTCTTGGCAGCAAATATTTAATCAGTCACTTGACACAGTAACTTAAAAGTCCTATAAATTTGCCCACAAATCGTGTTAAGGAAAAGACGGCTTGGGGAATTGCAACAACAAGGCAAGTTGGTATGGGAGACATATAATTAGCTATTGAAACAACTGGTAATGGAAAGAAATGCCTTATCTACCACTTCAGATCTTCCAATCAATATCAAAAATCCTTTTGAAGATGCATTCTACATTTCAACATCTAACAGCAACAGGACTAATACAAGATTTGCTAGGTAAGTTTCATTAGCCTATGTCACTGGGAGGGCCAAATTACTTTATTTTAATGGTTCTTTCTGGCTCATCAAATTGATGACCATGAAGGGTCACCATTTTTTAATTAATGAAAAGGTTTGTGAATTATTCATGTATGATAATCTGTACTGAAAACTTGAAGTTCAATAAAAATTGAATCTCATTAAAGTTCCTTAAAAAAAACCCATCTATCATACTGGATTATCAAATGAGTACAGCTCCTTCCTGGAGATCACAGTACTGATTCTGATGGCCTTCATCCTGTTGCCCAGCAGCCTATTGAGTCCATGGGCGACTGTATCTATAGGCAGAAAATCTGCTGCCTTCAGAATTAAAACTGAAAGATGATTCTTTCAGAAGCAACAGACTGAATGACAGAATGACATCTTGAAGAAAAAAATGTAGGAATTTAAAAGGGCAGAGCTCTGGCTTGGTACTGCACTGTATGGTGATGTTAATTGGTCTCGGATGGAACCTTCACAATACCCAAAACAAACAAACAAAAAGTTGAATCCAACAACTCCTAACAATTTGGATCCAGTGAGTTCCTGTTGCTATGCCTTTCCTCAACCAAGAGATCTTCCTCTGCTGGAGAAAGGTGTCCAGTAGTGGAGAATGAGGAAAGAGGAGTTATTGGGTCTTAATGCAGAGTTGGTTCATACATTCAAAGGTGTTCATGAATGCGCAAACCCATCTTGTGTTCCTCATGATCCATTATTTCCCTGCAGGACTTTAGCAAATGCATTTGTCTTTCCTTATGGGCCCTTAGGATTCTTTATGGTGAACAGTTTTCTCGTTAGCTTTTGAGCTGGGCTAGGTCTGCTTGCTCCAGCAGCTTCCAGTCACCGTGGTGGGAATTTGAAATTGTCCTTACCAATCTCAGAGCCTCTGTGGACTGACCCAGCAGTTCCACTTCAGTTCTTTGCTGTCTTGTGCCAACATCCTTATGCCAACTATTGTCTCCATTTGCCAGGGGGAAAGGAGATAGTTTTTTAAAAAACATCAGATTTAATATCAAGAATGTTAGGTTTCTATGCTAACTCACAACACGACTAAAACAGCTCATGTACTCAGTAGTTTATTACAATTTATAATGGCTGAGTTAAGATGAGCTTAGCATGTTCCTCATCTAATGCAAGAAATAAATGTTAACAAATCAAAAGATCTCTTCCATAGGCTCCCTTTATAAATAAATGTAGTTTCTCCTTTGTCAATATAAACAAAATGTGCTCAATTTTTCCTCATTCAATTAATTGAGTTTGTTTAGATAACTTATGTATGACCCTCAGCTTACACACAGTAATCAGGGTTATGATGGCTAGCAAGAGTTGGGTGTCATGTTATTATTCTTCATATGTTGGTGCTATAATGAGGGAAGATGCTACTCTGGTGAGAAAAAGACAGAAAATCAAATTCAGGCAGACACATTGTGAAGCAGCAATATAGTGATATGAAGTTCCCATGTTAGTTTGAATTTTAAAATCAAAGTTTTCTTTCCCACCGAATGAGCCATGAAGGGGAAGGAAGAGCCAAATGGAAAAAGCTTTGGAAAATTCTCCAAAGACAGGCTAATTCAACCTGGCGTGATCCTTTAAAAAACTGTTTCCTGAGCATTCTCCCATTCTCAGAGTGGCACACAGAAGAGATGTTCAAATGTCAACCATTTTGGTTCACATCCTGTTTGCCAGTGGCAATCACACAGCCAAGTAATTGATGGGCTAGTCAGCTGCTCACAACCTGTTTGCATGTATTTGCAAGTACAGGCTCCTTACAGCCATTAGAAGCAGGGAATCAGAAGCCAACTCCCAGTTATTTAGAGATAATCTGGGAGGCAGCTTCTGATCTCTAGAGGGGGAAATTTTGCTCTGTACTCTGCAAAATTTTTAAGGAGTAGGGACTCAGGAGCCAGCTCCCAGCTGATAGTAGAGAATTAGATGGAAGGAGAAAATCATCGATCTCTGTAACCCAAGCTCTCAGTTTGGAGCGGGGGAAAACAAGCAGATTATTTATCTTCTCCCCACCTCCAGCTTCAGAGAAAAGGAGATACACAATCTTTCTCCTTCCCCCTTTTGCAGTGGAGAAGCCAGAAATCCCTCCTGACAACCTGTGGGGGATTGGAGGGGGACTTACTGGGCACAGGAGGGAGGCCCAGCCAACATACAATGATGTGCCTACATCACTGTCCACATGACCCAGAAGAAACATCATCATGCTGGGGATGTTGGGGCAATGCTCTGGTATTTGGACAAGAACTCTATCGTAAATTTGGCTTCTACCACAGAGTTTTTGCCAAAATACCAGTGTTGCCCTAGCACCCCAATATGATGATGTCAGTTTCAGGTCACGTGGGCAGTGATGTAAGTGTGTTGCTGCATATCAGCTGGATCTCCCTCTGACAGACCTACAGAGATGGAGTGCCTGTCTGATTGCCCACCCAGCAGTGAACAGTGTTAATTCCTGGAGCAGAGTTTTGCAGGAGCAGAAATGACAAGCATATAGGGAAGCAAAGGATTTACACCTGGAGGATGATGAACTCAGAAGTAAGAAGCAACACCTGGGCTTTGTGGATGAGTCAGCTAATTACATAGATAAAAAGAATGTGCTGAGCAAGGCTCCATGTGGAAGCATCTTTGTGTGTTGTGGACCTCTGCAGGTGTGGAATTCTAGCAGTAGCTGCTTTGCATATTAGGTCATACATCCCTGATGTAGCCAATCTCCAAGAGTTTACAAGGCTTTTTTTTGTAAGCTCTTGGAGGATTGGCTACATCAGGGGTGTGTGGCCTAACATGCAAAGCAGCGACTGCTAGAATTCCACCCCTGGACCTCTGTGAGCTGACTTGCTGTCTCTCCAGTCTTTCCTTGTTAATCTTTACTTGTGTTCACAGCTAGAGACCCAGACCTGAGTAATGTATATGTTACCATTATGCTCTGGACAACAAGCCAGCTTCTCAGACAGCAAGCACTCCTCCCTTTTCTTGAAGGCCATATGTTGTCTGCTGTACCAGAATTTCTCAGGTTCTGTTTTTAGCATACTGCTCCAGGAGGGGGTTCCTTTCTCCTTCTGGGAAAATGTTTTGAATCTTGGTTCCCGCTTTGCAGACCTGCCAAATTTTGCTTACATAGCAGCAGTTAAGGTAACAATATAATTGTATTAACTGACCCTTTGAGGTCAGTTCTTCCAAAAGAACCGTATCATGTCTCAAATAAAATATTCTATTTAATTTACATTATAGAGGTATTATTGAGAACGGTGCAGAACTTGACAGACTGAACCTTTGGTGGTTTGTAGACCTTGCTATTGTCTCTTGCCTTGTTGACTGTCATTGTATTTGTGTATCTTGGAAACCCAGGAGAGAGTAACAATGCCAGGCTTTGCCCTGAATGTGACACCTGCCTCCACCAGGAAGCCAGGCAACCCTACGAGAAGCTGTGTTGCTTCCCGTCTCCACCTTCTCTGTGCAGATGGTTTTTGAAGTGTGTGTGTGTGTATCAGAATCCAATTCCCAGTTGATCCCCTCATCAATTGTGAGTGGGCACCTAACCAGTAGCAGGCAGCTACAAACTTGTTCTGCAGCTGTTTGCTCAGGACAAAACAAATATATCCTTGATCAGCTACACCCTACTTAGCAGGGCCAGATCTAGGGGGGGCAGAAGGGGGGTGCTTGCCCTGGACACCGATGGAGGGGGGGGCGTCAAATTGGGTATGAAGTCCATTGTATTCTATGGGACCATAAGATAGAATGGCCCATAAAGGGGCGTCATTTTTTAATTTTGCCCCCACCCCAAAAAACATGTCGATCCGGTCCTGCCCTTAGTAAAGTTAGGTGATGACTTTGCTTGCTGCAGCAGAAAGTACAGTTTATATAGCTTTAATGAAAACAACTCTTAGAACTGAGCCACCAAACGAAGTACCTAGAGACCGTGTGCTAACACACAACCAGGGAAAATTACCAGACTGGCTGGTGAGCGAATAATTTCAGCCAGATAGATGCTGTTAATTACCAGTGGCTGGTTCCTTTTTCTTTGTTGCTCTGTATGCTGTTCGTGTGCCTTTAGTAAAGGTGAAGCCTCTTGTGTTCAGCAAGGAGATCAAACAACCTAACAGCCTTGCTGAATGGTGTTTGCCCTTGCATAAGCATAGGGCCATAATGAATATCCTTGCAAAAGATCAGCACTGAGGTAGCCTGACCCTTCTTCTCCCAAGGGTTACAGGTATTTTTTTGGAATGGATTTCCCCCCTCCTGCAAGTCATTATTCAGATATTCAAAGCTATGAAGCTGACCTTAAAACAATCAGACTTGGGTTAAGGTGATTTAACACTCGCACACGGGCCTTTTCGGCTGCGGCCCCATATCTTTGGAACCAACTCCCAGAGGAGGTGCGGGCCCTGCAGAACCTTGATCAGTTCCGCAGGGCCTGCAAGACCACCCTCTTTAAATTAGCTTTTATGAACAGCTGAATTATAATTCTACAACGAAGAAATATCCGCCATCAGCATTAACTAGAATATAGCGTCAATGATAATGTTATGGTTTGCTTTAATTAATGCTCTAACTGGTTTTTAAGGTTAAATTAATGCTCAATTTTAATGTTCTTAATGTAATTGTTTTATTAATGTACCATTGGTCATTGTGTTGTTTATTACTGTTCTATTTATTAAGGTACCATTGGTCATTGTGTTGTTAGCCACCCTGAGCCTGCTTCGGCGGGGGAGGGCAGGATACAAATAAAATTTTACTTACTTACTTTAAATTGTCCTGCATCAGTGCTCTGGCAATATCATACAGCCTATGCAATATGCAGAGAAAATACACAGTATGGATCTCAGAAAAGCCATTATGATATTCACAGTCTCCCCAGCTGCCTGATAACTCTTTCTAGAGCTCAATAAAACTATGTTGGTCCTAAAGGTGCTGCTGGACTCCAACTTTTGTTGTACTGCTTCAGACCAACACAGCTGCCTACCTGGATCTATCTTTCTAGAGCTTGTTTTCAACTAGGACTCCACTCTTTAAAACGTGAAGAAATGCTATTTTAATTTTATTTTACTTAATTTTTAAGCCAACTTTCTCCCCAATGGGAGATTACATTGTTCTCCTCTTCTCCATTTTATCCTCAAAACAACCCTGTGTGGTAGTTTTTTATTTTTATTTTATTTTTAATTATATGTTATTTATAGTCCATCTTCCTCACACGGACTCAAAGCACATTACACATAGTGAGTCAGCACATTGACACAATGGGATATTCAGTAACTAAAGCGTTAGGATATGAGAGGCCTACGGCCACCAGAAAGAACAAGAGCTTAGCATCAGTGACATATTAAGCTGAGAGTGTGTGACTGGCCCAAGATCAGCCAGCAGAGCTTCCACGATAGAGCAGGACTTTGAAACTGGGTTTTCCAGATCCTAGTCCAACGCTATACACATTGCACCACCCTAACATACACACTAGCTTTGGATCCCCATCAAATAGCCCAAATCAACCCTCACTTTTTGAAGATTAGGCCTCCCAGAGCAGAATTTATAGGGAAATCCTAACCCTGGCATCTCTCATTTTTAATAATGTCCCCAACAGTTCAGAAATTATGGGCTCAGAATATAGACTTATTCAGTTTATAACACCTGAATGAATTCTGGAGAGAACTCCGTTGTCCCACAAAGGTTCTTTTGTTCTTAATATAACTCAAGAGTATTGTGATCAGATGTTTGAGGTGTATCCCTCAGGCAAGAAGGCAGCTATTATGTTAGCAGCAGGCTGTTGATTGCTGGACTGACATGGAAACTGAAATAGACAGCAGAAAACAATGTTCCAGCTTCTAATTGTCTAGCAATTTGTGTGTGTGTGTGCATGTGTGTGTGTAAAGTGCTGTCAAGTTGTAGTCAACCTATGGCAACCCTCATGGGGTTTTCAAGGAAAGAGATGTTCCGAGGCTGTTTTGTCATTACCTGCCTCTGTGTAGTGACCTTGGACTTCCTTGGTGATCTCCCATCCAAATACTAACCAGGGCAAACCCTGCTTAACTTCCAAGATCTGATGAGATCGGGCTACCTCAGATTAACCAGGGCTGGCAATTTAGAAGATCAGAAATATCATATAGGTACATAATAGCCAGGCACGCGACATGCAATACAAAACTGATGATTGGGAATTAAAATTCTGGTACAACCACATGCGGTATTGAAAATCCAGCCATTAGGGTGAAAAAATCATTTAAAATCTCACCATACCAAACCAGTGGCATACCAAAGAGGGAACAGGGGTGTGGCCCACCCTGGGTACAGCTTGACGAAGTCATCTGAAGGCTCTCGCTGCATCCAACGGAACGTCTTTCCTTTTATGTTTGAAGTGCAGTTCTGGCTGCAGCCACTAGGGGCACAAGGAAGTCTGAGAACAGCAAAAAGCACTCGAGGATCAGTCAGACTTACCTCTCTTCAAGACTGAACCAAACTTATTTAACAACAGTGGAGCCAGCACCTGATAGCTGCTACAGTAATTGCCAGCCTGCAGCTCATTGTCTACAATAGCCTAACCTTTCTCTCTTCCTTTCCTTTCACTCAGCTCAGCCAGGTCTTGCAAGCAGTCATTAGGGTTTTAACTGAAAGATAAAACAACCTTTCCCTCTCTTAATTTCTCCCCCCCTTTCCCACACATTTCTCATTCATTTCTGTTTCCCTTCACCTAATTTTTCTGCCCTCACCCCAGTTATTTTCACTCAAGAAGGGACGGTGGCTCAGTGGTAGAGCATCTGCTTGGGAAGCAGAAGGTCCCAGGTTCAATCCCCGGCATCTCCAAAAAGGGTCCAGGCAAATAGGTGTGGAAATCCTCAGCTTGAGACCCTGGAGAGCCACTGCCAGTCTGAGAAGACAATACTGACTTTGATGGACCAAGTGTCTGATTCAGTATAAGGCAGCTTCATATGTTCATATGTTCATAAGATCTTCTCACGCCTATCTTGCTTGGTGACAGAATGTATTTAAGAGTAGCATAGTAGAAAACCTTTGTTAATATTATGAACAAAAGGCAATGGGTTTGCTGGGCACTGTACATTGCACTTTTTCTGCTGGGTTCTATCCCCACCCTTGTTTGGACTATGGTTCTGTGCTTGACATTAGCTGGCATTGCCCCAATGCACAGGGCTCTGCTGGGCACCCTGTGATTGCACTGGTACTGCCATTGCACTGGTTCTGCTAGGCTTGAAAAAATGCCCCCCTTCAGTTTCTACTGCAGAGATTCTCTAGTTTGACTTTAATCCTTTGGAAACAATGGAGGATGGGGGCACCTTCTTTGGGAGTTAATGTGTTTCTTAGCATCCAGTCTGGTGAATTTTGCTATCAATGTTTTGTGATGCTTTGGCTAGTGAATTAGTAAAAGTTGGTAGAAAAGTAGACTCCTTGCTCTCAAAAATTCCTTGTAGTTGTTTAGGATGGTCAGCTCTTGAACTTCAAAATGGAGGATAGAAGCCCTCCCAAATGCCTGCTCCGAACACAAATAGTGTGATGGATTTTTTTTTTGTCATCAAGACATAGCTGACTTATAGCAACCTGTAGGGTTTTCAAGGCAAGAGACAGAGGTGGTTTGCCATTGCCTGCCTCCATGTCAGCCTTGTTAGATTCTGAGATCTGATGAGATCAAGCTGGGGTGGTGCTATCCAGGTCAAGGCTAGGCTAAGAGTAATGTGACTGGCCCAAGGTCACCTAGAAAGCTTCCATGGCACGAGTGGTGATTCAGACCTGGATTTCCCAGATCCTAGTCCAACATTTTAACCAGTATACCATGTTGCTTTTCATGATAGAATAACATGTTGGAATTTGATTTTTTTTTTTACTGGTATGATTATATAGACACCATGAGGGGCCCTGACCTTGATAACCCCAGACTAGCATGATCTTGACAGGTCTCAGAAGTTAAGCAGGGCTGGTGCAGAGGAAGGCAATACCCAACCACTTTTGAATGTCTCTTGCCTTGAAACCCTACAGGGTTTCCATAAGACAGCAAAAAAAAAAAAAAAAGAGGAGGAGGAGAGTGTTATCACTTATCTGCCCCAGGTGCCAAATAGACTAGATATGTCACTGAAACCAACTGCTTAAAATTTTTAGCATTTCATACAGGAGCCAGAAACAATCATGTATAAAGAATTGCAAAAATAACCTAAGGAGATTTTAAGCATCACACACAATGTATTTTCTCCTCCTGTCCATGCAGTAGAATCCCAGTTCCCATGTAGTGCAGAATGTATCTGCATTCTTCCTGGAAAAGAAACTCCATGTCTGCAAAATAAATAGGAATTGGGGCTGCTTTTTTCTTTTTTTCTGAGCACTCTTCATGATACCCAAAATGGATGGCTCAATTGTGAACTGAGACAGAATAGAGATCACTAATACTTTCAGAAAGTAGTCCCTGGGTCCTCCTAATCCTTCTGCTTTGGGATATGCAATGAAAAAAAAACTGCAGCATTTAATTTCTGCTGCTCCACAGAACACAGCAGACAGGAAGGAACCATCCAGATGTCTCCTTCTTCCCCCACTTGGTTATTTCATAGGGGAAGGTGATGGAGAAGAGTACAGTATTCTGGGTCACATACATTGAATCCGAGCTAAGAACATAAGAGAAGCCATGTTGGATCAGGCCAATGGCCCATCCAGTCCAACACTCTGTGTCACACAGTGGCCAAAAAATTATATATATATATACACACACACTGTGGCTAATAGCCACTGATGGACCTCTGCTCCATATTTTTATCTAACCCCCTCTTGAAGCTGTCTATGCTTGTAGCTGTCACCACCTCCTGTGGCAGTGAATTCCACATGTTAATCACCCTTTGGGTGAAGACGTACTTCCTTTTTTCCATTTTAACCCGACTGCTCAGCAATTTCATTGAATGCCCACGAGTTCTTGAATTGTGAAAAAGGGAGAAAAGTACTTCTTTCTCTACTTTCTCCATCCCATGCATTATCTTGTAAACCTCTATCATGTCACCCCGCAGTCGACGTTTCTCCAAGCTAAAGAGCCCCAAGCATTTTAACCTTTCTTCATAGGGAAAGTGTTCCAACCCTTTAATCATTCAAGCTAATGGTATATGCATTGCCCCTAGAATTATGATACTCCAGATTTTTAATTGGTTTATCTTAATTGGTTTCCAGTGGGGTATAATTCCATGGCTACCATTTTATACCACTAACAGTTACTTTAATTTTAGTGGAGCGCTAAATGTCCCTTGCAGGATTTAGGCCATGACACTCAAATGAAATGCCTTTGGTTTACATCCAAATCAATGCACATCATAAATTGCAGGGTTGGAAGAGTCTGGTTGCTCCAGCTCCTATTAATTGGATGCAAACAGCTAATTGCATTTTAAAACCACATCTAAAATTAGAAGCTTCTCTGTTCAAAAAAAGACAGTTCCATAAATTTGTTGTCATGTCAAGGTAGTAATTGCCACAGCAGTTACACCCCTTCGCCCACCCCGTAGTTTATCTTATTCATCCAAAGAAAAAAGAATTTCTGTGCTAGAATCTATTTAAAAACCTGAGGATGTATAATGAGGTTTATTAAGCCTTTTCATAGGACCTAAAGGGGGACCAGCAATGCTGTTTTCTTCTCAGACCATCAGGTGTTGAGAAGAGGACCTTTGTTCTGCAGGCATAAAAGGAATCTCATGTTATTTTCTTTGGTCTTTTGCAACAAGGCAGGAGTTGGGGCATCCAGATATTTTGAAGGAATATTAAGGAACACCACTGGGAAAGTCTCCCACTGCCCAATCAAACCAAATGTGACCTCTCCTAAGAGCACTATTTTGCTGTGACCCAGTGATCATTCAATTCAATGAGATATGGGGGGGAAAGCCACAGTGAACAGTGTTCAAGGTAAAACCCTAAAAGTTTAAGACAGTTTTTTTTTAAAAAAAAAAATAGAAACACAAAGGACATTGTTAGAAACAAGGCCATTTCCACACAGGTTATTTGTCTTGGGCTTGATGCTGTCAGGAAGTTTCTCTCTTTTCCCACAGCATCATGGTACATCAGTGGACTTCCCAGGGTTTCCCTGGCGTTTCTCCAATTGTTTTCAAACCTGTTTTGCTGCAAAGTTTTGGGAAAGATTGTGGCAAAGCCTGTGGGAAAGTCTGAATTTTTTCAGTCCCACATACATGGCTGCAATTTTCCCTATCCTTCCTCTCCTGCCACTGGGGGTGTGGGTTGGAGAGGGAGTTAAAATCAGCAATTGAATATTGTTAGGTTATGATCATGTTATAACAATCTGTGCATCAGGTTTTCTGAATTCCTAGCCTTGCTTGGAAAAAAAAAAGGCTGGGGATTCAGAAAACAAAACTTTTTTAAGAAAGAAAGTTTCTAGGGGTTTGTTCTTGTTGAAGGCATATCAATGTAATTAAATGGGTAGAGACTTCTTTAAAAATCAAAGCTGGTAAATCAGACTACCTCATAAGCAGACCGTTGTATCCAGATGGGCAGCAATGGTGTTCTGAAGCAGTAGAACAAATTTTGAGTCCAGTGGCACCTTTAAGACCAACAGAAGTTTATAAACAAAAGTTTATTCAAGATATGAGCTTTCATGTGCAGGCACACTTCTTCAGATACAGTGTGCTTGCACACAATAGCTCATACCTTGAATAAATTTTTGTTGGTCTTAAAAGTGCCACTGGACTCAAAATTTGTTATTATGTTATCACTATATAAGTTAACAATCTGTTTATCAGGTGCTCTGAAATCTGTTTCTGATTTTTTTAAAAACAAACCCAAAAAGATCCTTGAGCATGTGTGAGGTACTCTACTAAGTGATTGGATCAGAGAAACTACAGAAAAATCCAGCATGTGGGAGCTGCCTTGCAACTACTCAGGGCTTTTTTTGTAGCAGGAACTCCTTTGCATATTAGGCTATACCCCCCCTGAGGTAGCCAATTCTCCAAGAGCTTACAGTAGGCCCTGTAAGAAAAGCCCTGTAAGCTCTTGGAGGATTGGCTACATCTGGGGTATGTGACCTAATTTGCAAATGAGTTCCTGCTACAAAAAAAGTCGGGGCAACTATACTGTATCAGCAGCCACCGCAACAAAGGGGAAAGTACACAAGCCTATTCTTTTGTGGGAAACAGCAAAAGCCTGATGTGAATTTGGCAATGTTATTGATTCTGAATGAGTAGCCAAGGATACTAGCATCAGGGCCTAGAGGGTCCTTAAATGCACTAAGGATTATTTTGCTAACAGTCTGGATTGCAGCTTTCAGCAATTCAGGTGACACCTGTCAGGGCTAGAGAATGGAATTGTGACATAGTCCCAAGTGGGTTTGCCACCTGAATCTCAGAGCCAGAACTCAGAGTTTCTACCTATAATGAGCAGGAAATGGAGGGCAGCCTTGTAGGGAGACTGCGCAAATTGCTACTTGGGAATTTATTGCATGAGGAAAGGATTTTCAACTGGCTGCAGAAGTGCCTATTTGCTTCTAAAATGCTCTGCTTGTATGTTACAAACAAAGACCCCTTAAGTCTCTTAACTAAAGGAAACAAAACTCCTAACACTTCCTGCCCTCTTCAGGAGTGGGCGAACACAAAACAAAAAACAATTATAATATAATTTAACCCAGGAGTCCCCAACGTGGTGCCATGGCACCCACAGACAGCTTTCCTGGTGCTCACTAAGAGTTTTCAGAAATTGGGCAGGGCCAGATGGGGCTTTTGCCAAGCAAGGCTTCTCATCAGCCACTGGAGATTTGACTGGATGTGCAGATTTTTTAAAAACCCTGCTTAGAGAGCAGCTGCCACCACAGCTAGGGTTGCCAGGTCTTATCTGGCTCTCAGCTGAGGAAAGGTTGCTCTATCACGCCCAGCATGATGACATCACCCAGAAGTGATGTCATTGTGCCAAGCATATCACACAGGGTCACTCTAGCAATTTGGATAAAAACTCTATGGTGCCATAGAGTGTCCCCAAGCAACAGGTCCAGTGCAATGGTATCATATCACTTCTCAGTGCCATCATCACACCAGGCATGTTGGGTGCAACAGAGCTCCTTGGGGACAGGAATCCCCCCACCGACCAGCTTCCAGCAAGCAGGTTGGGGAAAACCCTGCCCCGAGTGGGAGGCTGGGAACCCTAACCACAGCAGAAGGATTTTTATTGTGTGATTGAAGGAAAGCTGTGGTAGCAATTCTAAGCAAGTCTATTGAAAAGTATGTCCCATTTCATTCAATAGGGTTTTACTACCTAGGGGTATAATCAGCAAGGACTGTGTATTCATTTTACTTCTCTTTCTCCAAAGCACAAGATAGAGATTGTTTTTAAACACTTCAGTTTCCGGACCCCTGGAAAATGCACGACTGAAGACAGCCCATGCAATAACCAGCTCTCATGCACTGAATTCAATCTGCTTCCAGTTTTAAAGTTACTAATTTTGGGGGAAGCACTTGCAGCAAAATATAGCATTTAAACTTCATGAGATTTCTGGTTTGATCATAAGAACTTAATTCTGTAAAGAATTTCAGGCAAAGCACTGTATTTACTTCAATGCAATTTGTTCCCCTTCCCAGGTATGCCATCAGAAAAGGAGATTGTCTTACATTTGCATACAAATTGCAATTATGTCCAGTAAAATAAATTGTTGGTGTATATTTTTTGTGGGGTCATCTTACAATCAAGGTTGCCTTTCCTTTTGAGCAAATACAGTATCAGATCAAGGCAGAATGAAAATGAATTAAAACCAGTAGCTATTTGACCAAACAATGGGAGATTCCACATTAGCCTTTGCTCCGGCTCCAACGCTGTGTTTCCCCCGGGGCAGATGTTGGTTTCCACACATTTTGACCCGGGGCGGCAGTCTGACCCGCCTCCGAAGCAGTGCTGCTCCGGATTAAGGAGATTGGCAAAATACCAGATCTTTTTTTTGCTGCGGTTCCAAGCCTCAGAATTTTATGTGCAGAACTCGAGCCAGTGTGCTGTCAAACTTCTTGCATCAGTAGAACACACCCACATAACTCCACGCCCATGATTCCACCCAGTTATTTCGTCATACTTCCGCAATTTTACTCCCTTTGAAAATTATGCAATATTGTCCTGAAATGGATTAATTTTAAAAAAAAAACAACTCGTTTCGCGTTACAATGCGAAAACAATATAACGATGTAATGCTATTTTTTTCTGAATGCATCACTTACTTGCACCTGCCCCCCTTCTTTACTGTATTCCACGTGAATTTGATAATGTGCCATTGCATTGTGATTACGTTCTTCCCCCCTCCGAAAAAAAATCTATCGTGACTGCTATATTTTTTTCCAAATAAGATCATTGCAACGCAACTAAATAAAAAGTGATGTTGCACAAACTACTTCAAACATGCATGATTGCCACCTTTATCCATCCCCCCCCCCCCCCATGGCCTCAAACGGGAGCAGAAATTTGATTATGTTTACAGCTTTATATTTTTGATAGGTTGGGGAAACTTTCTCCCTTAACCCCTCTGCATATTTCTTCCCCCCCTTCACGCATCTGATTGTAATTTGTTATAGGTTTTAACGGAAAACTGTGTGCTTAACATTCAGCGTGTGTGGATAAAAACAGTGGATCACCAACTCAGATTTTATGGTGCTTAACCTGCCAATGGCAGGGCGAAAGGAAAACACGTGACTTTGCCAGTATTATGCCTCTGGCATTACGTCGTAATGCAAACAAAGACGTTACATTGTAACACAAACATGCATGCGTGTAAAAAAAAAGAAAAGGGAAACGTATGAGGGAGGGGGAACTCCGGGAGCAGCGGTAATGCGGAATCAGAAAACATGGAACAGATTGGGAATTGAATCCGGGGGAAATCTGGCCTGCATGGAACAACCCCGGAGTGAAAGGAAGGCAAACGCCAAATGCGGAATCAGCCAACATGTAAACGTCCATTGCATTTGCTGCTTTGTTTCTATCACCCGTTAAATCCTTTCTCACAATTCTCATAATCTTATTCTTACAGGAAATGTGAAAATCCCAATGCTTCCCCCTCCCAAGAAATCTCCATTCACATTTTCCAATGGCATGCCAAATTTTTTAAGCAATGATCTATGCATCATCCTCACCTTAGCTATCATAAACTGTTACTAGATCATAGAAAAGTTGCAATTGGAATGCAGGAATCCAGGCCATATTCAGTAAGAGCACTTCCCTCTTTGTCAGAATGGCCTGTGATCAGGACGGGAGAAAGCTCTCTTGCCCCTTTTTTCCTGACAAGTTCCGGATGACTTATGGTGACCCTATAGGGATTTAAGGCAAGAGACATTCTGAGGTGGTTTGCCTGCCTCTGCGTAGCAACCCTGGGCTTCTTTGGTGGTCTCCCATCCAAATACTGACCTGGGACTGGGCTTTCCTGTCTCTTTAACAAAGGCTTAATGTGTGGAAATGGGTAGGTGGGTCCTCATCAGATCTGGGAAGCTAAGCAGGATCAATCTTGGCAAGCATTTGGATGGGAGACCTCCAAGGAATACCAGGATTGGGAAGCAGAGACAGGCTTCCAAACCACTTCTTTGAATGTCCTCCATGCCCCCAGTAAGAGAGGTCACCATGACTTCCAAGCATAGGCTTTGTTCAGTTGCACATTCAAATCTGACTCTTTGTGATCCCATGGACCAAGTCACAACAAACCCTCCTGTCTTCCACCATCCTCCGAAGTCCACTCAAATTCATGTTAGTTACATCTGACTTTCCTAGCATCAGGGTCTTCTCCAGTGAGTGCTCCCTTCTCAGGCATAGGTACACACACAAAAATGCAAAAATGGAGAGAGAGAGAATGGGCAGGTGAAAGTTTTCATTGCATAGAGGTAAATAATGTTACCTAGTAAATAACATCCTATTAAACCTCTATTATAGGGATAGGACATGTCCTCCTCCAGGTTGTTGGCACCTGTACTCTTTGTACCTTTCTGCAGATGCAGAGCTATTAAAAAGCTGTTTCATCTAGCTGAGTAATCTGAATTTGTGTCTCATGCTAAAAATAAAATCAAAATGATGTAGTCTTGGAAGGTTTCTGGTTATTTTTTAATGGCTACAGATTTTTTTTTAAAGCACTGTATCTATCTATGCAAATTGTTAGCTAATAGTTAAGCTGCCAATAGATTGCAAATTACAATATACAACCCATTTCCTGGTGGCTGTCTGATCAATACAATGTTTTCCCCCTTCCAGTAAATGACTTCTAATGTGCAAATGGATTTAAAAATAAAACCCTGCACCATTAGTAACCTTAGGCCCTGATCTCAAGAACAATTGAACTGAATATGAGACTTGCAGTTGAATGTTTTGCTATTTGTCAACTCTTAGTTTATTTTCCAGATGCTGTTGGTGTATTATTTGCATTCTATTGGCATTATTAATCATGATTTATTTTTATAAAGGACTTTGAATTCTTGAAGACCAGAATGTTGTTCAAAAGTTCCACAGAAGGTTTAAGTCCACCAGTTAAAATCGCCAGGTATTTAATGTTTGGATTCATGCATTTTAGAAGAGTTTTCTATTATTGTTCCTAACCAGAGAGTGTTCACAGTAGCACACATGTTTCCTCCACCAGCATCTGGATTTCATGTAGAGTGTTAAACTGTGTTTGGCACTTGATCATCTTTTGATTTCACACATATACACCTGAAGAATATTTCACAACATTTAGCATGCAGGTTATGACTGAGGCCATCTCAAACTATCTGATCATAAGACTCCACACTGTGAATATTTTAGCCATCCCCCAAACTCACTTAATCAAATTATAACAGCCAAAGAGCAGTACAAGGAGGTATTTATGAACTTCTTCCTATCAAATTTTCCTCTCTGATTTTAGAGTTTTCTCATCTTTCTCAGCACTAAAGCATTTGCCATTCATCTGAGTGCTGTATTGTGCCACACTTTTCAGTTTGTGTCTTTTTCAAAGCATAGGCTACACATGTGTAGCAGTGCATACATTCATGGATTAAAACACAACACAGGTTTCCTGATCAAATCAAGATTCCACTATGATATAATCAACATTTACATGGGCTATAATAACCAATGGAAGATGTGCCTGTTCTAAAAAGAATTGCAGAAAATCTCTAAATTAAATCAGAAGACTGGCAGAGCAGGTAGTGGGCAGAATAAACCCATGAAATAATGCTGGGAAAGTACAGGGAGATCTGACCACTTGGGTTACCGTGGTCATCTCCCTCCTTTTACTAAGTAGGATGAAGATTTTACATGCATGCCATGTCTATTATCTAACAAAAAAGTGTGGGCAATTGGATCCACGCTGAACCTCTAGCAGGAGCGCTGCTATTTCCCTGCTGCTATTAATGTAATCAGCTCATTCACTGGTTCAACACACTGAGCATTATAGCAAACATTCAATGTATATTGAATATATAAGGTATATAAGGTATGTATGTCAAAAGCACAAATTCCTTTAAAAAAAAATAAAAGCTGTTCATCCACACTTATAACCATGCTGTTGCCATTATGTTGTGAAGCACAGAAAACATAATCATGGCACATGCTTCTTTGCTGTTTAATCTTGAATATACTCAGAGTAACTGAACCTTGCTTTGAATCTTGTCACTACCACCCTAAAAATAAAAAACCCATCTTTGCCAGTTTGATTGCTACAGCTAGGAGTAGCATTCTATACAAAGTAAATGGGAGGAGTTGCTCTAAACACCTTGCTTAACAGTTAACACTCCCAAATTGACAAGGGCTTACTAGATGCTATTTCAGACATTTCCATCTATGCTACTCTGATTGGTAAGCTCTGCACTATCAGTTCCAGTCCTGTCCCCACAATATTCCCTTTCTGCCCATTCTTGTGCTATTTGATGGCATGCAGGCCAGAGCTGTGCAAGGAGACCTGGCTGTTCCTGGTGTCGTGACATTGATTCATGTGGCTTCAGTGCAATCAAGCATTTTTATGGTGAATAACTCTCTCAAACGAACCATGTGAGACCTGTGCAATACACCTAGTGGTGATATGGCGCTGGCCTAGCAGTCCTTGTGCCTAATCTTGTGCATCTGTTTGCCAGCACAGCAGTTTGTATGATTGTGCCCTTGAATGAATTGTCAAGGGACAGTGTAGAGCTTTAATTTGACTGTAAGCACATGAACAGAGATTTATGACCACAGCCTGAATTAACAGCACAACAGTGCTACAAGGAAACAGCAATTGGATGCTGGGTAAGAGCCTTTCCGTGTTACTAAATATAGGGGGGGGGGGGGGGTTGTTTCTCTAAAAATATTGTTTGCATGCTACTTAAAAATTGCCTTTTGTTCTTCATTTTCCTTCCCCAAACTGATGGCATTAAATGCCACTGAGAGTTTTAAAGATGCTTGATCAAATACTTTATTGAAATGCAAATATTAGAGTCATGATCCATTCCTTTCCCCTATGTATTTGGAAGGAATGCTTCCTTATGAAAGGAGAAAATGTGAGGCTGAGAATGACTGGGTTAGGCTTATGAAGCAAGTGTCAAAATGGAGTAAAGATTCTGCACTTCATTTTTCATGTCACATCCAAATATAGCAATGGCACCACAGTGGGCTTCACGGCTCATTTTCATGCATTGCATTTTAATTGCTGATTGGTAAAGCAAGAGGGAACTTGTGTGATACAGTATTTCTGGGTAGGCATTGGCAGCCTAATTAGAAGGAGATCTTCAAAACAATCTGCCTAACAATCTGTCATGACAGGAAGGCTAAAAATGTATAAGAAATCCTCCCCTAGTACCAAAGGGGACAGTTTGTCTGGTTGATTTGATCTCCCCCATACATTTTATATTATTAAAAACAGATATTTTAGGGAAAGTATAGCCCTGACCTGGATGCCTCAGGCTAGCCCATTCTCAGCAGATCTCAGAAGCTATGCAAGGTTGTCCCTGGTTGGTATTTGGATGAGAGACCACCAAGGAAGTCCAGCGTTGCTTACACAGAGGCAGGCAACAGCAAACCACCAGTTTATCTATTGCCTTGAAAACCCTTTGGGGTCACCACAAGTTGTCTGTGACTTGACAGTAATTCGCACCACATAGTTCTCCAACATTGCCTCCTCACAAGAAGGATATGCCCTAGAAATTTTCAGCTACTCAGGCAACTACTATTGAAGGGTGGAAATGTCTCTCAGATTCAATTCCTTGCATCTCCAGTTAAAAGGATTAGATAGGAGGTGATGTGAAAGACTTGCATATGAGACCCTGGATAGCCAATGCTATTCCGAGTAGACAATATGTTGATAGACCAATGACCTGACTCAGTAGAAGACAACTTCATCTGTAATTCCTTGAAGAGTGACCTTAATGCCCCAAAGGGGCATATTCAAAGGTACCTGGGGATACCCCAGACCAAGAGAGCCAGTTTGGTGTAGTGGTTAAGTGTGCGGACTCTTATCTGGGAGAACTGGGTTTTAGTCCTCACTCCTCCACTTGCAGCTGCTGGAATGGCCTTGGGTCAGCCATAGCTCTCGGAGAGTTGTCCTTGAAAGGGCAGTTTCTGTGAGAGCTCTCTCAGTCCCACCCACCTCATAAGGTGTCTGCTGTGGGGGAGGAAGATATAAAAGAGATTGTGAGTCGCTCTCAGACTCTGAGATTCAGAGTGGAGGGTGGGATATAAATCCAATATCATCATCAAGGCACATAAGGAGGATGGCAGGGGACAGAGAAGATGCTTTACAAAAGTACTATGAAATGAGGAGTGCCTCCAGTGAGGAGAGTGGGGATGGACATCAACCCCTGAAAGCCTGTGAAGAAGTAAGCTCCCATCCTGTGCAAAGAAGAACTTAGGCACCCTGCAGACCAAATGCCTAGGGCTGGGGATCTGCCCTTTGAAGAATCAGCCA
Organism: Heteronotia binoei; assembly: GCF_032191835.1. Classification (NCBI taxonomy): domain Eukaryota; kingdom Metazoa; phylum Chordata; class Lepidosauria; order Squamata; family Gekkonidae; genus Heteronotia; species Heteronotia binoei. Next base: position 90,717,153 of record NC_083231.1, read on the forward strand.
CATTACTTTGTCTGTAACCCTGACTAAATAACTTGCTTGAAGTAAAGAGGTAAGAATCTACTAGGGTTGGGTAGTGAAAACTCTTATTTAGTAGGATCATTAGCTGGCTCCAATAATCCAGCTGGCTCCAATTAGCTAGACAAAAACCCATGAAACCACATATTTCAAGCAATTTTACAGAAGAATTTGAGGCTGTGACATGTCAGATGATGTGCATTTGGTGCATTCAGAGTCACAGGTTTTTGTATATGTAATGCTCATCACTGTGGATATAAAATTATATATAAAATGGCATACTTTTGCATACATTGCTGTTGTTGTTGTTAACTATTTGTAGTCATGTCTGACTCTTGGAGATTCTATGGGCCAGAACTCTCCACATTTTCTGATCTTGTACTATTTATGACTTGTTCTATGCTCAGGCTATGTACTTTGCATACTTTACCAAAAGTATTGCTGAAAGCACTTTTTAAAATAGTGCTTGATCATTTGGCATGCCACCAGAAGCACTCCAACTTGTTTCTGATGTTCTTTGTAATGCATGGTGTTGAATGTTTAAATGCACATCTAGGGATACTTTCACTTTCCAGGGTTTGCCCTTTAAATATATTGAATCATTTGTTTAACACTTCCAAACTATCTCTTTCATTTAAAAAATAGCATTTGAAATAGTTGTACAGAAATGGAAGTACTAAAAAAGATGTTTAAACAAATCAGACTAATATAAGACTCCAAAACAACATCGACTAAACAGCAATCAAAAATCAATCCACCGAACACAGGAAGAAGAGCTGATGTTTTGAAAGAAAAACCCACAAGCAAGTTAAAACAGCCATAGTTTCCTGCTAACTAGCAGGAATGCTAGTTATCAAGCCTTTCCAAATGCATGAAAGGCTTGATAACCTGACTCCCAATGATGCCAACCTCCATCTGGAGCTGGAGATGTCCCAGACAGTTCATCTTCAAACTACAGAGATCAGTTCCCCTGGAGGAAATGGCTACTTTGGAGGGGAGAGAGGGAGAAGGAGAAAGAGAGTTGGATTTATACCCCACCCTTCACTTGGAATCTCAGAGCAGTTTACAATATCCTTCCCTTCCTCTCCCTGCAACAGACACCCTGTGTGGTAGATGGGGCTGAGAGAGCTCTGAGAGAACTGCTCTTGAGAGAACAGATCTGAGAGAACTATGGCTAACCCACAGGTTCTAGATTGTGGGCATACTGGATCTTATCTTAGGTTTGTTGAGCTGGCAATCTCCACAAAGCCATTTATTGGTGCCTAGCATCAACATCACACATTAATTAAACTGATGTTTGTAGCATCTGAATTAACCTACCCCAAGACATATCAGTCAGAGTAGAGGCAGGTCTAGTGCAGAATTGGCCTTTGTCTCAGTATGACCAATTTCTCAGGGTTGTCAGGAGGGCAAGATGGAGGTGGGGAGACCAACATTTGCCACCCTGAGCTCTTTCATGGAAAGGCAGGATAAAATATACTCAAGAAATCAATAGAGGGGGACAATGCTAAACCCAGCAGCCATGGCTGATTAGTGTATTGCTGTTTATTGAACAGGAAGAATTCATACAGGCAGGACATGAGTTAACCTCACCAGGTAGAGTAGTTCTTTTTATCCCTTAATCTATCTCATCATTCTCTTTCTTCCCTTACTCTTTCTCTCTTGCTGCCTCTTCTCTGTCTCTCTCTCTAACTGTTCCACTGTCACTCTCCTCACACCTCTCCTCTCAGCTTCCAGCTTGTAGCCTTTTTATTGTAGAGATATGCCTTTTCCCATTATATAATCACAATGAAAGGGATTAGAGATTTACATTTTAATGAAATCAGAAAAATCAAAGAATCTAGTAGAGGGATTATTATACCATTATAATTATCATGAGTCAACCCGGGCTCAGCAATAGTGAGAGGACTCCTCAGGAGAAGAGGAGCCCTGGGAAGCCAACCTTGAGTGGACAGAATGTGACCAGCAGGAAAATGAGCTGCAGGCTTGTGAGGATTCATAGCCAGCACCCTCCAACCCTGATTCAGCTGGTGAACTTCAACTGGCTGTTCCCAGCCCACCAGTATTACCTACACCCTTAGAGCACTGCAGATGAAGGCTGAGAACAGAGCTACAGACAGGACAGCAAAGTCCACATCTCCTGACTTGACATCAGCTGCTTGCTGATAACAAAGATGAGTAGTTGCAGGATTGCTTCTGAGCAGCCAGCCACAAGCTTGACCCTCAGGAGTGTGGCTATAAAACCAAACAAAAGAGGCTGTTAGATATGGATGCAACACATACAATAGACACTAAAGCCACCAACTCTGCCTTGCCTGATTCTTGAAACCTGACCTTGGACTGAACAACTCTACCTTGCCTGACCCCGGCACCTGCTACTCTGAGCCTGCAAGCCAATACAATAATAATCTTGTGATCTAGCAATAGCTTTTTTTTTTAAGATTCCCTAGTGGTACAAAGAGGGAATGACCACTGCAGGGAAATTGGCATTGATATGATCACGAAAGATACAGACAATGATGTTGAAATTGGAAAAGATGGTAGTAAAGCAGGTTTTGGAAAGAACACAGAAAATTCAGGAAACCTGGAATGTGCATGGATGTACCATGAAGCTGTGTGGAAGCCACTTCTCAATAACTTCTGATTGTCTGTGTGAAAATGACCACTACCAGGTTGCTCCAAATAGCAGATTGCAAAAGCTTATGACACCCACTCCAGGGAGCTTTACCTTGGTGCAATTATTCCACCTAACTATATTGTCACTTAACTATGTATAGAACCCAACAATGGAAATCTGATATTTTCAATAAACAACTTTATTGCATGGATGGGCCTTGTCCTTGTTTGACAGGCAGAAATGGCAAGCATCCCTGGACTTCCTTGGTGGTCTCCCATTTAAGTATTAACCAGGGCCAACCCTACATAGGTTCCAAAATCTGATGAGATCAGACTAACCTGGGCCATCCAGGTCTAGGTGAAGTTTCTATGTACTCTTGTGTAACTCCAGACACCTTAAATATATGCAGGGGTCGTTTTGTAGAAAAATAGGTGGTGGAGCTCATCCAGGGATTGTTATGCAGCTGCACCTACTATTCAATTAACAAGATAGGTAGGTGGAGAGGAGGAGGGGAAACCATCAGAAAGGTTCAGGAGCTGCGCTCCTGTGAGCTCCTGCTGAATTCAAGGCTGGAATATATGTATTTCCAAATTTGTCTTTACCTGAAAAGAAAACAACACGCATCCTTAGCTAGTGGCAAATGTACGAATTTTCAGAAACTGAAAAACTACATGCTGGATGCATAGAAGCATTGAGGCATGAAATTTGTTCCCTGCTGAAGTCCATGCAGCCATTCTATTAATTTCAGCAGGAATTGGATTGTCATTCCAATATTTAATTTTCATTATGGCTCCTGTGAAGCTCTTTTATTCACCCTCCGTCTTCGTACTACCCTGGAAGGATTATTTGATTGCAGGTTGGTGGCAACATTGTCAGCCCACCTGAACACACAGCTGGAGCCTCATTAGCAAGCCAACAAACACATTATGTTTAGCAGTTGGTGATACACGCACAAACATGACATGATGCAGCTTGAAAGGTGGGATTAGGCTAAGGCACATTGATGTGGATGAAGAGGACCATATGGCATGGGTAAGGTCACCATCACTTGATGGTTCAGGTTACCAGATTCTGGCAAGCGTATCTGCTCATGTCTGGAGAACTTATCTCAAGGCTTTTTCTTTTTCATTTGTGGCCCTAAGTCCCACGACGCATTTGTCAAATTTTTGGCAAGAAACATTTTCCTTATTTCAATGTTTTTCAAAAACTGAATCTTCCTACATGGGAAAATAGAACACTCTCTGTGGGTCTGTAATAGTATGCCTCTGTGTTGAATATATTTAGGTTCCTGTTGTGCAGTTATATTGGCATCTGATGCAAAATTCATAATTCAGCAGTCCCAAACAAATTTTTCAAGTGCCTCATAGTTGCAGAGATGCAGTTATCATGTGGGCCATTTCTGGTGATATTTCAGGCATGAGAGGACAATCAACACTACAAACATCTGGACTTCCAGATTGGCAGCTGTATTACAAAGCCTGTGTACTTGCTTGGGTAAGAGACTGGGTGTTACTGAAAGATAAAAGACAACTGTCCTTGGAAGGGTATGACTTTATGCAAGGCTGGCATGTGTATCTGTGGTATCAAAGACTGAAAAGTCATGCCTATTTCAAAACTCATTGGCTATGGAAATCGCTTTATGCAACATGGGCATGGTTGAAACCAGAAACCAATTTATCAGAAAATACCAATATGGGTCTCTCCAGTTGAAGCATTTACTCAACCAAACCTTTTAAGTCAGAATAAAAATTGTAGATACGAAGAGTTGTTGAACCAAGATAATCAATTGAAATCCAGGGAAGAGCTGGAAGGTATGAACATTAATATGAGTTGCTGGCTGAGAACTCAATTAGAATCCAGAGATGCTAAAGACAAAACAGTAGGTTTTAGTGTCAAGCAATATTTGATAAAAAATTTTCTGGGGCCTCAGGAGAAACTGATTACGTAGTTATATTCATATTTACTTCAGATGAAAATGCAAGATGAAACCGTTAAAATTGTATGATACAATGGATACAAGAACATAGGTTGTAATATTACTTTAGATGAATGGGAGGCAGTATGGAAATTTAATATTAAATTGACTAAGGCGCCTTTAAAGATAATGTATATAGAATGTTTTATACATGGTATATAACTCCTCAAAAACTATCGAAAATGTATGTAAATATGTCAAGTAAGTGTTGGAAATGTATGACTTGCGTGGGATCCTTTTATCATATGTGGTGGACTTGTAAAACAGCAAAAAGTTATTGGAAGGTAGTGCACCAATTATTACAGAAAATACTGAAAAGACAGATCCAATTTAAACCAGAACTATTTTTACTGAATATATATTCCAATGAACTTACAAAAGAGACAAGACATTTAATGGCACATTTTAATACAGCAGCCAGGATATTGTTTGCGCAGAAGTAGAGTATCTCTGGCGAATCTCTGAGTCCAACCCACTGCCCTCCCCTGTAACGTCCTCTCTCTTTCTCTTTAGGTTGATACTCCCTGCCCATTCTGTTTTCTTTCCCTCCTACTCCAAAGACAAAAAAAAAGAGATGTGTCTTCCCAGACATGCAAACTTTTAAAAAGCCAAAGACAGCACAAGAAATCAGTAAATATAAAAGACTAGAGGATTCCTTGCTCCCAAATGTGTCAATCTTGCATGTGGGGGCCTGATTTCCCCCTCCCTTCCCTTTCTTTTGGCAGAATCACGGAGGCAGGGAGCTGAAAGATGTGAGGTGTGTGTGTGTTTTCTCAAGACATCAGAGTAAATGCCTGTTTTTGGTTTCTCTTAAAGGTACACTGTCCTATTCTCTGTTCTCATACCCTGTCAGAGGAAAATGCCTTCAACGTTCAACCAAGATCCTTTTCAGCTCTCCCCTGCCTCATTAATAGTTTTATTGATTTTTTTTTTAATGGGCAGGGTTTTTCCTCCCTCTGGCTTCTCTTTCTGGGGTCTTGGCTTTCTTTGTTGCTGCCATGGAAGTGGCAGTGGGAACTTTTCCATCTCCAACTAGACTAGCCAGCTGCAGATTTCCTCCCCCACCCAGTGGGGTGAAAATACAGAAAGCATAATCTACAAAGAATGACATTTCAGGCACAAAGTACCCAGGAAATTCAACAGATGCAGAATGAAAGCAAATGATTCAAATCAAAGGCACAATGCCATAACTGCTGGGAAACGATGGAGTAAAAAACAAAACGTAGAAAGGGCCACAGACTAGTTATCTACTACTGCAGGGTTGGAGAAAATGACCTATCTGCAGAAACAATAGATGAACCTGTGGAGGAGGGAATGGAATCAGGTCAACAGTAAAGAGACTGAAGTTTGAGTTTCAGATCTAATGGTACTGAGTGCTGCCAACAGGAGGAAATATACTTAGAAAGCTAAAAGGAAACTAATAATTTTGCATGCTACCTTAGTCAATACCTACTAGCCAAAGCCAGTAAATAACCAAAACTTTGATAATTTAATGGCATGGGAATATTGAAATATATCCTGGCCAAAGTTCCAAGTTACCAAAACTGAGAACCTCCTGTCTTAAAATGGTGGTAATTACCTTCCTTTAGAGAACCATCTTTCTAAACACATCGAAGCACTTTTTAAAAACTAAATTTGGTACAAGACCAGTTCTACTAGAATATAAATAGAATTCAGTAGCCTGTGACTATTCTTGTCCTATTTTACAATTACCTGTCCCATCCACCTCAAAAAATGACTGATGCATTGACAGATGTCACACATGGTTTTTGCAACGTATATGAGAATTGTTTGCTGGTTTTAGAAACACTGACGCTCATCAGATATGCCTGCCATCGTGGTAGTGTTGTGTGAGTCAGCACTATAGCTCACATTAGAGGACATCTCTCCCCGCTAAGGCTCTGTGCATAGAGTGGACACAATTCACAGAATGATTATATAGGATTTTGCCTCTGTTTGGACACAAAGGTCCTCTCTTGGCGCACAGGATGGAAAAGATAGACCTTTTGTTCGGGTTCTATGCCCCTTGCTGCAGTTTCTTCTGCACTATGCAGATACCTGGTTGCAGATATGTCCAATGGGCCCCTGTGCTTTGTTTTAAATTGTATGGGGGGGAAAAGTTGTACAGACAACGTAAGTAATTACTTTTTATTTGTATTGGAGGCTGAAAGTTGAATGGCTATGGAGGCACTCCTCTATAGAACAAAAGACCTGTTTCTCTTTAACTCACTCTACTGGTTTTACCTATGGTGGGAAAAAGAAAATTTGAGTCTCTCACATCTGTTTTTCCTAGGAGACCCTTTTCATTGGTTTTCATTGGTTTCCCATGCTTAGGCTTCCTCTAATGAATAGGAAAGCCAACACAGCTATAGAACAAGCAGAAAAGAAATGCGGGGGAGGGGATCCTTGAGCTGTAATTCCAATAAACTCAATACCTAACAATTGCTTCCCTTGAACAAACAACTGAGAAACGCAAAGGAAGTTTCCTGCCAGGAAATGTCTTTTTTTGTGGCATCATATACCAAACACATATGAAAAATCTTTTCTTATAATATCATAACATGAATGGTAATGGTTTCTCTAACTGAAACGTGAAATGATCCAGGTGGGCAGGCGTGTTGGTCTGAAGCAGTAGAACAGATTTCGAGTCCAGTGGCACCCTAAAGGCCAACAAAGTATATTCAAGATATGAGCTTTCATATGTGCACACAACGTTTCAGATATGGAAGCTAACATTTCATATATATGGACAGATGCCTCTACATAGGGGAACAGCAAATTAGCATACAACTTGATGAAGATGTTTTCATAAATGCAAAGATTAAATTGCAATAACAAGCTATGGTCATAGGCCACAATGTGTTTGGATTTAATTATGGGAGGAAAGCAGTGGAGCAATAAATATAGTGCTAGAACACTAATCCTGATTTGAATTTACTACTAGACTGTGATACATTGAGAAGGTGAGTGTGCTCCATCTGTAACTTTATTGTATTCGTGGATACTGTAAGGCCACTTTGATTCCATAACCATATGTTATTCTCATCTCTTGGCAAAGAAATATATCCAAAACAGTTGTTATCAAACCACTGTAGAGATTTTCAAGAGATTCTTATATTGAATATGGAATTTTTGGCTTAGATACGTTTTGGAATTAGCCTTTGACACTGTTATATGCATTGCTATTTCACTACAAGTTTTGGGAATTCCTTGTACATTGTTTGAAGTCATCTTTATGTGGGTTCTGTTCTTAGAATATTTTTTTGCCTTGTTTGAGGTAAACTGTATTGTGGTTTATTTAATTCCTTTTGGGCTGTTTCTATTGGATTATTGTGCGACGTCTTATATTTTGTGATTTGTTGTCATTACAATAGCATTTGTTTACTAATTGTTTGGGAAGCTATTTGGTTTTTTCATTGGTGCACTAACTTCCCTGCTCTGTTGATTTTTTTTGTTACCAAAGGGGTGACAGCAAAGGGGGTCGGCCACTTTGGGAGGGACACAAAGGTCTGTTACCCTGCTGGTACAAATTGGTGGTGGGAGGACTAACTAAAGGACTAGCTAGATGGCTGGGGGAATGAAACTACTAGTCTTCAGTTGTCTCCTTACTAGGGGAATACCTGGCAGGTATGTACCATGAAGAGACTGCTGTTCCCCCAGTCTAGGGCAGAGGAAAGCGGGTGGCAGAAAACAAACTGACTATTTCAGGAGAATGAGGCCTGGCTTCTGGTTGGCCATTCTTTCTTTGGTCTGCCTCCCAGCCATCAGAGAGATCTGATTGCACCAAGACTGAGCCCCTTGACCTTAAAAACCTGCTATTGAATACCAGATCAGTAAGTGGACAAACTAAAGCAATTCACGATTTAATCTTGGATGGACACGCTGATCTAGCATGTATTATGGAGACCCAGCTGGATGACGCTAGACCAGGGGATCAGGAGGTGAGGTTACTGTGGCCTGTCATGATTCCATACATCAAGGTGCCTTGCAACAGACTGCAGGTTTTGAGTATATGTTCCTGTACATGGGTGACTGGGACAAGGTAGGTATTCTTCTGGTGAACTGTCCACCCTGATGCCCAGCTGTCTCTTTAGCAAGCTGAGCTGGTCTTGGGCAGGTGCATGTGAAGAAATGGGGAATCAAACCTGGTTCTCCCAGATTGGAATCTGTGCTCTTAACCACTACACCAAACTGGCTCTAACATCCATTCCAAGGCAAGTTAAGGACTTCATGGTCTTTGTGACAACTCCCAAGTGTTTACTTCAACTGGCCTCACATATTTAGCAGGATACACAATGGATCTGGTCTATTATACATAGTGATCTGGGGGTGGAGGAGCTAAAGCTTACTCCCTTGTCTTTGATAGATCATAATCTGATAGGAGTTTAGATTTACTGCTTCCTCCTTCCTCTGCAATGGTAGTGGAACCATTAAGATGTTCCACCCAGGTGCCTGATGATTTCCTGTCAGAATATGGAGATTGTCCCACCTCTACTGATGATGATTCTGTCAATGCTCTGATTACTCTCTGGAACAAAGAAATGACTGAGGCTGTTGGCACAATTGCCCCTAAGTGCTCTCTTCCCCCAGAGAGAGCCAAGCAGCCTCCCTGGTTTATTAGGGAACTGATGGTGATGAAACAGAAGGGATAATGGCTAGAGCACTGCTAGTGGAAAAGTCGCTGATTGAACACAGCTTATATATGAGCCTATTCCATTGTGGTGATGATGAGGAAAAAGTAATATTTCTGAACCACAATTGCATCCGCATATAATGGTCCAGCTGAGCTGTTTCATGTGGTCATAAACCAGGGAATTAGATTTGTTTTTAAAAATACAAAATAAAACCTTTCTTTAAAAAAAAGAACAAGGGGAAAAACTCAAAATCCAGCAACTAAATAGAATATTTAAGAAAAGGAAAAAGATATACAGAGGGACAAAAATATAACAGTGGAGGCAAATCTATACATAAGTTTCTAAAAAGGAGTCTATACACTATTGTTGTCTATATGCCAAGTGTAAATATTGATAAAGTTCTAAGGTCCTCAGTCTGTTAATTTACAGGAGGTGAGAATTTATCTCTCCACTGTTGTCACTCTAGCAAGGGCATGGAGGGTCCATTTTCCTTGTCCATCAGTTAGCCTCCAAGAGACAGACAGAGGGTTTTAAAGTGCATTCTCAAACATCAATGAACATTCTAATACAAAGTTGATATGGTGATTAATGGTGATTAATAACTTCTTCCCAGAAAAAAAGAATGACTGGACACAACCAAAGCATATGTTTAAGGGACGTGTTCTTATGAGTTACAAAGCCAACAGTTAGTTACTTTACTCGGTCCATTGCTAAAGAGTCACTGTGCTGTCCAGGATATCCTTAACATAATATGTTGCTGAATGTCACAACATATGACTGATACAGAGAGCAAGAATAAACCAGGGAATTGGATTCTGACCATGCAGCAGCCAACTGTGATCAATCTGCCACTCATATTGTAGACAAAATTGCACAAATCTGCTCTAGGTTAGATGCAGCCATGGGTGCATGTTCAGACAATGTATCTTGGGCAACAGCTTTTCTGATTTATATGGATAACTTTCAGCTTGTGGAGCCCAAGGATGTGACAAGATCCTTGGAGAGGTGAGACCTACCACCTGTGCTCTCAAACCTTGCCCTTGCTAGCTGCTAAAAGCTGTTAAAGGGGACTGGATGAATGGGTAAGAGAGGAATGGTAAAATGCTTCCTTGAGAGTGGGGGTTATATGACCTGTGCTCAAGGGGGGGGGGGTTTGGGGGGGGGACCCTCTCAGAACCCTATTGTGTTGCAATATTTCTAGCCAGTGTCCAGTCTTCCATTCTTGGTTAAAGTGCTTGACTGGGTTGTTGCTTCTCAGCTCCAGGGGCTTTTAGAAGTGACTGATTTTCTAGACCCATTTTAGTCAGTCTTCAGGCCAGGCTTTGGAACAGAGACTGCTTTGGTCACCTTGGTTGATTACCTCTATCTAGACTATACAGGGGGAGTGTGATTCTCCTAGTTCTCTTGGATCTCTCAGCAGTCTTTGATACTATTGAACATAGTATCTTACAGGAAGAGGAAGAGATTAGATTTATACCAACCCTTCACTCAGAGTGGTTTACAATCTCCTTTTCCTTCCCCTGTCCACAACAGACACCCTGGTGGGGTGGGGCTGAGAGAGCTCTTTGAGAACTGCTCTTGAGAGAACAGCTCTGAGAGAATGTGTGGCTGACCCAAGGTCATATCAGCAGCTGGGGCAGAGTGGGGAATAAAAGATGGTTCTCCCAGATTAAAGTCTGCACTCTTAACCAGTACACCAAACTGGCTCTCACTGAGACTGAGTGGCACTGTGTTATGGTGGTTCAAGTCCTATTTGAGGGATCGCTCTGTGGTATTGGGAGATTCCTGCTCTGCCCCATAGTCATTAGCCTGCGAAGTTCCACAGGGTTTGATCTTAACCCCAATGCTATTTAATATCTATGTGAAACTGCTGGGAAATGTCATCAGGAGGTTTGGGCTATAGTGTCATCAGTATGTGGATGATATCCAGCTCTACCTTTGTTCCCACTTAATTCGAAGAATGCTGTACTGAGCTGGTGCTTGGAGTCAGTAATGTAGTGGATGAGGGTGAACAAGCTGAAACTTAATCCTGACAAGTCAGGAATTTTAGATCTCTCCTGTCTTGGATGGAGTTATGCTCCTCTTGAAAATCTAGGTTTGCAGCTTGATAGTGCTACTGATAGTTCTCAGAATATTAGGCAGCTGAAGTGATTCAGAATGCTTTTCACCTGGTGTAGCAGCTGCATCTGTTCCTGGTTCAGTCAGATCTAGCCAGTGATCCATGCCTTAGTCACATCTAGAGTGGATTATTTCAGCGCACTCTTACTTCAGGCTATCCTTGAAGAGTGTTTGGAGGCTGCAGCTAGACTGCTGATCTGGACAGCTATTGGGATCATTGACCCCATAATATTACAAGTGACACTAGCTACCAATCCACTCTTGAATCCTATTGAATTGAATCCTATTGGACCTACTTGGCTTGGGACCAGGGTATCTGAAGGACCGTTTTCTCCAATATGTTCCTGCCCCAGGATTGTCACAAGGAAAAGCCTTCCTGACTGTTCCATCCATCAGAGAACACATTTTATTTGATAAGTTCAAAAAAGGGCCTTTTCAGTAGCAAACCCATCATTATGGAATAACTTCCACAGGGATATGCACCTGGTCCCCTCACTTTTGCTCTAGGAGGCAGTTGAAGACAGTTTTATTTAGGGCTGAATTTGGTTACTACCAATCCTGAGCTGTGATTTTAAATGTTGGTTTTTATGTTTTTAACGTTATTCTTTGCAAAATTCATAAAATGAAAAATAAAGTATTGTTAAAAATGTATTTTATCTATGTTGTAAGCTGCCTTGAGCTCTGTGAGGAAGAAAGGTGGCTAATAAGTGTTTAAAATAAATAAAATAAAATAGTGGCTGCACATCACCTAATGCAAAATTACCTAATGCAGCATCTAATTACCTAATGCAAAATTATGTAACGCAATACCTAATGCATATCACCTAATGCAAACTTGCCATGTCACAATAGGCTTCTACAAATGAGATTCTTGAATGTTCATTGCATGCACAAAGATTTTGTTTGATTTGGCAGCTTTCCATTTTGTCCCTGTTAGAAAGATTTCAGGAAGTTTGCAAAACCACAGCTAGTTGTTGCAACAATTGGTTCAAACATGGCCAGGGCCTTTTTTGTAGAAAAAGCCCAGAAGGAACTCATTTGCATATTAGGCCACACACCCTGATGCCAAGCCAGCTGGAACTGCATTCTTGTGCTTTCCTGCTCAAAAAAAGCCCTGGACATGGCTATGAACATAGTGGAATCTGGGCAGAAAACACTAAGTATTTAGCATATCTGCTGGACTAGTCCTAAGCATATTCACCTCAATGCTTTAAGAATGAAACTTTCCCATCAGAAGTTTGTATTCTGCTGTTGTTGATGTTCTAGCTCTCCTTAGCACTTCTGGAAGATTTAAAAACAACAACAACAAAGGAAGTGATTTTTTTCAGTAGTCCTGACAGTACAATCGTAAACCAAGCTGCACCCTTCTAAGTACATTGACTGCAATTGTGTTAAAAAGGTATGATTTCACTGCAAATGATGCTAATGCAGGTTTATTCTGATGGACAATCCCTCTTTTCTGAATGTGATAGTAATTATATTTTACAAAAACAGAGACTTGAATGACCCACTGAGAATTTCATCAAACCAGTTCTGAAAGCAAGTATTGGATAAATCAGCATCAGCCAACTCCATCTAACAGAACATATTCATATTCATCATGATATGACATATAATTTTAACTGACTGCCCATGGAGTAATTAATTATAGACAGAGTGCATATATTATTGGAAGTGACAATCTGTGTATTCTTTATCAGATTAATTAAAAGAAGGGACCTAGATCCTAGACCTTTCAAAATGTTTGCAAATAGTTATCAAGAGCTACCATATTATAGTTTTTCATCGTTAAAGAAAAACTATCATACAGTGTTTAATAGCAGGCATTAACAGTCTTCTTTAAAAGTCAAAATATGAATTCTGAGGAATTTGAGACATGATACAAATACAGCTGTTTTCCTACACTTCTTGTAGCATTAAATTTGTGTGATTTCCACTAATGGGCCTCCAAACTACCTGAAAGGAGAACATGTTTTAGATGTTTTCTCAAAATTTTATTGGCTGAAGTTTCAGGAACTGTGGACATTTCTCCAACAACAACAACAAAATCAATATGTTGTTATGGTGGGAACTTGATTTGGAAAGGGAGAAAAATAAGTCTTGTACAGACAGATCTCCCCTTGTTTTAATGCTGGTAATCTAGAACAAGAGTTGCTATGGGCCTCTCTCTAGTGATGTGATACAAACAAGATCAAAGGATTTTGATTTGGAAAAGGAGTAAAAATTAATAGGTTTTTTTTCTGCTTTACTGTTAGTTTGCTGCCAGCATAACAGCTGCTGAGGTCCTCTGTATCTAATGGTGGGTATCAACAGCTTTTATTTTCTTGGGTAAAAAGGAAAAAAACAAAAAGCAACTACAGAGGCACACCTAAGTATACCCAGTCTACCAAATGTTTAAAAGGTTTGGCTGCCCTTATCTTGAATTTCCTAAAAAAATTAATCAAAAAGGACATTGGGGTACACAATAACATGTATTCTGACCCAAGAGCCAGTCTTGACATTTTTTTTACCCATGCCCCAATTTATTAGGAAGTTGTATTTTCACCTCTCTGATGTACACAAACAGAACACTATAAAAATACATTCCCCCCCTCCCCCCAAGAAATTGGGGCATGAATAAAATGTCAGGACTGGCACTTGAACTGTGTTATGTGGAACACAGCTGAAGAAATTTGCTGCATCACATTATGTTGGAAAGGTGAAAGGTCACTGTGAGGGGATGGCTGAGGGAAGCTCCACAATGAGGCTAAGTGAGCCTGTGACCTCCAGTGGCACATCTGGGGAGGTTTCAACATTCATGTTCCTGACAGTGTTCCCTCTAAGTTGAGTTAACGTGAACTAACTCACGGATTTTTAGCCTCCAGCTCACACATTTTTGCCTGAGCTCAGGAAAGATGAGCCCAGAGCACAATAATTTATGCAGTAGCTCACAACTTTAATACCAATAGCTCGCAAAGTAGAAATTTTGCTCACAGCTTTGCAGCTTAGAGGGAACATTGGTTCCTACCATCTTACTCCTGACCCTGCAACTACTTCATCTCTCACCAAGAACACCTAAGAATCCTTCCCTCTTTGATCCGTAGGCATCTTTAGATGCCAACCTCCAAATTGGGCCTGGGGATCTCCAGGAAGTACAACTGATCTCCAGTCCAGCGTACAGAGATCAGTTCCCCTGGAGAAAAATGGCTGCTTTTTGTGGCATTATACCCTGCTGAGGTCTCTCCACTCCCCAAACTCCACCCTCCTCAGGCTATGCCCTCAGATCTTCAGGAATTTCCTAGCTGAAGTTGGCAACCCTGACTCTCCACTATTGCCAGACTATGTTTATTTGTTTATCTCAGAATATGCCTGGTAACTTTTAAAATCTGCAAATACAGTGTTTGAAATAGCATCAGACAAGCAGCTATCAAACAATATAAGAGCTACCATTTTCAATGCCTCTTGGCTAAATAAAAGCAGTGCACTTCTGAATATCAGTGCTAGATAAGGCTGTAGCAAGATTTCTTGCTGTAGAAAGTTGCAGGAATGCAGATGAAAAACTAGTGATATAACCAAGAGGAATTTCTCTAACTGTCCCATCATGCCCAGGTATATTTTTGTGTTTAATTATCCATTACAATCAACTTGAAGAAGATTGCCTGGAATTACAACTGGTCTTCAGGTTACAGAGAGCAGTTCCCCCGCATAAAACAACTCCTTTGGAAGGTGGACTCTATGATAGTATACTCCACTGAAGTCCCTCCCCATCTCATACCCAAACTCCACTAAAGTCCCTACCCTTCCCAGGCTCCTCCCTAAAAATCTCTAGAAATTTCCCAACCCAGAGATGACAATCCTGTCTTTTTGGGAAGTGTGGGAAGGTTGCTGCTGATTTTTTTTTTTCATGATACATTTTTCTATTATTAAATGAACCTCATGTACAAGTTTAACAGGACTGAGATGGACTCGATATGCATTCCAGGTAGAGTTACTGTTCCTGGGCAGCCGAGAGAAGAAGACTGCAGATTTATACCCTGCCCTTCTCTCTGAATCAGAGTCTCAAAGCAGCTTACAATCTCCTTTACCTTCCTCCCCCACAACAGACACCCTGTGAGGTGTCTCATAGAAGCTACCCTTTCAAGGACAACTCTAGCAAGAGCTATAGCTGACTCAAGGCCATTCCAGCAGCTGCATATGGAGGAGTGGGGAATCAAGCCCAGTTCTCCCAGATAAGAGTTCACACACTTAACCACTACACCAAACTGGCTCTGAATAAATGAATAACTGATTCCAAGCCCATTGTTACTTAAATTGGCCATGAATGAGTAGGTGGAGTCTGTCTTGGTAGACCTTAAAATTAGTTGGCAGCTATTATGCAAACAATGGGAAGACACCACCACAACACTTAGATGGAACAGAAATTGTAGCAGATGCAGGGAAAGGTTGTTATTTTCCCTCCTTATATTGTGAGCAGCCCTTTCAGTACCTGAGGATATATAAATTCTTGCTGTATGCTGAATTAGAACTTCTCTTATTACTATTCTCTACTTCTCCTGTGGAGTACACTTCAAGAGAAAGTGAGCACACACACAAAGAAATGTTATATTATTTTGTGCCTGTGGAGGATGAGTGAATTGCCATCTTGTTTATTTAAGCTGTTCACTTCAGTGCACAGGAGGCATTGACTGTTGGCACAGGTGTGAGGAAACAAATCATTCAAATGTCAGAAGCTTCTATAATTACCCAGAAGTGAAAAACATCACAGAAATGGAAAGAGGGAAAATTCCCAAGTACAGGAGAGCTCCACTGGGAGGATCACTGGTAAAGTTACCACCAGTCTCAAAATGGAATCTGGAATGGCAAATGAGCTCCAGTCTACAGAGATCTTTCTTCCAAAGGAAATGGCAGCTTTTAAGGGTGGACTCTATGGCATCATCAAATCCCTGCTGGGGTCCCTCCCCTCCCCAAACTCCACCCTCCCCAGCCATCATCCCCACAACTCTGCTGGCAACCCTCGTGGGTGAGTGGAGTCTTACGAGCATACAGCTTATGCAGGGGAACTGATCTTCTGTAACCTGAAGACCAGTTGTAATTCCAGGCAATCTTCTTCAAGTTGATTGTAATGGTTAATTAAACACAAAAACATACCTGGGCATGATGGGATAGTCTATGGGACTGTAGCTTTCCTTAGTAGCTGAAGCTTCCAGATTTTCAAATAATGCTTCAAAGAAATGGTTGGACAATTAGTTTCCTCATACCCAACAGAACCCTTTCCCCAAGAACATCTTTCCCCCAAGAGCATCTTTGAACAGTTCAGTTGAATATGAAGATTATTTCCCCCCTTAATTTATTCAAATTACCTGTGTTTAAGTTCAAAAGCATTCACCCCCATATTAATGACACTTTCGTAAAATAAAAGCTTCTATATATTATTTATTATTCCTTTTAAACACCCAGTATTGCTCATTATTTTTCCCCAGATGATTTAAACATGACAGAGGTGATAGTGACCCTAAAAATTCCATCCCATACCAGAGGGTGGTCAGGTGAATGAAATTTTGGAAGACAACCACTTCTGGCTCCACCATCCATCACTGATTTAAAAAAAACCCACAACTGGAGATAGTCCTGGTCTATAAACAAAGTCTCCTCCTTTAAAAAGAAACATCACATCCTCCCCAAAAGAAAATATAATGCAGGTGGGGCAAAATACTGTTTTAAGAGGGGCAGTGCATTCACACCTCTCTCTGTCCTGTATATAACCCTGACTTTCACCACATCCCCCTTCTTGCTGACTACTGGTGAGCTCACTCTGTGAGAAGACAACATAATAAAGCAAAAATCTTTGTTTTCTGTTCTTGTCCCTCTGATAGCTTGAGCTCACCTTGCCCTCATTTCAGGCTGCTGAGAGACACTACAGACAGCCAAATAAAGACTCCATCATACAGCCGGTGTCCACCAAATCCAAGCATCCCTTGAAAGGAAATAATGAAATCCATTGAACTCCATGAAGACCAAGGGTCTGTGGGATTTTACCTCCCTCAGTCTCCTTCACTCTCTTGCCCTACCTCTACTGTAACAACACAGTTAATAAATGGATTGACCAGCAAATTGAATGCTGATGTTAAAGCTGCAGTACTGCAGTCCTAAGCTCTGCTCACGACCTGAGTTCGATCCCCGGTGGAAGCTGGGTTTTCAGGTAGCCGGCTTGAGGTTGACTCAGCCTTCCATCCTTCCAAGGTCGGTAAAATGAGTACCCAGCTTGATGGGGGGGGAAGTGTAGATGACTGGGGAAGGCAATGGCAAACCACCCCCTAAAAAGTCTGCCATGAAAACGTTGTGAAAGTAACTGTCACCCCAGAGTCCGAAACAACTGGTGCTTGCACAGGGGACCTTTCCTTTCTTTCCCTCCTTCTTGCTTCAGATAAACATTTTGATTTTGTAAAGCACACCATGGATATTCATCCACTTGAACTTGAGGCAAATACGAGTCATGTGTTTCCTCCATGAGTTTTAAGCTTTCAATGAAAGCAAAGCAAGTCTCTAGCTCTTGTGGTTAAAACAATTTTATTTCAGTAACATATGGTAACAATCAATTCTTTGCATTATTAATTACTTCTTTTTATCTATCCCATATATTACATTTTCTTATCCCCCCTCCCCCCGTTTCTTGACCCCCACCAGTGTTGTATACTTAAAATACTAATATTTAAAGGTACCACTAATAAAACAAAATTTTCTATATTTCTTTATTTTAAGACTTAATCATTATCAAAAATTGTCCAAAGTCCTTTTATTTTCCACTCTTTTTCTATATAACTTCTAAACTTCTTCCACTCCAACCTAAAAGTTTCTAAATCATAGTCTTTTAAAATTCTTGTCAATTTGTCCATGTCACTCCATGTTATAACTTTTAAGATCCAGTCCCATTTCTCTAGTATTCTCTCTTGCTTCCACAACTGCGCATACAATGTCCTAGCAGCTGAGAGCAAGTACCAAATTATAGTTCTATCTTCTTTTGGAAATTTTTCCATAAATAATCCCAACAGAAAAGTCTCTGCAATGTTCTTAATTTCATATCCCAAGATCCTAGATATTTCTTGTTGAATCATCTGCCAATATTTTTTTGCTCTTTCACAAGTCCACCACATATGGTAAAAAGAACCTTCATGTTTTTTGCACTTCCAACATCTATCTGGCAAGTCTCTAGCTCTTTTACTTCTACAGTGGAGAGCCAGTTTGGTGCAGTGGTTAAGTGTGCGGACTCTTATCTGGGAGAACTGTGTTTGATTCCCCACTCCTCCACTTGCACCTGCTGGAATGGCCTTGGGTCAGCCATAGCTCTGGCAGAGGTTACCTTAAAAGGGCAGCTGCTGTGAGAGCCCTCTCAGCTCCACCCACCTCATAGGGTGTCTGTTGTGGGGGAGGAAGATAAAGGAGATTGTGAACCATTCTGAGACTTTGACATTTGGAATGGAGGGCAGGATATAAATCCAATATCTTCTTCTTTACTTGTAGCTTTTTTATCCAGCCCTGCTGTTAAAGCACTTGGGGAGATATTCTTGGTTCTTTCCTTTTTCTCTTTCTCACTGATGCTGTGAGGCAGAGCTTCTAAGAGTAGGAATTCAAATACAGGTTTCCCTAGTTCTCATCCAACACTAGAACTCCTTGTACCACTTTGGTGGTCAGGTAAAATGCAGACATTATTCTATGTAACTGCTAAATCAGAAATAAAGTTGGAGTGATTGAAAAGTCCTTCATCCAATTGAATTTAATTCAAAACTACCTTGATTTGACTTAGGCTAGCCTGATCTTGTCATATTTTGGAAGCTTAGCAGGGTCCACCCTGGTCAGTCTTTGGATGGGAAGCTACTTAGGAAGTCCAGGGTTATTATGCAGAGAATGGCAATAGCAAATCAGCTCTGAACATCTCTGGCCTTGAAAACACTAATGGGTTGTTAATTCACTATAAATCAGCTGAAACTTGATGTCACTTTCCACCACCACCTTGATTTGATTAAAATTATTTCAAAAATTAAATCAATTTCCATACTTGATCAATTATTTGAAGGATCTGCTATTTTTATTGTGTTACAACACAGACACCCTAACATGTATATTTTGCTCTACAAAATCCTGGGGATTGGCTTGGAAAAGGTTCTCTGAAGTTACTACTTGATTGTTTTCGCAGCAGTGGCTACTGAGCAAGCCCCCAAGCAGGATATCCTAAGATTTCATCTTCAGCTTTAATTAGAATGTGTTTCCACAACTGTAAAGCCTGCCAGCCTTCCGCAGCAATTCTTTCACTTGTTCAGCAGAGGATCATAAAGTGAAATGATGCTAGAACTTTTATTATCACTGGATAAACATTACAAGCTATTCTCATTTGCTTTCTGTGTGGGTGTGCATGTGCACGCGTGCATTCTGAGGGGGTTGTCCTTCCAGCACATTTGTTTTCTAGTTCTTTGCCTGATTTATCTGTCTGCTTTAATGGTGTCTCAATAACAGCCTTTTGGAAAGGCTCTTTCCTACCTGTTGTTCTTGCTGTAGTGCCTATGAGACCAACTCTCCCTTGTACCTGAGAGCTTCCAGCTGCCACGTTATCAAATGAACTCTCAGATCACCTGCATGTTAAATAAAGAAAGAACATGGAAATGAAATCAGCAGCAGCACTATTTTGCTTTTTAGGGGCTGGGCAGTGAATGTCAACTCCGGTAGGATGGTACACAGACTTCTCTTTGTGTGTTTTTGCCGGTGTTGTTAAATGTCTCACAGTACTTTCTGATCCATGTGTGACATTTATTTCCTCCAGTCCATTCAGGCAATGTCAACGTGGGTAAGTACAAAGTAATGCAAATTGGAGCCAAAAATCCCAACTATAATACACATTGATGGGATCCGAACTGGCGGTAACTGACCAGGAGAAAGATCTTGGAGTCCTGGTAGATAATTTGCTAAAAATGTCAGCTCAGTGTGCAACTATAACAAAAAAGGCAAATGCTCTGCTGGGGATTATTAGGAAGGGAACTGAAAATAAATCAGCCAGTATCACAATGCCCCCATATAAATCTATGGTATAGCCTCATTTGGAATACAGTGTACAGTTCTGGTCACTGCACCTGAAAAAAGATATTATAATATTGGAAAAAGTGCAAAAAAAGAGCAACTAAAATGATTAAGGAGATGGAACATTTTCCTTATGAAGAAAAGTTAAAGAGGTTAAGGCTCTTTAGCTTGGAAAATGACTACTGAGGAGTAATGACATGATAGAGGTTCACAGAATTATGCATGGGACAGAGATGGTAGAAAAAGAAATACTTTTCTCCCAATGCAAGAAATCATGGACACTAAATGAAATTGATGAGCAGTAGGTTTAGAACAGATAAAAGGAAGTACTTCTTCACCCAAAGAGTCATTAACATGTGGAATTCACTGCTACATGAAGTGGTGGCATAGACCAGGGGTGGTCAACGGTAGCTCTCCAGATGTTTTTTGCCTACAACTCCCATCAGTCCCAGCCAGCATGGCCAATGGCTGGGGCTGATGGGAGTTGTAGGCAAAAACATCTGGAGAGTTACTGTTGGCCACCCCTGGCATAGACAGCTTTAAGAGAAGACTGGATAAACATATGGAACAGAGGTCCATGAGTAGCTATTAGTCATAAAGTATAGATGGAACACTATGACCGATTTCGTACTAGGGCTTGTTCTGGGTGGAGAGCCCATTTGTCCCCAGCGCTTATCTCAGTTTTTGCACAAGCTGCCCCGGAGCTGCGAGTTGGCCAGCTGCTTTTCCACAGCAAGCAGAAACCACTTGTAAGAAGGTCTCGCTTGCTGCAGAAAAGTGTTGGGCCACCTTGCAGATTCGGTGAAGCCTGTGCGAAAACCGAGAGAAGCACCGGGAGCAAAAGGGCTTTCCACCTGGAACAAGCCTAGTGTGAAATCGGTCTATGTCTGGGGCAGTGATGCATATTCTTGGTGCTTGGGGGGGGAGGGACACAGTGGGGGAGCTTCTGGAGTTCTGGCCCCACTGGTGGATCGCCTGATGACACCTGAGTTTTGACCACTATGTGACACAGATTGTTAGACTGGACGGGCCAGTTCTTATGTTCTTAATATGGGCTTTCTCCAGGGTAGGAAATTTTCATTGGACTGGAATACTTCTCTGATAATTCTGTTTCAGTACAAAACTCAGGGATGAACTGCAGGAAACAAATCCTGTGAATGAACTTACACAATGAAAATTGATCCTGCAGAATGTTGGTACTTGTACTCTTAATGTGTTTAATTGTGAAAAAGATTGCTGTTTTTGAAAAACCAATGCAGAAGACTCATCTTAATAGTCTTTGCTTAGGGCCATCATGGTTAAGTCCTTACTCAAATGCAAAAATAATGAGAAACAATAATCCTAGGGAGATTTGCTACTAAACAAAGCCCTTAAATGTGAACAATGTTTTAAAAGGTTTAGAAAAAATACATACTTAATGTACATAATTGTTTATTAGTTTATTATAAAAAAAATCAGTTTTTGTCTATTGACAAAGTGACTCATAGCAATTGTACAAAAACCAATAAACATATACTTCATTATGAAAAGACACAATACAGAAAACCCTCAGAGAACTTTTGATTTCTGCACTTTTTACATGTGGGAGGAAATGGATTCCCAACTCAGTCCTAAGGCTAGTCAGTAAACATGCTGGTAGAAATACCAAGACAGCAACCCAGCACTGGAAGATGGGTATAAACCCACACTGGTGTGGCTGTACCAGCATCATGCCCAGAAAAGAATGGTAGTAGGGGCATGCCAAGATAGGTATGGGGAGTTGTTTGTGTTCTAAATCCCTTCATCTCATGTTGGCACCCAGGGCTTAAGGCTGAACTGCCCATACCCTCCAAGCTGCACTCCCATGCCATGACAAATTAGAGTCTGTTCATGAGGAACTCAAACCTGGTTTATTGTTGGACAAGCATGCTTTCTACTCTTACATGCAGAGCTGTGATTGAGCCTTGTTTGTTTTAGGAAATCATGGGTCTAAATCCAATTTATTGTGACATCCAAATGTAGCTGTTTTAACAAATCAGAGACTGATTTCGCACTTACTCTACACCATTGTGATGTTCCTCTTTTCAGCGCAGCGTCCTTCCAATTTCCCACTATCTGCCTCAGGGCTTCAGCAAAGATCGGCATTTTTGCATGGCAAAGAGAAACTGCTAAACACCAGTTTCCCTTTGCCGTGCAAAAATGCCGATCTTTGCTGAAACCCCAGGGCAGATAGTGGGAAATCGAAAGGTTGCTGCGCTGAAAAGAGGAACATCAGAACAGCATAGAGTGAGTGCAAAATCGGTCAGAGTGTATTTCTTTCCTAATAATGAGGATTCTGAATAATAGTTTATTATTGATTTAGAACCCTGGTTACTTGGGGGAAAACAAAGTGCTTGCATTTGGATGTAAAGTATCTTTCCATTAGTATTTCCAAGTGGGGAGCCAGTTTTCTGACATGATTCCCGTTTGGTTCTTACACATATCTGTAAGCCAAAATGCCCTCCAAAGAGGTTGGGGAATTGGCAAGTGGGCAACTTTGGCTCAAAAGGATCTAGAATCTATGTATACAGGATTCGACTTCCAGAAATTCTTGCTAAATTTACAGAGGACACTAATTAAGTAAAACAATTATGCTTTTATTACAGAAAACTATAGAACACACATACATATAACATACAGACAGACCTAATAAAAATAGAGAGAGATAAACAGAGGTAACACAAGGATGGACGAACGGGGTGATAATTACTGATTGCAGTCTTCGAGGAAGGCTCCAATGGCGACAAACGAGGGAGATGACGGAAGGGGCCGTCAACTGATCAGGGGCGTATCTAAACAGCAGGATTGCGGTACTGTAAGATGCATACCTGTGGGGAGTTGAGTCAGAGGTTATAAGGACTACCTTGAGCCCTTAGGGGATAGGTGCAGGGGTGGATGACAGGTGATCAGCTGGTATGTGACCTCAGAGAAAGGGGAGGCTCCACAATGACCATAAGGGCTGGACTTGTGCGGTGGCCAATGGCCAGTTTATTAGGGACACCTGATTGGATACCCATATCTGGCCAATAAGCGGACCTGGCCCTAGTTACCTGATTGGGTTTCCGGGCAACAATGGGCAAGGGGGAGGCTCCAGTGTGACAGGGCAAGGCATGGGTGGAGGTACTGAGTGGAGGTGATTAAACAAGCAATACAAACTTATCTATAAGTGACAATAGAGGGTCAAATTGATACCTAAGGTGACACCCGATTTATACAATGACTATGGCTCTGAGTGAAGCTGTTCTTCCTTTTCTTTACTCCTCTACTGGCACCATCTTTTGTCTTGGGTTCCGTTGGACAAAAGCTTAGGCAGTCTGGCAGGATCCACACCTCAAATAAGCTTGATTGCTTTGTGCAGAAGTGACAGCTGTTGAGTACGTGAGCCTCTGGCTTCACTGTCATGGAGTCTGGCACTGCAGGAAGATGGTTGCTGATGATGTTAGCCTACCAACATGGATTTCATGGTCAAGGCTGGAAACCGCTTGCCCAGACAGTTCCTGGCACATAACTTCTTCCACTGCAACAGCCGAGATGGTGCACGCACGGAGCGGCTGGGGACCCATCTGTACTTCTGACTAGCATTCTTCCAGAGATATAGAGTGCTGTTATTATTCATATAAGTCTCCTTTATTCTGGTAGATAAAACCCACATTTCCTGGCAGATGTGTGTGAGTTGAATCTCCAGGCACCCTGGCAACCAAACAGGTGATTACGATGTCTATATATTACTGAAATTAGGGGTCTTTTGCTCACAATACAACCAAAATTCCTCTTTTTTGTTCATTAAAATCAGTTCAGGCCAATTGAGTGCCATGACCTGGATGTCCCAGACTAGCCTGATTTTGTCAGATCTTGGAAGCTTAGCAGTGTCAGCCTTGGTTAGCACTTGAGTGAGAGATCACCAAAGGAAGTTCATGGTTGTTAATACCCAGGCAGGCAGTGACAAACCACTACTGTTGGTCTCTTGCCTTGAAAACCTATGGGGACACCATAGGTCTGCTGCAAATTGAGAATAATTTATACACAAAGCAGTTGGGAGCTGAAAAATTTCCTCCCTAGAGAGGCATCACAACCATGTCTCCAGTAACAATATGACACAATCATCATTCTCAACATCAAATGAGCAAATGCATGTGATTGTGTTATGGCTTCAGATGTGCCTCTTATGCACAGATCAACATGTTATAATGTAGGGAAACTTGTCCCTTTTCAACTGATCTAAAGTACATCATCATGCAAACAGTGGAAATAAACAGAGCTCTCTGCCTGTATACATAGTACATAAAGCATGTCTTTAATCAGAAAGCTCCATTTATTTTCTCTCTATTGGCAGAACAGGCAGGTTGATGGGAATGGTGCTTACAAGAGGGAAACAAGCACTTTAGTCTGCTACTTATAAAATGGTCTTGTTAAATCATTATATGCCAATGTCACAGTCTCTTTTTTCTTGAACTGGCATTTCCTGACTTAATTTTTCAGCTCAGAGAAAGGAAACTACAGACATAAGTTCAGTTCAGTCATTGCATGAAACGCTGCTCAGTCTGTGAAATGGAGTTCAGCTCACAGCTATCACTGAAAATCTGGTTTGCCTTGACAAATGTTGGTTTCATTTCCTTTACAGGCTGGGACCAAACTACAAATAAATCAGAATTAAACCTGAATACTTGCACACAAAACCATAATTAACTGGCTAATAAACCAGATCTGAATCTTGGTTTGATGGGTCCTAACTAACTATAATTAGTGGGAGTGGCTTGAATACAGACAATCACATAAACCATAGTTGCATCTAGTGTCTGAACTGAACCATCAGCTATGGTAATTTCTATCAGAACAGTGGTAGATAATGGTGGTAAGGTATTTTGTGTCTGTCACTGAGTAGCAGCAGGAGGGTACTTATGATCTTATAAATGGGTGTCACCTAGAAACAGTAGCAGAAGATGGCCAAGCAACATCCATCAGTAAGGCTACAGATTTCCTCCTCTCCCCCCAGCAGTCCTTCCTGACCCTGCGGCCACGGCACGTGTGTGGTCTAATAACCACATGAGTTGGGAGTCTGCAGTGGAAAAGAGAACAGAAGTGCTGTCTCCTCTCTCTTCCATCAGTAGAGCTGCACTGGCAGAAGAGATAGAAAGGGGATGTCATCCCCTTCCCCACTCCCAACCTGTATGACTATTAGGACATGTGGGTCATGTGACCTCAAGAATAAACTTTCCTGTGTTTGGAAAGGAGTGCTTGGTGGAAAGGATAGGGAAGCCAGTTTTGAACTTGGGAGCCTATGGGACCATTTGGGAGGCAGAGCCTGGGGAGAGACAGCATTGTAAATGCCATGATGTCAATTCTGAGTGAGCATCCAGAAGTGACATCACAGCAGCCACAAAGTTGAAGGAATTTTGTCAATTTCTGTGGCGAATTCCACAAAGATCTTGGGAAGTTCCTAGAACATCATGGATGCTATGACATTGTTTCCATCATCCTCCCTTGTTTTCTTCCACTGTTCCATCAAGCAGGTGCAGGGGATGGAATGCATAGATGGGAAGTTGACCTCCTCAGGAGGGCAACAATGTAAGCCTATGAGGGGGCACTTGGGAAAGTTGGATTTCAGAATAGTAGATTTCTATTTAGAAGCAGTTACTGGGCCTGTAACAGATTTAAAATTAGTGAAAAGAGTTACTTTAACAGAAGGTAATAGAAAAACAAGTGCACATGTGACAGAAGACTTGGCAGGACTTGGGTAAGACAGGGCCCAGCCTGAAAGGGTCCTGGTAGGGGCACACGAGGACTGACTGGGACACAGCCTCTGGTGGAGGGTTGGAATGCCTGGAGCAGGAGACAGAACAGGCTGAGAAATGGGGTAAGAGATGTTGCCCAGTAAGTCAGGTCTGATCAAACATTTGACAATTAATCACTGGAGGGATAGAATGAATAATATAATTATTTTGGAGTATTTAACGATGAAGATACGAAGAATGAATGGATTAAAGGTTAGGGAACAGGAGGAGGGGTGGTTTAGGAAGATGGTGAGATATTTGGAAAAGTTTAAACAATTTAAGACGATTGGTTGGTTAATAAGAAAATGAATGGATAAGATGTTTAAATAGAGTGACGGAGTTGTATTTGGACGAAATGTTAATAGTTATAAATTTATGGAATATTATAATGTATCTATGGCCTGGGACTCTCACAGAGGTGGATTGGTGGTGGAATACATAACAATAAAAATTTTTATTAAAAAAAAAAAAAAAAAAAAGGTCTGATCAAACATGCAGTCCGTGGGTCTCATTTGGTGGTGCTGGTGAGAGAGGGTGTGCTGTGGGGAATGATGGGATAATGTTAGGAACAGGCTAGCCAGGGGGCAAGACTAAGGGGACAGGGCCCCATGTTAGGGTGAGTGTTAAAGGCAGTGGTGTGCCACTCTGGGTAGTGGCCAATGGAGGAGTCTGACACTCTGTAACCTGAGGCCAGGTGAGGCTAAATAAAAGTTTGAAACTTTGTGTCCTGAGTGTTGGTATCTCTATTTCTTGGCATATAGCTGTGCCATTTGGCCAGCCTGCTGAGCCCCACCATTCTCCATGTGAGCCAAGAAATGCTGGAGCCCAAGGCAGAACATTAAAACTATTCAGTTATTTATATACAAGCAACATATAAAAATAAATACACAGGTATTATCAGATTCCAGAGGCACTCAGGAATAAAATACAACTGTCAATGAATCATATGAATAGCTAGAAGTGGTTATTGTCAAAGGTAGAAAAACATAACAGAATGAGTTGGTCCGATTGTTGGTGGGAAGCAAATAAAAACATTTGGACCTGAAAGGGAAGAACAGAGCAATTGCCTATTTAAAAAAGAAACTGGTAAGGAACAAGATTATTTGCTAAAACTCAAGGATGCTTGAGTGTTAAAGTAGAGTGGGTGAACTGCTACAGAACAGACTGCCACAAACACTTTTGAGAAGATCAAGATGGGTAGCCATGTTAGTCTGTCTGTAGCAGTAGAAAAGAGTAAGAGTCCAGGAGCACCTTAAAGGCTAACAACATTTGTGGCAGGGGATGATCTAGAAGTGAGCAGTGACTCACAAAAGCTCATGCCCTACTACAAATTTTGTTAGTCTTTAAGGTGTCATTGGACTCTTACTCTTTTCTACTACTTTAGAGAAGGATTTGAGATTGAGATACCTGTGACTAGATCAGAAGGAAGACAAAAGAAGGAAAATCTATTAGAGTAATATTTTCTACAAAGGAGAGATATGATGGTAGAAGAAACCAGGGCTTTTTTGAGCAAGAATACACAGGAATGCAATTCCGGTTGGCTTGGCATCAGGGGGTGTGGCCTAATATGCAAATGAGTTCCTGCTGGGCTTTTTCTGCAAGAAAGGCCCTGGTAGAAATCAGTGTTCTGTGAGTTGCCAGACTCCAGATGTGGTCAGGAAATCTGTCAGAATTACAATTGATCTCTGAACTACAGATACCAGTTACCCTGGAGAAAACACCTGGTTCTGAAAGTGGACAGTTAAATCCCACTGAGGCCCCTCTCCTCTGGATCACAGGTCTATAGCTTCATGAAGTGCAGACGTTAGCCACAGCATCACTACGCAGTGCTATTCACCTTCCAAAGTTTTCAAAGTTATTACCCTATTAGCAAGTGCAGATGAAAGGAAAACCTAAAGGACAGCTGTCATGTGTCCTTTACTTATACAGAAAAGATTTCTTTGCATCAGGCCTTATTTCCATAGAAAATAGTGGTAACATTTGTAGTAAATTCAGTGACTGACAAATCAATAACCAAACTAACTTGTTTACAAAATCAGGAGGTTATAAATGTCCGCATGATCATCCTGCTTTGATGAAGAGGATATAACAGTGAAGACCAAATTCATTTCCCTTTCAGTAGTTTCCACCCTAATGGCTCACCTGTCTTCCATGGCCTCTGCTGCTCTGAAACGTGTTGATTGAAGCTATCATTGGCATAGGAAGAAATGCAGCTGCACGTAGATGACAGCAGATGGATGACCCATTGGTGGGTAGTCACTGAAGTCATGGATTTCATTAAACCTTGAGTTCATGATTTAAAAGGCTACGCAGGAAATGTCATGTACAGCAGGGACAGAGACATCATTACACAGTTTGGAGTCAAGATTTTGATCAAGGCCTAGCCCCAGAGTCAAAATATTCAAGAATGATCTTTTTAGAGCATTTATTGTTAATACCTTGTGCTCCCCATAGCAGTACGGTCTACACAAGACAGCTTTGCTAAAATAAAATAAAAGCAAAACTATCCAAAACGTTGGCATACAATGTAATTTATAATATTAACTGCTTAGATTAATAATCACTCAGTTCATAGAACCAGTGGGTTGACCCAAAGATAGGAGTGCTCTTGTAAAATAACCACATTTAATCTGGAAAATAGGGAGGGAGCCAAAGAGCTACCCCTTCATTCCCAGAATGGCATGCAGAAGAATTATGTGCGACTCTTCATCTGATTTCCTGCGCATCTCCCAACAAATTCTTTTTTTCTAGTTTGTCAATTCATTGTTCGGTTCCCACATTTCCCATTCACCACAAGGATCCAAAATTTATGCCCTGACTTCTACATTTTATCTACAAGGCAACTCAATGGGACAGGTTAAGCTGAAATACATAGTAAGCTACACTATGATCTTTGTGGCGGAGTGATAATTTGAATGCAGGTCTCCAAGTTGCTTTAAGAACTTTTGATTGTGATTTAGTCTATAAGTAACTTCGACAAAGTTTTCCCATCCCTGATATGTTTTTAGATCTACATACAAAACATCTGGAGTAGGAGAGGAAATTAATATTCAGGGTTCCCTTAGGTAATCGCTATTATTTTGAGCAAGTGGAGGACTCACAAAGACTTGTGAGCAGCTTCTCATTTTCACTTCCTCTTTCCATTTCCTGAAACTCCCTGTAGTCTTTTTCTGCTTCCTTCTTTTATTCCACCAAGCAGCCAACCTACTTTTATTTGCCCATGTCTTCACCTTTTCTTCCTTCCTGTCTCCTGGCACCCTCAACCCTGGATAACTGTGACCTGGTTGTGCAGTGTCAACTGAGCTGGGCCTGTTTGCACTGGAGGGAACCTGCAAGGACTTGAACAGGGCACCTCACTTTCTCCTGCTTCTACCTCCACACTATTTCACTCTCCCTCATTCCAGCAAATCCTGTATTCTCATCTTTCCCTGCTTCCTTCTCTCCTTCACATCTACCCACCAGTTCAAAACCTCCCCCTATTTTTATCATCCATCTCTGAACACTGAGGTTTCTTTTAGAAAGTATGGCTAATAGCCAGTTATTATGCCTATGACATAAGTAGTGAAAAAGTGACATAGGTAGCCTTTAGAACAAAATTTGAGTCCAATAGCACTCTTAAGACCAATAACATTTAATTCTGGGTATAAGCTTTTGTGTGCATGCACACTTCAGAGCAGCCTATGCCACTAAAATGGTTATTGTTTTACCAGATGTGACATGGTGCCACATTAAGATGCTGGGTTTTTTTCCTCCTCCTGCTGCTCAGAGCAGTGGCAGACAATGGGAGTGGGAATGGCACTGGGAAATGATACCTGACAGACAGCCCTTAAAACAGACCTTCTTCAGCTAGCAGCTTCACGTGCCTTATGCAATAACTTATTTTCCTAAAATTCCAGCCGAAAAATTGTGTGAACTATGGTTGACTTTATTCTGGACTGGAGCTTCGGGAAATAACTTATGGCATAAGGCATGTAAAGCCACTAGCTGAAGAAGGTTTTCTGATTGAAATTGGTTCCTCTTCAATGTGCTGTATCTTCTAATGTACATCAGAGGGCTTCCATGGAAGAGTTGCATCCAACTTGCCGAGTTGCAGTGTGGGGCTGTCTAAAAAACTTCTGTTCAAAGCCCCAGGACTATTACAACCATACAAGTCTTTTTCATGTATGGGTTTATTTATCTCTGTTATATTGAGATTTTGGAATGGTTTACCATAAAATGTTGTTTGTGAAACTGCAAGGATTGATTCTGGTTCTTATGCTACACGGTTCTGCATGGGTTACTCTTTGTTTGAACCGTGGTTTCTTAATTCTGTTACCAGTTTCAGCTAAGGGCAAAAATTTTTAGTAGCTGGCTGCTGAGGGAAAGGGGACATTCTGTCAGATTCCTGGTTTGAGATAAGAGAGATGATTTTGTACCCTAACTGCTGAAAATTTGCTCTGAGGAAGAATTCAACTGAAAAACTGAAAGAGTCAGAGTCTCAGCCTTTGCTGAAAGCAGCTTTACAAAGACACAAGAACTGGGAATGAGACTTGGCAAGGTTGTTGGGTAGTGAGATGAGACTCCCATTCAGGCCAAAGGAGAGGGGATATATCTTCTATGGAAATAAGAAATATCCTTGCCCAGTTAAACAGGGAGAGTTATCTCTGGAAGGTGGAGAGTCCTGATCTGTTGTAAAAGGAAACTGCTTCAGATACCTCAAGAGTTAGATGGAAACTGGGGATTGAAATGAAAGGAGTTATGTACTAGAAAGAAGATACCAGCCTCAAAGAAATAAGAGGAGAAATGGGGAGGGACGGTGGCTCAGTGGTAGAGCATCTGCTTAGTAAGCAGAAGGTCCCAGGTTCGATCCCCGGCATCTCCAACTAAAAATAAAGGGTTCGGGCAAATAGGCGTGAAAAACCTCAGCTAGACCCTGGAGAGCCGCTGCCAGTCTGATTAGACAATACTGACTTTGATGGACTGAGGGTCTGATTCAGTATAAGGCAACTTCATATGTTCATATATGTTCATATGAAATAGGCAACTCTATTAAGAAGCACTGTTGTGTTCAGAAAACAAAAGGAAAAAGCCTCTTAATATTAAGATCTCAATAACTAATAAAATTGTCTTCAATAACTCTCATTTGCCTGTATAAATAATTACAATCTGTACAACCCCTGATTTTTGCCTCAAAGTTAACAACTTCTGATTACACCTGACCTTCCCCTGTCTTTTAAATTAAATATATTGTTCTGCTTTACTTTTATATTGTCTCAAATACCATTTGAAGGGGTTGAACCCAAGAAGGCTTCTTCGTCTTCCCTCAGGTTCTAGGGCTGCGCTAAAAGCTAAATTGCATCTCTGTGAAAGGGTGGGACAGACAATCTTTTAAAGACAAAGAAAACAACCACGTTATTTGGGGCAGCTCAGTTTGAGAAGGGAACAAAAATTTGGAGGGAAAATCTACCTCTGAGGGAGGAAAGCATAAGGGTCCGTAATAGTACCTCTAGTGGGATGTAACTCTGTTTAGAAGTGAACTGGCAGGCAATCAAGTCAATTGATGTGCTGTGTG
This sequence comes from Heteronotia binoei, assembly GCF_032191835.1. Lineage (NCBI taxonomy): Eukaryota > Metazoa > Chordata > Lepidosauria > Squamata > Gekkonidae > Heteronotia > Heteronotia binoei. The sequence goes on from NC_083231.1 coordinate 90,748,897, forward strand.
AAACAGTCATTTTTTCTGCATTCCAAATCTACTGCTGATTAACAGGAGCACTGATAGTACAATCCTAAACAGAGCTGAGTTCTAAGCATTGGCGTCAACAGGCTTAGAATCATATAACTCTGTTCAGGACTTACTGCACTATAGCAGCAGTTTCACAAGTTATACACTGTAGTTCATTGACCACCACCCCTCCATTCCATAAAAAGCTGCCAACATGACAAAAAAGTTTAGGAGAAGGAAATGCACAGAACTGGGAACAATTTGGTGACTCCTTTATGACCTTAGCTTCTCATTTTCTTTCTCATAAACTACAGGCATTGGTGAACCTACTATGTATGCTTGCTATATAGACCATGTTTCAGCTTTTATGTGCAGCCAACTCTCCTTTTTATATCTACTTTGCCATTTCTCTTTTATTTTGATTGTTTTTCAATATCTGCTTTAAAAAACAGCTTTGCATGCAGTTCATCATTTGAAGTTCTGAACTATTCTGTTGTGAGAATGGCAATTGGCACTTTGGTGCTAAACGACCAAATATTTATTAAACAAAACAAAGTCCAGGCAAAATTTCCAATATGTAAAGAAAAACAAACACCTGTCTATGTCCAGTTTGATTTAGGACCTCGGATGATTGTGAGTCCTCGAAAAGATTGTAACAAACTGGTTGGAACTGAAAACAGCCTCTGCTGATTCATAGCATTACAAACTGCTGCAAAGCTGCCATAAAGTAGGCAGAACCTGGAGATCTCCAGGAATTACAACCAATCTCTAGAATACAGAGATCAGTTTCTCTGAAGAAAATGACTGCTTTGGAGGGTGAACTCTATGGCATTATATCCCACTGAGAGACCTACTTCCTAGCAGCAGGGGCTTTTTTGTTGCAGGGACTCCTTTGCAGGGTTCTGCCCAACTCCCCCCCCCCTCCAGAAAACTTTTTGTGTGTGCACAAAGTATGCATGCACAGCATGATGCTATCACACAGTGGTGACATCATCACATCAGTTGCAAAAGTGCCATTGTTTCTGGGCACTGAGGGGCCGGGGGAGTTCCTCTGACCCCTCAGCATCCAGAAACAACATGCCCCCCAAGGGTCAGCGCCCCAGGCAATTGTCGAATGTTGCCTAATGAACACGCCGGCTCTGCTCCTTTGAATATTAGGCTACGCACCCCTGATGTAGCCAATCCTCCAAGAGCTTATAGGGCTTTTCTTACAGAGCCTACTGTAAGCTCTTAGAGGACTGGCTACATCAGGGAGGTGTAACCTAATATGCAAAGGAGATCCTGCTACAAAAAAACTTCTGCCTAGCAGTATGCATTACAAATTCCCAAACCCAAAATATACATGACAACCACTGTTTTGGGTCAGTGCTGTGATTTTGGAGCAGTATCACAAATCCACAATTCTTAGGCATTAAAAAAAAACCCTCAAAAAATCTGTGTTGTTTTTTCATGGCTGCTTGCTTGCTGATGGGCATCATGTTTTGATTTGATTCTCTGAATTTCCCAGGCAGTGGCATTTCACTTGTTCAATCATATCTTTGCAATGGATCAGGAGATGAGTGCTTCCAGACAATCACCTTGGGAGAAAAGTCCCAGAGAAGGAATTTTCATGGAGGTTTCTGTGCCAAGCTGTGACTACTCCATGTACTGCTCCAACTTAATGCAAATAACTTCCCACTGAGGGGGGGGGGGGTGGCATCAAGAAAAAGGTGGGGGGAGCAAGAGCCCTCCCTCCTGCACCCACGCTGCTTCTCTTCAGCAAAATCTACTTCTATGGCTTTAAAGCAGCATTATTGGCGCTGACATGTGACTGATCAAAGTGGTGAACCAAGAGAATTCATAAACTATTATGTACCTTTGTCTTCAGACTCCCCTACACCACTACCTTTTCCTCCTCCTCCTCTGCCAGGAATTCCTTAAATAGTAATAGCACTAGGTAGTTACAGATTTAGGCACCCCTAAAGTGGATACTCAACATGAAAAGATGTCTTATAGCAATTGCATGATTGATTCATCACATGCAATCATGCACATATACTTGATTGTTTTAAGAGATATTAATTATTTTGAAATATTGCAGGAAGGGGCAAGATGGAGCAGGGGGAAGGCTTTCTTCAAAGAAAGCCTTCTTTAGCTTGTGAAAAGAAAAAAATGGACCACAACAAGGAAGGATGGGAAAAGCAGAGTTTTCTGTTGAAAGATAATTTTGTCAGTCAGTCACTGCAGAATTGCATGGAAAAATGGATCCAGGCAGGATTAGTGCCATATTTTCCTTTTATGTGCAGTTGTCTGTGCCTGCACATAAACAGACGTGCTTTGAGGGTCCATAAAATCAAAACCATTTGGCCATTCTGCTTGACATTTAGGGTGTTCTTTAGATTAGAGAAAGGAATGTGCTCTATGCAAATGTAAAAACAACTACTTGGGGCTCTCAATTTTGTTCTCCATTGAAACAACAATCATAAAAATCTGGAACCTGAAACAAAACATGGATTTGCAACCCAAGCCATCCATTTAAGGTTTCCACTGAATTCTGAATCCAAAATTATAATATTTTTTTCTCAGCACATACCACTAGTCACTCCCCAGCTCCACCACCAAAACTCTAGGAATTTTTCAGTCTAGAGCCTGTGATCCTATGCTGAAGTATGGGATACCAAAGCATGTAGAACCAGAGCAGATACCTGAAAATCACCAAGAGAAAGAACACATTGTGAGACCACATATAAAAATGATGCATTGCATGTTTTAGAGCATTAACAGCACCACATTAGAATACACCCCTTTGTAATGCATTCTGTTATATATCAGGCTTGAAAAGGAACACCAGAAAATAATGCCAATAATAAGGAATGTTTCCTGAAATAAGGACCAAGCTTTTGAACCACTGCTTTTTATTATGCAAAGCATGTCATTTGTGAAATAAGGAATTAGTGGGTTATTAATTATGTAGAACATGTGTATGCCACTTCTCCAGGTACCTGACAGGGACAGTTCGCAGGGTCAAATGAATGCAATAAAATTGTAAATCCACTAGGACAGGGGTGGCCAACGGTAGCTCTCCAGATGTTTTTGCCTACAACTCCCATCAGCCCCAGCCATTGGCCATGCTGGCTGGGACTAATGGGAGTTGTAGGCAAAAAACATCTGGAGAGCTACCGTTGGTCACCCCTGCACTAGGATAAAAAAACCTACAACACCAGCCAGGAGCCATTGTGATATTCATATTGTGATATTAGTTAAAAGCAGACCATAAAAACAGCTGGGAAAAGTGAGGAATATTGTGCTATATTTTTTATTTTTAAAAAACTCAACCCTCGAGGACTTGTGAAAATGTACAAATGTTTAAGAAGCAGAGAGTATGTTCAAACAAAGGAGAAGTGTCTTGGCACACCAGTGATTGTCAAGCATTTTGAACGGAGGTCCTTTCTAACTTTGTTCAGCTTTCCAAGTAGGGTTGCCAAGTCCAATTAGAGAAAAATCCGGGGACTTTGGGGGTGGAGCCAGGAGACATTGGGGGTGGAGCCAAGAACAAGGATGTGACAAGCATAATTGAACTCCAAGGGAGTTCTGGCCATCACATTTAAAGGGACAGCACACCTTTTAAAATTCCTTTCTTCCATAGGAAATAATGAAGGATAGGGGCACCATCTTTTGGGGCTCATAGAATTGGACCCTCTGGTCCAATCGTTTTGAAACTTGGGGGTATTTTGGGGAGAGGCACTAGATGCTATACTAAAAATTTGGTGCCTCTACCTCAAAAAATAGACCCCCCCCCAGAGCCCCCAATACCCACGGATGAATTCCCTATTATTCCCTATGGGAATCGTTCTCCATAGGGAATAATAGAGTGCCCAGTAGACATTTCCCTCCCCCCCCCACGCTTTCTAAAGGGGGGAGGGCCTCCAAACCAGGGAATCCCCTGCCCCCTCCCTCTCTCTCACACACAAATACTTACCAGATCTTCTTCCAGAGAACTCTTGCTGTGAAAACGAAAGCAAAAGAAAGGGAAGGGCTGTTCTCCCAAGCCCTTCCTGCTTCCTGCCCAGCCTTAAAGGGGCATACATTTTACAAATAGCTCAGGAGCTCTATAATAACATGAAGCCTACAGGTATGTTCTCCCCCCGCTTCCCAATTTTTGAAGAGCGGGAGATGAGGCTGTGAACCCAGGGGTCTCCCGCCAGAGCGGGAGGTTTGGGAAGCCTATTTCCAAGACCCTCTTAGTTACAGCTATCTCTGGCAGGCAAGCAGATAGAATCCTCACAGACATTTGTTGGCAGGCAGTTGTGCATAAAGGTCTGTAGACTGGGCACAGATTCAACCCTGGAACTGAAGAAGGTTACAACAGAGCATCTAATTTGAGTGCTAAGATTATGTCTCAACTGCACCAGTTCAGATTGCAGATGGGGGTTCACATCAGTGAAGGCTCTTCCATGCAAAACAAAAAACATCTGGAATATTAGGGAGAGGGCTAAGCTAGAATTCTTCTTCTTAGCATTTTATTTTCTCTGTGCAGGGAGGATTTTTTTTGTGTGTGCTTTGTATGGAAGATTGAAATTTGTTTTTGCATTTTTAACCAGAGACAAAGCATGAGGGGAGGCTATTCTACCCTCAGATTTATTTGTGGCTTCATTGGCGGTTCCAGTCTTGATACTTTTTTTTACCACTAATAGCCTGGATTATTGCCATTTGCTTTGGGACCAGGCCACAAGTGTTATAATGCCCATTTACAAACCACAAGAATTGCAGACCTATTAACCTGTTTAATGCAGCATCTAAAACCTGTTAGTAAACTATAATTATGGGCCAGTTATCTTCATGCTATTAAAAAGGAGCAAGAAGGCTTCCAAAGGGGAAAGAGTAGTACAAATCAAGTGTTTGTTCTATAACATCTGGTCTTCTAGCTCTGTATCTAGTTCATTTTGATCTCACCATTTCTCCAAAGTGCTCATGCTAGTATGTATCGTTTTACCTTCCCCATTTCATCTTCACAAGTCACAGCCTGGTAAAATAGATTACACTGAGGATGTTACTGTCTGAAATGCATCCAGAGAGTACCATAGTAACATGAGAACCTGAACCCAGGTCTCTACTAAGTCGAAATATAAGTCGAAATATAAATAAATACTACTCTAACCACTGTACCACAGGGACTCTTTAAATACCTGGGAAAACTAAAGAGCTTGACCTGTCCCCACACTCAGTTTCTCTTTTTCAAACTGCTGTCCAGTGGCTCTTTCATCCTCCAAGATTCTAGAAGTTTTGCAAGGAAATTTAGACTGAAGAAGCAGCAGGAAAGGCAGGGACAAGGTTGCCCCCCAAGGACGAAATAACGAGACAGACACCAAGTGATTGGAATAAAATTGGGCCACTTTATTAATTAACCTCATAAACAGCAAGGGTACCCCACCAGCAGCTTGGCCAGGGCTAGGGGTCACCGCAACCACTCCCCTACCATAATGAGCAAGAGACCCAGACCCCCGGCCAGAGCTGAGCGCCTCAGCTCCCTCCGGGCAGGCCCAGCAGGGAGGCCCACACCAGAGGGCCCAAACCCAGTTGCACGTCTCACCAGAAAGCACCCACTAGCCGAGTCTCCCGGCAGTCTGCAATCTCCACCCGGGTCTTCAAACCCCAGGGTTGATCATGCCAGACTCCAAATTCCCCAAAAGGGGGATGCTTCACAGTCCTCCCCTGGGCACATAGTGCCCTAAACCCCAAAAACCTGCCACTAAAGTGACTGCCTATTTAACAGCACCTCCCAATAGCCAAATCCGCAATCCACTGTAATGCTATGTAAGGTAGGCGAAAAATACAACCTGGGCAGCGCCAATCCGCCAGGGGCAAAAAAAATTCCTACCTGGCTCCTCAAAGAGGCAACCAGCAAATGCCTACATAACATACAGGGCGGGTGGGAGGAGCCGAAGACACGCCCAACACAGAATGAGAGGAGCATAGGTCTGGCTGTCAATCAGCCAGACCTCGCCCTCCAGCCTGCGCACTGAAACGGGCGCCCTCTGTCTCTCCCCGTCGGCAAACTGATGCCTCTGCAGCCCAGCCGCTGCGCTGCAGGCTGCAGGCACATGATTCTCCGATCTTTCCAGCAACTTGCCCCAAGGCATGTAGCCAAATACATTTGTTGGAAGTTCATAGAAGTGAGTGCTGCTGCAGGGGCCAATCAGAAGCCAAGAAACATGGCAAAGGAAAAAGTGAAGTGCCTTCACATCCCCCTGGTGTAATTCAGCACTCTACATGACCTGCCCAGAAATCTCATAGCCTTAGAATCTTCAAGATCTTCAGAGGTTTTGTATTCAAGAGGGAACTCTTTGAAGACCACTATCTTAAACTTACACATCCAGTTGTGGCCTGGATTTCTCTGGAAATTACAACTGATCTCCAGACTACAGAGATCAGGCCTCCCAAAGGAAATGACAGCTTTGGAAGGGGGACTCTGTGACATCACATCCCTACTGAATTCCCTCTCCTCTCCTCCCCTCCCCAAACTCCACCCTTCCCAGATACCACCCACAAATCTCTGGGAATTCCCCAAGTCAGAGCTGTCAACCTTACCCACATATTGGACACTGGATGGATAAATGATTATGTAGGATTGCCAACTCCCAGTTGGGAAATTCTTAAAGGTTTGGGGTGGAATCTTGAGAAGGCAACTCCAGAGTAAACTCTATTGAATCCAGTGGGGCTTACTTCCAAGTAATCATGCACAGAATTTGGTCTTATTTTTGCTGAATAGGGTTTATCTGTACAGACTCATTGCATTGATAGAGGTTCAAGCAGGCTCCATGACACCTTCCATTAGGATGCAAGAGCTGAGTGGACCCAGGATAAGAATCTCTGCAGCCTCCATGCTTGATGATGCTGATAAGAAGTGCAAAACTGAAGGACTGGCTTTTATAACTAACCCTTTGAGCATCAGAATGTGATTGAAAAGTGCTTTCCCCCATTAATACGGAAACAAAGGCCTTTATCTGTAGAAAACCAAGGCATGTAGCTTCTTCCATGGCAAACTGAAAAGCTGAGGCTAAGCTGACACTTGGCTGCCTTCTGGGAGTGCCAGCAATGCCCCTCTGAATTGTTCCAGACTCTCAGAGACAAGGTAGCTGTCCTCTAAATAACAGCTTCTACAAAGCTCTATCAAGGACCTCATGGTGTTATTTTAAAAAAAACAACAAGTTTTTTGAGTGCAACAATACCATAAGGCGGGGGAAAGAGACAAGCATACACAATAATTGGACAGCTCCACATCAGAAGGAAACTGCTCAATGAGAAAACATCATTAAAACAGAGATAAAGGGGAAGCAAGAGACTGACAGAGTCTTCCGCTCACTTCAAGTTTTCACCGCCTTCCTGAATCCAAAACCAAATTGCAACAAAGCTCTGATTGTACATCAGACCTGTGGAGAGCATCTCTTTTGTTTCCCGATGCTATAAATGCCCTCAGGAAATGGTCCCTTCCTACTTTACTTAACAAAGCGCTATGAAGTTCTAAACACATCTTATGCAATGAGTGGAAAGGAATTCACCCACTCACAAGTTCCTAGAACCAAAGGAAGGACTGGAATGAATAGAATATTACTTGCACAGACATTTACCAAATAGCACCAGTTTAGGAGTACAGAGCCAGACACCAAAGCCAGACATTTACCAAATAGCAACAGTTTAGGAGTACAGAGCCTCCTCCCACATCACCCCAGCAATGCTGGGAATCAGAAATGTTGAGTGTGCCTTACAAACAAGCCAGAATGTTGAGACAGCACGCACATTTAATCCATCAGTAACAATCAAACAGAGCCTCTTGATTAACTTGATTTGCCTCGGCTGTCTCTTGTCTGACAAACAAAAGCAAAGAACCATCCTGATTGTATAATTGAATATCATTCTCTCTCGGGATTAAAGAGTATTTTTTAAAAAAAAGATTTAAAGTTCTGGTGTGCTGATGACAATGTGAGTGGCAGAAAATAACAAGGAAGGTTCTTTGCTTCATTACAGGGCTGTAAGCAAGGCAGCTTTTCCTCCTAAAATATCATTTCTAAATACATCTTTTAAAAGCTTGCAAACTACGTGAGATAATCTTGTTTACCGGTTTATAAGCACATCCTTCAGCTCTTTAAAATACATTGTCATGTTTGTTGAGCAGATAAAATATTGTGGAAAAATGCTACCATGAGGAAGCATCCAATAGGGAAACATACTCATGAAGCTGCTAATTTTTTAAAGTCATACCAGTAGTCTATAAAGGACAGCATTGTCTGTTTTGATTGGAGGTAACTCTCCAGGGTCTTAGGAAGATGGGTTGACTGCCTACTATCTGATCCTTTTAACTACAGGCATGCAAAGTAGGGCCTTTACCACTGAGTTGCAGTTCCTTACTTTAGCAGCCTTATACTGGGTGCTATCACACTGGGAAACCGATGCAATATTATCTCATTGCCAAAAAAAATTCTGAGTTTGGTCCATTTTAGAGGGATCAGACACTGGCCTCTGGAGTAGCAGAGTCCCAGCAACAGTCTGTAGTTACCCATGCAGACAGCTAGCACACCTCAACCATGGATCCACTGCAGAAAGGGTTGTTTGTTTGTTTGTTTGTTTGTTTGTTTGTTTGTTTGTTTGTTTGTTTGTTTGTTTGTTTGTTTTAAAAAAGCCTCCCAGTGTGTGCACTCAAGCAGAGACGCACATAAGTGTTCCTCAGATAGGAGTTGGGGGGAGGGGGGAAACCCTGACCATACTGGAAACTGCTTGGTGTGATCACACTGCCCTTCCACTTATAAGTTGCAACTTGGCATTCAAATGGCCAGTGAATATGCAACCTAAATGCGACTCAGGGGGAAACTACCAGGAAGAACCAGGTGGCTTTTTAATCAGGGCTCATCTGATTCTTCAGGAGACACCAGGGACTGAACTTGGGACCTTCTGCGTGCAAAGCAGATGCCCAGCACTGAGTCATAATCCATCCCCACAAAATGGTAGGGACGTATTTTACTTCTAAGCAAATAAAGAGCTGATGCTTTGAGCCAGATTGTCTCTGCTGAATGGACCTGAGAACTGGTGCCTAGTGAGTACACTAACCTGGGAACCCACAGCCAAAGGGGGATATTATACTATAGAGCCATTGCCAATCTGAGTAGACGGGGGGGGGGGGGAGAAACTTGCAATGCCCAGCCATTTCATGTTTTTCCAGGCTCAGAGCATTTTATATTTTTAGTTTCTGCTGTGATCTTTGTGCTTTTTCTTCAAGTTTTATTTTTAAAATTGCATTGTCAAATCCCACTATTCCCCCACCTTTCCATTTCAAACAAAATATTGCAAGAGTTTTAAGCGTGTTTGTATTTTAAGTTAAAACATAATGTCTTTAATTGCATTTTTCTGTGTCCTTTATAAAGTTTATATCGCTGCTACCTGGCATTACATTTTATGACACATATGGCCCAGCCCCACAAAGTCCCATTTATGCCAGATCAAGCCCTCATAACAAATGAGTTTGACACCCCTGCCATAAAGCATACTTAGTTGCTACATCCAATATTGGTTCTAAGAGCTCCAATGCAGCTCACCTGTGTAGCAAAATCTCATGCACAATCAGAAGACTGGTATACCTCACATGTTCTTCCAATGGATGCATAAATAACAAATAATGTTTATGTATAAGGTGGTACAGAACCCATTGGTAGATTTAGAAGTGATTTTGCATGAGCAATGTAACTGTAACACTGATGTTATTTAAAGAGGAGGACTGGGCTACCATTCATATCCAGTCTTTCCACCTCTGTATCTAAGTGCTGACTTATGGGGCATGTTTGGAAACTCCCATTGATCCATCTTATTTCCAAATATGATGTGCTTAACCTAGAGCCAAGATCAGATCAATGGATTTACTGAGCATGTATTCTATTCTTTGGATGTAAGACCCAAAGACAACAGTCGAATTGGCAGGCAAATGGTAAAAAGTCCCCATTTAAAACCCTGATAGGTTTTACATAAAGACAGAAATGTATTAAAGCTATTCTAAAGTGCTGAAGGTCATATTGAAATTGTGCCAGTTTTCACCAGCCAATAAATAAGGCCTAAGGGTGTATGTGTGTTTTAATGTACCTGCTGCCATAATGGTAAGGCAATGAAAGACGGAGCAGGGATAAGCTCTGATATAATGCAGGCCAAGACTTATGGGTTATTAGCTCCTTGCACAGTCATTTGTCACACAAACTATCTTCCTATTTGGGTTTTATTGTATGCTGTTACTTCCTCCATGACAAAATGCTGTGTTATTTCCCCATAAACATTTTTAGAAGTTTTCAGCATGTTGTCTCTAGCTGCAGGAAAATACAGAAAATAGTCGTTTAGGCAGCTTGTAAATCTCTTGGCTTTGGCCAAAGTTGTAAGGACAGAGACCATTTTAATTCCAGTTATACCTCCTAGAAGTCAGAGCTCAGAAGTGGAAGGAGTAAAAAAAAAATGCTCACAAGGAGTGAAAAATGCTTACACCAATGCTTTACTTAGAGAGACAAGACACACCTGATGCTGAAGGTCAGTTTGAAATACAATGTGGAAGAAATTTCACATCAGAGGATTCTCCAATTTAGCCATAGGGAGTTCCCCTGAATCCAAATACATTAAACTGAAATGAAGAGGACAGCTTACTTAAGGACAGAGATTGATGTGGTGCTGAATCATATCTAATTTTCATCCTAGGTACATTCAGTAGGAGTTGCCTTAGCATCAATTATCCCCAAAGCAGCGCCCATAGGCACTATGGCACCTGCTCACTTGTTCCTTCCCCAAAGCAAAAGTACAGTCTGGCTTTCCTCCACTTCGCTAGGCTGCTCAATTGATTGTGCCCAGTGGGAACTTCCCCATCTCCAGCCCCAATCTGTAGACACTGAGAAATTGAGCAGCAGAAGAAAAATGGTTTTCACATTGATGCTGTAGGAGTTCCCCCTAGTATCTATAGTCTTTAACACAGAGATTAGAGTGAAATTCCTAGACCATCACCTGGAAGTGTTATCATGTAACTCCCAACTTCACGCTCTCCAATCACCATCCTCCCGATCAAACCCCACACTTCAGTGAAATAGGGGGTGCTTCATAAGAGTCTAGGAGGCATCATGTCTATATTTGCAGGCAGCACCAATTTTGAAATATCTGCCTCCATCACAGTACATGCTTCACTTGGAACCTGCAAATGTTTCATGATTGGACCCAGTTCTCATGGCAGCCATTTTGTGATTGGTTTTCCACCCATGCCAGCCATTTTATTGCAGAGCTCACCATCTGTTCTCAAAATTCCAGAAGCACCCACAGGTTCAACAAGGTTGAGGTCCTCTGACTTAGTTGAACAGCAGAGCACATGCTTTGAAAGCACAAGGCCAGAATTCAGTCCCTGGTGTTTTCCCTTTATAGGATGCTAGATGGTTAATTAGGGTGGCAAAAAGGGGGAGGGGAGGAAGTTTCTAGTAGTTTGGACATGATGAACCAGCAGCAGCTGAGGTCCATTTAGGCTGACTTTTCTCATCCTGCTGCTGCTGATATTTAGCCTAGGTGAGGTCAGAGCTATGAGCCCTCGGACACAAGCTGAAGGGCAGGAACTAAAAAGCTCTTGATTCTTTGGCTCCCAGCCTGCGACCCGAGATGTCAGTTTGGCAGAATCAGATGAGCCCTGATTATTGTTTGGGTAAATATATTCTCTCTGACATCTTGGTGCTGCTGGAAAAGCATGACAAGCCCCCGGATGGCCAGTAAACAGGTCCAGGATATGTATTGACCCTGTACATTTTGGTTGTTGTTCCTGTTTTGTCTCAAAGTCTCATAATTATGCTATATGCTAATTTGCTTTTCAGCCCTGTGCATCTAATTTTATCTGAATTACCTTTCATACATGAAAGCTCATATGCTTGGGGCTCTTTAGCTTGGAGAAACGTTGGCTGAGGGGTGACATGACAGAAGTTTACAAGATTATGCATGGGATAGAGAAGGTAGAGAAAGAAGTACTTTTCTCCCTTTCTCACTATACGAGAACTTGTGGACATTTGATTAAATTGCTGAGCAGTCGGGTTAGAACTGATAAAAGGAAGTACTTCTTCACCCAAAGGGTGATTAACACATGGAATTCACTGCCACGGAACGTGGTGATGGCTGCCATCATAGACAGCTTCAAGAGGGGATTGTATAAACATATGGAGCAGAAGTCTATCAGTGGCTATTAGCCACAGCATATTGATGGAACTCTCCATCTGGGGCAGTGATGCTCTGTATTCTTGGTGCTTGGGGAGGGCAACAGTGGGTGGGCTTCTAGTGTCCTGGCCCACTGGTGGATCTCCTGATGGTGCCTGATTTTTTTGGCCACTGTGTGACACAGAGTGTTGGACTGGATGGGCCATTGGTCTGATCCAACATGGCTTCTCTTATGTTCTTATGTATAAAACTTTGTTACTCAAACTGAGTTGAGAGCCAGTTTGGTGTTGTGGTTTCACCCTAATGATTTGCCATCTCTAGGAGATGAAGACAAAAGTTTTCTTCACACGTGATTTTAATTTTTTTTATTTATGTTATTTATAGTTTGCCTTTCTCACTGGGATTTAAGGCAGATTACACAGAATGCAGTAGGAGTTCACTTGTAGAGATCTGGAAACCAACTGGAGCAAAGTACAGTCTGAGTATTAACATTAAGCTAAACAAAAGCAAAAATTACATAGTAGGAACTACTTACACCAACAGGTGTGTCTGTGTAAAGTGCCATCGAGTTACAGCTAGCTAATGGTGACCCAGCAAAGAACTTTCATGACAAGTGAGAAGCAGAGGTGGTTTGACAGTGTGTTTCTCCGCAGAGTCTTTCTTGGTGGCCTCCCAGCCAACCACCAACCCTGCTTAGATTCCATGATCAGACTGCAACAGATAGTACCAGCTATACACAATGGTAGTCTACAGTTCCTGACCTTTTACCCCCAAGCTTCTGTCTGATCCATGTTATTAGTTACACTCCTCTGCAATAAGCCCTCTTGTAAGCATTCGGGCTTAATTGAAAGTCCAGTAACTAGAGACAGCAATAAAAAAATGCACTTTGCAAGGCTCCACACGTATTCATTAATGCACACAAATGAAACCTCTGACATTGTTCTTCAGTGTTACTGTTGAAGTGCATCTCACCTTTAATCTGCATTACAACATATACTTATTTGTACCCACTGCTACAGTAGAAGAAAGCTCAGATTTGAAAGTTCATGGTCTGTTTTTGTTTGATGTAGCTTGTGGGTTTGATAATTCCTGTCAGAAGCCTCATTTTCATGCTAGTTGGGCTGGAAAGCTGGAGAGTTGTAAGCTCTTCTTTCTGACAGCAGGAAATAATTTTTGCTAATAAAAAGCAGAATTCACAATTTGATACATTACTGGCCCTTGTGGGCCACCCTGGCCGCTCTCCAATTGTGTGTGATCCAGGCAATGACATATCTGCTGCTAGCACTACCTGTGATGGCCTGACTTGGATAGTGAAGGCTAGCCTAATCATTAGATCTTGGAAGATAAGCAGGGTCAGTCCTGGCAAGTATTTGTATGGGAGACCACCAAGGAATACCAGGGTGGCAATGGCAAACCACCTCTGAATGTTTCTTGCCTTGAAAACTCCATGAGGTTGCCATGAGTCAGCTGTGACTTGACAGCACTTTCCACCACACCACTATCTATGATCACCCAGATCATATACTGGCTGCAATTCAGTACAGAGATGAACAATACTTCTGCCAGTTTCTTTCAATGGGTTTTAAGTACCTTAAGGTACTGATTAGATCTTGACTAATAGATTTCTGACTGTACGTTCCTGCAGCAGATACTTTCATCCCAAGCAAGATGGAGTTTTAAAGCCAGCAGTCTGAACTGTGCCAAGAAATCACTTGAGCATTTCTAATGCTTCTGAGCTCTGTTCCAATAATGTAGTTCTGTCAACAGTCTAGCTATTATAGTATATTTATTATACTTTTTCCTGTGTAACAGGCTATTGTTTGGATTTTTGTTTCCAAAACCTTGCAAGCTAGCTCTCTTGTCAACATTGTGGTGTAACAGTGGAGGAAGTTGCTGAAGGGGTCTCATGTCTAGTAGCAACAAGGCTCAAAAATGCTGAAAATCCCTCAGATTTGACCTTTTGGAGGATGACGGAACACCACAGTCTAACATGACTTCCCTGCTGAAACATATACCTTCAGCAGTGGCCTGTATCCAATTTTTAGAAGGCTTTGATTAAAATAAACTCATGGATTTTTAAAAAAAATAAATTTTATTTTATTAAATCTAATTCAATACAAAGGGAGCATAGAGAAAATAAATAATAAAAATATAAATCTAACATACAGGAATCCAATTTAGAATGCATATAACTCATGGATGGCTTGACTGCATATATTTTAGGAGCACCAGTAAAGACCAGCACAAGCCAAAGGCTGTGTCTTAGGATCCATTGCAATATCACAAGCTAATGGGGATTTCAAGAGTTATACCCACCTCTATGAGGGAACCCATGGTTCATTCCTTCAGTCATATAGTACTACCTGGAATGGTAAAATCTCTTCAACAAGCCCTGAATAAACATTAGCTTACATTTTTTCCTTTTTGATTTTGGAAACAAAAAAGGCACCCAGCAGTAGATTTTGTACCCCAGGGTGATTAATTGTGAATAGTACATATGCATTAAAACAGCTGTATCCCCCCCAAAAAAATAATAAATAAATAATGGAAGTGACAACTGGGAAAAGGTTGGGTCCTGTGTTCATTGCGGAAAACAGGTTAATAGCTCCCAAGCTGTATACACAACTGGCAGCACTGTGTGTGTATTTTACCATTTACATTTGTGTACTTTTTGTATCCATTCAAAATATGAAGGAAGAACTGGTTCCTGGTGTCTAGTGAAGATGCTCTCTGCTTAGCATGGTCCCTGTCCCCAAGTACAGAGAAATGGAAAATAATAGTAAACCCTCATTTCCCATTATGCTTCCCTTTTGCAAGGCATCATTGACAGCAGGGGCAAACAATTCAGGACAAAACCACAGTCTCTGGAAAGCATTTTGCATATTTCCCGCCTCGTGAGATGGTCCATGCTCCCTCCAGAAGCGATTTGATCCTTTCTTTGCCTCCCCTCTGTGTCCTTCTCTAGCATCCTCCCTGCTCTGCATGCAGAATTGATCCTGCACAATCACACACCAGTTAAGCTGCCCTCTCATTCTATAGTATATTCAGTCTAATGGACACTCCAACTCAGTCAGACAGGAGCTTTGAAGAGAAAGAAGAACAACCACACAGGAAATAATGTCTGTGTCACAAAGTGAAGAATAAGAATCATCAGCCATTTTAATACTCATAAACCAGCATGAGTGGAAGAAATGGTTGGTTCTTTTTTGCTTTTTGTACAGCCCACTCTTGGTAAGATGCAGCAGGCTTCATCATTCATCCCTTTTATTCCTAAGCAAGTGTGCAACAAAAAATGGAAATAAGTTATTGCTGCCAAGAACGGGTACACAAAACAGATCTGGGAGTTCAGAATTCATCACAAATCAATTAAACTTCCCTTCTAAAAACTAATGTTCTGCAACCATTCAGAGTCCTGGTTCATGCAAACTTGTATGTATCACTTTATTAACTCTGCTCTTACAGGAAAGCCTGTGAACTGATCCCACTGGAAAAGTACAGCATCTGAGGTGATGTGAGCTATTATGTTAGTTTTGGATGCAATCTCCTTCCCCTACTTTCTCCCACCATATCAGTGGAGAAGTGAGCCCCAGGCTGCCTGGGTTGATCGGTGACTCAGGAGAGGCACTGGGACATGCCCACTGAAGGCATGGAAAGCCCTTGGGACAGCACTGGTGTGAGGCCAATCAAGGCATTTCAGCCCAATTGGACCCTGGTACGTGACCGTCATGGCCTGGCATCTTATACACACATTGAGCCATTCTTACAACCACATTCAATATTCAATAGTACTATTCAATAGTAAATTTACCAAGGTCCTGGGTTCAAAATCGCCATGTATTCAGACAAACTGTACACATGTACATCATATACATGTATGCAATGTTTCATGTGAATGGTCCTTCCTGTAACCATTTCCTCAAAAGTAAAATCATCCTCTGTTCCAAATAGCATGATAGCTAACAGAACTATCCTTTCATTGTTCTTTGTCACTTTTTATTTGTGCAAAGCAGTTTGCAGAATTTCCTCTTGCTCTTTCTCTCTGTTTCTTAATGCAGCTGACATTGGTCTTCATTAAGTCTGGAAAAAATGAAAGATGAATGAGAATGAGAAAGCAAAGAATTGAATCAGCACCAAAGATGACAATTGCCTGGACTATCAGATAGATTGTAGCTAGGAGGAAAAATAATTCATAAAATATAACTGTGTTTGAAGATGCCAATTTTTAGCCACCAAATCTCCAATAACAAGAATTATAAGAGCTCATTTTCTTGCTGTACATACCAGCTGGCTCATGCACGTAGATTACAAATGAGGCTATTTGTCTGGTATAATATGAAATTTCTTCGATAACGGAGATAGATTCTCAGTTTGTTAATCATACAATAGATCACACAAACTGCTGGCCCAAACCTTTGCTTAGAATGCTGGGAAATGCAATATTGGGAACTGATATTTCTAGTCCAAAATGCAGAAGTCTGTGAAACACAAGTAGTTAAAAAGTGTGTTTTCTAGGAAACAAGAAAATGCACCTGAGGAGTGTCAAACTCATTTGTCATGAGGGCCGGGTTGCCATTCCCTGCCTCCATGTTGGCCCTGCTTAGCTTCTGAGATCTGCCAAGATGAGGCTGAGCTGGGGCTCTCCAGGTCAGGGCCCCTCCTCTATACAACAAAATTCTTTTCAGTAACAATCATGCAATAAAACAAACAAGAATAGTGGCCAGAAAATAGATTCAGGTGAGAAATCATGTTGGTCTGAAGCAGCAGAACAAAGTTTGGTCTTAAAGGTGCCACTGGACCTAAACTTTGTTTCAGTGGTCAGAAAAGTAACACAGACAGTGAAAAAATTTCTTTTATGTAACTTTGTGTAAAAAAAAATCATGCCAGTTGTTTAAAAAATCAACTTCCAACATATTATTCCAACATCTTCCAACATCATGAGAGCCAGTGTTGGACAAAGATCTGGGAAATCTAAGCTTGAATCCCCAATCATGCCATGGAAGCTTTCTGGGTCACCTTGGGCCAATCACATTGCTCTCAGCCTAGCCCTGACCTGGATAGCCCTCCAAGGGTGAACTCCAAGGAATACCAGGGCCATGACATAGAGGCAGGAAATGCCAAACCACTTATGAAATATCTCTTGCTTAAAAACATGTCTAAAGGAAAGGAAAGGTCCCCCGTGCAAGCACCAGTCGTTTCCGACTCTGGGGTGACGTTGCTTTCACAACGTTTTAATGGCAGACTTTTTACGGGGTGGTTTGCCATTGCTTTCCTCGGTCACCTACAGTTTCCCCCCCAGCAAGCTGGGTCCTTATTTTACCAACCTCGGAAGGATGGAAGGCTGAGTCAACCTGAGCTGGCTACCTGAAACCAGCTTCCGCTGGGATCGAACTCAGGTCGTGAGCAGAGCTTAGGACTGCAGTACTGCAGCTTTAACACTCTGCACCACAGGGCTCTATAAAAACATGTCTAGCATAACACTAAAAGAGCTAGAACTTCTCGCTGCCAGACAATCTTAGGATCTCCTAGCTATACTACACAAAATGCAGGAGGAGGAGGAATATGAGATTTGCCTGGAATTTGCCTCTCCAACAGCACTTTTGTACATGGAACTTTTTAATCGTGGTTTGTGCTAACAGTTCCATATCTGACAAACACAAGTACACCATGTTTTTCTATAGTGAAATTTAGTTCATACATATCCCACATGTCTCCATTGCGACTGTTTCTTTTTCTAGGTTTTGTTAACTTACGATCTCTTGTGTTCATGCTGGCTATACATTTAGTGGTTACTATAATTCTCCATGGACTTCAGATTGCCCAAGGGCTTTGATTCTGCAAAAGACTTACACAGAGGCCCTTATGTATTTATGTCAGTGATGGAGAAGTGATGTGCATAGTAAATGTATTCAGGTTTGGCTCATGAGGTCATTTAAAAATTGTTTGCATTCTTTAATATTGTTATAGCACATGTTGGATTGGCTAATTAATGCAGTAGTTGTTCACACTGTTATCAATGGGAAACACAATTTCCACCTGCAACGTTTTTTTGTCTCCTAAATATTTAGGATGATGTGCTCAAAGACAACACCCTCACAACAGTTAAGAATCCAGAGCAATGAGTGTCTGCCTGTTTGAATCACCTTTTTCCTCCCAGGCTAGCCTGCAAGTGAGATGTAGGGAGAGTTAGATTTGCCTCCCCTCACCCTCTCACTCCACTCTTGCCAAAGAAATGGACTCGTCCTATTTTATGTGTCAATGGGTGGAGGTACACTCTAAGCCTACTGCTCATTCATTTCATTGAGTGCCCATGAGATCTTGTATTGTGAGAAAGGGAGAAAAGTACTTCTTTCTCTACCTTCTCAATCCCATGATAATTTTGTGAACCTCTGTCATGACACATTTTTCCAAGCTAAAGAGCCCTAATTTCTTTAACCATTCTTCATAGGGAAAGTGTTTCATCCTCATAATCATTTTATGCCCTTTTCTACACCTTTTCCAATGCTTTATCTTTTTTTTTTTTTTAGGTACAGTGACAAGAACAGTACACAGTGTTCCAAATGAGGCAGCACCATAGATTTATGCAGGGGCATTATGATACAAGCTGATCAGTTTCAGCCCCTTCCTAATAATCCCCAGCACAGCATTTGCCTTTTTTAAATTAGTTACCATCAGTTCAGATCCCATCAACGTATATTTATAGTTAGGATTTTTGGCTCTAGTGTGCATTACTTTGCACTTGCCCACATTGAACCTCATTTGTCAGATTAACACTCATTCATACAGCCTCAACAGATCCCTCTGGAGCTCCACACAGTCCTTCCTGGTTTTCACTACCCTGAACAATTTTGTGTCATCCACCAACTTAGCTACTTCACTGCTGACTCCCAACTCCAAATCATTAATGAACAAGGGAAAGGAAGGGAAAGGAGGCTTGGATGTAAGCATCAATCCTTTCTCAGAGAGAAATCTGATCCTTCTGCTTTCTTTTCCTTCGTAGGTTGCATTTTGTTCAGTTGCTTGTTTACTGTTAGCAAGTAGAAGTCTCTGCATGACCATTTGTGAAAGATTTTGAGATTGTTTTTGCATATTTTTTGCAGTTCTTTCCAGGATGAATACTTCACTACTCATTTAATCCTTTAAGAGAAAAAAGGTAACAATACAGTTAGACTTTTTGTCATCATAACATTAAAGTTCAATCAGACACACCATAGCTCTACAGTACTGAAGATAGCCAGACCACTTCTGTATCCATTTCTTGCTGATTATATCAAATGCTGGGCCCAAGAAGCTAAGAATAGCTTTGAGCAGTAAACCCTACTTGAAATTTTTCAGAGGCATCTATCTAGCCATAGTAAATGACATAATGACGAATTGAATAGACTTTGATTCAGCAACATACAAACTTCATGGTCACAACACAGAAGTTCCCAAGGGCAGCAAAGTGCTTCTTTGCAAGCAGGACCAGCTCAATGGGCTAGTAAGGCTGAGCATTCCCAAGACCAGGAAAGGTACAGCAGTCCCCAGAGATCCCATCATTATTCAAGGAACATCCAGAAAGCTCCAAGGAAGCATGAGAGATTTTGAAATGTGCTGTATTTAAAATTGTTTGAACATTTTAATATTTTTTTCTCCATGTAAATCCTGATTAGGAGGAAAGGCAGCATAAAACTGGCTTCAATAAATACCTTATAGCGACTGTCTACGATTTGGACAGAGGAATATTCTCCTATCGCTAACCTATTGCTTTTCAGGACAAATGGCAACATGGTCACATACTGATAAGCAGAAACCAGGCCTTGCATTATCCTCTCCACAATTTACTAGAGGCATGCAAATGAACAAGAAAACACAGGGAAAAAATATTCCAATGGGAAATAAAACCCAAGCAATTACAGCTGGGCTTTTTACCATTGTTAAAGTTCAGTCAGCCACGCTATAGCTCTACAGTACTGAAGATCACAAGGGTACTTTTGAAATCTAGCCCAGGAAAGAAGGAAAGATGAATATCTTATTTCTGCTAATAATACTCAAAAATTTACAGAAAGTCCTATCACAAAGACCATGAAACCAAGAAATAGCATTATTACATCATTGATGCTGACGGATGATCAATGAGACAATCAGTAGTTAATTATCTTAATAACAATGACTTTTCCCCTCAAAACAAGGCAGTAATTGCTGGTGCTGATGAGAGCTCAATGCTGGGTTTCAACATACCTTGTAAAATGTCAGGGAGAATAGGCATGCAGAGATGGAGCCATAGGTTTGTTTAAAAGGATATTGAAGTCAGTATGTAAATATAAAATGTACATGAAATAAACCACTGGCACATGGAGTAATAAGGCACAATCTGTACAAGCCAAAATTCCAAAGGGACAGCTATGGTGAAGCTCACCCACCAAACTTTCTTACTGAGGTGCTAGTTTGGAGGTATAATGAACATCCTTAGGGAGTACCTCTACCATCATTCTGTAAGTCTGACCTAAGAAAACCTCAACAGGAAAGAAGAAAAAGAAAAAGAAGAAGAGGAGGAGGAGAAAAGATGGAGGTCTGGGAGAAAACAGCAGTTAAGAGCAAGCCTCTGAGTGCTAGAAGGACACAAGTGGAGATTATGGAAGCTGCAGTAGAGAAGATGAAATCCTGCTGTCAGATGGAAGCTTGAGGTAGACACTGATCTATACTATGTCAGGTGAGCTCTGGGGAAAAGAGTGTAGAACCAGTACATTCCTGCTACTTAACCTACTATTTCCCCGACCCAATTAAATGATGCTTCCTGGTTTACTCTCTTCATTAAAGTTCTTGTTGCTGTTAATGACATGTCACTGCAGTTTTTGGAACACATAACTTGCCACACAGCTCAACTGCCCAGGTGCACAACAAATTTATACTAACACTACAAGGAAAAGCAAGAGGAGGAGGAGATTGAATTTATAACCTGCTCTTCACTCGGAGTCTCAGAGTGGTTTACAGTCTCCTCTTCCTCTTCCCACAATGGACACCTCATGAGGTAGGTGAGAGAATTCTGAGAGAATTGCTGTTGAGAGAACAGCTCTATGAGAATTGTGGCTGACCTAAGGTCACCCAGCAGCTGCATGTGGAGGAGTGGGGAATCAAACCCAGTTCTCCCAGATTAGAGTCCATGCACCTAACCACTACATCAACAATCTAAAGCTCAACATATGAGCCACTACCAGCACTACAAATTTTGCACTTCAGTAAAAACTAGGCTTAAGGAACACAAATGGATGTGACAAAGATAATGGATCACCATCAATATCTAAAAGATAAAATTTGCACATACAGCCATAAATCGGATCAGGGCCATATGGGAAAAGAAGATGAGATTTAACCCTCTGCACAGTTTTGCTTACTGGATTGGATTACTTTTTACAGATTGGTGGAGAACTGTGATCTTTTGTGACACACCTCTAAAGGCACAGTCTTTAATAAAAGGTTTCCAAATAGGTCTTCAGTGCAGCCAGCAGCACAGTCAACTTTCACACTTCACAGAACAGCTTCAAACCAACCCAAACTCTCAGATGTTCAACACCACCAACAATAGGGACGGCATCTGTTGTGTCCTAAGAGATCACACTAGAGGATGTGCATAACTCCCCTGCAGCTGGCATTTTAGGAGGTAATGGTTGGGTAACTTGCTCACCTTTCTTGACCTTCTCAGAGGTAGACTTCAAAGGAAACCAGAGTCCCCTGGTACACAATTATAAAACCACTGGCCTAGAGACAACATACCGCTTAGGAAAATCCTCAGTGCAGTTGAGCAGGCAGAACTTTTCCTTCCCTGTCCAGACAATCACCACTTGGTGCTGCATTAATTACCTCAAGGGCAGGGAAGAAAAAGAGAGTGCCTGGATGGTAGGGGCAAGCTGTAAGTTAGCTGGCACAGAGTGAGCCTCAGAGGTTGGATGTGATTCTCCCCCTCCCATCTCTGGCTTCAGTGCTCTATGGCTTTTTCATTGTGACATCAGTTTACATAATTACCCTCCAGCTTCATCAGATCTTAAAGTAGACTGGGGAAATTGAGGGGATATGTGCATGCAGACTTACAATCTAAATCCATGAGGCACTGGAAGAAAGAACAAAGAAAAAGAAGCATAGAGAGGAATACTCTGGGGAAACTGCTGCAGAACAGAGAGTTGAGGAATGGAAATAAACACAAACAGTAGAAAGTCAAATGAAATACCACCCCCAATCCCTTCTGCTTAAAAGTGAATATACAAAGATTCACCTAAATACAAATTTCCTGGTTTAGATTTTGTGTGACTTAATAGGTGCTCATCAAGTAACATGCCTTCCAGAATCCAGTGCTAAAGTGGTTGTCTAAATTGTTCAAACCATATTTCTAATAAATCAAAATCAAGGGGAAGCTGGCATCAGGACTCCGACTAAATTAATATCCCATTTTTGCTTTCCATGACTTCCTCTTTAGTACATCCAGTTTACCAATCCGGTTTTGATGGGCCTCCCAATCAGTCAACGGCTTGGGGCTGCTGAACTGCTTATGAAAAGTGTTCCAGGCTGACATCCTTGGTGGCCTCCTAGGAACTGTCCAGTGCTGAACTGCACAGAAATCTTCTTTTGAATTTAGCTGAAGTCTCAACTATTAGATTTGTCTTGATGTTTCTTCCCAGCCACATTGCATATACAACCAAGGAGACAGAGGAAAAGATTGCAGTCTTCTAGATTCATCACTGAACATCTTCACTTTTGTATGAAAAGCAGCAGTAGTTCTACCAATAAACTTAACTCAGTATAGTACAAGCCATTTTGACTATCCCTAATTAGTGCAGAGTTGGCTAAACCGTTGCCACAAACTCTTTGTCCTCATTAGTCTGATGTTCACTGCCAGGTATTCTGAGCTACTTTCTCCATAAATGACTGACCAACAGTGCAATTATCAGACTTTTCTTTGTTTCCATAATTATACGGGGCGGGGATGCTTCAGTCCTATAAAACACCAGAGAAATTATTATTGTTGTTGTTGTTGGTTGGTTGGTTGTTTGCCCGATCTTGGCCAAGGCTGAGCTCTGATCTATGTACATCAAGTGAAACATAAATAAAAATTAAAACATTCATTAATATTAAAACAATAAAGCAGTAAAAAGTCCAACCCAGATGCTATCCTGCTAATTTATGTTAATTCTCACCAGGCTGTCAGAGCATATGGGTGGGAGAAGGAGGAAGCTTCTGGGAGGAGGGGGGAGGCAAAAAAGAAAGGTGCCAACCCTTGCTGTCCTCTATTGAAAGCCTGATGGAACACCTCTGCCTTGTGGAATTGCAAAAGGATTCTGAATATCTAGAAATAGATAAACACAAATGGGGGACCCATGAAACTCAGGATGGGGGAATCCCATTTGCACCCCCCATCACCATCCAGTGTGACTCCCTAAAAGCCCATCCACAGTGGCAGTGGTGTCTGGGAGCCACTCTGAACACAGAGGGGCTGCTTGGCTCTGCTGCTGCTGGGCCTGGTACAGCTGCTTGGCTCTGCTGCAGCAAGGCTCAGAGCAGCTGCTGGGCTTGGAATGGCTGCCATGCTCCACTGCCTCCAGGACTGAGCTTGAAGTGGCTCACAGGCTCCACCACACCATGGCCAGGCCTGCCAGCAGCTCCTAGGCTCTCCCATTATGGCCAAGCACAGCACAGCTGCCAGCATCCTCCATGGCCACAGCTGAGGCTGGCATGGCTGCTGGTGTCTTCTGCAGCCACAGCTGAGCCTGGTGCAGCTGTCAGTGTCCTTCATGGCTGGAACTAGCATGGCTGCTGGCATCCTCCATTGCTGCTGGGTCCAGCTGCTAGCATCCTCCAGCTTCTCATCTGGCAAAGGTATTTGGGAGGAATTTAACCCCCCTCCTTTATTTTTCATTTCAGATTTTTCTGCACATCTGGGGAATTAAACTGTTAATTAATTAAACTGTTCAATTTTGTATAATCAGTGTATGAATCATGTTGTTAGCCGCCCTGAGCCTGCTCCGGTGGGGAGGGCGGGATATAAATAAAAATTGTTGTTGTTGTCCCCCAAATGTGCAGAA
This sequence comes from Heteronotia binoei, assembly GCF_032191835.1. Taxonomy (NCBI): domain Eukaryota; kingdom Metazoa; phylum Chordata; class Lepidosauria; order Squamata; family Gekkonidae; genus Heteronotia; species Heteronotia binoei. The sequence goes on from NC_083231.1 coordinate 90,773,127, forward strand.
AATCTCCTTAGCTTCCATGTGGCCCTGATCCACAGATTTAACTATCCACAGATCACGTCCACATGTGGCTAATAGTATATAGGGTCTTTTTAAGCTAGGGATGGTTCAATTGGAATATCCCCATTTTTACTTCACTTCTCCCTCATGAGAATTTGCCTTTCACTCAACTTTCTATGCCCTTTAACTTAATTATTCCTGTAAAAAGGTTACTATTTCCAACATCAGTGGCCTATACATTGTTTGTCTATGGCACATAAATGGCACCTATGGATGAAACAGCATAAAATAGCATTAAAGAAACAAATCAACCATCAATAGAGAAATGAGGCAGACCAAACTAAGTTTACTAACAATATATGGGATCAAAAAGGAACAAATATGGCCATCTCAGCTGAACCCCAGAACAAATCATAACAGGGTTGCAAACTCTGACCTAAGGAATTGCTTGGGGGTGGTGTCTGTGGAGGGGGGAGTTTTGGGGAAGGGTTTCATGTGGAATTTGTGGTATAGGACAGAGTGCCTCCCAAAGCTTCCATTTTCTCTAGGGGAACTCTCTCTGTAGTCTGGAGACCAGCTATAATGTCAGAAGAAATCCAGCCCCATCTGGAGATTGACAACTTTCTTTCAGATCCACATGCTGATGAGCATAAACTGCTTCTTAATAGTGCAAAAGAATATCCTTCAGGAGAAATTTTAAATGACACAAACCTTGATGAGTGCTTAAAATCAAACTGACAAATGCATTTTACTCCTTCATTGGCAGGTGGTCTTTTAGATATATACAATCAAAATGTCTTAGACATTTTTAAAACCCAAACTACGACCTCAATGACTCAAAGAAAAGTAGCATTTAAGGAAAATCCCCACTCCTTCAGAAAGGGTTTTTTCTGGAAGGAATTATCATTCAGGCATCTGAAGCTCTCGCCTGTAAATTGAAGTTATATGCCCAGGTTTACTACCTCCTGAGGTAACTTCCTGCAGGACAGGTCCATCACTGGCTAATGCACAGGACAGCTAAATGGAACCTTGAGGTAGGCTATTGAATTTTTGTTGCTAGGAGGAAACAGGAAGGTTAAGATATTACCTTCATGTCCAACTTGTGGCCTTTCCAGAAGCATATAATTGGACACTATTTGAAACAGTATGGTCCGTTAGAAGAGTGTTTGGAAACTACAGTTGATACAGAATGCTGCAGCCAAATTCTGACTGAAATGGAGCATAAAGGCTATATTGTTCCAGTCTTGTTCCATCCACGTGACTCCCAGCTTGCTTCTGAGCCCAATTCACTGTGCTGTATCAACCTTTAAAACCTTGGGACCAGCATAGTTTAAGGACTATCTACTCCCATGTCAACCTAGCCAAATACTACTGTCATCTTTGAAGGCCCTGCTTTGGATGCCCCCACTATCTAAGGCTAGATGGGTGGCAATCCAAGAAAAGGATTTCTCAGTGGTGACACCAAAATTATAAAATCACCTCCCAAAGGGATTTGCTTGTTCAGCTCTATCACTGTATTCCACCAGTTGGTGAAGATTTTGTTTGGCATCCCCTCAGTGACTTTCACTGGTGCCCCCTTTCCATTTATATGTGTGTATTTATCTATTTGAATTTTGTTGGATTGTTTATATTGTTTATACACATGCATCTTAAAATTTGTTTTAGTGTTTTGGCTATTCTCAGACTTGATGACCTTGAATTGGGTGGAAAACCAAGATTAAAATATTTTAAATAAAACAAATAAACTTGATCCAGCAGGGCTGATCCTATGTCTTGTTTCCAAAATGTACCCATTACATTCTGACCTGCAAACATGTGCAGTTTCCAATTCTCATTCTGTGCAATATAAAAATCCTACATTTGATGACATAAAGGCACAAAATTACAAATGTCAGATCTGAAAGGACTGTACCAACATCCTCATTGGCTTGAGTAATTGGTCATAACACAATTTGGCATGGATCCTAAAGCACGCCAAAGCAACAAGGCTGAATTATGAAATGAAACTGTTGATGGGAACAATTTTAGCAAACAATTTCAGCAAACAAACCAGATAGACTTATCATGTTAGGGCTGCACACATTGTGGAGCCCTTCTAAGCACTATGCATAGAACTTCCTACTGGAAGTTCTTCACACACACATGCACACACACAGACAAATGTATTTGGAAGCCTGCCCATGTATTCCCACTGAGCTCCACAGGCTCTGGCTCCACATCACCATGGAAACACCATGGGCTCAATTCAGTCCGATTTGTGATGGAGACTTAATGTGACTCAGACCCACTGCAATCCATGAACCTAAAGCACCCACTTAAAACCAACCCCATTGATTTTGATGGCATTTTAGTGTAGACTAATTTCCATTGGATTGTGCTCCCTGGGTTTTGAAAACTGCCTGTGTAAATTATTTTTCAGAAGTCTGAAAGTCATTCCTCTGAATCCTGCAGTCAGATGACTGAACTCCACCATCAATCTAGAATTTGAAAGCAAATGATGGTGTGAAAAATATTTTGAATGAAATGAGGCAGCTGGAAGCTGCTTGATTACTTTAAATTATGCCAGGGCTTTAGATGAAGCATTATTGGGAAATATTTGAAAAATTGGGTGATTCAGAGCCATGATGTTGCATTTACTGTGCATTCCACATTGAGTTGGGTAGACAGCTGAAAATGTTAACCAAGGAATGAAAAGCATTATATTTGTATATCTTTGCCATAAATGCAAACACATTTGCTAGATCTTTCCAGATGGGCTTCAAGATGGAAACAGGATCGTTTATACCGGTGGGTGACATGCACTGGAGATGGAATTGCTTCTTGGCCTTTCAGCTAAGATAAAGCATGTGTGATGAAATCAGGGCCTGTGTATTCTCCTTGGTTCATTAAAAAAATTATTTAAAGTATTAATTGCCTACCTCCTAAGACATTGCTCCAGCCAATAAAAATTAAAATGCTGAAAATGCAATGATAAGCAGTAAAACAATACAGTAAAAATGATGAGGCTTGCAAGGAAACCAACAAAAACCAATACTTAGCAGTGTTGATTTTTTTAAAAAAAAAGACCATAAAAGATCAGGAAATCAACAAAACAAATAGCAAACAAAATCAGAAAACAATAAAACCCAGAAAGAAAGGGATATTTTCCCCCCTGAGAAATTAGATTTCAGCACTGAGGTGGGAAGGAATTCTGCAATCAAAGCTCTGCAATGGAGAAAATCACAGCAGGGACTGCAACAGAGATGAAGAAGAGAAGAAGAGATTGGATTTCTACCCCACCCTTTACTTGAAGCCTCAGAGCAGTTTATAATCTCCTTTCCCTTCCCCTCCTCACAAAAGACACCCTATGAGGTAGGTGGTGCTGAGAGAGCTCTTTCAAGAACTGATCTTGAGAGAACAGCTCTGAGAGAACTTGTGACTGACCCAAGCTGCATGTGTGGGGAATCAAACCCGGTTCTCCCTGGTAAGAGTCTGCACACTTAACCACTACACCAAACTGTGTCTCAGAGAAAATCGGAGCAGGAAAAAGCACAGCATAATGTATCCCTCCTCCATAGCTGGTCTCTCCAATGGCTCAATGGCTTTTGAAGCCCTTGACCATGGCATCCATTCTGATCGCTTTGCTGAACTACATAGTAGACTCTCAGGTTCAACTCCCAGCATCTCCAGTTAAAAGATCTGCCTGCCAGTAGGTGATGTGAAAGATCTTTCTCTGCCTGAGACCATAGAGAGATGCTGCCAGTCTGAGTAGACAATACTGACCTTAACAGACCAGAGATCTGGTTCACTATAAGGCAGTTTTAGGCACTGAGGAGAGTACTGTTGAGCAATGGCTCTGGTTTCTACTGAGGGACAGATTCTAGAAGGTGGTACTAGGAGAGAGAACTGTTCCATCTCATGGTTTTTTATTCCAGAGAGAGCTCAGGATGCTATGTGGGTCAATTCCATCTCCCATGAAATTGCTGGGGTAGATTGTTTGGATATCTGAGAAGCAGAGTCATCAGGATTCAGGACTCTCAACATTCTCTCCCCCTCCCTCTCCCCCTCCCCCTCCTTATGATCATATCCCGGATTAGTTATATTAAAGATATTAAATAGCAGGTGGGATTAGGTTCTGATTAGCAGGAGGAAAACAACGCATTTGAGCTGTGGTGCTGGAAAAGGCTCCTGCGCATTCCTTGGACAACCAAGGTGACAAACAAGCAAGTATTAGACCACATAAAACCAGTCACGCTACTGGAAGGAAAAATCACAAAACTGCAACTGACTTACTTAGGTCATGTGATGTGGAAGAACTCACAAGAAAAAATGATTGTGCTTAGATGAGTTAATGGCAAAAGGAAACCAGGCTGCCAAAGAACATGGTGGCTAGATACCATAAAAGTTAACACCAGCCTGAGCATGGAACAACTCAAAGAAACACTACAAGATCAGAAAACATGGAGAGAGCTGGCCCATAGAATTGCCAAGAGTCGAACACGACTGAATGGTTAACAACAACAACAAAGCTGGCTTCCAAATGTAGATCCCGACTATATATTAATCTCCATGATCCTTAATGCTCAGTGGTAATTCTTCCCAATGTATCCCTCCTCTGTTTCATAAAACAAATTCACCGCATCCCCTGCATTTAATTAACAGTGTGTTTCCTCCTCATTCACTTTGGCAGCATCACTAAAACGAAGTCTTACACCCATCAAGAGGCACATGTCAATGTCTGCCCACATGCACACATTGCTTTCAGGTGTTTTTTCTGAATTTGCTGCCCCGGTTACTTGAAGGAGTGATCTATGGGATGTCACAGAAACTTAGCAGGTGAATCCAGATCACTTCCATTGCCAAATGGATTGCCTGTTTTGCTGTGCATCCTTATTTTGTGTCCAGACCAAGTGGAATTATTTAAGAATGGTTCATTCTGCTTAACAGTCTCCTTTCCCCTCATCTGCCCCAAAGCCTACGAATAAGAGGGAAGCACTGGTGAATCTGCTTTAAACTCCAGTTGTTGATCAACAGCAGTGCCTAATGGTGATTTGAAGAGTGTGTCTCAGCCTCTGCCACTGAGCACTGCTGAAAGAATGGGTGACATCCTTTCCAGTAAGTAAGGGGCTGCAGATGCAGCACCATGCAGGTATCCAATTAATGAGTGCTTCGTGGAGTCTAAACACCTGCCAGTTTGGCTCACTTTCTGTATGCCAATGGTGATCAGGTAGTCAAGTACTTAATGGACTGTTTGGCTGTTTGCCACATTTTTTATTTTTATTTTTTTTTTTTGCAGGAACTGACTACTTGCAACCATAAGAGATCAGCTAGGAGTCAGCTTCTGATCTCCAGCTGGGAAAATTTTGCTGTGAACCCAGTGAAATTTCTTAGTGGGAGGAGGGAATCAGGAGCTGGCTCCAAGCTGATCAGCCTGAAGTCGAGTTCTGATCTCCCATCTTGGAAACTGCTGCCTCCTAGACTTTCAGGGTGCATTCACACCCTGTGCTTTACAAGTGGATTTTTACTATGTAGAATAACAAAAAAATCCAGTTGCAAAATGAATTATTTAGTCTAGTGTGAACACACCCTCAGGCATTCAACAAAATAGGAGGGGATGGGTGTTAAGAAGCCTGGGTAATTTCCCTTCCCTTCCCTCCACCCCAAACTGCTGCCTTTGGCTACAGAAACGGGAGAGGGGGGGATGAGCTCTTTCTTCTCTTCCTTTTGCAACGGAAAGCTCAGAAGCATTGTATCTGCTCCAACCCAGGTTGGAGGGGAGGGAAGAGAAATTAGCTCTTTCTCCTCTCACTTTTGCAACTTCACTGTGTAGCTGTTTTCTGTGGGAGGAAGAACACAAGCCAACTCCCAACTCTGCTGTTTCTGCAAACCTTTTCTGTAACCATTGTAGCTGCTTGATGCAATTAGAGCAGGGGTGGCCAATGATAGCTCTCCAGGTATTTTTTGCCTACAACTCCCATCAGCCCCAGCCAGCATGGCCAATGGCTGGGGCTGATGGGAGGTGTAGACAAAAAACATCTGGAGAGCTACTGTTGACCACCCCTGAATTAGAGCATATCCCTGATCAGCACAGGCACTGAACCTTGTAATTGCAACTGCCTGAGAAACTCACAGCATTGCTACTGGAACCCAGTGTGAGGATGGTATCATCAGATGGTGTCCAAGCGTGCTAGTCAAGCAGTAACTGAACACCCGCATGATGCTAAAGTCATGGGGCCCTTAAATAAGTGCCACCCCCCTGTTCTCGGGGCTGCCAGGGGGGGGGGAGGGCGTAGGATATTCCCTGAGACTCACCTCACAAGCTGTTGCTTGTTACTCACCTGCTTTGAAGCAGAAGGTCCCAAGTTCAGTCCTGGGCATCTCCAAATAAGGGATCTCATGAATCAGAGGCTAAGGGTGGCTTTGCAGAGCCAGAAAGCTGATGCCAGAGTTGACAATACCAAGACAGATGTAAATCGTCTTCCTCTACATAATCCTAATTATGTAACTCTTCTTCCAGTATTCATACTTCTGTTATCCTGTTTTATTATGAATATGTTGTATTGAAACCTTGTAATTTCAAAATGCCTTGAGTGCCATTTAAGTTGTTTAAGTTAATGGGAGCTACCAAACCTTCCCTCAGGTTCCTGGGCTGAGCAAAAAGCCAAAATATAATCCTATGGCAGGGTGGGACAGCCATATTTCTTCAGCAATGAAGAAAACACTTACTAGGGTGGCTCGGTCAGTAATGGGAAAGAAAAATGGAGGGAAAATCTTACCTCTGAGGGAGGGAAGTAAAAGAAGATTCTGGATTTATATCCCACCCTATACTCTGAATCTAGGCTTGCCAATCCCCAGGTCCCAGCAGGGGTTCTTCCGCTTTCCCAGGCTCCTTCCCGCCCCCAGTCAGCTGCCAGCAGGGGGAAGCCCCGTCCCCAGAGGACCATGTGCTTTTCCACCTCTGGAGGCTCAAATCTCCAATTGAAAGGCTTCCTCTTGGGATGGTGTGCCTGTGTTACTTGGAAGAAGTTGGCAGCAACTCATGAGTAGAGAGGCCAATCTCTCGCTTCAGTCATCAGAAATGGGGCAGGGGGAGGGAAATGTCTGCTGGGCACTTCGTTATTCTGTATGTGGAGATCGATTCTCATAGGGTATAATCAGGAATTGATCTGGAGGTTTCAGGGGCTCTGGGGGAGCTGTTTTTTGAGATAAAGGCACCAAATTTTCAGTATAGTATCTAGTGTCTCTCCCCAAAATACCCCCAAGTTTCAAAACGATTGGACCAGGGGGTCCAATTCTATGAGCCCCAAAAGAAGGTGCCCCTATCCATTATTTCCTATGGAAGGAAGACATTTAAAAAGGTGTGCTGTCTCTTTAAATGTGATGGCCAGAACTCCCCTGGAGTTCAATTATGCTTGTCACACCCTTGTTCCTGGCTCTGCCCTCAATGTCTCCTAGCTCCACCCCCAAAGTCCCCAGATATTTCTTGAATTGGACTTGGGAACCCTATCTGAATCTCAGAGTGGTCACCTTTACCTTCCGCCCCCCACAACAGACACCCTGTGAGGTAGGTGAGGCTAAGAGAGCTCTTAAAACAGCTGCCCTTTCAAGGACAATTCCTGCAAGAGCTATGGCTGACCCAAGGCCGTTCCAGCAGGTGCAAGTGGAGGAGTAGGGAATCAAACCTGGTTCTACCAGATACTTAACCACTACACCAAACTGGCTCTCAGGCAGTGGGTGGTGTAAAAGTAGACAGGGCCAACATACCTTCTTTCTCAAAAGAACAGAAATATTTCCACCTAATACCCCCACCACCTCGAAAGAGCTCACTATTATGCTAAATAAGAGCCAAATCAGGTAAGGCTCTGGCAGATTCACAAAAGCTTCATTACCACATTACATGCAGGTATAAGAAACCCCAATTCAGATCAGAACAGTGACAGAGAGAAGCAGGGATTTAACTCCTCCCCCATCCACAAAAGTTTCTTGTCTCAAGTGACCGCCCCCTGGGGGGCAAAGCCATGTAATTAATTTCAGCATGTGTTCTCAGCAAAACTAGAATCCTGAGTGAGCTTGCATAAAAATAATTTTATAACAAACAGGTATGAATATAAATACTTATGTTAAAAAACCCAACATGTAAAATCCAGCCACAATAGCATCAGACACAATAGATATCTCATACTGATAAGCAGTGGGGATGGAGTGCTGTATGGCTTCCAGTATGTTCCCCCAATAAAGCAAATATGAGCTCTGGGGAATTGTAAAAAAGGAATGAAAAGAGGGGGGCTGTGGAAGAGCAGTAGAGCATGAGCTTGGCATGCAGAAGAACTTGGCAGCCTCATTTAAAAGGATCAGGCAGTGGGTGGTGTAAAACACCCCCTCCTGAGACCCTGGAATGTCACTGCCAGTCATGGAAAACTCCCCTATGGTCAGATTCAGTATAAGGCAGCTTCATGTGTATGATTTTCCTATGATAAATTTGGATAAAGTTATCCAAAATCTTAACTATCCTTTACATGTATGTGTTTTCCCCCGAGAATACTGAAGGTTTAACTCTCAAATTTAATTGCATGTTAAGGATCTTTTGCTCTCTGCATCATGATTTACAGTGTGCTAGTAAAAGGAATGTGGCATTCTTTCCTTCAAATGCTCCCGTTATGAATTTCTGATGCCTTAATCTGTGTCTGATTAAGCTGCTTCTCAAAGGTCATTGTCAATAAAAGATCAGATTTTCCAAAGTAGGTCGAGAGAAGCTAGTCCTGTCTATCATCTTTAAAGGGTAATCAGTGAAGGAAGAACTCTTATGATCTTATGAATGAAATACAGTGGCCACAATCCAACAGGATACATCCTGGATCGCCTGTCTGTCCTGATCCTTCTCACCCCCATTTGTTGCTCTAAATTCACTATCCCATCATTTTTTTAGGAATGAAAAATTAGGAATGATCACGGTTCATGACTGGAGCTGCTTCACCCTCTCCTACTTTAAACCACATTAAATCCAACCTATTGACTCCTGAACAAAAGACCAACAAAGACTGACATGTTTTCCCAGGATTTGTCAGATTTAGGCAATAGGGAGAAAAATGTGATATCTCAGGATGTGCACTCACATGACTCATATTTTAATGTCACATTAGAGAATCATTTTAATCTGATTCTCTAATGTGATATTAAACTATATCACATTAAACATCCCCAGTGAACATCTAGTTGTAGTTTCCATTGACCTCTGTATGGTGAACTGACACCTCACGCCAACAGGTAACTTGTATTAAATGATTTGGGGGTGGAGGTGGGGGGGTAAGGATGTTTAATTTGAACTCAGCCAGTAATCATAGACTATCCTTAAACAATCTTCCTGGGTAGGACAAATGCAGCAAAAACAAGCATCTCAAGTTTTTTGTCAGCAGGGAATCAGCTTGGCTGGAAGAAATACAGATGGTATGTAAATATTTAGAACATTTTCATGCTGCCTCTCCAGAAACCTGCTGAAGGTGGCTTACAAAACAAAAAACATTAAAAGATATTAACGAAAATCCAGCACTAAAAATCCCAATCCCAACATAGAAGCACAGATTATAAAAACAGATCACAGACAGCTTAAAATAGCATTTTTTAGTCTAAAACAGTGTCTTAAAAATCAACTCTTTAATTAAATAGTGCTGGAAAAAATCAATACCTTAATTAAAAGCCTGGGTGAACAGATTTTTTTTTTCTCTTGACATCTAAAAGAAATCAATGCATGTGCTAGGCAAATCTCAAGGATAAGGGCATTCCACAGATGAAGTGCCACTACTGAAAAGGCCTTGTCTCTGGTTGACACCCTCCTGACCTCTGAAGGCAGGGGCACTGAGCAGGGCTTGTGAGGCAGAAGAGAGCCAGTTTGGTGTAGTGGTTAAGTGTGCAGATTCTTATCTGGGAGAACCAGGTTTGATTCCCCACACCTCCACTTGCAGCTGCTAGAATGGCCTTGAGTCAGCCATAGCTCTTGTAGAGCTGTCCTTGAAATGGCAGCATCTGTGAGAGCTCTTTCAGTCCCACCTACCTCACAGGGTGTCTGTTGAGGGGGAAGAAGATGTAAGCCATTCTAAGACTCTGATTCAGAGAGAACGGTGGGGTATACATTGTCTTCTTCATCATCTTAAATGGCAGGCTGGACAATAAGGGAGTCAGCAGTCTCTCAGGCACCCTGGCTGGCCCCAAGCCATTTAGGGCTATACAGGTAAGAGCCAGCATTTTGAATTGTTCCTGGAAACTGTGGGCAGTCAACACAAATCTCTGTATCCTGCAACTGACAATAGCCTGGCTGTTGCATTTTGGATGAGATGAAGTTTCTGGACCATTTTTAAAGGCCGCCCCTTAAAACACATTATAGTAATCTAACCTGGATGTAATCAGAGCATGGATATGAGCTCCCCACCACCACCAAGTCAAGGTCTTAGTAAAGGCAAAACACAGATTCTAGCCCAGACTGTTAAGTTTTCAGGAAATAAAAATGAGGCTGATTGGGTAAAGAAGAATTGAATCAGAGTCCTCAGAGGGAGATGAAACAGATGGGGTTTTTTTTCCTTGAATGCTGGAAGAAGGGGAAAGCTGTGTAGGCATGTGGGAGGAAACATGATTGCAGAAGATTACTTACCTCATAACCAGGACAAAAGGATGGAAACTGAAGTATGGGGACTCATTCTTAGAATGTTTTGCTTATCTCTTTTTTAATCTTTTTAATCAATGTGTATGATTTTTTTTTCTTTGCTCCATAGCAATTAATGGACATTTTCATGCACAATATTTGGTTTCTTTTTGTAATCGATATGTCTGCCTAGCAAAAACTGGCTTTTTAAAAAAAAAATTACATTATTGATGTTCTTTTGGTAAAACCTATATGCAAGCCTGCTGTTGGTCTGAGTAAAAAAGAAAGGAGGAGAGGAAAGTCACCTTCCCCATGAGATTTAAATTGCACAGCACAGGCTTGGCTCTGAAGAAGTGACCCCCTGCTCAGCCTAAAGAGAAGTGAGTGGCTAGAGAAAGACCTGTGATCATTAAATACATGAAAGTGCTGAAGTACTTGAAGAGAGGCTTTTGACTGGTAGGAGGACTAGTAAGTACAGACCTCTTTATATTTGTGATGTGGAATAACACCAGAATGGTGAAATCCTCCTCTAAGGGTGTTTCCACACAGATGTCCCCCTCCCCCAGCTTCCTCAGAGAAGTGCTTTTTTTCAGGAACATTGACATGACAGCCCTGTCAGTTTGTACTGTTTCCATCTTTGTTTCTGAATGGCTAAAACTTATCTCAGATCTAATTTGGTGCTATCTTTTTGGAAAGAGCCCCGTGACACAGAGTGTTAAACCTGCAGTACTGCAGTCCTAAGCTCTGCTCACGACCTGAGTTTGATCCCCAGTGGAAGCTGGGTTTTCAGGTAGCTGGCTCGAGGTTGATTCAGCTTTCCATCCTTCCGAGGTTGGTAAAATGAGTACCCAGCTTGCTGGGGGGAAAGTGTAGATGACTGGGGAAGGCAATGGCAAACCACCCCATAAAAAGTCTGCCATGAAAACATTGTGAAAGCAACATCACCCCAGAGTCAGAAATGACTGGTGCTTGCACAGGAGACCTTTCCTTTCCTTTTGAAAATATCACTGTCCCAGAGCCTTTGTACACTGTGTGAATGCGAAGAGGCACATTTTTACAGGTCCTGTCCACACCAGGTCTGTTTTCCTTTCCCCGCCCCCCCCCCCCAAGTGTTTTTCAATAACTGACAAATTTCAATAACTGGCAGTGCAATACCATTATAATGACTGATTGCTACAATTGATTAGTTCCTAACTTTTATTTTTTGAGTAAGTATATGGCCCTTTTCATTACAGAGTTCTAAGGGAAAGGTTAGATCTGTGTCCAGGAACATCTGAGAAACCAAAAAGATTTTCAGGGTATAAGCTTCCAAGAGTCAAAGAGTCAAAGGTTCCTCTTGAAATCTCATAACCCGCCCCCCCCCCCAAAAAATGTGGCAGTCTCCAGGATACTGATGGACTTGAATCCCGCTGTTTTAGTACAGATCAACACAGCTATCCACTGAAATGATCTTTAAGGAGAAAGATGTAACTCTGCAACAAAGAAAGCCAGAGACTTTAGAAAAATTAAAGCAGGGAACTATTATATTATAGCAACAAATGCTTATAACATTGTTGCACTATCCTGATTCGTCAATTACTGATTTTCTGGTGTGGGGAGAAAAGGCAGCTCTGGAAGGCTGAGACAAGGAAAGTGCAGGGCCAAGTGCTGTGTGGATGCTCCACTGAAAAGGCAAATGCCTGTGCATTACTGCAACAATGCCATGTGGAATAAGACTATTAGTGCCAACCTAAGCAGAGTTTTACCGCTCATTGAAGACTTAGAAGGGTAGAACTCTGCTGAAGATTGCACTGTTAGTTTGCTTTGGAAAACCTTGGCTATTTGCTCACATTCCTGATAAAACAAAGAAGCAACATCATTTTACCCAAACCTGGAAACACACATCCATGGCAGGTTTTTTTTTTTTTAAACCCAGTATCCATAGGCTCTATGGACACCAGGAAGATAGGAGTTGTCCCTTCTTTCAGCCCAGGTTCTAGTACAGAAAACTGCTCAAAATTCAATGGACAGTCAACAGAGTCAACCCTCAAGATCAGAGAGAGGGAGGCTGATTCCCAAATGAGATGGAGAAGGGGGGATCCATACATCTCTTGTTTTCATGCTTTCCCCCCACCAAGCACACCCCAACTTTAATCTCCTAGGCTTTAATCTAGTTGGTACCACTCCAGTAACAGTAACATTCTACTGGCAGTGACATTCTACTGTGAGCGATAGTTTTCAGAAGTATCACCCATTCTTCTGTAGTGATTGCCAAAGCAAGTGTGATATTTCAACAACTACATTAACAAGAATGAAGCGATGACATTCAATGCTGAAGCAAAAAAAAAAGTCTGCAACTGCAGCTTGTTTGGACAGAAAATAGAAGCTGGTCATCCAGAACTGAAATCTAGTGAAATGACAGAGAAACAAGAGTATCACTTAAGCCTTGGGTGATACATTATCAGGCAGCAACTACTTTACTGGTGAGACTGTATCATTTCTCATGAAAAGGTGGAGCAGATGGAGATGCAGAGTCTAGTTTTAACACATAAGGATAATACAGGCACACACACACACAACCATACGCAGTAATTCATGAAGCTCTTTGCTTACTGATTTTCCTCTTTTTCAAAGGTATGCCCAAATTCTTTTTTATTATTTAGTTTGGGGAGGGGAGTTTGGTTTTGTAAGGGGATACCAAAATAGATTTTTAAGGCAGCTCATGAATAATGAAACAACTGACAATAATGTTGCACACACACACAAAAAGCTATTTATATAAAAAGGCCATAAGAAAGCAGTGGGTCTTATCCTAGCTTGCCAAAGGCCCAGATAAATAAAAATATTGGTGTGCTATCCAAACAATAAGCAAAATCATGCTGAACAAGGCTGCCAGATCTTAGGCTTGGTTCCAAAACTCAGGTTTTGGGGCTCATACTCAGAACCTCGGCCAAGAGTTTGAAATCTCAGGCCCACCAGTTAGCCCATTCAGTTGATGGCTGGTTTGAGGAGTGTTATGCTTGTCTACCTGTGATTATTAATTTGTTTATTGACTTCATTGATACCCTAAAGGGTTGTTCTATACAAAAATAGGTGGTGGAGCTCATTAGCATAACTCATTAGCATATGCCACCATCCCCCACAGCCAAAAGCAACCCAATGCAAGAAAAGAGCGCCCTCCCCCAGTCAAAAGGCCAGCAAGTCACCCACTGCCCAAAATCACATAAGAAGTAGAGAAAGGATGGCATGGGCTTCTCCAGGGGTTAATGAGGGCTGCTGGGGGTGTGACAAAGCCCCTGGTGGCTGGCTGCCCACTCTCCTAATCCGGGGATTGTTATGCAGCTGCACCTACTATCCAATGGACAAGGTAGGTGGGGAGGAAGAGGGGGAACACTCAGAAAGTTTCAGGAGCTGCACTCCTGTGAGTTCCTGCTGAATCTGAGGCCTGGATACCCTAGCTTTTTCCCCAATGGGGATCCAAAGCAGTTTACAGCATTATTTTCTCCATTTTATTCTCACAACAACCCTGGGAGGTAGGTTAAACTAAGAGTTGCACGGATATTCCAAGCTCATCCAACAATTTCCCATGGCAGAGAGGGGATCTGAACCTGGAAATAAGAAGTAAATGTCTGATACTAACACCTCAACTACAGTTAAGCGACACTTCAAACATTTTTGTATGTGGTGAAAAGCCCATCCCATCAAAGCTGCATGACTGTAACTAGCATGATACATTTACAGATTCCATGTGGTACCATTTCTAGTGCTGTGTGGGACCACCATTCATACTGTTATTCAAAGTGAAATTACTTTGCTATCTCCGAGGTCTGCCCCATGAGTATACATATGAATTTCCTCAACAGGCCAAACAGAGCCCCTGTGAAAAATCCATTCCAGGTCAGGAAAATGGTATGAAGGATGCTGAAACTCCTTCTCCGTGCACACTGTGGCAGAATGGACCTGCTCTGGCCTGCAGGCCCTATTCCACCCTGCTCTCCAATGCCTTTTCTTAATTCTTGGACAGGCTCTTCTCTCTTTCTTTGGTAAATTGCCACCAACATCTGACCTTTATAGGAATTGCCTGCTGGGAGGGTCAGAACTCCCAGCTTCACTTCCAAGTTCTAAGGCCTCCTGCTGCCCAGCGTCTGGTCACCATGGGAACACTTTATCACCTTGTGTACCCCACTTGCCAACTCCCTGCCTTTCCCCTGGAGCCCCTCTTAAAATAGTGTGTTCAAGCTGGTGGAGGTCTATGTGGTATACAGAACCACTACCTGTGTCAAGAGTTATAAAATATTTAAAAGAAAATGTTCACACAAGCATACTTTTAGCAAAGCATCAGATTGAGTAAGGGATTAAAAAGAAATGGGCAAAACCAGGGCTTTTTTTCTGGGGGAATGCGGTGGGATGGAGTTCCAGAAAGTCTTTGTAAAAACGAAATTCTCAAAAAAAATTTAAAAGTTCATGAGGGGCACCCCTGTGTTTCTCCTTCATTTCCCTCTTGAGAGTTTCGGCACCTATTTTTCCAGAAATAAGCCCTGGGTAAAATACAATTCCTCTTTCCTTCTCTATATACAAGCCCAATCAGATGTTAAAATATAGCACAGGCTCCTTTTGCTTAGCAAGTTACAGATCTTTACAGAGTTTCTATTTCTTTGAAGCTTTCTCCAGCTATTTAGGCCAGCACATGGTCAATGGCTGCTTTCTCAGTGGACAGAGAACCCTGTTACAACAGGGAGGTTCTGTAGCAGGAAGGGGAACTGTTAGAGAGTTCTGTCTGCTCTGATGGACTCAGCATAAAAGGAAGAGCCCTTCTCCTCATTGCAAGGAGGTATCAGTGTTATGTGTTTGCTACATTTACAGAGCAGCAGAGAAAAAGCTCATAAATATGGTTATGGGTGAGGAATTCCATTTCCTAAGAATGTTAAATTTCATTTAAAAACTCAGGTCTCTAGCCCTCGAGGCTGTAAAAATATGCTTCACTTTTAGGAGCAATGCCAGATGAAATCTCAAGAACAGAGGGCAACTGAATAAGACTGGAGCAACACTGAAACTTCTGTACTCTGCATAGCTCCTTTCTCTTTCTAGTTGCTTGCAGAAGCACAATAAATTGTGCAAAATAAGAAAAAAAATGATACAGACTTTTACAATCTGCAAAATAGGTACCCAGTGCAGAATCCAGCTGTTCTTGGCACAGATTTTGGATTGCATTGTGATTTCTTTACAATGGCATTCCAACCCAAATGTCTGTGCTTAGAAGGAGACCTTTTTCTCTTCACTGAAACCTTCAAGATAAATGACTCATAACAAGGGTACTGAAAGACTGAATCTGTCGGGGAAGAAATTCATGGTGGGAAAAGATTCCCTTGGCAGGTTCTCTATCTGCAAAGAAAAGGTGCTCCTTTGTGGACAAAGCAAAACAAGGAAACCTTAGCGACAATAATTCTGTGATGCTGTATTTTCTGTTCAAGAGATATTTATAATTTTACATGGAGGATGGAGCAGTCTGGGCATGAGCAAAGCTTTCTCCATTATCCACCCCAATTAGACCTAGCAACATTTGAAACTTTTGGTCAGTACAGGATTCAGCTAATTTTTTTCGGACTGGAATGGAACGTTCCTCGCTGCCCCTTTCCACTTTAGTCCACTGATCTTCACAAAATGCTGATCCTGGGGTACAGAGAACCTGTTACAACAGGGAGGTTCTGCAGCAGGAAGGGGAACTGTTAGAAACTGGCAACTTATTCTGAGTCCAATTTGGAATTCCCAGGCCAGCCCTGGCAACCAGTGGAAGCTTTTGGGGAGTGAGAAGTGATTTGGTGGTTAAGATATTGCTTTAATTCAGGTGATGGGGTTTTAACTTCCATGCAGCTGTTTAAAGTAATGCTCCCTCACAGGTGGATGTTACCCAGGATTGCCAGGTCCCTCTTGGCAACTAGCAGGGAGTGGGGGTGACTTACCAGCAGCAAGGGGGAGGCCCAGACCAGAGTCACAGTGATGTTGGCACTTCTGGTTTGGATTCCCAACCTCCAGGTGGTGGCTGGAGATCTCCAGAAATTACAGCTGGTCTCCAGCCAACAGAGATCAGTTCCCCTGGAGAAAATGGCTACCTAAGAAGGTGGGTTCTATGATGGTATAGCCCTCTGAGATCAAATCCTCAAATCCCACTCTCCCCAGGCTCTGCCTCCAAGATCTTAAGAAATTTCCCAACCACAACTAGCAACTCTACTTCCATTGTGCACCAGAAGTGATGAAATTGCATCATCAGTCCTGAGACCTGAAGACCAGCCTGGGCTATCTAGTCAAGGCAAGATACTGTATCTATAGAAATTAGCATCATCCATAGCATGGTGTAGCAAGAGACTGGGAGAGCTGGGTTTGAATTCCTACTCAGTCATGAAGCTCCAGGTCCCGTATTGAGATTGTTCACTTTAGGCAGAGGATGTACTTGCTGATGAGACTTTGGCAAGCAGCAGTCTGGGTGGCATCAGTGCTGCTGCGAAGCTGGCTATGCATCTGTGCTTGCATCTGCAGCCAAGTTAAGTTCAATTCAACCTGTATGCAAAGTGATCATTATAAGGAGCTATAAGACTCCAGGGCTCTCACCTACAAAGTTAATGTACCTCATAATGACTACAGTGAATGTCTCAGCTTTCAGGAATGATGAACATTTGGACCTCCAATAAAATGGAAGTTGGGTGACTAGAGTCCCATTGAAATAATTGATTGATATGAGAAGTAGTCCTGACAAACTTTGTGACACCTTGGAGGTGTCTCTTTTGTTTCTTTTGCCATCTTTTATGTTCTGAGTCTACCATGTCCATGCATACAGTATGGTATTATGGAAGTCGTAGGACCAGGGCTGCCGGTAAAAATCACTTCTAATGTAGAGCTTTTGCCCAACTACCAGAGCATGCCCATGTCACAATGCACACCAGGACTGAGGAGCAATTTAGCCAAAGCAGGTGAATCTTGTTCCAGTCCATTTTTATTTCAGAATCTTCCTATCCCCATCTTTCTTACAGTATCCCTGGCTGTTATAGCTTAAACAAAACCTCCTTTAATTACAGATTTATAAAAAGGCATAGGTAGTCCCCTGTGCAAGCACTGAGTCATTACTGACCCATGGGGTGACGTCACATCACATTTTTTTGGCAGACTTTTTACAGGGTAGTTTGTCATTGCTTTCCCCAGTCATCTACACTTTCCCCCCCAGCAAGCTGGGTACTCATTTTACCGACCTCAGAAGGATGGAAGTCTGGGTCAGCCTTGACCTGGCAACCTGAACCTAGCTTCCACTGAGATCAAACTCAGGTCATGAGCAGAGCTTGGACTGCAGTACTGCAGCTTTACCACTCTGCGCCATGTGGTTCATATTTACCATGAAAAGGCAAAAAACTAATGTTTGCAATTGGTAACCATTAATTCTGTAATGGAGGCAAATGTTTTTCTGTCTGAATGTTTAGGGCAGCTGCTGTTTTCTTTTGGAGACTGTCTTCAGAAGACAGCATGAGAGATAAGGTGAGGTGATGCAGTCAGAAAAAAATTTACTCCAGACTTAATCATCTTAAGGGGGTTCGATTCAGGTGATAATGCATATCACAAATTTGGGCCGTCCCCCGTGGAGCTGGTGAGCCAGGGCCCTGGACTTCAGCCCCAGAATCCAGACCAGATGGCACCCCAGGAGGGATGCTATTTTTTAAGGACAGGGCTTAAGCTGCTTAAAATGCAGGTCAAATAGAAAGTAAGCCAAGAATCTGCATAAGCATTCCCTTTCAGGAATAAAATGTAGCTGCAGACTTATATTAAAGCTTACTGGAATAAAAATGGAGCTGTTCCGCCAGGCTTTTCGTTGAGGCTGTGGGCGTCTATTCTTGATCTGGTTGGCCTCCCCTATTGGCACTGTCACCTGTGCTGTAAAATGGACTGATATCTGCCGTCTCTATGAGATACCATGATGTGAGGCAGCCAGGCTGGGCAATATGTGATCATATGGTAAAGTTTTCTGAGTGCTGTGGAGCTGTCTGTTTATAAAATGTTTTTATTGTATTTTATTGTTTTATCATATGTTGTACTCTGTCCTGAGCCCTACAGGGAATGGGCAGAATAGAAATATACTTAAATAAATAAATAAATGAGTTTTATCCACTCAAAGAAAACAAGGCTCCAAATAAAAGGACCAAGCTCCACTTGCAGTAACTGTGTCTCTTATTAAAGTGAATACCTGTGTGATGGAGGGAAAGGAGTTTCAGAGTGTAGCCAGGTTGGTCAGCAGTAGAACAGCTGGATTCAAGTCCAGTAGCACCTTAGAGAGCCACTAAATTTGCAAGGTATAAGCTTTCACAGGCCAAAGCTCTCTCCATGAGACAGAGAGAGGGAAAGGCAAAGGGACAGGGAAAGCAACAGGGAAGAGAAGAAGGTAAAAGAAGCATCAAACATTGTGATCTGAGAATTGCCTTCATTCAGAAAACTTCATAGTACACTTAACACAGGGTTGGTTTGTTTAGTTAAATATTTCTCCATGGTGCAAGACAGCTAGTTTCACTGCCATAGCTTCCCCCAAGGAATTCTGTGAAATATAATACAATGAGAAGAGAAATCCTTACCCTTCCTCAAAGAACTACAGGTTCCTGGGTAGAGGGAATAGAGTCTGTAGTGTAGATTTGTCCTCAAAAATTGTTCTGGGTATACCATGTAGATTACAGAAAGACAAAATATTAAGTGCAGTTATCTGTAAGCTGCCCAAATGGAGGTGCCTGTTGTTTGTTTCAAGGAGGGCAAGTTCCCTTTTAAAAATAATCCTCCTTTCCTAACAAAATTCCCTACATTGAGGGAAATTCTCTCAACTTTTGTATATTAATATTTAGGACCAATCTTTCTTTCTTCTTCTGTCCCTCTGTGAATTATGATTTTTATTTTAATTTCAAATTTGCCCTGGTCAGCTACACCGTCATTGGAGCTATCACAACAATATTATTGGCCAATTCCAAGAATGAGCTTGTTCTATCAACAGCACATATATTGCAAGGCTGCTGAAGTCCTTTGCAAGCTAATGACCTCTTGGCAATACACTTCAGCTCCTTCAAAAGTTAATAATGAGTACAGGTACTTGAAAATGCTTTGTTTATCTCTCAGAAGTTTATCTCTTGGTCTGCAGTAAGCTTTTTTATTTAAATGCATAGCCTACCATTTCTTCCCACCAAAAAACACATTTTTTCCAAAATAGCTCAGAGTTAACAACAATAGGTTGCCTTGAACAACACAAACTGTTCTCATTAAAGCACCAGCAAACGATAACAAAAAAGAAAAATAAGAATAAAAGATACCTACTGCAAGGTTCAGAGTAGGGCAAAAATGAAAATAAACCCACTTTGGCTGTCACCTATAGACATTTGGAGCTATAGCTAAGATATCAAAAAGAATATTGCCTTATATTGTCAGACTTTTCATTCATCTAGTTTGGGACTGTGTATTCAAACTGTTAGAAGCTCTTTAGGGCTGCAAGCACAGGATGGACTTTCTGAACACCTGAGATCCTTTTTAAGAACATAAGAGAAGCCATGTTAGATCAGGCCAATGGCCCATCCAGTCCAACACTCTGTGTCACACAGTGGCCAAAAAATTATTTATCACAACAATATTATTGGCCAATTCCAAGAATATATATATATATATATATAATAATAAATTTTATTTGTACCCCGCCCTCCCCTGTTGAAGCAGGCTCAGTGTATATATATACACACACACTGTGGCTAATAGCCACTGATGGACCTCTGCTCCATATTTTTATCTAACCCCCTCTTGAAGGTGGCTATGCTTGTGGCCGCCGCCACCTCCTGTGGCAGTGAATTCCACATGTTAATCACCCTTTGGGTGAAGAAGTACTTCCTTTTATCCATTTTAACCTGTCTGCTCAGCAATTTCATCGAATGCCCACGAGTTCTTGTATTGTGAGAAAGGGAGAAAAGTACTTCTTTCTCTACTTTCTCCATCCCATGCATTATCTTGTAAACCTCTATCATGTCACCCCGCAGTCGACGTTTCTCCAAGCTAAAGAGCCCCAAGCGTTTCAACCTTTCTTCATGGGGAAAGTGTTCCAGCCCTTTAATCATTCTAGTTGCCCTTTTCTGGACTTTCTCCAATGCTATAATATCCTTTTTGAATTACAATATCCTTTTTAATTGGAGGTACAGACTTTGCTTTGAGCAGCCCCGTGGCACAGAGTGGTAAAGCTGTAGTGCTGCAGTCTGAGCTCTCTGCTCATGACCTGAGTTCGATCCCAGTGGAAGCTGGGTTCAGGTAGCTGGCTCCAGGTTGACTCAGTTTTCCATTCTTCCAAGGTCGGTAAAATGAGTACCCAGCTTGCTGGGGGGGGGGGCGTGTAGATGACTGGGGAAGGCAATGGCAAACCACCCCATAAAAAGTCTGCTGTGAAAATGTCATGATGAGACATCACCCTAGAGTCAGAAATGACTGGTGCTTGCATAGGGGAGTACCTTTACCATTGAATTGCAGTCCTGAGTCAAGACGATGAAGAAGAGATACCCTGCCCTTCACTCAGGGTCTCAGAGTGGTTTACAATCTCCTTTCCCCTTCTCTCCCCACAACAAACACCCTGTGAGGTAAGTGGGACTGAAAAAGCTCTTTTGAGAGTCACTCTTGAGAAAGTTTCAAGAACTGCGACTGATGCAAGGTCACTCAGCAGGTGCATGTGGAGGAGTGGGGAATCAAACCTGGCTCTCCCACATTAGAGTCAATGCACTTAACCACTACACCAGACTGGCTCCCAAGATGGAGGCTGTAATCTATTAATGCTCTCAGAAGAATTGCACAGGTTATTTCAACCACAAAGCAAAAAGTATTTGGTATGCCTTTGTCCTAGGGAACTCACTCCTATTGCTGATATCTACTTTTCCTTCTCACAAAGCTCTCAAATATTATCTGAATTGCACAGATTTAGGCTAAGAAATGGGAGTTTTAACATATGAGAACAATCCCAAGAGAAGAACCATCCCTGCTGTGTCCTCCAGCTGTTCTGATGAGCTATTCCATAAATAAATACAATGGAAATTATCTTGATTCCGAACCCAGGTAGGCAGTTGAGCTCAAGAGAATAGTTTAGCACAAGTAAGCTGCCATAACAAACAAGATATCACAGAGATATTTGTGAAAAAGGTAGATGAGCAAGCTGTGAATTTGGAGCAGCCAAAAAGCAAGGCTCCCCTAGTGTGCAAGGTTTTTTCATCTGTCAAAACAGCTGTCAAAAGAGACATCTCTTCAAGTTCCCTAAACTGAAACTCTGCTTGAAGGGTTGGGAGAAAGGGAATTTAAACTGCCTGCAATAGGGGGGGAAACATCATGTAGAGCTGATGGGACAAATATGTGAGGAAATCATAAAAGGCCCAACTTGCTCAGTCAAGACAGCCGATGGGGGGAGGGGGGGTCACCAGTTACAAATGATCGCCTAAAAAGGAGATCAGGAGTTGTTATCTTCCCATTAGCAACCCTGCCAAATGGAAAAAGGGCGCTGCATGAAGTAAACATGCTGCAAGTTAAAATAAAAGGTGCATACATATGTATAGCCACACCCTCGTGTCATAAATCATGGTAAATGATACTGGACTAGGATTTACAAATGCCAAGCCATAGAGAACATGGGCCTGTATCCCACAATTCCTGCACAGCAGACACAAGGGACTTCATCATGTTCTTCTCCATTCCTGCCTCTTTTCTGGTGCCAGAAAGATTCCTTGAGTGAGTTTTAGGCCTCAAGTCAATAGAATTCTGCAAAGCAAAGTTGGTAATGAGATTGTTTAGAGGATTGAGGTTAGATGTCATTGATATGCCAATGACACCCAACTCTGCATTTCATTGTTCCAGACTCTGTAGTCGAGTGGTTAAGGCAGAACAAGCTGAATCTGAATCCAGACAAGGTGGAAATAATCCAGTATTTGCAGGGACTGGATCTATTGGAGGGAGGGAACTTTGTCATTGAAAAGGATGTTGCTGTGGAGGCCAAAAATGAGCTGTATTTAGTTCACCCAGTTCTCCCCTTCGTTAGACTCAGCTGACCTGGTCATGCTAATCCATGCTTTTGTAACCTTGCAGTTAGATTACTGTGATGCCCTCTACATTGGGTGGTTCTTAAAGACAACTGAGATATTGCAACTAGGTCCAAATGCAGCTGCCTGATTATGGTCCAGAGGTAGCTACAGGGAATAAGTCTAACCTCTTTTAAAATAGTGATATTGGTTTACAAGTTCAGTTCAGGATCCTGGTTATGATCTTTAAAACCTTCCACAGCCTATCACCCACACATCTCAAAGACTGCATCCTCCCATGTGTTCTCATGTGCCAGTTATAGAAGAAGAAGAAGAAGAAGAAGAAGAAGAAGAAGAAGAAGAAGAAGAAGAAGAAGAAGAAGAAGAAGAAGAAGAAGAAGAAGAAGAAGAAGAAGAAGAAGAAGAAGAAGAAGAAGAAGAAGAAGAAGAAGATGATGATGATGATTATATTGGATTTATATCCCGCCCTCCACTCCGAAGAGTCTCAGAGTGGCTCACAATCTCCTTTACCTTCCTCCCCCACAACAGTCACCCTGTGAGGTGGGTGGGGCTGGAGAGGGCTCTCACAGCAGCTGCCCTTTCAAGGACAACCTCTGCCAGAGCTATGGCTGACCCAAGGCCATGCTAGCAGGTGCAAGTGGAGGAGTGGGGAATCAAACCCGGTTCTCCCAGATAAGAGTCCGCACACTTAACCACTACACCAAACCAGCTCTTATGGGCCTCTAGATGCCACCTTGCCCCCTCCCCTTTTACCAGAGCACATCCTTTTTCTCCTATATTGGCTTCCAGCCTATGGAATGTACTCCCTAAGGAGGTGGGGGGGGGGTACAGTCTCTGTAGCCATTTAGGAGGTGCTGCAAAGTTGTTAAGATTGCACAGAGCTTTAAATGGGGTGTAGGGAGCAGGTCCCAAATCTGGATGGCCTAGACTACCTATCTCATTCAATTCTGAAAGTTAAGCAGGGTTGGTCCTGGTTAGTACTTGAATGGGAGACCACCAAGGAAGTCCAGAGACATCACACAGAAGAGACAGTGGTAACCACCTCAGTTGGTTTCTTTCCTTAAAAACTCTATGGAGTCACTGTAAATCAGCTGTGAAGTGACAGCACAAAAAGACAGCAGGCATTTTGGAAGGAAGGGGGTTTTCTTTGGATTCTATTATACTATGTAGGATGTTTTTTTTAAAAAAATAGGGATTGTTAACCACCTAGAGTCATAAAGCAAATGTGGAATACAAATATCTCCAAATTGTTCTCCCCACCCACCCACAAACAGAATTCCTAGCACAGAATTTTAGGCATACATCTCAAAAACCAGTTGTGACCACCATGGCTGCCATATGAACTATGTAACTCATGAACTAGACTTCAGGCTTAGTTTGTCTATGTGTGAAACATTTATTTATTGCATCTTTATCTCACCCTTCTTCCAAGAAGCCTAGAGCTGCCTATATGGTTCCCCCGTCCTCCATTTTATTTTCACACCAACCCTGAGATGTAGATTACACTGAAATGACTGTCTCAAGATTTTCCCATTAAGTTTTGTGGCAAGCAGGGAATTGAACCTCTTGAGCCCTATTCAACAGCCTAGACACTATCCCATACTATTGAACTATTCTACAGAATTCAAATGAATGGACACAGATGTGAAACCATCTGGGTCATTGTAGACATGTTTTATCTTTCATTAATAAGGTGTCTCGGGTGTTGGATGGGGTTCAAGATGTGAAACCATCTGGGCCATTTTAGACATGTTTTATATTTCATTAATAACCACACGCACACCTTGATAAGCACAAACTAAATTATATCCTTCAAAATCTACTGCCCAAGGATATCTACTGTAGAAGTTTAATAAGAAAAGCTGATTGACCTCAGATCGAATGAGAGAAGAGTGCCAAGTTCTCAATTTAGATAAAAGGAGTTTTCACATCTGAAATCAGCAGACAGTCATAGTCTCCACTGAGGAGAAAAGCAGAACATAAATACCTTTTTAAAAATAGCACTAGTTTGTTGGATCAAAAGCAAAAAACAAACAGGTTTCTTGTGGTATAAATTTGATGGAATTGTGGGGTGGTCCCTACTCCCTGAAAGCTTATACCACAATAAATGCATTGTTTTTAAGATTCCATAAGACTCCTTTTGTGTTCACAGCGTAGATACCACTGCAACCATATCTATGGTCTTATTATTCTGATGCCCTGTTGATTTCAAAAGACTTTGTTTTCACCTATGTAGAAAGGCAGCTTGCCTGACCTGGGTGGCCCAGGCTAGCCTGCTCTGTTAGATACTGGAAGCTAAGCAGGGTTGGCCCTGGCTAGGATTTGGATGGGAGAGCTCCAAGGAAGTCCAGGCAATGGCAAGCAATCCCACCGACATCAGTGGGAAATTTCGCTTAGACTTCAGTCAAACAAAGAACCAGAACTGGCGGGGGGAGGGGAGGATTTCAATCCGGTTCCAATAGAAACCAGGGCAGCGGTATTGGGGAGTAAATCCAATTGAACCAGGTGGGAGTCGGGTCAGAGCAAACACGAGCATTTGGATCGGGCTTGAAGACTTCCTTCACAAAAGCCCTTCTTTGGAATTAAGCCTATTGAAGACAGCGAGAGGAACTATGCCAGGGGGAGAGGAAAGAGCTGACAAGAATTTCAGGGCGGGCAAGCAGCAGCGTGGCATAGCCCGATCTCCTGGGATCTAAGAAGCTAAGCAGAGTCAGCACCTGGAAGGCTCTGCAGAGGAAGGCAAACCAACCCGCTCTGCTTCTCGCTTGCCCCGAAAGCCCCTTCCTGGGGTCTGCAGCCGGAGCCCACTGCGACCTGAGGCGCTTTTAGGCACAGACGGGTGAGCGCGCTGCTTGCAGAGACTGAGCATCGGCGGGTGCTGGAGACGCGCGTGGGCACCCCTGCAAGCAACCCGGGAACAAATGCCAATTGGGGGGTTTGCTGCGTTGAGCAGGTAATTCGGGGGGGCAGGGCGGCTCGGTCACTTTCGGCTGCAGCGACCGCCGTCGGCGCTCTCTTCCTTCCTAGCGGAACGCCGCCTCACCCGAAGCCGGCCAGGGGAGGGGCCTCGGCGGCGCGCACGAGGAGGGGGTGGGGGGATCTCACCAGCCTATGGAGAGGAGCAGCCCCGACGCGGGATTCGCCTCAATCTATAAAAGTGGCTTCGACCCGCGCTCGCCCCTTTCTTCCAAATTCCGCTGCAGCTCTTGAGCGCGCACCGACGGGCCTGGCAAGGCGCCGGGTCCCCGGCAGAAGCGGCAGGGGGGCTCTGGCAGCGGGGGGATCTTCGCTTCCCGTCCTCCCTCCAAGGCCGCCTCCGCTGAGTTCTGGGCTGGAGGGGGCGAAGGGAAGCAGCGGGGAAGGGGCGAGGGCGCCAGCATGACTTCGGTCCCCGTCGTCAACTGGACGGGCGATGCCCCGGTGGGCGGCTGGAACGAGAGCCGCTGGGCGGCAGAGGCTCCCCCGGCTGCCAGCAACCTCTCCTTCCCGGCGCCGCCGGCCAACTTCTCCAACCAGTTCGTGCAGCCGTCGTGGCGCATCGCGCTCTGGTCCCTGGCCTACAGCGCCATGGTGGCCGTGGCCGTCTTCGGGAACCTGATCGTCATCTGGATCATCCTGGCCCACAAGCGCATGAGGACGGTGACCAACTACTTCCTGGTCAACTTGGCTTTCTCCGACGCCTCCGTGGCCGCCTTCAACACCCTCGTCAACTTCACCTTCGCGCTGCACGGCGAGTGGTACTTCGGCGAGGCCTATTGCCGCTTCCAGAACTTCTTCCCCATCACCGCCGTCTTCGCCAGCATCTACTCCATGACCGCCATCGCCGTGGACAGGTGAGGGCTGCGGCGGGCACGGCCAGTGGGTAAGAGAGCCAGGCGCCCGCTCTCCTGGCTCCGCTCTGCCAGCGTCCTCCCCTTTCTCTCCTGCTCGCTTGCCCTTCCCATGGGAAGCAAGGCTCAGAGAGATGCCTGTTGCCTTTGGCATCTCTTCTAAGCCACAGAAGGAGTGGCCTGGCTGGAGCAGACCAAGGGTCAGGCTGCTCTCTCGTAAGGAAGGCGATCGCCTTCTTCTGATACCGCCTCCGGCATCTGGTATTCAGAGAGATAGACCGCGTTTGTACATGGAGGCTTCACTGGGCTGCCTTTTAGCCACTGGCGTCCCTACTCTCCTCCCTAAAGTTCGGTCCGTCAAAACGGGACCGCCGTCGTATTGGCAGAGAACAAGCTGATCTGGCAGAGACAACAAAAAGAGACCCCCTATATTGCACACACCCCTTCTGTTCTGCAACAAAAGAATGGCACACCTGTCTGATCCAGCGCCAGTTCAGCTCCCGCAGCTTGCGGAAGTTTTTACCTTGCCGGGCATTTCTCACTGTTCCGTGCAGTTCTTGTCAAGCAGATAAGAGCCGTTCGAATTTCCCTCTGCTTTGTATGGGTGGTGTTTTGTGTGTGTGGTTGGGGTTTTTTTGCCGCGGCATTCGTAGTGTCCTGGAAAACGGGGCGGGGTAGGGGCTGTACCCCTCTCTCCCGGCCCAGCGCCAAGCGTTCAGGTCCATTTCCTCCGCGAGTAGTCTCCTTCAATGAGAGCAGCGCGGCAGGCTGGTGGGCGTGGTCACGGCGGGCTTGGAGCGGTGAAGGAGGCGGCGAAGTCTCCTCTGGATGCATCTGAGCGTTCCGCGCTTTCCGCTGGTGAATGAAATCCATTGCAGTCGCGGCGTTCCCCTCAGCGGGCTGGAGTTGAATGAGACCGCCTTACCTAGTCTTACGCTCGCTTGCGCTGTGGGGGGAGGCGAGCTCTTTCGGTTCACGCACGGAGCACAAGGAAGATCATGACAGACGCGCCCTCTGCTTAGCTTAGCGTTCAGTAGACTTCACAAACTGAAGGCGGGACGCGTTCCGTCTTTCCCTTGTGTTGGTTTAAAGATGTGCGGGCCTTAATTCCTTTTGCAACTGTAAACGGTAGAAGTTTCCGCTTGCACAATAGTTATTATTCTGCAATAAAAGAATGCAGCACATGCCCAAAGGTGCTCTCCGCCAGTTCCAGTGATACTGAATGTCGCTTCTGCGGTTTTACTGAAGCCCTCTGAAAATGGATGTTGTAATTTCTATCGAGTTGCTATTATTAGATAGATCGCCCACATTTGTATTTATTCCTTTCGGTCATATAATTTCGTTTATGCTAATAGGCATCAAGTGGCAATAAGTTTCATGAACCAATTCTGCCTTGTTCATTTCCCACCGCACCCCCTTCACAAGGGCTTCCTTGAGCGTTGTTTAGTTTATACTGAGAAAGTCTTAAATGAACTGGGCAAACATAAAGTGCCTTAAGTGAGAGATGATAGAATCATGGAGGACAAGTCTATCAATGGCTAGCCATGGTGACTGAGGGGAACGTTCACATTCCGAGGCACTAAACCTCTGATTCGCAGAGCCAAGAGGCAACATTAGGCCTTGGCCTCTATGCCCTGTTGTCAGCCATCCAGAGGAACTGCTTGGCCACTGTGTGAGACAGGATGCTGGACCAGATGGGACTACTGGTCTGATCCAGCAGGACTCTGTATGTCATCCTTGGCAGGAATCCTCCCTCACTGAGATAAATTGCAAGCTGTTCATTGAGTACCAGACTTCCAAGGTGACCCGGCAGTTTGCCAAAATCCTTTACAAATTTCGTTGGAATTTCAACAGGTTTCTTTTGCTTGTATAGGACCTTCAGGCATTTCAGTTTTAGGCTGAAATCTGATGGCAACTCTAACTGGAGGTTGCTACCTGTCAATGTTGTATTATGGCTAGGAGGAGCCTGCTGGATTAGATTAATGCCCTTCAAGAGCAGCATGTTCCTATTCCGAGGGGGGTTTTTTGAGCAGGAACACACTTCCAGCTGGCTTGGTGATAGGGGGTGTGACCTAATATGCAAATGAGTTCCTGCTGGACTTTTTCTACAAATGATGGCATCAGGGGTGTGGCCTAATATGCAAACGAGTTCCTACTGGACTTTTTCTACAAAAAAAACCCCTGCATACACCTGAGAAAATCTTAACAGATGAATACCTGATAGGTATGCCAAAAGATCAGTTGAAAACCAACCAGGATTCTGGAGAAAGAGGAACAGCCATGGTAACTTGTGCTCCAAGTGCTCCATCATTATTAAGTAGTGGACAGATTTAAGGAGCCCCGCCCAATAATATTACCTCCTTACTTGCCTGTGTCTTCTTCTTAACTATTTGTGGCACACTAAACAAACCAACTCTCTAATGATGTACAAGAATTTCTCTGCGCCTAGAAGCGATTCTCTCAGTGCACTCCTAAACAGAGTTATAGGGGGTTTAGTCATCAAAGTCAACAGGTTTAGATGGGTGTAATTATGTTTAGGACTGTGTTGTTAATTTCCCAAGAGGTTCTTTGGTGAAGATATGTTACAAGCTACCAGGTGTGTTTAATGTCATACATGTTCTGATCTGAATAGCTCAGGTTAGTCTGATATCATCAGATCTTGGAAGTTAAACAGGGTCAGCCCTTGTTAGTATTTGGATGGGAGACCACCAAGGAAGTTCAGGGACACTGTGCAGCAGCAGGCAATGGCAAACCACCTCTGAATATCTCTTGCTTCGAAAACCTGATGCAGTTGCCATAAGTCAGCTGTAACTTGATGGCAAAAAAGAAGTCACACATGTATTTCTCTATGTGCATGAAGTGGCAACCAGTGGGTGCTGATAAATAACATGCTTCACTAGGAACTAAAAGCTGAGGAAGTGGTGGGACAAACAAAGCACTTAACATAAATTTAGCCAATGTTATCTAGTGAATAGACTAAAGGTCTGGGTTTTTTAGCCTCTGGCCACCTTTGGAATTTTGACACTGCATTGTGGGCACAGCCACAAAACAGCTGCACAAAATGGCTGCCACAGAAGGTGGAGTCAGCCATAAAATGGCTGCTTCCAGAGTGAAAATTCTTATTCTGTGATGATAGCTGCTTACAGGGCTTTTTTTGAGCAGGAACGTACAGGAATGCACTTCCAGCTGGCTTGGTGTCAGGGGGTGTGGTCTAATATGAAAATTAATCCCTGCTGGGCTTTTCTACAAAAAAGCCCTGTGTGAAACAATGGTGATGTCATGGTATGTGGCCTAATATGCAAACGAGTTCATTTTGGACTTTTTCCACACAAAAAAGCCCTGGCTGCTCAGCTAACTAAATCTTTAGTGGCAAATCAGAAGCCTTGATGAGGAAAAGTCCTACCTGCATCTGACTATTTTTAAAAAACACTTGGTGGATGTTAAGAAAATTGCCAGTGGATGCCATGGCTCCCATGGGCACCATGTTGGGGATCCAAGGAGCTGAGTGTCAACCTAGGATTCCGGGAGCTCCAGGTGCAAATTCCTACTTTACCATGGAAGCTCACTGGATGACTTTGGCCAAGTCACATTTTCTCAGCCTAACTTAACTCACCAGGTTGTTGTGCAAAAATGGACAATGGGAGAACTATGCTCTAAGCCTCTTCTCCACTGGGGCAAAAAGCAGTATATAAATAAATGCATGCAAATATATTTATCCTATGATTTCATTGCTACTTTTATAATAATTTTATACTCTGTTGTGAGGACATAAACCAAACTACATCTCACACTGAAGATCCATGATATGATACCCAGACATCTCAGGGCTGTGGCATTTGGGAACAGAGATAATTATCCCCCACCCAGACCATTTCCTAATCAGATATGCCCTTACAGCAGTATTTAGCCATGGGAGGAAAAAGACAGGCACAATACAGATGCCTGCCTTTTTACATTGCTGTTGCTTGAGCATTTTTCTATTTTTATTTGGTATTTTTATTCTGAAAAATTATTTTAATGGTGATAGTGTAAAGTATCACAGACATAACTGAGAGTGTAGGGCTTCCATATTTGTAATGAATACATTTCCCTTCTGCATTACAGCCACCTCAGATTTCAATAGTGGTGGCAGTGAGATTTCACTAGAAAAATATCCAAACGATATTTAAGATGAAACTGCCATGAATGCATTCATCTGAGTTCTCTTTCAAGATTCCTGATACAATAGCAAGATTACCTGACAATGAAGCAGTCAGTGTGAATGTATAAATAATGTAAAGGGTTTTGTGCCCATGGAATACCTGAGTAGTATATTTACAGTGCAAACCTATGCAGAGTGGGTTCAAAAATGTGTAACTTTGCATTAGGATTGCACTGTTAATTGCTTATAATGTTTGAGACTCAGTATATACAGTAGAACTAGAAGAATGGCTAACCTTTCAATGTGTGTTTGCTGAGTGATGGTTTCCCCCATACTTGAATACTCACGTGGGCAGAGCCAAGGGTAATGGATTGGGATTTTATAACCATTCCCTTGGACATAGAAAGATGCAGCTGGCAAAACAAGATTTTTGTATTTCTTGTTTGTTCCACAATTTGCTCAAGTTACATCTGTATCTTTGTACATTGCTGCCTTTGTAATGTTTGGTTTTTATTTAACTCCATAAAAAAGCTACTCATGGTGATTCACTTGGGTGCTATTTTCTTTTTGACAAATGAGTCATTTCTGAGTCGCCACTCAATCCCAGAGATCAGACAAAGGCTTGCTACTGTGAAATCTTTCCCCCCTCAAGGAGCCATAATACTCAGTCAAAACAAAACCTCAAAAGTCCTTTCCTCTGTGTGATGCAGAAACTAAAATTTGGTGTATAATAGCTCTTCTGATAATTGTCTGGCACCCTTTGAGTAATTACCCCAAAGTAGCTGACCATAAAAGTCATCAATCAGGAGACAAGCAAAGGTGGTTAGACAGCAGAAATACTGATCTTGCTTCCAAAGGTGCTTCCATACCTGTGTGGAAGAAAAACTTGGGTTTGACTTGGCCTCTATGCCCTGTTGTTGGCCCTCCTGAGTAATTGGTTGGCCATTGTACGTGGTAGCATTCTGGACTAGATGGACTACTGGTCTGATCCAGCAGGGCTCTTCTTATGTTCTTTTTT
Source organism: Heteronotia binoei (assembly GCF_032191835.1). NCBI lineage: Eukaryota > Metazoa > Chordata > Lepidosauria > Squamata > Gekkonidae > Heteronotia > Heteronotia binoei. Next base: position 90,804,769 of record NC_083231.1, read on the forward strand.
TATCCTCATAGCACCTAGGTGAGAATAGGCTGGCCCATGGTCACCCAGTGGCTTCATGAGATTCATGGTGGGATTTGGTCCTGGGGCTCCAACCATTATGGTTTCCCTTGCCTCTCTTTCCTTTTGTTGGTCTCTGCGACTGGTAAGCAAAAAGATTCCATTCCACAAAACAGAATGGAATTGGGGACCATTAAGGCTAGAAGCTAGCAATGTAGGACTCATCTCTGGTGTGTAACCACTATTGAAAACCCATCTATGCTAGTGATAGGCTTGCCAACACCAGGTTGAGAAATTCCTGGCAAGTTCCTTTTAACAAAATGGAACTTACTTCTGAGTAGATCTGTTTGGGATTGCTCCAATCATGTTCTTAATTATCGTTTTTCCTCTCCCCAAGAGACAAAGCCCACTTCCTGAGAAATTGTGCACGTTTTATACGCTTCAGAATTTCTCAGCTATTTTGGCTAAGGAGAAACCTTCAAATTAGCTCTCAGATTAGCTTTAGCTGCAATCTGTGACACTCTGGCTGCTTACAGATGGGTAGTTTAGGGTGAATGAGAGGCATCCCAAATTGGGCAGGGTCAAAAAGAAGCATCCTAAACAGTCCACATGCTCCAGCACAAGGGGCCCCTATCCCACCCATAGGGCACCTTGGCACAGGCTATAGCACACCATTCCCTTTGCACGGTTTGGGTTTCTTTTTTCCATACATTTTTAGGGGTCATGCGCATATGTGCTATGGGCAGTTTAAAAAAAAAAGAATATTGGTGAGCACCTAGAGCAGATTGGTGGGTTCACACCACCAGTCCGCCTCACTTGCATGCTTCCATGTCCAGATGCCAAAGAGGTGACTGGCATGCGGCTCAGAAATATTTGAGCCGATCTGAGAATGCTGGAAGGTGGGGTGAGTATGGGATGGGGGTGGGCAGCAGATGTGCACATTTGGATAGGTTTTTCTAGTTGACTTTAAGGCCTCTCTGCGTCGCCCGAAAACTGCCCATCTGTAAGCAGCCTCTTAACGGCATTTTTCAGCAGCAGTACACTTCACAGCAGCTTTACAGGAGTTTTGCAGCATTGCAAAATAGCAAGAGAGATGCTGCTTTTTAGTCAGTAATCATCTGTTGTTTCATCTCAAGGACTCAGGAAGAAGCTAGACCAACAGTCAAATCTAGCAACAGGTTAGTGGTTTGCGTTTTTTTAACATAAGTTTTGTGTTCTGGGTAAGTTTTGTGTTCTAAATAGTTTTGTGCAGATACTGTGGGAGACTGGGTGGTGACCCTACCCCAGCTATCCTTCGCTCCTAGATGTTGTGTCACTCAATGGCCTTGGAAGTTGGAGGTTAATAGTCACCCATGTCTCCCTCCAACCGCCTTCCAGCATCAAGAACTAAGGCCCAGCATGTCCTCATCGGCCTGCTTTCAACCCCCTCTTTTAACCTCAGCTCCAGGACCTGCACTTGCTTTGGTCCCATTCCACCCTCTCACAAAAGGACCTAGGGATCCCAAACCACCACCACCACCATCCTCAGTGGAGCCAGGGGTCCCCCACTCCCATTATCTTTCCACTGCCTATCAGCTGTCTGACAGGAAGACATACTGCAAAAAAAAAAAAAAAAGGAGGAACACCCAATGTCCCCAGCATGCCTACGTCACTCCAGGTCACACTGGAAGTCATGTGGGCACATCACTGAAACACTGGTTGAGACTCTCTGCTCCCAGTAAGCCCCCTCCCCCACCAGCTGCCAGAAAGGACCTGGCAACCCTAATAGGATCTTATCCCGTGAGAGACTGGATCCAATAATCTTTTTGCTCTATGGGAGCTTCCCTCTTATACCCAGTCTGGCCCCTAAGTGGGGTTATCAATCACGGGCTAGCAATTCCAGAGAGCTTCAGGGAGTGGGGTTGGGTGTTATGTTATGCCACAACATCACTTCCAATTGTGTAACTGGATGTAGCAGCACACATCACTGGGATGCTCTAGCAACCCCCCAAAACTGGGACCTGAAGTTAAAAAAAAATAAAATGGTTTCTCCTCTGGTGTTTGAAATATATGGAAAAGCCAAAGGAAATATCCTGTGTGTTAGAAGCAAGTCCATTCAGATGAATCCAGTGATTTGTCAGTGGCAGGCTCCAGTCATTACAGACCTTCTCCATTTTCCCTCCTCCAGCAGTCATTTTTGAGCCAAAGGAAGTTTATTTTGGAGCTCTGGAGACCTGTGTTATTTTGGAGCTCTAGGGACCTGTGTGGGCTAACAGCCATGCAGGTCAGAAAGCTCTATAGCCATACAATACAATTGTTTTATAAATACTCTGCAAAAAAAGGGGGGGGGAGAGTTTGTCATATACTTTTGCAGAAAACCATTAATGGGTTTCTGAGCTGCTACATGGTGGGTAAAAAAGGAATCTCTTGCATTACAATAGCAAATGAACCAATCTTTCCATTTTTTACTTCACCAGAAGCCTGAGAGCTTTAAATGAGAGAAGGGCCATAGAGCACTTTGATTTGCACAAAAAGCATTATAACAAAACATTTTATTATCACAGTTATTTTGCACACCACTCACTTCCTGCTCTCCCACACTAGGAGCTTGGTGTGCTGCATGCAACATTAAAATTCATAGACAGTAACTGCCACTTAATTTTAAAAAGCAAATGGGAGAAAAAAGAAAAGCACTTTAAGGATTCAAGTGGCACTGCGTTGGGTTTTAGCAGCTGATACAAGGAAGCACTTAACAAACAAGCTATCAGACTTCCGCATGCAGTTCCATGTGACTGATAGTTTTTAATAGGTTGGATCCAGCCAGTTTTTTCACTCTCCAGCAAACAACAAAGAAGCAAATTCCCTAGGGAGAAAAGGTGGTGGAACATCTGATGAACACAACTTTAACCAATAAGGGCTTAGCTGACTCATTTGCAAATTCCCCAGTAGTCTGAACTCTAGAGATCAGTTAGAAGAACTCCAGGCCCCTCCTGGAGGTTGATAGCCCTAGTCAGTGGGCTGTAGTAGAGTTGCTAAGTCCCCACCAGGGTTGGGGGGCATAAGACAAGGCAGAGAGGGCAGGGCCTGGCTGATCCCCACATAAAGTGAGGCAAGATGGTGGATGGTACCTGTGTGAGCTCCACATGAGGAATGTAAAGGTAGGTGGGCTGGTGGATGGAGATATATATGAGGTTAAAAAACTCAAAATGATAAAAGGAGCACCTGTAACTTTAAGAAACAAATGCTCTCAATGGCCATTGCTAGGCAACCACAACAGTTTGGACAGCATTCTAGACTTGGTTTCTGCCAGTGAAAGGCAGGGAGAGGGGCAGGCCCCTTCCCTGAGCTATTTTGGCCTTTGAGGAAGGACTCATTGGGTCCAGGTGCAGCAGAAACCAGACAGCAACTTGATACAAAGCAAGTTTCATGAGTCATTGAGGCCCAGCTGCTGTTCAATAGCAGCCATCCCATAAAAGCCAGTGTGATATGGTAGCTAGAGTGGAAGACCTAGGCTTAAATCTCCTCTTTGCTGGGGAAATCCATAGGTGACTTCAAGCAAGTTCTGATGATAAAATGGGGGATAGGAGAATTATTCAAGTTACTTTCAGTCCCCATTGTGGAGAAAGTCAGGATATAATGAAGACAATAATAAATACAGCTGAAGATGGAGAGGGCAAATAAAAGCTAGGTAGGTTGGTGGTGAGAGGAGAGAAGGAAACAGAGAAAGCTGGGGATATGTGGTTTGCCAGGAAGAGAAAAAAGAGAACATAGTGTGTGAGAAGTGATACAAGAGAAAATGTGGTGCCTGCCCTCACAAGTTTGTGCAACTGTGGCAGGCCTGCCCTGGTGATCACAGTGTAAATGGGCCATAGTTTTCCTGGGTAGAGGCTACAAGGTGTAGGGAAGGTGGGAAAATAAAGATACAAGGGCAGATAATGTAAGCTGGCTGATGGGTGGGAGGAGAGAAGGAGGCAGGAAAAGGGGAGAAGCTATAGGAGCTTTCAGGGAAGGGAAAGTCAAAATAGTGGGGGAGGGCATTAGTTTGGGTGGGACTAGGAAAGATCTGGATTTTTTTTTGTTCAAAAATGTTTTAGGAAAAGCTGGGAGTGTACAAAAGCACCACAATGCTATTTTGGAAATGAGGAAAAGATGCCCTTCCTATTATGGGAAGGGCATCTTTTCCCCATTTCTAAAATAGAGTCCCACACCTAATAGAGATATAACCTAATAATATTTTCACCAAGGCAAAAGGCAAAAAATTATACTGAACAGTAGACCATCAACCAAAAGTTCAGAACAGACATCTCTGTACTGCTCAATCAAATGCAAACATGATCTGTATTGTTATTTTATAATATCATAAGTGGTCCATGATTAAAGACCAAATGTGGAACACTAACGACTGTAAGTATACATATACAATAGCGGCAGGGGTTATTTTGTAGAAAAATAGGTGGTGGAGCTCATCCAGAGATTGTTATGCAGCTGCATCTACTATTCAATAGACAAGGTGAGGAGGAGGAGGTGGAACCCTCAGAAAGGTTCAGGAGCTGTGCTGCTGTGAGCTCCTGCTGAATCCAAGGCCTGCAATAGTGCTATGCGGCAATATAAAATACCATCTCAGTTGAAGACTCCACAATATGGGAGTCTCTTCCCTTGAAAAGTTTAACAGCAATATTCAGATATGCAATCTCAGTTGAAGCTTCTAAGTCATGGAAGTCAGCTCCCATGCACAATTCAACGATTCTCAGATGCACAGTAACAAATCAAATGCACAATGGCAATATACGCTACTGATGCATGTTCTCAGAGGCAGGAGATATTTCAGTAGCTGAAAGTGCTGCAACAGGGTTCTTCTTTCTTTTCTCAAAGAGTTGCCAAATGTTTCAAAGCAGTCAGCAATGTAGCTCAAATGCACAATGGCAATATATGCTTACTGATATTTGCTCTCAGGCAGCAGAGTGTTAAAGCTTAAGTACTGCAGTCCTAAACTCTGCTCACGAACTGAGTTCGATCCCTGGCAGTAGCTGGGTTTTCAGGTAGCCGGATCGTGGTTGACTCAGCCTTCCAGCCTTCCGAGGTCGGTAAAATGAGTACCCAGCTTGCTGGGGGGCAAAGTGTAGATAACTGGGGAAGGCAATGGCAAACCACCCCATAAAAAGTCTGCTGTGAAAACCTTGTGAAAGCAATGTCACCCCAAAGTCGGAAACGACTGGTGCTTGCACAGGAGACCTTTCCTTTTCCTTTTCTTAGGTCAAGCAGTTGCCAAATTTATCAAAGCAGATCAAAACAGGACATGCCTCCCTGTTAGACAGCTGTTTCATGTACCAAACTTCAACTGTCTTGTAGATCCTTCTGCTTGATCTTAAACAGACCTATATTTTAAAAAAAAGAAAACAAATATCCAGCCTCATATACAAAGTAAAAATAATCAAATTCTATTGTGCACTTACCCTTATGCAGACTCAGCCTGCAATAGCCTTAGAATTTCCTATCTCAGAGGTTCTTGACTCATCCACCTATTGCCTGTTCTGTGTAGGTTGCATAGTAGTGTTAATTGCTTTCAGGTGTATAGCTGCCAGTAAAAGTGGCAAGTCTGTTTCAACAAACTTATTTCTTTTCTTTCTGTCAGTATGATGAGAAATCTATGTTGGCATTTAGCCTCTTTGAAGTAACTGTTTGTAACTTGTGAATCCAAAAGCTCTTTTGCCTTAATGAAACTTTGCTAATATCCTCTTTTCTAAATGGTTTAGGCTTATATTTGAAAATAACAAAAAGCTTTAAATCTTGAACAGAATAGTTAGTCTCACTGAAATGTAAAACCATTGGTACATCTGGAATTTTTGCAAGATTCTTGATTTGTGCTCTAATGTCCTAACCCACAAGGTTCTTGTGGTCATTCCTACATACATTTTTTGACATGAACATACAGCCACATATACAATTTGAACTTTTCCAGGGAAGAGTCTCCTGCGGTTTGGAGTTTTCAAATGAGGTAGCATTTTATATTGCTACATAGCACTATAGTAGATGTATACCTACATATTTGCTCTTTGACCATGGACCACTTATGATATTATAAAATAACATTACAGATTATATTTGCACTTTATTGGGCAGTACAGAGATGTCTGTTGGTTGATGGTCTATTGCTCAGTGTAATGTTTTGCTTTGTTGCTTTAGCATTGATTTTCACCAGGCTACTTACTGCTCCATGTTAACATATGAAATGACAAGATCTTAATAACTGGAATAAATATTCAGAAGATCTTTGCCTGTCATATTTTGGTCAGCATTTTCTTCATCCTTCTCAATGTTAGTAATAGTTGAAGTCCCCTCATTTTGACTTGTAATTGTCTCTGTTGCAAGCAGCAGCTGTGAACCCTCAAAAAGACCATGCTGTTTTTCAAGAATTGTGAATTCTTGTTTGTTTGCACATGCACAGATTTGTGTTGCCCATTGGGACTTGTAGTTGGGAATTGTAGCTGAGTAGGGAAGTAGGGAAGAGAGACTTTCTGTAAAGGTCACATTTAAATGCCGCCCTGAGCCGCCCTGAGCCACTCGTGGGAAGGGCGGGATATAAGTCCCAAATAAATAAAAATAAATAAATAAAAAATAAAATAATATGTGCCTGGCTCCTGGGTCCATGTTAGTATAATGATTTATAACCTGGAAAATTCAAACCCAGTCGATCACGCAAGACCCGGAATATTGTGTGGTAAATTATTTCCCCATTTTAAAAAGTGCAAGTCTGTTTCAGCAGGCATACATCCATATCACAGCTGCCTTTTTAACTGGCCTAGTTTGCAGAATGCAAACCAAGCAGGTGCAAAATTGACACATCAACCCTACAAGGTAGTGTAGACTGAAAGAAGGTGACTGGCTGAAGGTTACCCATTGGGCTTCATGGCTTAGTCAGAATTTGAACTTAAAACTCCCCAATACTACTCTGACACAATAACCATTGCACTGCCATGCCATACAAATTTTATCTCCCAAATATAGCCTCTTACAATGTTTTCTTCTTCCTTTTCTTATGCAAGATATCATTTTAAGGACAATTAGTGTGATTTCCTTGCATTGCTTTTCACAAATTTTCCTCTTCTGGTCTTTACAGTAATGAATCTGAGCATCATTTGTTTCTGCTCATGGCAAAAGTGGGGGCTCTGGACGAGGTGGTTCAGGTCACTGTCATGACTGCCAATGGCAAAAGTTCTATGCATGGTAATTGATCATGTTTGCAGCTGACTGCATAGTACTAAAGTATCTTTTAGAAAGAACTCTGGATTTATTTACTGCCTCAGCAATAGAATGTTAGTCTAACCATTTTGCTCAAATGGAAGGCATGTCCCAAATGGATAGTCTATGCATGTTTTACAGTTTTCCACAAGTATTCACATTTATAAAATATAATTTATACAAGCAATCTTCAGACCCAGCTTCTCTTCTCTGGGAAGAGAATTTCACAAAGGAGATGCCACAACAAAGAAGGCACTGCTGTGTCTTCCTATCAATCTGATCTTTTGAAGAGCTCAGGACGGCCTACTTTTATATGAAAGAGGTATCAGGGTCAGTATTTGCAAATGAAATGATTAGGACAAAGGTGATGTGAAAAACCTCCACCCAACAAGACCCTGAAGGAGGAGCCACTGTGTGTCAGAGTAGGCAATGATGAGAATAAACCAACTAGCTGACACAGTATAAAGCAGTCTTTAGGAATGAACACTCTACAGTTGATTCCACAGTTTGGGAGAAGAGTATCACTGTGTTATGTGCAAGTGCAATCTAAACATTCTTTTCACCCCCTTCTATATAATAAATCATCTGTTTTCATAGTTTCTAGAATGGGTCAGCGGTCTCCTAGTCCATTCTAAAATCCTCCATGGTGCCTTTGTTTTCCCTTTTGTTGTACAGACTATTGTTCTTTCATGCCTCTGTTTGGAAAAAAGAGATCAGTTTCTAACACATGCTACATTGAAAATTATCTCAGGCAGAATTACTTGAGCATAATGGATTCAGGTTTACATGAGAGTCTAGTTCCAGATTTCCCTTATCTAAAGCATTATTCAACACCAAATAAGGTCAACCTGTATTATCAAATGAAAAGTTTATATTCGAGAGTCTGCAATTTCAGTTCATGAGCCCAGTGGTTTTGTTTATAGCACAACAGCAACAACTGCAAAGGAAATTAGCCTGCCTGTCATCCCAACACAGAAATATTTCTGTCCTTCTGGAACGATCAAGATCCATATGGGCTTTTCTTCAAGTGAATGGAAGCAAACCTCAAAAGCATATTTTTTAAAGTTGAGGTATAAAATCTTGTAAAATTTAAACCAAAAATATTTTTTTCGCTTTCTCTCTCCAATAATACTAAAACTCTTGGGCACAGGATTGCCAACTCAGCACTGGGAAACTCCTAGAGATTTGGGGGTGGAGCCTTGGGGTTTGGGGAGGGGAGGGGACAGACCTCAGTGAGGCACAATGCCATAGCATTATCCACTCTACACAGTCCTGCTTGGGCACACATTGAAGTTGATGAGCAGTAGATTCACAACAGACAAAAGGAAATATTGCTGTCATGAGGTGGGTGATTAACACATGGAATACAGCATCACAGGATGCAGTGACGAACTAGGGTTGCCAGGTCCTACCTGGCTGCTGGCAGGGATAGAACTTGCACATGCAAAGTGTGCTGTCATCATCCTGGGCAAGTCACACAGGGGATGCTCTAGCAATTATCCAAATAAGCAACTGGTGGTTGCTGCCACCAAAGCACCGTTTTTAAAAAGAATCAACAAAGTCAGCCAAATCTCCAATGAACAGTCAGAAGCCTTATCTGGTCCTGCTAGACTTGTCCAGGTCCCAGAGAGGGACCCTCCGGTTTTGCAGACTCCTCCCCACCCCAAGAGCCAGTACAATCCCTCTGTTTTGCATTGGTTTCAGAAGTTGTGTGTCTAGTAAAATGGAGTTAACTAAAACCTGATTATGGAATGGACGAAAACTCCACCCCCTAGGTTTCTATCCTTTTGTTTTCCTGTTAGTCTAAGGTGGTTGAAATACAGCAGATTGGTTACATTCAGCAACTCCCATGAATAAATTGCCTTAGTGAGATCCAAAAGTGTGTGCTTGCAAACTATATTTATTTTGGCTGCTTTGTGAGTGTGTGTGGGTGTGCTCATTTTAATTAGTGGAAGCACAGCTGCTAGGGAGTGAGGAAATGAAGACTACAGTCAGGGGAACTGCACTGCTGTATTTTTATTTATTTGTTTTAGGGAATGGGAAAGTAACCTGGCTTCACCCCCAGAGTCTCCAGGCTATACACCCAAAGTCACCAGATATTTTCTGAGTTGGGCTTGGCAACCTTGGGCCTTCCCATTTTCTTTTTTTTTTTTTTAATGTTTAAAGCATGTTTTATTTTAAGCTTTTAAAAAAAAAAACTTCAGTCGTGCTTGTGTCCTTTAAAAAGTTTATATCTATTACCTAATCTTTTTTTACGTGATAAATTTACTTTTATTTCAACATAAAAATATACATAAGAAAGTAAACAAAAACAAACGTACGAACGTACAAACAAATAAGTCCAACACGAAAATTAAAAAAGGAAAAGGAAAAACAACAACACAACAAATACATCAAACAAATACCCATGCACCCAAGGAGTGGAGGGGATCAAGTAAGTTACTGTTACTCCACATCGAAACCTTTGCTTTTAACCCAACTATAAATAGGGTCCCATTCCTCCTGACATTTTTCTACATTTCCATCTTTCAATCTTGTGGACAATAAATCTGATTCGGCAGCTTCCAACAATTTCCCATTTTCTAAAAACACTTGGTGGGCACCAGAAAAGGTGCCCACTGATACCATGTTGTGGACCCCTGAACTAGTTGGACCATTGTCTGATCTAGCACAGCTTCTTTCATGTTCTTAAATTACTGTGCAAAAAAATCCCTCTAAATATGTTAAAGCTTGCTCTGGAAATTACACTGCATTTTGTTGCATGTGACTGCTGTTTGCAGAAAGTTAAGTTTGAATTTCCAAACCACAAATGCACTAAAGTGATAACATTCACATTTGTCAGATGTATTTTGAGTTGCTAGCCCTTCTTTCCCCAGGAACATTCAATTCCGAGTTTTGAGTTAAAATGAATCTTCAGAGCCTATTGGGACAAATAATGATCCACTGAACAATAATTCATAGAAATATCCATTAGGGTAGGAGGAAATCTAGTGTATGAAACCATAGGGAATAGATTCAGTTTGATTTGAATCAAAAGTGGAAATAAACCAAGACAAGTCAAGTATAGAACAGCAGCAAAAGACAGAGTACCTCTAAATCCAGTACTTGTTGAGCCTCTGTACTGGAAAACTCCTGGCGATTGTGTGTGTGTGCACATGTGTGTGTGTGTAGCCTGGGGAGGAGGGGAGGATTTCAAGAGGGACCTCAGTTAGATATAATGCCATGTAGTCCACCCTCCAAAGCAGCCATTTTCTCCAGAGGGGACTGATGTCTGCAGCTTGGAGATGAGTTGTAATTCTAGGAAATCCGCACGTCCCTCCTGAAGGCTGGCATCCTTACAAGGTTATATCTTTTGTGGCTCTTTGTTCTTACAGTCATCACCATTGCATGGAGGATATTTGCTGGGATTCCACATGGCCACTTACAACTGAACAGAAGCACTCTGTGATGGCCTTGATGCAACTAATGAACACAGTAGCAAAAGGAGACGAGAACATTAAAACTTTATTAATGTCATAAAAATTAGTAGATAAACATTGAACAAAATAAATGTAAAAGCATGCCTTTTGTTGGAGTCTGTTATGTTTACAGAGGGAAGGCAGCATGGCATACCCCAGTCTTGTTTGATCCTGGAAGCTTAGTGGGGTTAGTACTTGGAAGAGAGACCAATGAGGAAGACTCTGTAGAGGAATAGAAGGGGAACCACCTTTGCTTCTCACTTGCCTTGAAAGCCCCCTGCTGGGGCTGCCATAAGTTAATACTTGACACATACATTAGGTTCACAGATAATAAAATAGATGCACATCTGGAGAAATTACATTTTGTAACCCTGCATCTGGAATAGGGAATTTATGTGGGAAATTCCTTACTCTAAAAACCTGAAGGTATTGGTCATCATCATATGTTTGAATTACTTAAATCGTACATGTTCCACTCATGCCAGGCTGCCTTGGTTGGCAGTGGCAGTGGTCCATGACATGATGCTTTCCTTCACTAGGTTCTTTCTGCCCATGCAAGATGGTGTATAATGTTGGAAGAATGTGTTCCACTGGGAAGCACTGCAGAAGCAGGAGGAAGGCACAGGATCCAAGCCACTAGTTGTTGTACATTTAATTATATTGGAAACTGTTTTAAGTAGTGTGAAAATCTGAGAATAAATAGGTTAAATAAATATTGTAAATTACTCTTCCCCCAGGAAGGCTCAATTGGAAGGAAGAAAACAGAATATAGACTCATGCAGAGCATTGGTGGGCAGCCTCCTTTGTGGATAGAAATTATGGATGTGTGGTTATGCCCTTTTTGCTTCTTTGTAATGTTGTGTATTGTCATTGAAAGGTTTTCCAGTTTGCCTATTTTTGCTTAGATTATTCCAGTTCATTTGTTTCTTTGCATAGCTGTTATGCCAGTTATACGCTATTTAGGAGGATATTAAGAAAGGCCTGCAGCAGCTGAGGTTCTTCTAGGCTGACTTTTTCCCCTTCTGTATTTAATCTGTGTAGGTTTAGAATAAGCATGAGCTATTGGGTAGAAGCTGAAGAGCAAGAGCCAAAGAGCTCTTGGCCCAGGTCTCACAGCCTGGGACCAATGGAAAAAAGTCAGCTTCCCAGGCAGGGACCATTTTTGTTGGTCTTTTGTAATTTTGAAACTTTTTTTCAGTTTTGTCAGCTATTTTGAATCACTCCAGGGAGAAAAGCAGCCCAAAAATGCTCAAATAAGCAAACATAATATTTAAAATCCTACACATTTAATAGGGAAAATTTTGCTTCACAAAGCAGAAAATGGCATGAAGATCAAAGCTCATAGGTGTAGTTTGCACAAGGGCAAAAGGAGAGATTTTCAAGTCAAACTGCAAGCATAAGAAATTCAAAATAAATCAACCTTACAAGAAATCATGGGTTCAGAGGAGACTGATTTTTCTGCACACTCACAATTATCTTGTAGAATTACAGTGCAGAGTTACTGCAGTTTAAGTCCTTTAAAGTCAATCTGTTTAGACTAGGCTAAATCTGCACAGGAATGCACTACTGTCCTAGTCTGTTGTAAAGTCTCAGACATCATCACAGAGTTACTTTGGATTTCTGTATTATATGAAGGTAAAGTACATTTTACTGTGTACTGTACAGTACAATTTTTTCAACCACTTCTAGTTTGGTGACATTTCTATGATTTTTTTTTTATCAGATATATGGCCATTACTGATCCTCTAAAGCCCAGACTTTCTGCCACTGTTACTAAAGTTGTGATTGCAAGCATATGGATTCTGGCGTTTCTGCTTGCCCTTCCTCAATGTCTCTTTTCAGAGACAGAAGTGATGCCCAGAAGAACTCTGTGCTATGTCAAATGGCCAGGTGGCATCACACAGCGTTTCACGTAAGTGTTTAAAATGCAGTGCGGTTTTGACAGACTTCCCTGTCTCTTCAGAGCGAAAGAACATGGCGTTTAGCAGATGAGCTCAGACCAAAGGGTGTAAGGATCATAAATTAGACCTGAATATGAAGAACGCTCCAGTAGACCTTTCTTTAGGAATGAGAAGAATATGGTATGCAGGTGGTGTATCTTGCTTTTCCTCTTGATTTTAAATCAGTTTCTCTTATTTCACAGATAACTCACCTCTTCAACGTAGGTTCCCTTAGTTCCCAATTATTCCATAATGCCTAACAAATGAAAAGGTTGCATCCAACCATGTTTTCCAATCAATCTCACCCAATTCTTCTCCTTTTTAAAGCCCTTTTCCCATATGGCTTTTGTCTATGCAGGCCCCATGTTCCACAAAATAACCTTTTTGGTTGTCAAAAGGGACACTTCAGCTGCTTACGGATGGGCAGTTGGGGGCACATGGGAGGTGTCCCAAATTGGGCCAGCTCAAAAAGAAGCATCCTAAACTGTCCGCACGATCCCCCACAAGCCGTTCCCATCCCATCTGTGGGGTGACTTGGCGTGATCAGATGGCTGTTGCACACCATCCCTGTAGCTTGGTTTGGGTTTCTTTTTTACATTCATTAATTGGTTATGTGCATGTGTAGTCATGCACCCATGTGCCTATGCACTTGGAATCAATATATTTTAACCAAAAAAACGGAAGCAGCTTGGGGCAGCTTGATGGGTTGCTTTCATGTTCCGACACTAGCGAGGCAACTGGCATGCGGCTAAGAGGACAGGTTGAATACAGAATGGGGGAGGGTGGCAGATGTGCTGGTTTGAATGGGATTTTATAGTCAGTTTCTGAGGCATCTCTGAGTCACTTCAAACTGCCCATCTGTAAGTAGCTTTCCTTTCCTTTTTCATCAGTGGGAAAGCTGGTTGGATCTAACCCTTTCCTCCAATGCTATCATTTCATCCAGTCATTCAGCCACAGCACCTTGCTCTATGTAACTGGCCCCTGCAGAGAGAACAGGAAGTATTTCTGAATGATATATTGAAGTCTCTGAAGCTTCCTATCTTCAATCTAAATTTGATTTCAACAATATAAGAATGAATGAATATCTCTGCTGTATCTCAGTAAGGCTATATCCAAGTCCAGCTGCTTCCCATAATGGCTGTCCAGATGCCTCCTCATCTCTGCTGCTCCCCTACTTCCTTAATAACTCATGTCCAGCTGCTTTGAACATCAGTGTTCAATTTAGTCATCATGACGCAGAGCCATGGATAGGTCTATGCTCTGTGAATGTGTCCAACCTGTTTTAAAGTCATCTTCAGTAATGGTCATCATCACATCTCGGAGCAGGGAATTCCCTAAATTAATGAGGTATTGTGTGTGTAGAAGTACTTACAGATTAATATCCCAAAGTTGATGGTAATTGCAAGTACTCTGGTAAGAAGGGTATTTACTATCTATAAGAATGCTTTCTTCTGCTGCTGTTGCTTCTTCTTTTTGGGAAGGGTAGTCAGATCCAGAACAACCAATTGGTAATTAGAAACAAAAGGATGAGAATTCTTTATTTAATGTATAGCCTTTCCAGTTCCCTTTTCACTAAATATAAGGATGTTGGGGGATGTATTGGGTAGAGGTGTGAGGACTGGGGGTTGGGGGAAGAGTTTAGCATTTCCAATAATATAAAGTTTAACTCAGTATCCAAATGTGCTCTTAGCACTATTGTGACTTGATAAAACCATTGCTGTCCAAATAATATACTTTCTTTCGTTTACAAAAAAGTTCTTTTCTAAATCCAACTTTTATTTTTTCCTAACCCCTCAGAAGGCAAAAATTATGGTATTTGTATTAAGGCAGCATAGGATGAAGCAAGGTGCCATGTCTCTCAAATATTGTGCAAATTTACATTTTTTCAGTAAGTTTAGAATTAGTAGGGAAGTAAATATTGCATATATTTCAGTTTTTCTCCAGTTTTCGTCAACACAATGAAAATATGCACCCCGGTCAATTAGCCTCAGCATACATATCTAGGGTTGTGAAGAAGAAGACATTGGATTTATATTCCGCCCTCCACTCAAGAGTCTCAGAGCGGCTCACAATCTCCTTTATCTCCTTCCCCCACAACAGACACTCTGTGAGGAACACTCCAAACACTCCAATGCCCCAGTGAAACCACATAGCCACCCCTTCCCCAGGGAGCTGGGCTTTTTAAACAATGCAGACAGCAACTTCTGTTGTGACCAGTTCTGACAGTGTGTCAGTTTAATGTTCTTGTGTTACAGGTACCAAGTCATTGTGATTGTATTGGTGTACTGCTTCCCACTGCTTGTCATGGGTATCACTTACACGATCGTTGGAATCAGCCTTTGGGGAGGTGAGATCCCAGGAGATACATCAGACAAGTACCAGGAGCAGTTGAAAGCAAAGAGGAAGGTACTGATCCACTAGATTTTCAGTTGTTTTTGATGAATGGTTGTTATATATTTATTTAGCTCCAAGAAAGGTGCTTGATTGTTAAGGTTGCTAACTTCTGTCTCAAAAAAATATTGGCCACATTGGAATACATGCACACATGATACATGAAGCTGCCTTATACTAAAATCAGACCACTGATCCATCTGCTCAGACTGGCAGCCATTCTCCAGGGTTTCAACAGAGGTCTTCTTAGGGTTGCCAATCCCCAGGTGGGGGCAGGAAATTCCCTGCTTTGGAGGCCCTCCCCCCACTTCAGGGTCATCAAAAAGTGGGGAAGGGAAATGTCTGCTGGGTACTCGATTATTCCCTATGAAAACTGATTCCCATAGGGTATAATGGAGAATTGATCCATGAGTATCTGGGGCTCTGGGGGGCTTTTTTTAGGTAGAGGTACCAACTTTGCATCATAGCATCTGATTACTCTTCTCAAAACACCCTCCAAGTCTGAAAAAGATTGGACTAGGGGGTCCAATTCTATGAACCCCAAAAGAAGGTGCCCATATCCATTAACAATGAAGGAAAGGCATTTAAAAGATTTGCGGTCCCTTTCAATGTGATGGTCAGAACTCCCTTTGAAGTTAAATTATGCTTGTCACAACTGTTATGCTTGTCACAACTGGCTCCATCCCCAAAGTCTCCTGGCTCCACCCCCAAAGTCCCCAGATATTTCTTGAATTGGACTTGGCAACCCTAGGTGTTCCATATCACCTACAACCAGATCTTTTTAACTGGAGATGCTTGTGATTGAACTTGGGACCTGCTGCAGGCCAAGCAGATGCTCTACCACTGAGCCATTGCCCCTCACTAATAGCCAAGATATGGAGTTGAAACAGCTGGACACAGTAGATTCAGGGCAGCACCTAAAGGTTTCTGGAAGCTAAGAGGCAGAGCTGGGGAAGAAAGAAGTGGATCAGCGTCAGAACTTGGGTGGAGACTTGCAAATAATGTGTGGAACCTGGCAGAATCTTGATCTCACCAGTTTCTCAGGGCCCAATATAGCTTCTCTGATAGAACATGGTTTTAAGCAGAATCCATACTGGCCACTTGACAACTTTATGCATCATCCTTACCCTATCTATTATCCTTAGAGTCTTTCACTGCAGTCCTGTATTAAGGAGGCAGTATTATTCCCATTGAACAGACCTGAAGCTGACATTTAGGAACTTACTAGAGCTGCAGTATTTAATGGATTATTTAATTAAATAAACAGTTGAGATTTATGCGAAAACAACAGTTGACTCAACCACAGGCAACTCACTTGAATGTAAATATAGGCAAGCCCAATGTGATGTAAATAAATAAAGATGTGATGTAATGCTTACTGGAGGGGGAAGTTGAGGCACCTGAGCAAATGGAGCTGGAAATGGCAAAAGATGATAATAGTTCCATGGTGCAGACTAGAGAAAATCCAACACAGGAGCTTTGGGACAGCCAACTCCAAGGAGAGAGTAGGTGATTTTTTAAAAAAAGATCAGGCCCAATCTTGGATCTACAAGATTATTATGTAGTTAGCCTCTTACACTTTATCCAAAAGTAAAATTCAGGTGTTGGTGGAAAGTGCTGCCAAGTCTCAGCCTGCTTATGGTGACCCTATTGGTTTTTCAAGGTGGGTTTGCCATTGCCTGCCTCTGCATAGCAACCCTGGACTGCCTTGGTGGTCTCCCGTCCAAGTATTAACTGGGGCCAACCCTGCTTAACTTCCAAGAGCTGATGAGATCAGGCTAGCCTAGAGTGTTGAAGTCAGGACAAATCCATTTATAAATCTGAAATACATTTTGTTCCAGCTGTCCAGCAGCACAGTAAAAGAGTATTTTTTTTTTCCAAATAGAAGATATAAAGGCAATGGCAACATTCAACCAATCTACACTCATCTAGAAACAACTATGCCTAATGTATTAATGGCACAGAAAAAGATGTCAGAGTTTATTAGGTGGTGTATACATTCAAGAGTGCCATGCGTAGGTCATTAGCAGGCACCCATGGAAAAGTTATGTATAGTTTTAGTCATTGCAATGTTTCCTGATATATTCAGTTTATAACTACTAAGATGAAATGTGAGTCCCACAAATTCTTTACAAGGCCATTTTCTGGACTATTGCCACCAAATCCTTTTACGTTAACAAAAGACCTGCTGCTGCTCACAATTTGCCAGGGTCTGATTGAGATGATAATGTGCAAACTCATTTGTTGTGACAGATGTTGTCTGCAGATACCAAATGCATAAGGACATTTATTTAAGAGTATATCTTTGAACAGCTGAACCTGTCACTCTCAACATTTAGGAAAGGGAAGAACCTCATGTAATGATGAAACATGTGCATTACAGCTGTCAGGACTGCTTGTAGAGATGTACTCATCAAAATCCAGCCTGAACTGTGCCCATCTGTGTTAGGTGCCATCAAGTCAATTCTGATTTATGATGGTCCCATGAATTAATGACCTCCAAAATATCCTATCTGCCCATCTGTACATATTGTAAATACTCCAAATTTGAACAAGATTATTTCCGACATTCAGAAGTCATCAGAGACCTTCCAGTTTGGTAGTTACACTGGTTCCTTCCTTCTAGCCTCACTGTCACAGAGAGTGGGAGGTAAGATGAAAAGAGAGAGAGCAATTTAGGAGATGCATCCCCTAATACTACTAACTTCAGTACTTATACAAAAATGAGTCCAGGGTTTTTTTTTACTCTTGCACATCACTTACAGTTTGAGAAGATGAAAAGGAAGACTGATGCTACTGCAAACTGATAAATAATCAGTCCAGTACCTTCATTCCCTAGAAAAATAGATATTCAATAGTCCATCCAATTTTCCAAATTATATTTTAATTAGCATAACACTTAGCATAGCACTGCCAATATTAAGTCTAATTTCTTGTTTTATGCCTAAAATTCTGTTCAGACATCTTTTAAAAATATTTTAATATTAGAATAAACAAAGAACAACATATTCGTAAGTGATCAGTATTCATAAACAACAAACAATTCAACTACACTTCCAAAAAAGAACAGTTCTACATAGTAAAATGACAAAGGTGAGGATAAACATTGTCCATCAAAGCAGTTGACTCAAGGCCATAACAGAGAAATGTTCAATCTATCAATTCAATGCCATATGACTTGAAACATTTTTTAATCTCCATATATTAGAAATGGCCAATAAAACTAAGAACTGTGAGCTTAGTGACCCCCTCCAAGTTGACTTCATTCTAATAGTTTGTAAGTTCAAGCAAAGTCTGTGTATTTCCCCTCCCCCCTAATCTTACTTGCTTGCAAACTGATATGCCCAGGATAGAGAAGGTAGAGAAAAAACTCCCTTTCTCACAATACAAGAACTCATGGACACTCAATGAAATTGCTGAGCAGTCTGGTTAGAACAGATAAAATGAAGTACTTCTTCACCCAAAGGGTGATTAACACATGGAATTCACTGCCACAGGAGGTGGTGGCGGCTACAGGCATAGCCAGCTTCAAGAGGGGATTGGATAAACATATGGAGCAGAGGTCCATCAGTGGCTATTAGCCACAGCATATTGTTGGAACTCTCTGTCTGGGGCAGGTGATGCTCTGTATTCTTGGTGCTTGGGAGGGGCAACAGTGTGAGGACTTCTAGTGTCCTGGCCCTAATGATGGATCTCCTGATGGCACCTCGTTTTCTTGGCCACTGTGGGACAGAGTGTTGGACTGGATGGGTCACTGGCCTGATCCAACACGGCTTCTCTTATGTTCTTAGTGTACAGTGATGATAACAATGCATAATCCAACAATTCAAAATGTGCACATAGTAACATAGAATCATAGAGTTGGAAGGAACCTCCAAGGTCATCTAGTCCAATCCCCTGCACAATGCAGGAAGCTGACAAATACCTCCCCCTAAATTTACAAGATCTTCATTGCTGTCAGATGGCCATCCAGCCTCTGTTTAAAAACCTCCAAGGAAGGAGAGCCCACCACCTCCGGAGGGAATCTGTTCCACTGAGGAACCGCTCTAATGGTCAGGAAGTTCTTCCTAATGTTGAGCCAGAAACTCTTTTGCTTTAATTTCAACCCATTAGTTCTGGTCCTACCTTCTGGGGCCACAGAAAACAATTCCACACCCTCCTCTATATGACAGCCCTTCAAGTACTTGAAGTTGGTGATCATATCACCTCTCAGCTGCCTCCTCTCCAGGCTAAACATGCCCAGCTCCTTCAACCTTTCTTCTCAGGACTTGATCTCCAGACCCCTCACCATCTTCGTCACCCTCCTCTGGACCCATTCCAGCTTGTCTATATCCTTCTTAAAATGTGGTGCCCAAAACTGAACACAATACTCCAGGTGAGGTCTTACCAGAGCAGAGTAAAGCGATACCATCACTTCACATTATCTGAACACTATACTTCTGTTAATATAGCCCAAAATTGCATTCTGTTGATACAGTCCAACATTATTGATAAGTTCTGTCTGCGTCTTTCCTAATTTACGTTTCTCATAATGGACATTGCTGGCATTTCTGTTTAAAAACAATTATAAATGTACATTGGTCACTCAGTGGGGTACTTGTATGGCTTGGCTTTCAAATGAGTTTATTGTTCCTTCTTCCTGCAATAAGCCATAACCATCTTTTTATTTGCATGAACAACAAACTTGTTTTGCACACTACTTTGCATGGCATTAGCCAAACCCATAAAGGACTATGTGATTCTGTGTTTGATTACAAATGGGAAATACTCAGTGGCACCTGCAAGTAAGACAATGTGTGCCCAGGCAAAGCCTAAAAGCCCAAATTAATTGGAACTGTGGTTAATCCTTATTAGCTGCTAGATGCCTGTGAAGAGTTCACATGAGACCTTTTAAGGCACAAGAAACTTTGCCAAGAGAATGGCAACTAAGATAGAAGCCGGCTGGCTGTTTGCAGTTGTGAAGTCCCCCTGAGTGCTTCTTTATCTGGAGCATGACAAAATACAAGAATTAACTTCAGGAAAGGATCTTGAGAACCCTATGACATTTCTGTGAAAGCCGGGTTTAAAACAGTGGGAAACTCTAATTTTTCTTTCACTGTTACACTTAAGTCTAGTTAAGGGTCTGGATTCTGTCTAAAATTTCCATGGGCTAAGGGAATTTTGCTGATTCTTCCATCCTACAGTAACCCAAACTTCTAGGGGAAAGGGATCCCCCAGAACAGCTGGGGAAGATTCTGAAGTCTCTCTTGAGGAGGGGGAAGACACAAAAATTTTGCAGCCATGGAAATTCTAGGCTATATCTGAGCTGTGTTAGAGTTGCCAGTCTCCAGGTAGAGGTTGGGGAAACCTATAACAAGAGATTCCATGAACTTGCTGTGATTGCAGCTGTGCTGGATCCAGCCAACTGCTTCCGATGGAGGAATGTTTAAGCACAGTACTTGTTGCTTCATCTCTCACCCACAGCCTCCCAAGTCATTAAACGGTTGCTTACTGGTGTTAGCTCAAATGATGTTTGTCACCCAGTTGGGAGGAAGTGCCACACACAGTCCAAATATGCTTCCATACCTCCTCAACAGGATGTCTGGAGTTCTGACAGTATTGATCATATGCTCAGCTGTGGTTCCAACCTCTGCAGGCATTAGTCTTACCATCACCCTCACAATGGACCCTAGAATTCTCCTGGAACTACATTCAATCTCCAGACTATAGAGATCATGCCCCCTGGAGGAAATGGCAGCTTTGGAGGGAGGAAGTTCTAAAGTAACATTGCATCCCCATTGAGCTCCCTCCAGTCCCCATTCACTGCACTCCCCCAAATCTCCAAGAATATCCCAAGCCTAGCAATCATTGCACCCCAGTGTGCTAGATATTTATTTACTTTATTTATAATCCACTTTTCTCACTAAGACCCAAGAGAGATTACAGAATACAAAGCAGTGCAACCAGATAACATAAGGCAACCAACAAACAATGCAATTGGACTAGAGTTACAGAATGAGAGAACAGTGTGAACAATAAGCTATCTAAAGCAAGGTATGCTATAATATAAGCCATATAGCAAGCAAGTATCAAGCAATGTAGTAAGGTATCAAGGTATCAAGTAAGGTATCACAAGGTATCAAGCAAAGTAGTAAGCAGGTAATACATATAATAATTATTGCAGATAGATTCAGGTGGGCAGCCATGTTGGTCTGGAGCAATAGAATAATAATAATAATAATAAAATTTTATTTATATCCCACCCTCCCCGCCGAAGCGGGCTCAGGGCGGCTAACAACATACAAAGTTTGAGTCCAATGGCACCTTTAAGACCAACGAAGTTTAATTCTGGGTTTAAGTTTTATATCCAGAATTCAACTTTATTGGTCTTAATGGTGCTACAGAACCGAAACTTTGTTCTAATAATTGTTGCCGTGGCCAACAATCCTATTCC
This sequence comes from Heteronotia binoei, assembly GCF_032191835.1. Classification (NCBI taxonomy): domain Eukaryota; kingdom Metazoa; phylum Chordata; class Lepidosauria; order Squamata; family Gekkonidae; genus Heteronotia; species Heteronotia binoei. The sequence continues at coordinate 90,826,206 of NC_083231.1, forward strand.
ATTACAAGGTGCCCTTGTGGACTGTGCCATGCTAATACTGCTCTAAACTCTTTTGGAAAATGTCCTCCTGAACTTTCCCGTTTGCACATTCTGCAGAATGGTAGAAGTGTGGGACCCTTTCTGACCTCCTCAGGCAACCTATTCCACAAGGTGCATTTTTGCTCTCTGCAACACTCTTTTGAGCTGACAGCTGCAGAGATCCTTGTGCAGAAACCTGGCTAGATCAGAGCATGAATGTACAAGAAATCACTCTTTTCTATTTTGCACTCCAAACATCCAGAAAATGAGAGATTTTTTTTTAAATCTCATCTGTATTCTCATTGGCATCTCAGCATTGAATTAGGGCTGGTTAACTTCCCCATTTCAGCAATCTCACATAACTTGTTCAGCCACATTCCTATCAAAAGCAATGAATCACATTTCCTCCTTCAATGCCATTTGTCACTCACAAATTAGAGATTAATTACATTGCCACCATTTAATTTATGATTTAGAAGTCAGAGTGGGATAAAGTACTACTGATATCTAACTTGGTAATGAATAGAATTCAAGCTGGGGAATTCAGAGACTGCCTCTGTACTTAGACATTTTCTCACTGTTTCTCCAAATGAAATGAACTTTTGTTAAATAACAGAGCTCAAAGTGGAACCTGGGCTTATCCGATAGTCTTCTGAACTACTATTCAGTGGACAAGGTAGGTGAGTAGGAATAGGTGGAACCCTCAGAAAGGTTCAGGAGCTGTGCTCCTGTGAGCTCCTGCTGAATTCAAGGCCTGGTTTGAGCACTGTTCTTCTGCACATCTGCCTTCCTACTGCATTTTCCCAGTTGTGGAGTTAGTTTATTTCAGTTGCAAGATCATGTAACTATACAGAAAAGAAACAAACAGATGTTTTTGCTTCAATGTTAAAATCTCACCAGGAAAAAAAATTGAAAACATCTCAGCAAACTGGCTCATAAACCATTGATCCCCGTGAAATTATTTTTAAATTGACTGTTGTATATTTTTAGTGTTATGGTTGAACATTTTAATGAACTGGCTATTTATTGGTTTGTGGTCAAATTATTGTAACAGGATTTTGAGAGTCTCTTTTGCTGTTGTTTTTGTTAACATCAGGCATCTACTCCTAGAGGATACTTGTTCCAGTTATTCAAAATAAATAAACATATGAATCCTCCAAGTACTGCTGGTTGGTTTGCAGCTCAGACAAGATTGTGTAGATTTTTGGAAATGGCACAAAACACCCATGTTGTGTATAACTTTTGTAGATTTGAACATCGTTTTTTCACTGCTTGGTGTGGATTAAGATTCTGGATACCAGGCTAGTTTCTCTCATAATGTATTAAGGCAAAATCACACTTTATCTTGGCAGGCTCCCAAGCTCACATTTGCTGAATTAACACAAAGGGAAGGGACACTTCCTGGAAAGAAGCAGCAAGGGAAGGGAGGTGCTTCATCCTCCCTTCCCATCCCAACTGTCAACTGCTAAAGCCTCTGTGGGGGCTGTCCCTCCATCAGGCTTCCTTCTGGTTTTGAAGCCTCAGTGGTGGAAAAATTTAGTTAAAATGACCTGAAGCATTCACAGGAAAGAATTGGTGGATGGGAGAAAAAGAGTGGGAAGAATCCTTTTCATATCTCCTCGTTCGTTTTCAGCAAATGTCTCTTCTCCATATTAAAATTATGAGGAATTTTTTAAAAAAAATCTAGTTGGGGGAGGAAAGGTCCCCTGTGCAAGCACCAGTCATTTCTGACTCTGGGGTGATGTTGCTTTCACAATGTTTTCACGGCAGACTTTTTTACATGGTGGTTTGCCATTGTCTTCCCCAGTCATCTACACTTTCACCCCAGCAAGCTGAGTACTCATTTTACCGACCTCAGAAGGATGGAAGGCTGAGTCAACCTCGAGCTGGCTACCTGAAAACCCAGCTTCTGCTGGGGATCGAACTCAGGTCGTGAGCAGAGCTTAGGACTACAGTACTGCAGCTTTAACACTCTGCACCACAGGGACTGCCCAGCTAATGCATACTTCTGCCCTTTGGTTTGGTGTAGTGGTTAAGTGCACAGACTCTTATCTGAGAGACCCGGGTTTGATTCCCCATTCCTCCACATAAGACTGCTGGAGTGACCTTGGATCAGTCATAATTCCTTCAGAGGCTGTTCTGGAAAGAGCAGTTTCTGTCAGAGCTTTCAGCCCCACCCTCACCTACTTCACAGGGTGTCTGTTGTGTGGAGGTGAAGGGATTCATTTTGGTAGTGAAGGGCGGGGTATAAATCCAATCTCCTCCTTCATTTCTAGGGTTACATTTTTAAGGAATCCATGTTAAGAACTTTTAAGGCAAATTTCACTACCAGTGTTCACCAGGAACCTATTACAGAACTTAGTTTCCTTTGGGCTCTGTTTTATAGTTTTTTGATAATGCCTGGGATTTTCACTGGGTCTGCTGAACTATTTTTCCTCTTCACAACAATCCTGGTGTTTGCACTTGTTCACATTGTACAGTTTTCTCTGATTACTCAATTTAATTTTAGTACTAGATTGTGAGTAGATTGCCACTATATTAGGAATATATTCCCCAGCTTTCTTGACTCATCATTATATTTTACATCAGAAAAAACTGTTTATTTTTCTCTCTTGCATTTCATTTGGACATCCATTCCAATTCTGATATTAAAATTTATCAAAACTGTAAAAACATAAAAGTAATCAGTTACTTTTTTTAAAAAAGGAAGTGTTTCATTACAAAATCCTGAAAAAGATAGCTCTTGATAACATCACAGCTTTCTGATTAGACTAGCAATAATCAGTTCTATTCCACTGACTTCATATTATGAGAAAAGATTTCTATTCTATGAGCTCCTAATTCTGAAAGCAAAATATTCTGTTCCATTCACTGTTTTTTTATTCCCAGCTCACACTGATAAACATTGCACTCAGGGTAACAAACATTAGAGCTAAAGGCCTTATTAGGCTGTTTGGATTAGAGCTGGGCATGAACCAGAAAGCCTTCACAAACCTCCCTGGTTAACGAACCAATTCGTTTTGTGAGGTTCATGATGATCTTCTCTCTTTTCTGCTGGGGGCCACTTCCTAAGACCTGCAGACTGGAAGGGGGGATTTGAGATCTTGCCTCCCTCCTTTCTGCTGTAGGTGGCTCCCTGAGGCCAGCAGAATGGAAGAGGCGAGAGATCTTGCAAAAGGCATTTAAAGGAAACATTCTCTTTAAATGGCTTTTTGCAAGAGGGCATTGCACGTGAGTGAAGTCCCAATGGCAAGTTCACTCACTTCCAGGTGAACGTGCCACTTGGACTTCACTTGCATGCAGTGCCTGCTTGCAAAAGTCATGTAAAGGGGATGTTTCTTTTAAATGGCTTTGCAAGTAGGGAAGCAGTGGGAGGGGGGAGCAAAAAGGATTGCTGAAATGAATGCAAGCCATTTCAGCAATCCTTCTAACACCCCCCTGCTTCCCACCACAAACCCCACGAACCTCCAAAAATAATGTGGATGGTTGTGGGAGAGTCATGGGTAGGGTTGGACACTAACCTCAGTTCATGAACCCACATACCAGCCATGTTCACCATGAAATTAGCTTTGTAGTGAGGTTTGTCCCCATCCCTAGTTTGGGAATTATGTCCGTGGTGAGGTCTGTGCCCACCCCTAGTTTGAATTCTCCAATGCTATGATGCTCATATTAAGAATGAGTGATGACTTGCCATTCTTATTAACAATAGAAGTCAGGCACTGTAGACTATACAAAGTACAGGAAAATCAGCACAATTCACAGGAGGAGGGGTATATTACATGTAAAATTAACATTTTGTTGCCAAAAAAGGCATAGACTTGGAATTTTCCTCCAATTCATTTGAGTTTGATAGTCCTTTTTGAGTCTGAGATACTGCTGGCATACTGCATGGTGTCCAAAGCAATTGTGGCTTGAAGCCACATTAGTTTCCATCTGGAATGGATGCCTCCCATCACTCCATCTATAAACAGGGATGTAAATCTATGGGCTGGAGAAGCTAAAGAGATTGGACATGTTAAGACGCAGGATTATCCAGTGCTAATTATGTTCGTTTCTGTGCAAATGGCAGCCAAGCAATCCAATGAGGGATGTTGCTAAGCTGCTTTCTGGCTTTTCTATTGCACCACTGTTTCCAATTCATGGTGCCATGTGTCCTCTCTATGACAGCTGATGCACTGTTTGATTTGCTACCATCATGTTAAGAATTAGAATTCAAGTTGAATGTTGTTGCTCAGCCACCTCTGATCCAAAGTTTCTAGTGACCAGACTCAGGATGATTTGGATGAATCTATTCATCATTCATGGGGAAACATTTTTTTTAAATGATCTGTAAACACTATAACCCTGGCTCAACATTTCATTTATTAAACATCCAGGGAACTGTTGTCTTAGTCCTGTTTTTGTTGGAAAAGACTGTGCTATGAGGCTGAATCTAAAACAGACAGTGGTATTAAAGGGGATGCTGGATACTCTGAGAAGGATGACTCTGTTCGTGGTTGATGGAATCACAACCCACTGAAGTGATTTCATATTTTGAGGTGTTCCTGAATCCACCTGGACCACAATTGGAGGTACAAGTGATACATGTGGTCAGGAGAGACTTCTGTGAATTACAGCTAATGTGGAAGCTGACATATGTAGAGAAAAGCAATCTTGTCACCCTCAGCTATGCCTTTGTATCTTCTTGGAGGGAGCACAGCACATGCTTTACAATTCACAATTTTACAACAACTTTCACTGGTTGTATATTTTAACACACTGGAAACTTTTTTATAGTATTGCACAACCATTCCTAATTTGTGCTAAATAAATGTAAACAACAATAGTTTTGGTGCTTGCAGAACTGATCTGAGGACCGTAACCAAAACACCTGGTGCCAGATAGTGAATGACCTCTCTTCATTTCTGACAAAGGGGGTGCCCAGAGCAAAAGCTTCACAGAAGGACTGTACAGGCTCAGATGGCAGAAGGTGGCCCTTCAGATTTATGGAGTGCAGTTAATATTGCTTGAGATATCTTGAAGGCCTAGAACAAGATAAGCCTCTTCTGATAGTATGGTATCATAAATGATAGCAAATGAGAATATAAAAGAATTCAAGAAATAAAACCTATATAATTCCCTCCCCCAAAAGCTCATAAACCATATATAGCAACCTCATTGTCATTGTTCATATTTTTAAATTTAGGATGCAAAATCAAAAGTATCCTCCTATTTCTTAGGAAAACTGGGGAGGCATTCAAGAGCTGTAGTGAAGCAGTATCACCAGAATCAATGATCATCTTGATTGATGAGTCAGTGTGTCTGCCAAACTGACTCAAAGAACAACCTGTTCATTGAGACGGGGGTAATGGAGTGTAGAAATATAATTTGCTATGAAAATGACTGCATGATGTAGGGCAAACACAATTTCCAACACTACTGGGTATTGATTTCATTCTAAAGATACCAAACTGGATAGAAGCATCAGTATTCTATACGATGTTAAAGAGACAATGTTATCAAGGCCAAATCTAGAACTAGAGCTGAAATGTGTGGTTTGCGATCTAGATCCTCATGGAAACTGAGTTAGAACAGGGACAGGACCTGGAGTAGGATTGTCAACCTCTGAGTTGGGCCTGGAATTCTTCCAAAATTTCAACTGATCTCCAGATTACAGAGGCCAGGTCCCTTGGATAAAATAACAGAAAAGATTGACATATCACTGCTCCCTCCCTTTCCCCAACTTCACTGTCATATGTTCCTAAAAAGAGCCCTGCTGGATTACAGCAGTGGTCCATCTAGTCCAGCACACTGTTTCACACAGCAGGGAACCAGTTCCTCTGGCAGGCCAGCAACAGGGCATAAAGGCTGAAGCTTTCTCCTGATGTTGTCCCTGGCACTGCTATTCAGAGGTGGTACTGCCTCTGAATGTGGAGGATCGTTTTAGTCGCCATGGCTCATAGCCATTGATAGAACTATCCTCCAAGAATTTGTCCAATCCCTTTTTGAAGCCTCCTGTGCATTTGGCCATCCCTACATCCTCTAGCAGCAAATTCTACTTTTTAATCACATACTGTGTAAAAAAGAAAACCTACTGCTCATCAGGTTAATTGAATGTCCTCAAGTTCAAGTATTTTAGGAGAGGGAGAAAGGTTCTCTTTGTCAACCCCTCCATCCCACATATAATTTGTAAACCTCTATCATATTCCTCACTTTTCATCTCTTTCCTAAACTGAAAGGTCCCAGACTTCCCAGCCTTTCCTCACAGAGAAGGTGTCCCAACTCCCTACTCATCTTGGTTGCCTTCTTCTGTACTTTTTCCACCTTTGCAATGTCCTTTTTGAGATACGATGACCAGAACTGCACATAATATTCCAAATGAGACCGCACCATAGATCTATACAGGGACATTATAATATTGATCCTTTTACTTTAAATCCATTCTCTAGACATCTTCAACATTTCACTGCTGGAGCACACTAAGCTGACACTTTCATTGAGTTATCTATGATGACCTCCTTGGGCTCCACTCTCAAATCTGCAGGAATTTGTCAACTTAGATTTGGCAACCTGAATTAGGAGGTAGACACCAAGCTAGGTAGTCTTCTCTGTTGCTTAGCCAAGGGCAGAATGCCATACAATGACTATTCCAGGTCTGACCAACACAGAGGCCTCATACTGTTTGCCAGTCTTAGATCTCCTGATAGTATGGATTGGGCCCAATGATAGGGTGTCAATCTCCAGATGGCACCTGAAGGTCCCCCACTATTACAACTGATCTCCAGGCAACAGAGATCAGTTCACTTTTTTTTTTTAAAGGAAGCTTTAGAAGGTGAAATGTAGGGCATTATATCCCACTGAAGACCCTCCACTCCCCAAACCCCACCTTCCTCAGGATCCTCTCCCAACATCTCCAGGTATTTCCCAACCTGGAGCTGGCAACCCTACCCAATGAACTGTGAACCCTGCAGTCCCCTGTGTCATCCCCCCCCCAAAGCTGCTTGTGATCTTTATGATCAAAATTAGCTGTAGCATGTAGCTTAAATCTGAAGAATTTATTTATTCATTCATTCATTCATTATATAAAATGTCTGTTAGCCACCTTTCCCTTTTACAGAGCCCAAGGGGATTTAAAGCATAGATAAAACATGTAAAATGCATTTTAAAATGTAAATACATGTAAACATGTAAAAAAAGATTTACAATCGCAATTCAGGACTGGTAATAAACTTAACCAAATTCAGCCCTAAATAAAATCGTCTTCAAGTGCCTCCTGAAGGCCTATGGTTGCCCAGTCTAACTCAGAAAATATCTGGGGACTTTGGAGGTGGAGACTTTGGGGGTGGAGCCATTCCCTAAAATAAATAAAAATATAGCAGTGCAGTTACCCTGAATATAGTCTTCATTTCCTCACCCCCCCCCGCAGCAGCTGCACTTCCACTAAATGAAAGTGAACACAGAGAGAGAGCACTAAAATAAACAGTTTACAAGCAAACGCTTTTGTGATCTCACTGGGGCAATCTACTCACGGGAGTTGCTGAATGTAACCATCTGCTGTATTTCAGCCAACTTCTTCAGACTAACAGGAAAATGAAAGGAGAGCAGCCTAGGGGGTGGAGGGGGTAGGGCTTCCACAGAATCCACAGATGAGACTCAAAAGTGATAGCAAAGCAGAATAGAAAGCAAAAAGAGAAACAAAAACTATACAATTCACACACACCTCCAAATAAAACACATGTATTGCAACCTTATTTATATGTTTCACTTTTTTAAACTGCAGTATTACGATGCAAAATCAAAAATATTCTCTTATTTCTTAGGAAAACTGGGGAGGCATTCAAGAGCTGCAGCAAAGCAGTATCACCAGAATCATGATCACGTTGATTGTTCAGTCAACAACAAGGAGCATAGAAATACAATTTGTTATGGAAATGACTGTATGATTTAGAACAAAAACAATTCCAATGCTACTTGGCATTGATTTCAGTCTTCTGAAATCAATGTGACGGACCCTTGATGCCAGGCAATGATTTTTGTATCTACCCTGGCTCTGTTGCATGCTCTAAAGTCACATGATAGAGCAACTGTGCTGCAACTGATCAGGTTTAGGTCTGGTCCGTGTCTGGATGAGTAACAACTTGGGAGCTCCATACTGTTGGCCTGAGGCATAAATAATATATTTCAAACTCCTTTGCTGCAAATCAATATCAGGTTTATTGTAAAGCAGCAATGAAGGATCTCAGATTGAAAAAGAAGACTGTTATTTCATTTTTTGTGTGAATGCTTTTGTATCTGTTTCAGATGACTATCTCAAAAACCAAACGTCTCCTTTTCACTCTGAACATGCTGGTGTAAGGTTGTTTTTTTTATTGTGTTTACTGACAGGACTACTGCCCAGACTCCTGTTCAGTGGTGAGATTATTTATTTAGGAAATGTATATACTGCTTCTCTAGAGACCTGCTGAGATACTGGAAGCTAAGAAGATATTGGATTTATATCCTGCCCTATACTCTGAATCTCAGAGTCTCAGAGTGGTCACAATCTCCTTTACCTTCTCCCCGCCCCCCCCACAACAGACACCCTGTGTGGTAGGTGGGGCTGAAAGGGCTTTCACAGAAGCTGCCCTTTCAAGGACAACTCTGAGATAGCTATGGCTGACCCAAGGCCATTCCAGCAGGAGGAGTGGGGAATCAGACCCTGTTCTCCCAGATAAGAGTTCGCACACTTACCCACTACACCACTACACCAAACTGAGGGCGGCTCACATGTCAAATAGTACACTAAAATGTCAGATTTCCACTTTCTACCACTTCACTAAAGGAGAGTGATTTGCCAGGTCAAGGTGGTCATTTTCACCCTTCTTATTCTATTGAGGTTGGAAACTGGGCACACAGCATCACTCAGGGGACTGGATTCAGCCCAGTGGCCTTGAATGGCAAGTAGTTTACCTTATGGTTGTGGCATATTGAAGCATTATATGTTGCTGCAGCCCTTGTGCTCTTATATGTGCAAACAAATTGCACTAAAAATTTTTTTCTTTCTGCTCACGCATCACCAGATTCAAAGCTTTACATTCACAAACCTAGAAAATAATTCTAGATGATGCACTAGAAGCCAAACTATTATGCAAATTGTTTGCAAGGCCGTATCTCTAATCTGGATTGCACTGATAAATGGGTTCTTTATCTCCCTCATTCAGTTATTCAGTCTTATCTACCAAAAGAGCAGTTCTGCAAAGCTGAGAGTCATATGTGAAGGAGAAGTGAAACCAGGACTGTGCAGCAGCCTCTCAGTGTGCAGCTGTACCCTTTTCATTTTCAACATGTCTTATTCTCTTAGACAATCATTCAATGAATGCTATAAGCCTGCATGTCCCTGTCTAACATATTTCTGGTCTGAACTGTGACATGTGCAAAACTGCATTATATGTGTGTGCTGATGCAAATCCATGGCCATCAATGCACACTGTGCATATTTAGCTAGCCATCCAGATGGGGTTGTGTTTGCTCCATAAATATATCTGACATGTATATGCCATTGCTCTGTTGCACCTTATGTTGCTCCATATGTGTAATGATGTTGTTAAAACTTATAAAAAAGAACTTAGGGATGCCGCTGCCCACCACTGCTCTGCTGGAGAGCCAGAGGGAAATGGCGGCAAAATGGAGGTGTACAATTGACATCCCCAGTGTAACAATGCCTTTTGCAGTGTGATGCAGAAGTGGCATCATCATGTCAAGCAAAGCTCTAGAATCTGCCGAAACTCTGTGGTTAAGCCACAAAGTTTGGAGAAAACACTAAAGTGTCCCTCGGTGTAATGATGTTACTTCTGGGTTGTGCCAGAAATTATGTTGTCACAATGGGGGTCACTGATCACAACCCCACCTGTCTGTAAGTCCCTGCCTTCCCTGTGTCCCCTTAGAAGTGCTCAATGTTACTGCAGACCCTACCTATAGCTTGCACAGAAAAAAATGTTCTAAGTGCATGTTCCTTTCTATTCATGCATTGCTAGATCCCATGAAAATGTACCTGGTTTTGCCCCACTGGACGCTGCCTGGAGGTATTGGGGAAATCAGACTGTCCTTGGCCACCATCCCACTTTATTTTTCAATTGTAACTCTGATGCACCATTTAAAAAAAACCAACAAGATTCCTTTAATTAAAAATATAATATCTTCTTTTCATTCCCTATATAACCTGGATGTCTCACTTCTCCGCTCTCCCCTGCTCCTCAAGACCTTCTAGGGCAATGAAATTCACATTCTGTTTGTGATGATTGCTTCTGAAACTGTGGAAAGGAATGAAGTCAGAGGTCCTGGGCAATTTAAAAATTCTCAAGGCAGGCCAATTTGTTCCTCTATGACAACCCTGCCGGCTTGTCTGATTCATTCATCCAATTTGTTCCTTGCTTTTTCATAGCAAATGAACAAATAACATGTGTTAATTCCCCCCCCCCCCCAACAATGTTGTGTTTAAAACTGAAACAACAAAATGTCCAGGGATGGGACCAGACCCAGAAGCCACATCCAAGGGGAAAGCAGCTGCTGGGCAGCAAGAGGGGCAACCTCAAGCTCACTGCAGCTGGCAGGGCTCAGCAGGGATCCCGGAAGACCACAACGGCAGTGGCAGGATCAGCAGTGCACATGACACCTTCACAACCCAAAGAGAGGCAGGAGGCAAGTGGGGAGGAGGGAGTTTAGTTTATTTATATCCCACCCTCCCCACCACAGCAGGCTCAGGGCGGCTCACAATCCATAATGGTAAAACAACAATATAAAAACATTAGATTAAAATGACACTTGGGTGCTAATTCAGTACAAATAAATAAATAGACAGCATTCAAGTAATCTTAACAGGCACCAGCCACATCTAGTGGTCTCAGCGGTGACATTGCAGGTTTGATGCAATCATTTAATCAGATTTCATAGTTAACAATCAAATGCAAGATGGAATAGCGTGAATTTACAGGCCTTGCGGTACTGGCTAAGGTCCCACAAGGCTCTGACGTCTTCCAGGAGTTGATTCCACCAATAAGGGGTGGCAGCAGAGAAGGTTCTTATGTATGTTGTTTGAAGTCTTCCCTCTCTCGGCCCGGGGAATCAATAACAGATTTTGAGCTCCTGATCAAAGTACCCTCTGGGGAACATATGGGGAAAGGCAGTCCCTAGGGTTGCCATGTCCAACTCAAGAAATATCTGGGGACTTCGGAGGTGGAGCCAGGAGACTTTGGGGGTGGAGCCAGGATCAAGGGTATGTAAAGCACCATTGAACTCCAAAGAGAGTTCTGACCATCACATTTCAAGGGACCACACACCTTTTAAATGCCTTCCCTCCATTGGAATAATGAAGGATAGGGACACCTTATTTTGGGGCTCATGGAATTGGACCCTATGGTCCAATCTTTTTGAAACTTGGAGGATAATTTGAGGAGAGGCATCAGATGCTATGCTGAAAATATGGTGCCTGTACCTCAAAACACGGCCCCTGTAGAGCCCCCGATACCTACAGATCAATTTTCCATTATACCCTATGGGAATCAGTCTCCATAGGGAATAATGGAGTGCCCAGAAGACATTTCCCTCCCCCTCCCCTGCTTTCTGATGACTCTGAAGTGGGGGGAGGGCCTCCAAACTGAAGAATTGGCAGCCCTAGCGGTCCCTCAGGTAGAACAAGTGGCATGGGCAATCACTGGGATTGGGCTTGTGGGGAGCTAGCCAGGCCCTTCTGGCAGGGATTTCTTTTTTGGCAGACTTCCCAGGTTAGCCAGTCAGAAGCTGACAGGCAGGCCCAGGAGGGACTTATCACAAGAGAGAGCCGGGAGGGAGGAACTGGCTCAACCTTGCTCTGACAGGCTAGGCCATCTAGAGCCAGGGACTGAGGAAGGCTGGGGAAGAGGCATAGCCAAACCCAACCCATATAAATCAGCCCATAACCACAACAGGCCTCGGATGAAGCAATGAATTCTGCTCCTGGTCTGTGAGAGCATTAGGGTGGACAGCCTTCAGGTGATTTACAAGCAAAATAGATTCACTGACAAAGTAATAGGATCAGTCCACCTGGAGAAAATGGCTGCTTTCGAAGGTGCACTCTATGCTGTTATACCATGCAGTGCCCCCCAACCCCTCCATCCTCGGGCTGCACTCCCAAAATCTCCAGGTATTTCCCAACATGGAGCTAGTAACTCTAGTGAGCAGGGATCCAGGGGACAGAGAGGAACCAAATGGTGCAACCTGCTCCTCTACCCATCCTAATGCCTGGGATGTGGAGGTGGGGGCTGATGCCCACCTGGCAGCTGAAGGACAGGTTTCAGGGCCAGCTAAGGGGAGTGTCACATAAAACCAACAGATCAAATAGCTTGAAAGTAGGATACAGTGCTAGGTTTTTAGTAATAGAAAAGATCCCCCCTTAGGCAGCTGACAGAAAAACTTCCAAGCTTCCTGTATGTAGAAACCAACATATGAGGAAGACAATCTTGCCATCTAAAGTGGAACCATTCTGAATGTCACCTTTTCACTCCACTGGATTTTCCTTGTACAGTCCCTGAGCCATGAATGGCTGAAGCTTCCTGTGAATGCACACGTGATAACAGTTCCAGGTTTGCAATGTAAAATGGCTCTTTAACTAGTTCCTGATGATATAATGTAAGAACAGAAGAGAAGTCATGTTGGATCAGGCCAATGGCACATCCAGTCCAACACTCTGTGTCACACAGTGGCCAAAAAAACCAGGTGCCATCAGGAGGTCCATCAGTGGGGCCAGGACACTAGAAGCCCTCCCACTGTTTCCCCACCCCAAGCACCAAGAATACAGAGAGCTCCGACAATATGCTGTGGCTAATAGCCATTGATGGACTTCTTTTCAATATGTTTATCCAATTCCCTCTTGAAGCTAATATGCTTGTAGCTGCCACCACCTCCTGTGGCAGTGAATTCCATGTGTTAATCACCCTTTGAGTGAAGAAGTACTTCTTTTTATCCATTCTAACCCGACTGCTCAGCAATTTCATTGAATGTCCACAAATTCTTGTATTGTGAGAAAGGGAGAAAAGTACTTCTTTCTCTACTTTCTCTATCTCATGCATAATCTTGTAAACCTCTATCATGTCACCCCTCAATCGATGTTTCTCCAAGCTGAAGAGCCCCAAGCATTTCTTCATAGGGAAAGTGTTCCAACCCTGTAGTCATTCTAGTTGCCCTTTTCTGGACTTTTTCCAATGCTATAATATCTTTTTTGAAGTGTGGTGACCAGAATTGTACACAGTACTCAAAAAGTAAGAGTCCCAAATGCACATGTGATAACAGTAGAAGAATGATAACAGTAGAAGAATGATGTAGAAGTTGGATATATCCAGTTTGTACCAATGGCTTCTGCCTGCTTCCTGTACTCCTAATGTACTAATTGGTCCTGCTAACTCATATTCAGTGGCTGCAAAGATAAGAACTATGCATACCACTTTGAGTACCTTAGAGGAAAAGTGGCTTAAAAATTCACCACATGTATAAGTGATATTGTATGGTCCATAATGGTCATGAATAATAGTTTTGATAATGAGGACAGCTGCACAATAGCAAGAAACAACAAAGGGAGTGCTGACAAAATCCAGAGAGAGAGAGAAAGAGAGAGATCCCAGTTTTTAAGGCAAAACTCCTGTTCACATTTTTTCTGTGGCAAGAACTGTTTGACTTTTTTTAAATAGTCCAGTACCCATTTCATATCTCTTGATGTCTAACTCTTCTTGCCTTCCTAGATGTCAGTTTTGTGTCTCCTGATTAGCCCCTCTTCCCTCTGAACTTCTCTTGAACTGTCTAAACCAGTCTACCAGGCATTGAGGAAAGGGATGAAATCAATGGCATTCATTCATTTGTGACTGTTCATTCATTTTACATAGCTTAACAAAAACGTCTTTCTCTGTTCATTATTATTTCTGTGGAAATGAATGTGCACTCTTATGAGTTGCAGCCAACCATCTGTTAGCTTTCCACAAATAAGCTTTTCCAATCTGCCACAGAGAGCAAATGCAGATGGAAAAGAGTTTCTTTTAGCTTGACACTGCCAAACTTGACTTCTATTCACATCACTTATATGTAGATAAGACTGCATGCTGGTGGAAGTTTTTGGCCCCAACCCACTCCAACGCATTACACCTAACCAGGGCTTTTTTTGTAGTAGGAACTTCTTTGCATATTAGGCCACACCTCCCTGGTATAGCCAAACCTCCAGGAGCTTATAGGGCTCTTAGTACAGGGCCCACTGTAAGCTCCAGGAGGATTGACTACATCAGGGGTATGTGCTCCAATATGCAAAGGAGTTCCTGCTACAAAAAAAGCCCTGCATCTAACCATACATCTCCATGATTGTAACAAAAGCAATAATGCTGTTTTCTCTTTGGCTGGTTAAGAACAGCATTGTTCTGGTTGGATTGATCTCTGCTTTAAGTAGGAAAAACGAAAACTCCAGCCTGTGGTGTAACATATGTGATGTTCCTTGTTGATTTAAGCCATAAAGTGTTCCTCGTTGATTTAAGCTACGCATGAATGGGTAGAGAATCTAGAGCAAGCCAAACTTGCTTAACATAAGAGGCACACAGAATAAATGTCAGATGTTTGAGAGCTGCAAGGAAGGAAGGCAAATAATGTGGGGGGAGGGAGAGGTGGAAAGAACACAACTTTAACTTTAAGTGCATTCTCCAAGCTGCCAGCTGGCTTGGCTTGGAGAAGTTTTTCAAAGGAACAAACGTCTTCCCCAAGCTGGCTGGCAGGGTGGTGGGAGCTTCAAGAGCCACACAATATGTGTGAAAGAGCCACATGTGGCTCTCAAGCCGCAGTTTGGCCACCCCTGATTTAGAGTGTGAGCTAATTCCAGACCGCTGTTTTCCCCAGTAATCAGCAGTGTCAAAGATAACAACAGTGAACCATTTTGTGTTTGGCAGTAGCTTTCTGCATGGCACTATGCATGTAGTCCACTGCTCTAAGGCTACAAAATGCCCAAATATCCTGATTCCAAGTCCATTTATATAGAAGTATACATTGACCTGAAGGGAGTTTAGTTCAATATACATATTTAGGAAGAATATGTATGTCTAAAGGATCATTTTGGCAAGCTGCAAAGTTAATTAGACTTCCATTTCCCCTCATTTGCTAGACAATGACCTTGTCTCAATATTTTTAAACAGGTCTAATATTTCACAAGAAGGAAATGTGCACATTAATCAAGATTTGTGCATGCATACTTCAGTAGTGAAGTTTAGCATTGTAAAAATGTTCAGATTTCTATCATTCACTAATGGGTATATACCGTAAACGTTGAGGTATTTAAGCAATGAAATATCTAACATATTTCATGCAGATGACATGAAATTTTTAACACTGGGATTTTACTAGTCAAGTCACCGCTAGAAGAAAATTTCACTTGGCAAAAGGTATTAGAATGAAGTTTCCTCAAGAGAAACAGCAGATGAGGGTCCATTCCCAGGTAACCTAGCTTGATCCATAGTTGGGCTCTATCTATTGAATCAAAAGCACCCTTCAAATAAATGAAGGCAGCGTATAATTTTTTTGACCCAATATGCATATATTTTTCAGCAAGGAAGGCCAGAGTGCAGCAGTGATCCATAGCAGATTTGCCTTTGGAGAAGCCAATCTGTTCAGGACCTTTGATGTTGCCTAGGCGCATCCAGTCAGTTAATCGGAGTTCTAAAAGTTTTGCATACAATTTGCCCACTATAGATAATAAACTAATGGGGCAGAAATTTTCTGCTAACTCCAACCCCCCCCCCCTTTTTTTTGTATATTGGGATAATTATAGAATCAAGCCAAGAGTCAGGGATGGAGCCATGCAGATCGATAAAAGAGAACAATTTTGCAAGGGGCAAGAGCCACCAATCGGCAAACTTTGTGAATACCTCAGCGGGAACGCCATCAGGGCCAGGTGCTTTACCCGCTTTTAAATCCTTCAATAACTCACTTATCTCCTCTAGAGTTACTGGAGGCCAGACCGGCATATCAGTAACTGAGGGGTTTGCTAAGATAGGAGGGGATACACATAGAGCAGCAAAAATGTTAGAGAAGTAATCAACCCATGTTTGCTCAGAAATATTTGGGTCAGTAACAGAATGTTTTTTAGATTACCTGAAATGATCCTCCAGAAAGCCTTATTATCATTAGATTTTATCGAGTGGTAAAGCTGGTCCCATTTATTCTGAAAGAAAACTTTCTTTTTGGATGTAGTAAGCTCCAGGTAGGCTGTCTTATAAGCAATGTAGGCCTTAATTTTTGTTTGGCCTTTGGAGTGACAAGCCTCTTAAAATGAGCTCTCAGTTCTTGTTTCCAAGCTAAACAATCTGTATCAAACCAGCTGGAGAAACTAGACCTAGACAAGATCACAAGTTTAGCTTTAGCACTACAATAATCAATTAATAATGAGAATCCTGAAAGGATTGAATCATCTGAATTGGAATTTATGATTGAATCCCTTAATCTGCGTAGTGCTTCAGAGCCAAAGAGGGAAAGAAACTCCCTTTCTAGGGCCGGGGACCACTTGATTTTTTTTAGAACATTCTCAGGGGCCTTCACAGATTGGGAAGGTGATACCATATTAACCTCCAGATCCAATCTTAAGGATAGAGTTAGGGGCAAGTGGTCACTTTCTGTGCGTGGATCGATGTAAAAGTTATCAATAGATGACAAAAGGTTGGGTGAACCCAAACAAAAATCTATCACACTACAACCCCTTGTGGAAAAAAAAATAAAGTCAGTTGCAGCCGGAAATTTGGAGAGACCATTAAATATTATAACATTGTGCGCTATGCAGAATTCAATTAATCTAAGACCCGCCTTATTGGTTAAAGTATCTTTAGAACAACGGGGTAAACATAATTGTAGTGGAAGGGATTCAACCGCTTCAAAGCCAAAATGAGAGATCCATTTCTGATTGTTACTGCCCATCTGAGCATTAAAATCACCAAAAATCAGGAGCTGAGCAGTATGGAATTTCCTAGACAAAGACATCACATAATCAGAAAATTTCTCCCAGACAGCATCAAACTCCAGCTCACCATTAGAAGGGGCTAAATAAACATTAATCATGATTAGGGTCAGTGCTGGGGAGGACAGCAATAAAGCCTGGGCAATTGGCGGGCAAGGATCCAAGAGGATCACCTTAAATGGTAAGTTGGATTTCACCAAAGCAGCCAGGCCTGCTTTACTGCGACCTTTAGAATGAGATCTATAAGCGGGGAGATTAAAAACTTTAAAATCCGTCAGTCTAAAACTGTCTTCTGCCCATGTTTCCTGAAGGAAGACACAATCAAAGGATTTCAAAAAGTCCAAAAAATCTGAATCATTCACTTTACTCTTCCACCCAGCAATGTTCCAGGAGATGATGTGGATATTCCTTGTGGCTTCCCTAGCTGGTAGTCAATCAATAATGGATATCCTTTCTAGCACCCTGGAGTAATCAGTGAAAATACAACCATTATGTTGGGGTGCCCTTGAGCCAGTTAGAGAGGGTTCCATAGACAGATCAATTAAGTCAGCCGATGGGGGACAAGGGGACAGGGGGTTGCCTGCAGGATCCAGGTTGATTGAAGGAACTGATTTCCCCGGCTCTAAAGACCTTTGCAGCTGCAGCTTAGTACCTTCAAGTCTTACGAGTATCGCCTGTTGATCTTTTGCTGGAAGACTCCCAAATGACTGCAAAAGGTCATCTTCTAATGAAACATTAAGGGGACTATGCATCACATCCATAGAGGGCTGCACTGATGACTCATTATGCAACTCGGGGTTTGCTTGGGACTGACCAGATCTGGATACCTTAAAACACATCGCAGCCTTATATTTTGCCGCTGAAGATGATGCGTTCTTCAAAAGATGAGGATTACTTCGCGTACTGTCCCCTGCGGACAGGTTAGGCAGCAGAGCATTAGTTTGAGAGTTAATAAAGATCGTACGGGGAAAAACCCCTTCGACAATAAGTAATTTTTTCGCCTCAAAATTAGTGAAGGAATGTTGGGGGATTGAAAGGTAAGCAGAATCCTCTGCATTTGAGACTGATCATTAAGAGATTCAATGGTAATCAAGTCAATTTTGTGATAGTTCAGATGAAGAAGTTCACAGAGATGGGATTTAGCTAAAAGATTATTTCTCCAGCATGGGGTCTTCCTGCCATAAGGACAAACAGTGATGCATACCTTATTGGGCTGTAGAACCAATTGTTGCACGTTCCTTTTATGGCCCACACTGACCTTAGACTCCGTAAAGGAGCTCCGGGGATCAACATCCTGAGTTGCAGATGGACATCGCTTTAAAGGGGCTAGAGCTCCAATAGAGGTATCATCCAGCTGGGCTAAGTAGACTTTATCCATTGACACTGATAGTCTCTTTAGTTCCAAAGAAAGGTCAAGAATTTGGTCTTCTAAACCCTTTAACTTTTTAAAGATACAATCCACTGTGCTGGCAATCAGGGTAATTGGGGCAAGCTCGTCAGAAGACATGGATCTTTCTTCATTATCATGCTGACTCTGCTGCACCTTTAAAGCCCTCACCCCAGACTGGAGTTGAGAGTCTACGCCATCTTCGTGGTCAGACTCATTAGTCAATTCATTAGTCAGTTCCTCTTTTTCAGCAGGCTCTACCTTGTCTTCTAGAGGGGAGAAGCGATTCAATGTTTCAATAGCAAATGACGGCAGAGCAGATTTGGACTTATTGTTTAGGGTAAAAAAGTCCTCTATCCTGAACTGTTTGCAAAGAAGCAGATTCCTCCTCCACTTCTCTTGGCCGCTTGCCCGTTGCCATTAAGAGGGTTCTGTTGGATGGCAATTAGCCCCGTCCTGATAAAAATGAATAAATAAATAAAACAAATACCAAACAACTAATGTCTTAAAACTTACAGATAAAAGCCACAACATCTGCTAAGAATATCATAAAATATCTTTAAAAGCCAAATTTGTCAGAGTCAACTCTGTAGCCAACTGCACTCCGCCTTGTTGCTTTGCAGGAGTTGACTTAATTTCAACCTTCAGTTTAAATTAAAAGATTCTAAAAAACAAAACCCTGTCTTTGAGGGACAGGCTAAGACTATGTAAAACTTTATAAAACATCAGCTGTAGTTCGTTAGCTGCAGCAGCTTCTGAGTCAGAAAACGAAAGCAAAGGCTTATTAACTAATTAAACAGCCAGAGCTTGGGAAAGACAAAACAAAGGCACCAAATATTAAAAGTGAGGTGATAGGATAAGATTATTTAAAAACAATTCCTTCTATCAAGGTAAGATAAAAGTTAAAAGATTAAAAAAACTTAGCGTTAGTAGGAGCAAAGAGACAAGCGACTGCCTTCCTCCGAGTCTGCGCAGAAAAAAAACAAGAATAAATATATCTGCTATAGATGTTCACATCATGCATCTGATGAAGTGAGCACTGACTCACAAAAGCTTAGGCTGGAATAAATTTTCCTAGAGGCTGCTGGACTTCCCTGTCATTTTCCTGCAGCTGAGCACAGCTAACCCTCTGAAATGATAACAAAGCAAGTCTCCTTTTCAATATCCTGTTTTGCCTCTACACAGCCTTACCCATCTACTCAGAAAACTCCTAGATTTCTCCACAGTTCTGACAGATGTAAGTTGGCAACCTTAACACAGATTTCTTAACATGAAAGAAAGACACTCCCGCCTGTATAATATTCAGAAACTGCCTTTTTTTCTTTCCAGGTGGTAAAAATGATGATTGTTGTTGTGCTGACATTTGCAGTCTGCTGGCTCCCCTACCACATTTACTTTATAGTTACTGGGATCTATGAGCAGTTAAATCGGTGGAAATACATTCAGCAAATCTACTTAGCCACCTTTTGGCTAGCCATGAGTTCGACCATGTACAATCCCATTATCTATTGCTGTCTCAACAAGAGGTAAGCCTACCTCAGACATAGACTAAACATCATATATGTCATTTAAGAATAAACATTGCAGGCTTTCCCCCCCCCCCCCCACTGGTTTGTTTTTCAGTACACACAAAAAATCAAGATCGAAGATAAGATATCTGCTGTAGATAGGGTTGCCAGGTCCCTGCTGGCAACTGGCAGAGGATTCTGGGGACTTACCAGGAGAAGTGTCCAGGCCATATCACTGGTGTTGCACAAGAAGTGATAGCATCACATCAGTGACTTCCAAGCAACGCTCTGGTATTTGGGCAACAACTCTAGGGTAACACCAGCTTTTGCTATAGTTTTCCCTCAAATACCTGCCTGGAAGTCACTGGCATGATGACATCACTTCCTGTGCAACACTGGCAATGTGACCTGGACCTTCTCTTTCTATTGATAAGTCCCCCCACCAGCCAGCTGATCAGGACCTGGGGTCAGGAGTTGGTGGTGGGAGACCCCCATCCCTGTTGGGGGGGTCTGGCAACCCTGGCTGTAGATCCCCACCCCCACTTTTTAAAACTTAGTTGTCCTAAACTCTTCTATTCAGATGACAGGAAAACATACTTCTATTCCAGATTAATAAATCTAGAGAAATTTCTACTTCCTAGACATGTTTTCATAGTCATTGATGAAGATTAGACTCATCACACAGGGAAGACTACAACATGTGGGTTTGGAAATAGGAGCTAATGAGCTGATCTACACATTGGGTTAGTTCCAGAGTACATGAATTGAATCAGAGGAGTAATCTCCGTTTATTCCGCCTTTGCGCTGCAGAACAACAGTTTACGCCTCATGTCACTCATGAAAGTCTCCTGTTCCCTATGAGCAGCATTTGAAGGAGATCAATAGACTGCAGTGGGAGGCAGTAAAGTTCTGTTCTGCTAACAGAAGAGCCTTCCATTAGCCGAAAATGTAGCCTGGATCCAGCCCATTCATGTAATGCAATTATTCTAGAATCATTTTAGACAGGAAGTGGAAGGCCACATATTTCAATGTTCCCTCAAGGGTAAGTTTGGTGTAGTGGTTAAGTGTGTGGACTCTTATCTGGGAGAATCGGATTTGATTCCCCACTCCTTCATTTGCAACTGCTGAAATGGCCTTGGGGTCAGTCATAGCCCTCACAGAGTTGTCCTTGAAAGGGAAGCTTCTGGGAGAGCTTTCTCAGCCCCACCTACCTCATAGGGTGCCTGTTGTGGGGGAGGAAGGTAAAGGAGATTGTAAGCCACTCTGGGACTCTGAGATTCAGAGAGGAGGGTGGAGTATAAATGCAGTATCTTCTTCTTCAAGACTCCCTGCACAAAATGAATTAGCTTGTGAGGAAGAAGGCTGAGCAGAACTATTGAAGTTGAGGCATTTAGTTATGATTTCGTTTAAAAGAAGCAATCTGGTGTTTGCAATCTACATAGTATATACTATTTGCCACCATGGCTGAAATCTTTGGATATTTAAATCTGTGGATTAGGGCCACATGGAGGCTACACAGATATTTCTGCACATTTGGAGTACTCCCAAAGTATGTAGAAAAATCTGAAAATTTAAAATAAAAATGCACAGGGGAGCTAGATCCTCCAAAAATACAGTAGCACTTATTTTCACCCGTGGAGCCAGGAAGTTGCACTGGATCCAGAGGTGGCAGCTGCAAAGCCCAGAGTTCTGTGTTAGGCCCAGCAACATCTGTGCAGCCCAGGAGCTATGCTGGGCATGCTATCACCAGTGCAGCCCAGGAGACATGACAGGCTTGTCACCACCACAGCCCAGGAAGCACACTGGCCATGCACCTGCAGCTGGGGAGCTACACTGGGAATGCTGCTGGTGATGATCATGCTAAAATTCATTAACTGTTGAATCACTTTTAATTCAAGAACAATATGTAGGTATCCTATATCATAGTAATAACATATGTTTGTCTGTATTATATTTCAAGGTTGTATGTTAAAACCAATGTGTGTGCTATGCCAGCGTTGTGCCTAGGGCACTGTCTCTACCTTTCCCCATGTGAACACTGTCTGACATTTTCCTCACTTACTTCTGAGTAAACAAGCATAAGATTGAGCAGTAATCAGGAGTATTAACATAATGCCCAAATAAAATCAGATCCTAATGCAATAACAACTGCAATAACATTTTGAAATCTCTTTGGGAAATGTGCCAAGAGGTATATTATAATTGGTACATTGTGTATGCAAATATTTTGAGAAGCTTGCAAATGCCTAATGAGCAAATCCACTTCCATTTTTCAGCCTTTTCACCCAACACCTGTCACTTACAATTTCATTTTAATCTAGAGGGGGCAAATCCCACCAGGCATAAAAATGCAGCATTCCACCCCCCACCTCCAAAATAATTTTGTCCTATATTGACTGTTACTTGTCATATTCTGAATCATTCGTGTTTAGGTTACCATGTTGGGCTGCCACACCTCATGCTGTGGTGGAAGGTCTCCCACTGACAGTCCTCATGAACAATGTCACTATATCATTTCTGAGGAAAACCTGGAAGTGATCTAGGGTAGCTCTAGAAATTGCTGGAAACAATATGGTTTTACCATAAAGTTGCTAGCAATTCCTAGAGCTACCTTATGTCACTTCTGGGTTTTCTCCAGAAGTGATGCAGCAATGTCAGTAATGTTGCCAACACTGCATGCCCCACCCATGTGCCTAACCACAACTGTCCTGCCAGTTGCCAGGTTTACCATGCTATGTTAACTATAGTGGATATTTCCCAGTGCTTCACACATGGCATTGTTATTTATGCCATTGCAATGTAGATTCAGTGATATCACGTTTGAATCATACAAACTACATGTGAGAGAAGAAAGGTGGGATATAAATTCTGGAAACAAATAAATACATTTTCCATCCATCCATCCAGACCTTTAATGGCATAACACACACATTTAGACAAATAAATAAATTTGAGAAAGGAGCATCCGAGGAGCTGTACCTTCAACATATATAGTAAGTAGAAGGTAAATCTAGACCATTTAAGGGGATTGCATGTTAGAATGCTCCCAGCAACAACTAAATTCCCTGCACATATAAAATTAAAATTGCTTTTCCCTTGATATCCCAGTTTCTACATGCAGGGAGAGAGATTACTTTTCTACATGCAAGGGAATTAAATGTTTTCACAGAATCTCTTGAATGTTCTTCATAATATAAATACACTGTCCTTATTCTCAGGTTCCGAGCAGGCTTCAAGAGAGCTTTCCAATGGTGTCCTTTCATCAAAGTGTCCACTTATGACGAACTGGAGCTGAAGACAACCAGATTCCATCCAACCAGGCAAAGTAGCTTATATACAGTTTCCAGAATGGACTCCAGCATGACTGTAGTGTTCGATGCCAGCGATGGAGAAAACACCAAATCCAGCCGGAAGAAAAAAGCTCCACCCCAGGAAGCCAGCTTCAATGGCTGTTCCCGTATGAGTTCCAAAACCACCTCCACAGTCTCAAGTTACATCAACTCCCCATATACATCCGTGGATGAGTACTCCTAAAGCCATATGAAAGTGGAGAATGCAGCTAACAAATGAGACAATTCTGTTCTGCCTTAGAACCAAACATCCAGGTTTCAGAAAGGCAACTAGACTTTAGTTCCTGAATGCCAACTGCATGTTGATATATACATGTTATCCTAAGCCTTTTTTTTTTTTTTGCTTGTTCAAGCCCAACTTTGGTCTTTGTGTTTGGGGGGATGAACTACTTGACACCTGTTTACATCTCATAAGGACATAGTGTCAAACTGTAAAAAGGAACGTTTGTCGGAATTGTACAGTACATATCCACAACATGTGTCTCAACATTGTTTTTGATACAGACAGCTGATAGTTCTCATCTGAATTGCAGGATTGCAAAATTGGCCAGTTAGGAAGGCACAAAAGTTGGTAGTTTTTCCATGTTTAATTCAATCACTAGAGCACTTTTTTTTAAAAAAAAATTATAAATAGCATACATATATGTAAATATATGTACCCAGGGGTTGTTTTGTAGGAAAAAAGGTGCCAGAGCTCAGTAGCTTATCTCATAACTCCCCACTGCATGCAGACCCTGGCTGAAAGTTCAGGAGCTGTGCTCCTGTGAGCTCATGCTGAATTCAAGTCCTATATCCACCTGCCTTCTGCTGAATCAGACCATTGGTTCACCTATCATCTACTCTGGCCAGCAGTGGCTTTCTGGGATCTCAGCACAATAGAATCTTCCCCCAAACCTGCTACCTTTTCAATTGGAAATGTCAGGGACTGAGCCTGGAACTTTTGTTCATGCAATGCATGCACTCTCACGCTGAGCTACAACTCCTCCCTCAGTTCTTTGAGGATCAGATTTGGCTGTCCTAAATTGGGGCACAGTTGGAGCTAGACTTCTGTACTGAATGCAGGAGCAGCTGGCCTGTCGACATACAGTTCTTCTGCAGAATTCTCAGGCCACAAGTAGCTGGAAGAAAGTAGCCAGAAAACACTGGCAGGAGAAGCCACAGCTGCTTCATCTCCCAATTAATTGGTAGTTTCAAAGAGAGACAGGAAATGTCCTGTTCGAAAGCACCCAGAGACGCTTTCAGAATTCTCCCATCTGAATTATCTGGTCTTGTATCCAGAATGGAACCAATGAATTAGGGACTCTCTTCTATTATTTTATCCAAATTCTGTGGAAAGCACTGCACATCTACTATTTGTCACAGTTTCCTGTCCCTTCAGTGGGCATGCATCTTCCCCTCTTCCATGCACATTGGGGGAGGTGCCCTTGGTTTTTTTCTCAAATCTTGAAGTGTTGGGACATTCCATTTTGCCAAGATTCTTTTCATATGTTTTCCCAGTACATTGGAGCCCATGTGCACCTCAGTAAAAGATGACACAAAACAAATTTGATACAGACATGTGTGCAGTCACCTGAAGCTTGTTATTGTGCAGTGTTTATTGGAACTTTAATAGTGCTCTAGTAGTGTAAGGGAGGGAGAAGATTATAAGGAACTGTGGCAAGCTCCACATGATCCAGTTGTGGAATTAAGTAATGTTTCCTAGTTAAATCAGAATTAAGGATGCGTGAAATACAGGGCAGAAAGCAATTCCAGAACACTTCAGGTATATTTGGTTGGTTCTACAGGAGCATTCCATGTGCAGGAGTTCCAGTCATCTAAAACAGCTCCACATGCACTTAACTGATATAAAAATTCTCCAATACATACATTCATTTCAGAGGTGTGGTTTTGATGAATTGCCATCACCTTCTAGAGCAAGATGTAAAGAAAAGAAAAGAAGAAGCCCTACCTTGTTTGTGAATGGCCTCATCTTACTGTGGGGGTTATTGTCTGTTTTGCTTGGCATAGGTCACCAACTGTGCACTACTATAGTCATAGTAATCCCTTGGTTCTATCCCTGTCTACAACATGAGCTTGTGTTCTGGTTAATGTTGAATGCCATAGAATGAAGGAATGTTTAAGTGAAGATTTCCAGGGTATAAGCTTATGAGAATCAAAGCTCCATTCATCAGATAAGTGAAGATATGTCTGAAGCTGTGGGGGAGCTTGTCTGTACATCTTCAGTTTCTGTCATCCACCCCACTTGCCAGAAGTGGGTGACCTTTGTCCTTCAAATGACTGAAATGCTTGGAAGAGTGACAAGAGTGTGTGAAGAGGGAGCCAGGAAGACATTCTGATTCCAACAGCCAGTAAGCTAGATGGCAAGCCATACTGAGTCCAAGGGCTACGACCAGCTGACCATCACCCTACAGCTGTGTCTATAGCTTTTTTTTCTGGTAATCTGAACCTCTGTTTGAATGATTGTTTCATCCAGCTTTATTCAGGCATCTGAGCACATCAGTAACACACTGTGGGTGAACTTAGCAGTCCTACATGTGTGCTTTATATTGTCTGTACATCTTGTTTTTTTAAGCTGCGCTAAGAAGACACAAAAGGATTTGTGCTAAAGGTGCCAAACCATGATGCTACTTAATTTGAAAAGCAAGGCATTTAAGGCAATTTTATGGCAAAAAACCCCCCAGATTCTCGCTACTAAAGTCAAGCACAGTAGTCAGATACAGATGAAGTGGTGGAAAGTACCACCAAGTCACAGCCAGCTTGTGGCAACCCTGCAGGGTTTTCAAGGCAAGAGATGAGCAGACACCCTTTGCCATTGCCTGCCTCTGTGCAGCAACCCTGGAGCTCCCATCCAAGTATTCACCAGGGCCAATCTTGCTTAGCATCCAAGATCTGGACCATTCAGGTCTGGGCCAAAGCTCAGCCCAGCAGTCATACACAGTGACGTTAAAAGCAGCTGTTAACATTATTGATAAATATGAATATGTTTACATAATTGAGCACATTTATTCCACTTAAACTAGCTTGTTTGTACAGGTTTAAATATTGTAATATTTTTAAAGTATATGTCTCTTTACACATGTGCAACTGTACATGATCAAAAGTTACAAAATAGAAAAGCAACAGCCAAGTTTGTCCTTGAAGCATTTTTATCACTACTGATATATGCTGGAAGCATCAACTGTACAATATTTTAATATCAGAATGGTGCTGCCTAGGATGCCCTTAATCCCAGAGGTCTCATTAATCACAAAATTTATTTATAAGACTCTTTTCCTGTACATGATACATTCTGCTGTACATGATATATTCTGTTAGTCTACATGTTGTATTGTTCACGTGCGAAAGGCACAAACAGACATGAAGATGACCATGGATCTCCATCTCTTTGTAAAAGCTGAATTTCACATCAGCACAGCCCAGATTCAGGTCCACAGGAAAAGTAAAAGAGACTTTGCCCTTCAGCTACCACTTCAGAAGCAGAGCTCATGAAACAGGACTTTCACAGTTTCTTCATTAATTCAGTCCCCAGGAATTCTGTTCCTGTGGGTCAGCAGACTCTCAAGAACATCTCAAAGTGGAAGGCTACCATGGGAAGGGGAACAGTGGAAATACCACCTCCCCCATCCATTAACCAAAGCTCCCTTGCTTCATTGGAAAGGGGAGGTAGGAAACCAAGGCTGCATTTTTACAGATGCATAGTCTAGATGGGAAGGAATGTGGGGCACAAATACGATTGCCAGGTCCCCTCTGGCCACCAGCAGGGGATGGGCGATAGGGCTGCCAGATCGAAGTTGGGAAATTCCTGGAAATTTTTGGGATAGAGCCTTGGGTGGATAGGAACCTCAGCGGGGTACAGTGTCATAGAGTCCACCTTCAATGAATATTTTTTCCAGGAGAACTTATCTCTGTAGTCTGGAGATGAACAGTAATTCTGGGGGATCCTCAGGACCCACCTGGAGGGTGGCATCCCAGTCACAAACCAGGCAATGCAACTGTGTATGTGTAACAGTGGCCAGCTGAGTGACTCCATGGGACTTGGGTGTGGGGTCAGCCCTGCCACTAGGCAAACGAGATTATTGCATAGGGCACCAGGCTTCTGGGGGGCACTGAATTGGGCACACCCATGTGATGGTAACATTATCAGTGCAGGTGAGGATGCCAGAAGTTAGCCTTGCCTAAGGTGTCAGTCTAAGACCAGCCCTGCCTGGGTGGTATCCAAGTACACTAGCCAGCTCAAATGGAAGTAAATACAGCCAGGTCAGGGGAAATATTAGAACACCACCACGAGGAGAGGAAAGTTCATTTAACTACCCTCACCATTGAAAGATGGCTGCAGGCCAGAAGCAGGGTGAGAGGAATGCTGAAGAAGCAGCAGAGGGGCAGTGCAGGCTAGGAGAAAGCAACATTGGGCAAGGGCAGGACAGTCACTGATAGGAGAGCACACACACCTCCTTCTGAGCAGATGTGGCAGGAGCCATAGATGGCTTCAGAGAATGGGGTAGTTGGAACATCTGGACTAGAAGCCAACTGGGAGGCAGTCCAGGGACAGCCAGCTTTAAGAAAGACAGCTGCAGTACAGGACAATCCTCCAAGTTACCCCGGCACAGAAGCAAACAGAGAGAAGCAACCGTGTCTGGAGACCCCTGTTGCCCTTCCTGCACATCAGGACAATTGGGGCACAGAAGTGTGAACAAGCACAAGGGGAACAACTGTATAGCCAAACAGGTGACAGGCACAAAGTCCAAAGAAGAACCTGGGAGGGTGCCCATTTGCAATATGAACAAAGGAACCCTGGTCTGAGGCCACGAGTGGCTGTGGCAGTAACTTTAAGAAATGTGATCTCAAAATAGAAGACTAAAGTCTTAAGAAATGGAAAAGTCATTAATTTTGTGAATACGGCATTTTGATAAGAAAGTTTATGTTCCTTCTTGGGTTTCTCCCCATTGAGGCAAAAAATACAGTTGTCTTTTTTTTCCTTGGTCATGCCAACCACAGAACTATTATGTTGAAATGGCAGCCTATGTTTGGATCATTTGCAGACCAGTGATGCAAAAATTGGGTTATAAAATGCCATAAAATGGTGCAGAATGGAATATAATAAATCAGTTGGTAACATCTGTGAAAATGGGCAAAACTAAAAGGCATGGTGACAGCCTACAAAAATAGAAAGAGACAAGCTCATATGTCCTTAGTCATGAGGTTTTATCAGATCTCCATGGAGTACTGATTGCTGCAAGGTATAAACACCTTCCAGCAGCAGGTTCAAGATGCAATTAAATGGGAAAGGCACAGAAACATCATGGACCAGCACTAGATATTGCACACACACCCCTTATTATCAAGAAGTCTTTTGTCCCACTTGGAACCGGGAAACCCATATAACAAAACCAGGTGATGTATTACCTACCCGAGAGACAAGAATTGTATATTTTAATTAACCTCTTCATAATAGGGGTTGGAAAAATACAGGCGAAACCAGAATCACTGCTGTGTCTTCCCCCTCCCAAAGGTTGTTCTATTATTGCGTTCAACAAATCAGAGAGAGCTTGAAGGTTATTCTTTTTTTTCTCTCCTCGTGGCAATTGTCAGCCCGTACGTGTAATCATTAGCAGCAATTTCTGTAATTACTGATGAGATATAATGTCACAATAAGACCGTCATCGTGTGCACTTGGAAATGAACTCCCTTGCCACTGTCAGGCCCCCCAGAGTGAGTGAGTGATTAAAAAGCCAGGTTTGCAGCACAACAAAAGAAAGGCATGAACTTTCATTAGGAGCTCTCCAGCAAATATTTTCAGTATAAATGAAACGTAGTCTCCAGAAAGCCACAAGTCATCTCAGGCAGTCAAAGATGTTCATATGACTCAGTGAGAACACACCACCGTGCAGGAATTAGTTGGGGCACATCTCTAGATAGGAGGCAGGCAGCCCAGGGCACCTACAGGAAAGCCACAACTAGTCCCATACACATGTATTTAATTATACTCTTCTTTTTCAGCTAGCTCATTGCATTGTACAACTTTAAAATAACATGATATAAAATAACAAAAATGAAAACAGCCAAAATGAATATGGCAATCATTCCATTAAAATATTAACATGTCAGAATTTGATGGAACTCAAAGAAAACTGCAATTTTATCAAAGAACATTTTCTAAGTCATCTTCTCTTTGGTAAGATTCTTTGGTCACCAGCTCTGGGATGGGAAATGCTTGGAGATTCTGGGGGTGGATCTTTAGGAACAGGGGGTTAGAGAGGGGAAGGATTTCATGGGGGTATAATTCCACAGAGTCCACTTTCCCAAGCAGACATTTTCTCCGTGTGAATGAATCTCTCTCACCTGGAGGTCAGTTATAAATAGGGATGGGCACGAACCAGCGGAAATAGAAAGGGTTCCATTTAAACAGTTTGTGTTCATGGCACAAGCATCTGGAAGTAAATACACATGGATGACTGTATGTATGTGCTGGGGGATGGGGATAATGCATTATCCCTGCCCCCTCACCAGCATTATCCCTGCTCCACCACCACCACCACACACACACAGTTGTGTTCACTTCTGGGTGTACACGCCACCTACGAGAGCCATTTAAACTGAACCCTTTCAATCCCCCCTGGTTATAATCCCAGGTGATCTCCAGCCACTAGCATACTTTAAGGTGTTTTCTTCTGATGGGCCAGGGAGTCTTGCTGAGGTGAGCAGGCATCTTCAAGATGAGTACTTCACACAAGGTAACATCTAGTACTGTGAGGGCCCAACTTTATCCTTCCACTGATGTTACCTTAATTGAAAGACCAAGAAATTTATAATTTCCATCAACCCCAGCAAGAAGTTATACTGAGAAAGGCTGAGAAGAGTAATCCAGATAAGACAGATAAGTCGCAGAGAAGGCCTGTCTTCTGTTCAAAGACGGCCTTTGGGGCTTGTTCTTTCTACTTTGGAAATATAAAGTTTGTGTCTCACAGAAGGGCTTAGTAGCCCCAGCACACATTTCTAGTCATCACTAAGGTCAAAGGGAGTCTGTAACTCAAAAACTGGTGTTAGCTAACTGTAAGAGGAACTTTACTTCTGGAGACCCTTAACCTCTACTCATCAGCACAACAGCTTTAAAGATCCATTGTAAGGTTTCCAAAGCCATGCTAGAGTTAGACTATGTAAGATTTCATATATAAATATGCAACAAGGGTTACAAATAGGTTTGTCAACTCTGGGTTGGGAAATTCTTGGGCAGGTGGGAGTTTTGAGAAGGAGCTGAGAAGGTGGAGATGATGATGATGATGATGATGATGATGATGATGATGATGATGATGATGATATTGGATTTATATCCTGACCTCCACTCTGAATCTCAGAGTGGCTCACAATCTCCTTTATCTTCCTCCCCAACAACAGACACCCTGTGAGGTGGGAGGGGCTGAGAGGACTCTCACAGCAGCTGCCCTTTCAAGGACAACCTCTGCAAGAGCTTTTGAGAAGGAACAGAGCTCAAGAGAGATGTGATGTCATAGCGTCTATATTCTGAAACTACCATTTTCTCCAGGGGAACTGATTGAACTAGGTTTGCCAACCTCCAGTATAGCATCACTTTAAAGAATAATCAAGTTTATTCCAGCATTAGCTAATTAAATTTAAGGTGCCACTGAACTTATTTTATTTTTTCTGCAACAGGCTAACATGGCTGCCTCTCTGAAAATGCCAAAATAATGGTAAGAGGGAAAATTGTTTCACAGATCAGTCAGTGTGGGTTCCGCCTCCCTCTTAATCTTCAAATTACTTTTCACCTTCAGTTTTCAGTCTTCAAAGATCAGCAGTCCTGTACCTTATTTTTGAATTGTAAATGCCTGGTTGCAGTCTCATTAGTCATTCCCCTTGCTGGGAAAATAAAAATAATTTGTTTCCATAGTGATCATTTTGATATTTAGTCAATTAACTACATTTCTAAAGAATTCTGCAGAATTCTGCAGGATTTAGATTTGTTGGTTGATTCCCACCCCCCAATCTCTTGCTGAATTATTTCAAAAGAAACAGCCTTAATTTCACTGCTTGAGCAATACATTCATCACACCTGAACAATGTTTTCTATATTTCAGTGTCTTTATGCTCCTCCTTATGGGTTAAAAATAATGCATTGCAACCTAATTTTTAAAAATGATAACATAATTTAACAAAAACAATAATTATTACTGTAGCTTTTGTATCAATGTTTAAATATAGTCACCTATTACAACTAAATTAACAAAAGGTCAAGCTACATATTACATGGGAGATTTGTGACTGGTTCCAAATTTCTTTTTAAAAGCCTAAAATGGAGAAGGGGGAGCAATTAGCCATAGTACTGGGGAGTCAAGTTAATCTTTGCTGTTTTCCTCAGTAGAAATTAACCCCCTTGAGGTCTCCCCCCCCACCCCCCCACCCCCCCCACCCCCCCACCCCCGGAACAGCAATAGAAGTTAGGAAGGAGTCTCTCCTGAGAAAATAGTGTTATATATTTCCTGCAGCCCTCAGTTTGTGTGCCCAAGTGCTCTTGTCATGGCTCTGCTACTAGTGATGTGGATACAGGCAAGTTTTACCTGTGTGCATAGTGGAGGCAAATGCCAAACTTGTTCTTTCCCTCCACCCTGAATGCCAGCAAGCATCTACTTGTAGTAAGTGTGTACTCTGCAATCACTGCACACAGACATAACAGCATCACACATAGGAAGCTGCCTCGTACTGAATCAAACCCTCGGTCCATCAAGGCCAATACTGCCTTCTCAGACTGGCAGTGGCTTTCCAAGGTCTCAAACTGAGGTCTTTCACATCACCTACTGTTTGGTTCTTTTACCTAGAGATGCTGGGAATTGAACCTGGGACGTTCTGCATGCAAAGCAAGTGCTCTGCTGCTGAGCCACACCCCCTTCATTCATTCATTCATTCATTCATACAGCCTGCATTTATCCTGTATACTTAAGAACTAGCTTGATCATTTGCGTTTTCCTAAACCTAAAACCCCAGAAGAGCAATCTGTTTGCTAGGTATCCTCTTCCCTTTTCTCTAGGACTTCCGAAAATTTAGAATGCTGGCCTCCTGCACCATTCCAAATCAATACTCCCTCTACACCATGGTGTCTTGTGAACAAAAATTCTACTTTGTGAGTTACTGACATTAAAGTTGTGAGCTAGTGCATAAATTAGTTTGCTCTGGGGCCATTTTTCCTGCTAAAACAAAAATGTGTGAGCTGTAGGCAAACAACTGTGAGCTAGCTCACACTAACTCAGCTTAGAGGGAACACTGTTCCAAATGTATGGGGCACTGCACACCTTGTGTCATTACACCAGATGGTGCAATTTTTCACAGGAAGATGTGGCAAAAGAAATTGAAATTGTGTGGAAAAAATGTGCTCAGCTGACTGCTTGAATGTTAAGCCAGGTTCTAAATAGAACCTCTTAAGGCCTCAGATGTAGTATTTGGATCACATAATCTCTCAGAGGGCTGGTTGTGCTGGAGCAATAGACAAACAGACTTTGCTTTCCAAATATGCAAAAACAATTTGGAAAAACTCCCTAAGCATCATCAAAATGAAAAGGAGAAAAGAAACAACAGACTCCTCCTCAGCATTTTTTGCCCTTGAAATTTCTGCAATGGAGTCTTGAAATACAGCCTGATCTCCTTGAACACAAATCACAAACACCTCTTCTTCCTGTCATGCAATAGCTCTGTATCAAGGTCTTAGAGGCGTGCGTGCCTCTACTTCGGATTGCACTGAAAGACTATGTTTTCAGTTTAATATTTAATCCAAGTATCTGAGCTGTCCTTCTGCAAAGCTGAGTATCCAGCCCCCGCCTGGGACTCACCAGTTCTCCAGATATGGCCACCATCTCCATCAGGTCTTGAGACATTGCCAAGCCCCCATTGTCCAGAAGATGCTGCCTTGACTTCTGAGTGCACAAAGGCTCTGGGATTAGGGTTGTCAGGTCTGACTCAAGAAATATCTGGGGACTTTGGGGGTAGAGCCAGGAGACTTTGGGGATGGAGCCAAGAGCATGGATGTGACAAGCATAATTGAACTCCAAAGGGAGTTCTGGCAATCACATTTAAATGCAAACCTTTTAAATGCCTTCCCTCCATTTGGAAATAATGAAGGATAGGGGCACCTTCTTTTGGGGCTCTAGAATTGGACCCCCTGGTCCAATCTTTTTGAAACTTGGAGGGTGTTTTGAGGAGAGGCACCAGATGCTATGCTGAAAATTTGGTGTCTCTACCAAAAACAACAGCCCCCCAGAGCCCCATATACCCATGGATTGATTCTCCATTATACCCTGTGGGTGATTCCTATAGTGCAGGGGTGGCCAACGGTAGTTCTCCAGATGTTTTTGCCTACAATTCCCATCAGCCCCAGCCATTGGCTATGCTGGCTGGGGCTGATGGGAGTTGTAGGCAAAAAACATCTGGAGAGTTACCATTGGCCACCCCTGCCATAGGGTATAATGGAGAATCGATCCATGGGCATATGGGGTATAATGGGTATAATGGAGTGCCCAGCAAACATTTCCCTCCCTCCCCCCACTTTCTGATAACCCTGAAGCAAGAGGAGGGCCTCTGGGGGATCCCCTGCCCCCAACTGGTTCCTTCGACAAGTTTGAAGCACATGCTCCTTGTTGAAAAAGAACTGTTTGAATTAGTGGTTCCAAATGCAAAAAATTGTTTGTTGTGAAAACAGCCTCTGAAGAAACTAAAGAGAAATGCCTAAGATATCCAGGATCCACGTTAGACTGTTTTCAGTGTATCCATTGAGACCTTCTGTTGTTTATGGACCTATGCACTGTGTCCTGGTGGAGACAAGGTAGCCACTTCACTGATTTGTATATTAGTTCACGACTGCAAGATATATGGACTGATATACTTTGAAGATTCTCAGTGAACTTTGGAACTGTTTTGTATACCTGCAGGTGGATGTTCAACAGGTGTATCATTTTGTAATTTTGTGATATATGGCTGAATTAGTATAAACACTTTAATAGACATCTTGTTATCTGTTGTAAATATTTATTGTTGTATGACTAATTTTGCACATTGTGGTTCCAAATTGGGGATTGGCAACCCTATCTGGCAGTCTTGTGTCTCTGCTGACCAGTTATAGAAGCATGGAGGGTGGAGAGGAGTAACACTATTTGGGAGAGCAACAGGCAATGGAAGGGAAGTTGCCACACAGGGAGGAGTGAGGGGGAATTGGCAAGGCCAGAGTCAGCCCTGTTTAAATTCAGGTAGTGGCGCAGCACAGTTGAGGTCCAGTTTGAGCTGGGGGGGGGGGGGGACACTGGGTTGAAAAAGTACTGGGAAATTAGGGATGGATAAAACCAGGACTTACAGAGAGCAAGCTTTCCTCACTTCCTCAATACACGTGTCGAGAGTCTTCATTCCTACATGTCCCCAGAAGAAGAAAATAAGCTGGCTCCCAATTTAAATTAGAATTTCATTTCAAACTGGGGAAACAAAAGCAACAGAAAATAGAACTCCTTTAGAATAGAACTGCCTTTAGACGCAGAAGAGGTTTTTTCCCCTATTGGAACACATTTCTCAGCCCTGGAGTATTGGAGCACAGCGGCAGAGTGTTGAAACTGGATGTAGTAATCTCAGGTTCAGAGCTGCTCTAAGCCAGAACAGTTGCTGTGTTTGTTTATGTGCATGTGTGAAGTACTTCACTATCTACCTCAAGGGGCTGTTCTGGTGGTATATCGAGAGAACCTCATTTACGCCCCTCTGAGCCCCTTGGGGGAGGCAGGTTACAAATGTGACAGACACCATCTTCAGAAAATCCTGTCCATCACCACTATTAATGGCCCAGGAGCTCACAATAGGGGCAAGGAACATACACAATCCACAACAACTGTGATAATGAATGGCTTGGATTTATTCTCTGCTGCAAGGTTAGGAGAACCAGGTGCTACAGTAGAGTTGCCAATCTCCAGTTGTGTACAGGGGATACCCTGGTTTGGAGGCCCTCCCTCCACTTCAGGGTTATCAGAAGGGGGGGATGTTACCTGGGGACTCCATTATACCCTATGGAGACTGATTCTCATAGGGTATATTGAAGAATTGGTCCATGGATATATGGGGGTCTGGGGAGCTGTTTTTTGAGGTAGAGGCACCACATTTGCAGCATAGCATTCAGTGCCTCTCCTCAAAACACCATCCAAGTTTCAAAAATATTGGACCAGGGGGTCCAATTCTATGAGCCTCAAAAGAAGGTGCCCCTATCCTTCATTATTTCCAAATGGAGGGAAGGCATTTAAAAGGCATGCGGTTCCTTTAAATGTGATTGCCAGAACTCCCTTTGGAGTTCAATTATGCTTGTCACAACCTTGCTCCTGGCTCCACCCCCAAAGTTTTCTGGCTCTACCCCCGAAATCCCAAGATATTTCTTGAGTTGGGCCTGGCAACCCTATGCTGCAGAAACTGGAGAGAATTTATAGATTTCTTCTACTGTCATTCAGCCCCAAACCCCAGCCTCGTACCTCTGACCTGTCCCAAATAGCTGAATTACCCAACAAGGATCACTCTTATTTTTCTTTAAAAGTTTCCTATTTATAGGCCTTTGAGACTGATCAGATCTGTAAAACCTTACTTTGGTTGTGTCCTTCACTGTTTTATGACCTTATGTGACCTGAATGTTTAGAACGTACAGAATAAATGTGTCCCTATTTCTGGTGTAGCCCAAAGGGAATGCAATCCACTGTGCTTTCATCTGCTGGCTTTCACACCCTTGTTGTAGCCATGCCACTCATTAGTTCCACATTAATGGCTCACTGAAGTGCTAACAGGAACCGGGAACCTTAAAACTGAACCCAGCTGATTGCTTAAAAACAGGAAAGTGCAAAAGTGTCCACAGATTCTGAGACTGTCGGCAAGCCAAGCTTCTCTTCCAGTTAGCAGCAACTCACACTGAAGAGTAATTGTGTATTTTAAAAAGGCACTCCTTGCTAAGCACTGACAGAATTTGAGGACATTCTCCTGACTTTGCAATGCGTAAAGAAGTGTTACAATGGTTTTTCTTAAAAAAAAACCTGCAGTCCTCTTTCCTGGGAGTAAGCCCCACTGAGTAGACTTCAGTAGAATTCTGAGTAGACCAGCTTTGGATTGCTATGTGAGTCTCCCAAACTGAGATATTTGCATAACTGAAAGTTTTCTATATCTTAAAGAGTCTTCTAATTTTATTTATTTGGGGGGTTTGTTTACTTTATTGATAGCCTGCCTTTTTTTCAGTGGAATTCAAAGTACATTACACAGTGCAAAGTAATGCAACCAAATAGTCATCCAATAAACCAGGTAATTGGATTGGGATTTGGGACCACAAAAAATGAAAGAATACAATAAAAGTATGAGGTCTCACAGACAATGCAAAATGAATAGTATTACAAAAATAGAAAGCAGTGGAGTATTTGGCTGCCCAAGGTGCCCAGTGAGGGCAGGGTGGCTGAAGCATTCCTGACAGGCCAGCAAGGCCAGAGGAGGACAAGGCAGCTCTAGGGTGCCAGCAGTAGTGACTGGAGCAGTGAGGGTTTTGGAAGGCCAAGGTGCCAGCCCTCCCCCAGTCATGACAAAGGGTGGCTGGGAGAAGAGGCTAGGAAGGAACTTCAGGCAGTGGGTGTTCTGACAGGCTGGCAACAGGCTGGTGTGTACAGAGGCCACTGAGTAGGCTTCCCAACCCTCCCGCCCTGGCGGGGGACCCCAGAATTTCCAGCCTCTTCCCCCGCTCCCCAAAAAAATGGAAGCGGGGGGAAGGGGGGGAAACGGCGCCCATCTCGGAGGACCCAGACTCGCGGAACGAGCGATGCCGCTGCGCTGCTGCCGCCTTTTCTCTGCTTCACTGTAGCTACGGTGAAGCGGAGAAGAGGAAAGCCCCTCCCCCGACTGGGCAGTTCCTCCAGACAGCGGGAGAAGCGCCTTCCTCCCCACCCCCCGCCATGGCGTTTCTGCCCTTCTTGTTGCTGGTTCCGGCCCTCCTCAGTTTCCTTTTCACCTTTGGGACTGGTGTGGAGCTGATCCGCTTCCTTTTTCTCCGCTGTTCGTGCAGCAGCAGCAGCCTGTGGGAGCTGGTGCTCCCCAACACAGAGCCGGTGCGAGTCCTCGTCGGGAGTGGGAACAAGGAGGGAGTGGGGGGGGGGGAGAGAAAGCAGCGTGCAAAGCCGAAGGCGACGCGTCTGCCTTCCTGAAACTTTTTCGCCGTAGGTAGCCTGCAGTTGTGCTGGAGGCCACTTGAAACGGGGGGAGAGGGGCCAGTCTGTCTCTTAAGACCCTACCCCTCTCCCCCCGTTTCAAGTGGCCTCCAGCATAACTGCAGGCTACCTGCGGCGAAAAACTACCTGCTGAGTTGACTGGGCACCCTGCTCTGAACTTCAGTGCTGGCCGTGCTTGCCTCCCCCCACAGCCGCCCCAGCACCCGACGCCCCCCGCGGCCAGCCAGGCCCGGCTCCTCCGCACCCCAGCCGGCGGCCACAGTCGCCCCAGCACCCAACGCCTCCCGCGGTCAGTCCGCGGCCGGTCCGCACCCCCAACACAAGTCAGCCCACAGCGCCGCCCAGCAGGCCACGCCCGAGCCGACCGCGCCGCCCCCGCTCCGACCGGCCCCCGCAGGTAACCGCTTGTTTTTTCTCAGGAAAAGGCGAGGTAGAAAGCTCTCAGTCAATATTCACCTTCCCCAACAGCAGCAACAGACGTAGGCAGCAGCAGGAAGTTTTTAGTGCATAGCAGAGGCGGCAGAAGGCGTTATTCAAGGAGCATTAGCACCAAGCTCCTTGACTGCCGCCATCTTGGTTACTGGTTGTGTGCCGTCCCTTTAAATGTGATAGCCAGAACTTCCTTTGGAGTTCAATTATGCTTGTCACAGCCTTGATCTTGGCTCCACCCCTAATGTCTCCTGGCTCCACCCCCAAAGTCCCCAGATATTTCTTAAATTGGACTTGGCAACCCTACCACTGAGGCAGGAGCCAGAGCAAAAAGCGTCAGTCCTGAAGAAGTTCTATGGCCCACTAGGGCTTCCATATATGGAGCAGTTCACACCCAAGAGGAAGGCACTGCTCTGTAAGGGAAGGACAGGGAAGGAGACACTAAGATAGAGAACTTACACATAGGGCTGCCAAGCAGTGGCCAAGATGGCAATGAATGAATAGCTTCATTGAGCTGCTCCACTGTTTTAGGGGGGACATTATTGCGTTTTATTGGCCCAGGTCATCTTCTGCACTGGACTATTGGGTTTATTTGGACAAATTGGACTGTGGGTGGGTAGATATGTGGATGGATGGATGGATGGATGAATGGATGGATGAATGCAGAGCTTTTTTGTAGAATTCATATGCATATTAGACCATACCCACTGACATCCCCATTGTTTTGTAGGAAAAGCCCAACGGGAACTCATTTGCATATTAGGCCACACCCCCTGACACCAAGCCAGCCAGAACTGTGTTCCTGCTCAAAAAAAGTAATGGAGGGAGGGAGGAGGGAGGGAGGGATGGGATGGACAGACATATATTCACTGTTTTACTGTATACATCCAATTGCTGGTCAGGCTGCTTACAGAGCTGGCCTTAGACTCTCTGGCACCCTAGGCAAGGCTAACTACTGGTGCCTCCCTGAACTGATAACATTACCAAGTCACATTGGGTGTGACCAGTTTGGTGCCCCTAGAAGGCTACGCCCTAGGCAATCACCTAATTTGCCTAGTGGCAGGGTCAGTCCTGACTGCTTAGCTATTTTGGCAAAACACTGCAACATAGGGTTGCCAGGTCCTTTCTGGCAACAAGCTGGTAAGGGGGGCAGAGGAACTTGCTGGGGGGCTCACCAGCAATACCCTGACTTTACCAAGCTTAGTTTCACCCTTTCCCTGGACAATCTGTGTGTAAACCATTTTCAGAGATACACCGTTTCCCCTTTGAGTAAGAGCAAAGCATTCTTGATGGTTTGTTTTTAAAAACCTGGTTCCAAGGTGGGAGGAATGCAGGAGTTAGGTGTGCTGGGTGGAAATGCCCCAAAGTAGCAGAGGCATCCAGATGGCCACACAGGACAAAGTCTCCATGTGGAAGCAGCCATAGAAATAATCCTAGGACCAACAATAATGGACTGTGTATGGCTTTGTTTTTTTAAACCCACCTAATAATACTCCCCTTCAATCCCTTTATATTGAACTATTTGATTGCCTGACATTTTCAGTGACCTGCAAGCTCTGAAAACAAGCTCAACGGGCAGTATTGTACTCTGACACCTCCTCAAAGCAAAAGCAGCAGCTTTCAACAGATAAAAGAGCATTCCAGATTTCTTGCACTTGCACAACAATGATCTCATCATGTTATTTAAAATTTTCTCTCTCAGAATATCTTTCATCCCCCCCAATGCCAAAGTCTTGAAATGGTCCATATCTAGAAGCTGGAGTGTCCTTTCCCAAAGATGTCATGGGGAACAAAACAGCCAGTTCAGAATGGATGGATTAAAAAAGTTCCATAGAAGTTAGCCGAGTTCATCTGTTGAAAAAAAATGTTGTGTTTTGGTCCAGGCTGAATATCTCTGGTTAAGCCTAAAGTTGACCCAGGAGATGAAAATGGTACCTTGAGAAGCCAGAGACCCTGAGAGACATTGTATGGAATCAGGGCCAGCTCGCCCACTAGGCAAACTAGGCAGGGAGGGGGGGCGCCAAATTGGGCTCCCCCCCTCCCGATCCCCATGACAAATGTCTAGTTTGCCTGCCTCTCCCCCCACACCCCACTGGCAGTCCTCTCCCTTCCCTTGCGCTCTGCCTGCCCAGCCTGCCCTGTGCCGAGGCTGGGCCCTACCAGCTTCAATGCAGCTAGCATCTGATCCTTCTAGGCTTCCCAATCCCCAGGTCCCAGCGGGGGATTCCCCGGTTTTACAGGCTTCCCCCAGCCAGCTGGCCAGCAGGGGAAGCTCCTCCCCCACAGCCACCCTATACCTCTAGATCTTGGGAAGGACCTGCAAACAGGTCCAGTTTTAAAATGTGTGTGTGCCTTTAAATTGTAGCAGGAAGTACTTCATGGGGAAGGGTTAGCAACAGCAGACCTCGTGAGAGTGCAGCCCTTCTGTTTGTTTTGCTTTCCTTTCGGACAAGTGAGTGTGTGTGTGTAAAAGAGCAGCATAGCCCCTGTACTTTCCAAACCTCGTTGTGGAGGCACCAGAGACTCCTGCTTTGTTCTACTGCTTCAGACCAACACGGCTGCCCACTTGCACCAGAGACAGTTAAGCGTGTGTGTGAGTGAGAGAGAGAAAGTGGGGGGAGGGGAGGGAACTCTATTATTCCCTATGGAGACTTATTCTCATAGGAAATAATGGAGAATTGATCCGCGGGTATCTGGGCCTCTGGGGGGGGCTGTTTTTTGAGGTTGAGGCACCAGATTTGCAGCATAGCATCCAGTACCTCTCACTAAAATACCCCCCAGGTTTCAAAAAAATTGGATCAGGGGGTCCGATTCTATGAGCCCCAAAAGAAGGTGTCCCTATCCTTCATTATTTCCTATGGAGGAAAGAGATTTAAAAGATGTGTGATCCCTTTAAATATGATGGCCAGAACTCCCTTGAAGTTCAATTATGCTTGTCACACCCTTGCTGCTGGCTCCACCCCCAATGTCTCCTGGCTCCACCCCCAAAGTCTTCTGGCTCCACCCCAAAGTCCCAAGATATTTCTTGAATTGGACTTGGCAACCCTAGATCCTTCTTTGAAGAGTGCGCTGGAGGAGGCCTCGCTCCCCCTCACTTCCAGTTCTGGAAAGGTGGGAGCAGAAGCCTCCTCCCTCAGTGTGCTCTTCAAAGAAGGATTAGACGCTGGACACAGCAAAGCCAGTAGGGCCCAGCCTCAGCGTAGCGCGCTCTAATTGGGGGGGCGGTGACAGAGTGCAGTGCTGCATTGCAGCGCTGCAGAGGGAGGAAGGGTGGCGGGGGTGGCAGGGGGCAGCAGGCATGTAGCCTGCCTGGGGTGCCATGTGCCCTGGAGCCAACGCTGTATGGAATGATCTCATAGACTGAACTCCACAAATGTTCTTATTTTCTTTACCTCAGATATATAACTGCTTGAAATGGGCAATCTATGTCAGATGGGAAGATAGGAAAAACCTGCTATTTAGTCCATTAACACTCCATCTTTCTCTCCAGTAGGGACCCAAGGCAGCTTACATTCCCCTCTTCTTTGTTGTAGCCTCACAACAACCGTGTAAGGTAGATTAGGATGTGTGACTGACCCAGACAAACTTCCATGGCAGAGTGGGGATTCGAACCTTGTCTTCCAGTGGTCTGGAGTTCAGGTGTAATTCCAGGAGATTTCAACACCCCACCGGAAGGTTAGCAACTCTTTACCCCAGCCACACATTACACACACAGACACAGACACACACACAGACAGACAGGCAGACTATTCTTTGTCTGCAAAGTTTTCACTGCATTTTTGGAACTCACAAGCTGTGTTCTTGGACTGGGGGGAGGCATTGCCCCCTCATTCCCTGCTGCTGCTTCATAGGCCTGTGGTGATGAGGGAATAAGAGGCTGCTCACAGGCACTATGCTGCCAACACATATCACTTCCAGCACAAAACTGGAAGTGATATCATTATTACACTCTAGGTTGTGCCCAAACACTATAGGTTGTGCCCAAAATTCCATGATTTGGGATGAATCTTGGAGTGTTTCTCAGACGTGATTATGTCACTTTCAGTTTCATGTTGGAAGTGACTACGTGCACTGGCACAATGCCAGCATGCCAACCCCTACCTGCCCCCAATTTCTCCCAGCAGGTTGCCAGCCAACAAGCTCATGTGCCTTCATTTTTCCCAATATAATAAAATCACATTAACTTGAATATTTTCTCTGTAGTCACTAGGTATTTGGAAAGGGTCCTCTGATTGTTTGATGGAAACACCCACCATAGTTTGAAGGAAGTGCTACCTCCAGAAGAAGGAAATGTGTGCTACATGTTTTTCTTTCACAGGGGCAGACAGAGAGAGAAGCAGAAAGACTGCTTGAGTTTGCCCTTGAGGGTCTCTCTCTCTCTCTGGAAATCTGGAAATCTGGTGTAGGATAGTGGATCAGCTGTTCCCTAACAGTAGAAGTGTTTACGAAAACTTGGCTTTTATACCCTGCTTTTCTCTACCTTAAGGAAAAATAGCTTACAATTGCCTTCCCTTCCTCTCCCCACAACAGCCACCTTGTGAGATAGGTGGGGCTGAGAGAATTCGGAGAGAACTGTGACTGGCCCAAGGTCACCTAGCAAGCTACATGTGGAGGAGGACTGGGGAATCACACTTGGTTTTCCAGATTAGAGTCTGCTGCTCTTAACCACCATGTTGGTTGCCCCAACTATGCCCCACTTCTATATGTTATAAACAAAGAAAACTTTGCAAAAATACCACAAGTCTCCTCCTGCAGGAACACACCTAAGTACTGCTAAGAGAAGTCAGGCACGTCTAACCGTATCTATATTGTATGTCTCTATTTGTATGAGAATCTAATATCTTGCACCAAAAGCATCATCCAGTTCCTTTATATTGGTGCTGTATACAGAGCATCTATTTTTACTTTTGCATTAAGGTTTAGTTTTGTGCTTGCAGGAAATGAATCACATTATCTCTTTGTTAAGAACTATGAGGCTCTGGATTTGTGAATGCAAAAAGCTGCATCTAGTAACATTTCTCCCTTCTTCAGCAATCACAAAAAAGGGTTAGATAAGTATGCAAGCTTTCCCTGGTTTACAAAATATAACCCCAACATTAGGGCCTTTATTGGGGGTAAGCCTAAGCAGGTCTACTTAGAAGTAAGTCCCATTTTTATTGAATCAGACTTGCTCCCAGGGGAGTGTTTTTAGGATTTCATCCAGTTTGACAATCATCAAACTCTGCACAGAATGGCTGGGTAATATACATCATTTGCTATCACTGAGGCAACTACCCACATTAGATAAATCATTTTATTTGATGAATAAATCACTTTATTTTATGGGTAGCAAAACAAGAGAACTTTCATTTGCACCAGAAGATGAAGAACCAGGTAGCATTTATACGGCTAACCTCCCAAATTAGGAGACATGAAAGGAATAACAACCATAATGGGTATGTTTTATAGGAAACATAAACAGCAAGATGTGAAGAATACTATTACATACCAATTGAAAATGATCAAGTAAAAAATGATGTGGATAAAAACAAATCCAAAGTATGAAAAGATTAGATGTGAACATTTGGGTACTAACTAAACAAACAACA
Organism: Heteronotia binoei; assembly: GCF_032191835.1. Classification (NCBI taxonomy): domain Eukaryota; kingdom Metazoa; phylum Chordata; class Lepidosauria; order Squamata; family Gekkonidae; genus Heteronotia; species Heteronotia binoei. The sequence goes on from NC_083231.1 coordinate 90,869,665, forward strand.
GAAGCCATTGTTATTCATATTGCCAAAGCACATGAAAAAAAATTAAAATATTAATGTTAATAAGTGTTTATTTTCATATATGTTGGAAAGAAGTCTGTCTTTACCAGGTCTCTAAGATTTTGAGGATAGCTTTTCCCTTTCCTGTCCAAGGTACCTTATAAAGTTTATTTATGACTGAAGGCTGTTTAGCAGGAAGGGAGGGAAAAAGGAATGTGTTTACATTGGTGCAACATCCAGGGCTTTTTTTTTTGAAAAAGCCCAGCAGGAACTTATTAGCATATTAAGCCATACCCTATTGAAGGATTGGGGCAGCAGTGACTGCTGTGATATCCATTCCTGTTTTGGAACAGGAACTTATGTCATGAATCTTCATATCACTGTGGTTAGAACATTCTGTTGTTATTTCCAGTCCTAAAACAGGAAGTGATGTCACAAAACTCAAGGAATTTCCAAGTCTCTATGGTTTTGAAAATTCTTAGTGTCATGACATAACTTCATGTTCAAAGCAGGAAGTAACTCCCAGCATCAGTCAACACTGTGCCCCCCATTCCTCCCACTGACTCATTGAGGAAGGCTGAGGGGGGAATGGAGATCATTGCTAGGAGGTCCCTCACCAGAACCATCTAAGTGGCAACCCTACATAGCGGTGATCAATAAAATGATTCAGACTTGGACCTGCTATATCCTAAGCAGATAATGTGGGGCAAGATATTATTCACCTTCAATCCTCCATTTACAACAATAATGGCTAGATGGCCACCTGACAGCAATGCTGATTCTGAGGACTTTGGCAGATCATGAGATGGAGGGCAGGAAGGGTTGCATCAGTGTTTAGTTCTTGTGGCCCCTTCTTCCATGCCCAGGGGAATGCTGATTACCACTTTGGGGTTAGGCAGTAATTTTTCTCCAGGCTCGTTTTGCCAGGGATCCGGGGGGGGGGGGGGGGGTGACCATCTTCTGGGCTTGGAGCAGGGGTCACTGGGTGTGTGTGTAGAGGTAGATACTTGTGAATTTCCTGCATTGTGCAGGGGGTTGGACTAGACTAGATGACCCTGGTGGTCCCTTCCAACCCTGATTCTATGAAAAGGGAAATAAGGCTAATCAACATTAAATGATTGTTCTAAAGAGATAATATGTTAGTTGTTTTAAACTCTCTCAAAAGCTGTATAATGCTAGGTCAGGTGTGTCAAACGTGTGGCCTGAGGGCCAGATCAGGTCCCTGGAGGCCTCCTGTCAGGCCTGCAAGCAATTCATGGTCATCTACTTCATTCTCTCTCTTGCTTCCTTCTGTATCACAGCTTGCTTTGCCAGGCTTACTCAATTGCACAGGAGCTACAGAGCAAACCCTCAACTTTCTTCATTAGCTGACCAGCACATAAAGCAACTTAAGTACAAAAGCTCACAATGCCCAGCCATTACGTTTTCCCCTAGATCTTAGGCTCAAAGCATTGACCATGAGATTTCTGCAATGAATGTCAATCAAAAGTAGGTTTGCAACTTACAGACACACATCTGAACAACACCTGAACAGCATACTCAAGACTACTACAGCACAGACATTGTCTCCAGATTTTTGATGCAATAATTCAGAGCAAGAGGTATCAGTTATCAGAAACTGTTAAATAAACAAAATATTTTAAAAAGGTAAAGGTAGTCCCCTGTGCAAGCACTAGTCATTTCCAACTCTGGGGTGACGTTGCTTTCACAACGTTTTCAAGGCAGACTTGAAACCTCAGAAGGTTTAAAAAAATATTTGTGTTTGTCTGTGTCCTTTATATCTCTGCTACCTGGCGTTATATTTTATGACACACATGACCCAGCCCAACAAGGTCTCACTTATGTCAGATCCGGCCCGTATAACAAATGAAGATGATGATATTGGATTTATATCCCGCCCTCCACTCCGAAGAGTCTCAGAGCGGCTCACAATCTCCTTTACCTTCCTCCCCCACAACAGACACCCTGTGAGGTGGGTGGGGCTGGAGAGGGCTCTCACAGCAGCTGCCCTTTCAAGGACAACCTCTGCCAGAGCTATGGCTGACCCAAGGCCATGCTAGCAGGTGCAAGTGGAGGAGTGGGGAATCAAACCTGGTTCTCCCAGATAAGAGTCCGCACACTTAACCACAACACCAAACTGGCTCTCCGCTGTGCGAGGTGTTATCATTATCTCTAGCTGCATCTTTTGAGTTCCCTCAGCCTTGACAAGATGCCCTTGATTTGAGCATTGTTGATGCCCAGTTCTTCAGTTTCTGTTAACACTGAATATCTCCTGAGATGACTTTCTGTTGAGGATATGGCCTAAATTCTGACTATGGTTTTATAATGATATGCAGATCCATAAGACCAATATTAAACAGGAAATATTTGAAATACGGGTATCCCTAAAGAACAAATGGATACATGGAGCATCAAGGAAAGGAACAAGCATGAGGAAGTGACACAAATTCTATCTGGCTCCATTTTCAGTGAGGTAGCTAACATTGCACAAAACTGTCCAGAAAGGTGAATCAGAGCAAAAGAGAGGTTGACAATGGAAATAATTGCATTTGAGCTTGAGCTTCAAGGTATAAATGCACCCAAATCTGGGTAGCTGGTTTATCTGAACTCCTAAACTATTAACAGAGTCTAGGGGGAGAAATGTATCTTTCACATTTTTTTAAAAAAAAATTCAGCCTATTTATCCTGATTTGCAACCTCTGCCAAGCTTGCTGGACCTGCCAGAGTCAAGCTCATTAAACCGCAGACAGACCTAAAGGCAAAGCGAATTGGTGCAAATAATAACCATGTTCTAATAGATCTGCTGTGCAGCTGTCATTCCATTGGTATTGACATTAAAAGAAAGGGAGAGGGAGAGAAGAACTGGGGGAGCACCTTCCCCAGAATTAATTTAGGTTAGAGACCCACAGCAGGTTTCTCTAATCATTGGAATAATGAAACGCTTGAATGGTTTTTCTTAGTGAAATTGTGAGGAATGAGAAGATAGTTTCATTTCAAAACTAAGCAGAATAAAAAGACTGGAGTGTGATTTAATTTCATCTTTGGGAAAGGAGGGCCATCGTTTCAATTGCTCCCATCCAAGCCCCAATTGGACTTTGCATTTTAATTCCTGAGCTGTATATTTATCCTTAAAACAGGTTGCAGGAAGTATGCATAGGATCAGATAAAGAGCTAGCTATTTCAGATCGTAGGTCCAGGGTGGAGGCAATTTCCCTCTATAGCAGGAAGCCTCGTGGGAATTACCTCCCATTCCCCTCAAGTGCTTCAAAGGCCAGTGTAGGCATGCTGGTGCCTTGTCAGCATGTGACTTCACTTCTGATGCAATACCAGAAGCAATATCATGATGTCGGGGTCATGCTCTGGGATTCATCCTAAATTCTGTGGTTTAACACTAGAGTTTTTGGCAAATACTAGAGTGTCACCTACAATGTCATGATGTCACTTTCAGTTTTCCACTGGAATGGTGGCAAACAGCAGCACAATGCTAGTAAATCTGTCTCCACTGTCCAATTCTTCCTGCCAAACTACAGTCTGGCATTGCACGAGTTAGCCTTGAGCTCACAGACGTCCTCTTCCCCTCACACAATGCAAATGTCTCCATGCTTTCATGGTTCCTGATAAATCACATCTTGCCATTAAAAGTGAGATTAAGAGAAATGTTCAGTCAGTTGGCTACTTTTTTAATTCTGCAACAAAAAGGGTCTAGTAACTTACATTAAAAATGAAATGTAGGAACTGGTACATTGTTGTAATCCAGTGGTTTTAAAGTTGTAGCGCTGTAGCCATATAGAAATTCCCATTTCTAAAACTGTGGTGCAAGATAGGAAATGGTGGCCATAAAGTCTGATGTAATGAAAGTGGCACCAAAAATGTGGGCAGGACCTGCAGGAATGCACATCTTCCTGTCCATCTTGTGCCCCAAAGTGCTTTGAACTGAGGCATTTCCAAAAAGATTGTATCAAACCAGGTTTGGAAAAGAGCTTAATCAGGGCTTTGTTTGTAGAACAAGTCCAGCAGGAACTCATTTGCATATTAGGCCACACACCCTGATATCGCCATTGTTTTACAAAGGGCTTTTTATAGAAAAAGCCCAGCATGGACTCATTTTAATATTAAGCCACACACCCTGGCACCAAGCCAGCCAGAACTGCGTTCCTGCTTAAAAAAAAAAAAAAAAAGCCCTGAGCTTAATTAACTCAGGGAAAACACAGATGTCATGTTGTACCAAAGAGCCCCACAGTAAGGAAAAGAAGGCAGGATGAGAAACTCCCACATAGTGACAGCCCTGCCTGCAAGCCCTCTGCAGGCATCAAGTGTGAGAAAGATTATCCTTGAGTAGAGGGACTGTAGTTCTGATTCAGGAGGGCACTTCCTATATTCTTAAGGCTATGCACTAATGCACTAATAATGCCTATGCACTAATAAGAAACTCTCCTTCCTTTTATTTTACACCCTGTTTGACCTGTACAATTGCTCACTGATTTCATGGTTAAGTAGTAAACCCTCAAAAGTTTCAACATCTGTGCCTTTTGGCGTTCATTGACAAGATGCAGCCAAGTTAATCATAAGCAGGTTTTCATGTTGCTTATTTCCATGACAGGAACATCTTCACCTGCTAAATTTCCACATGTCAAGTTGCTGCTACTGGCATAAGATCAGAGTTAATATATTTTTTAAAAAAGAGTTGATGTGATAAGGACTATTAAGGAAGAATACAGGGGAGGGGGAGAAAGAAAATGTTTCATTATGGACGGTGGTTTGGTGTAGAAATGTTAGCTCTATACAGTATCTATTTGTTCTACAAATTAATAGGAGTTTCAAGGGGGGGAGTGTGCTTTTTCTTGCAAAATACACAACACACTATTAACTGCCATTATAAGCCCTTTTAAACCAGTTGATTTCAATTGACTTAGAAAGGTGTCACTTTGCTTCAGTTGGCATTGCAAAGAAACAAATAAGTCTCCTAACTTCTAAGGGAACGGTGCATACAGTTAAAGATCATCATGCAATTTATTACTCCAAAATCAAATGAGCACCATTTTTTGAATGCATTTATCAGTACTTCCTTTTTGAATTTGTCTACAGTATATTAGCTTAGTCACCAGTGCCACTTTGTTCCATATTCTATAGAGTAATTTGTTTTAGCAGGGAAAAGGGATTTTCCCCAATAGTCATAGTAATTGTTATTTTGGCTGCTCCCAGTAAGCACGTATTACCACTTCTGCAATTAAAACATTTTTTTTATTTGGTAATATATGGTAATTATATCCAATACTAATAAAATATTAATAAACACTTAATACCTTCCCCATACATCACTCTTTTTCCTCCTCCCCTCCCCCCAAATCTTGACTTCCGCCGGTGCCAATTACTTAAAATTCTAATATCAAAAAGTATCTTTAACACTAAAAGAATCTTAATAATAAAAAGAAAAATATATATATCATTTTGTAAAGAAATAAAAAATACATTTCTTATGTTTTATAAAATTCCACTCAGTTATTATAGTTCATCTTCTTTCTTCTTCTAAAAACCTAATTGGTATTCTCAAAAATCACCCAATGTCCTTTCACTTTTCATTCTTTCTCTATATATCTTCTGAATTTATCCCAGTCCATTTTAAATCCCTCTAAATCATAGTCTTTCAAGATTCTTGTAAGTCTATCCATTTCACTCCATGACATAACTTTTACAATCCAGTCCCGTTTTTCTGGTATTTTATCTTGCTTCCATAACTGCACATATAATGTCCTAGCAGCTGAAAGCAAGTACCAGATTACAATTCTATCTTCTTTCGGAAATTTCTCCATTTGTAATCCCAATAAGAAAGTCTCTGGAGTTCTCTTAAATTCGTATCCCAAGATTCTACAAATTTCTTGTTGAATCATTTGCCAAAACTGTTTTGCTCTTTCACAAGACCACCACATATGGTAGAAAGAACCTTCATGTTTTTTACATTTCCAACATCTATCCAGCATCTTCTTGTTCATTTTTGCCAACTTTTTAGGAGTCATATACCATCTATACATCATTTTATAGCAATTTTCTTTAATACTATAACATGTCAAAATTTTCATAGAGTTCTTCCACAAGTATCATGTATTACCACTTCTATGTCATTCTCTTCAACAAAGCCTTTTTCCAGTTTCAATAGAGCATTTAAAAGCTCTGCTGGGATTTTATATCCTGCAATCTAGTCTAAAGGACCCCATGGCACAGAGTGATAAATTGCAGTATTACAGTCCATGCTCTGCTCTGACCTGAATTTGATTCCAGTGGAAGCTGGGTTCAGACAGCTGGCTTAAGGTTGACTCAGCCTTCCATCCTTCTGAGGTCGTAAAATGCGTACCCAGCTTGCTGGGGGTAAAGTGTAAATGACTGGGGAAGGCAATGGCAAACCACCCCATAAAAAGTCTGCCATGAAAACATCATGGTGTGATATTACCCCAGAGTCGGAAACAATTGGTGCTTGCACAGGGGACTACCTTTTTTTTAAACTAGTCTATGTATGACACATAATTTTCCAAACCCTTTTCCTTTCTTAGTTACATCCTAAAAATACATATAGCATTTGCGTGCTTGTTATCTTTTTCTTTTTTTGCCATCAAGTCACAGCTGACTTATACCAATCCTGTAAGGTTTTCAAGGCAAGAGACTTTCAGAGGTGTCTTGCCATTGCCTGCCTCCGTGTCATTCCTTGGAGTTTTCCTTGGAGTTTTCTCATTCACATATTAGACAGGTCCAACCTCGCTTAGCTTCTAAGACCTGACAAGATGGGGCTACCCTGGACTATCCAGGTCAGTGGTAGCAGGTTTTTGTTTGTTTTTTAGCAGGAATGCTCAGTTCTGGCTGACTTGGCATCAGGGGATGTGGTCTAATGTGCAAATGAGTTCCTGCTGGGCTTTTTCTACAATAAAAGCCCCGAGGGGTAGTTTTCATATAGTTAACAGTTATCAGGGGACTCTCTCACTTCCTTCTTCCTATTCCATGCCCCCTCCTCATCAATGTCATCCTCAGCATCTGGGTGAGCTGTTATGGCAATCCAAAATGGCTTACCAAAGTCTCCTGCAGAAGAAGAGAAGAATTGCAGATTTATACCACGCCCTTCTCCCTGAATCAGAGACTCAGAGCGGCTTACAATCTCCTATGTCTTCTCCCCCCACAACAGACACCCTGCAAGGTGGGTCGCTGAGAGAGCTCTCACAGCAGCTGCCCTTTCAAGGACAAGTCCTGCGATAGCTATGGCTAACCCAAGGCCATTCCAACAGGTGCAAGTGGAGGAGTGGGGAATCAAACCCGGTTGTCCCAGATAAGAGTCCTCACACTTAACCACTACACCAAACTGTCTCTTTATATTTATGTGCATGCTTTGGGCTGTCTTTGAAACCTTTTTGGTCTACAGTGTATCCTACACATACATATAAACTGTCATAACACTCTTTGAAGAGTTGCCATAATCTGCAGGGTGTGCTTCTGTATTTATTTATATTGGCCCCTTTCATACCTAGCCCCGCTTCTCAGATTTCATGATCTGCACACAGGCAGAGGATACCAGTGAAAAATAGCAAGCCAGAAGTGATGAAGGAGAGGAGCAAGGGAAGACTTTACATGGCAGCATCACAATACTAGGGAAGGTACAAGGGTTTGTCATGGGCCAGTTCAGAGCAGACAAGCAAGAGCAGGGAAGCTGATCATTGCAGAAGACTCACAGGGAACCCTGTCCAGTGAGGCTACTGTGGCTCAGCCAATAACAGTAGCACATCCTGGGAAGCAAAGATCTCATTGGAGGCCATCTGTGGCAGAGCTACCACTAGGAATGGGCGTGAATGGGCTCACAAACGTTTGTGATTAATTTTGGCTGGTTTGTGGTTTGCAAATTCAAGTTCTTGCTAGTTCAACTGGCATGAACTTCCCAGGGATCTCCAGTCCTCACCTGGAGATTGGCAGCCCTATCTATGTGAACTTTACTCTTTTGTCAATTTCAGAGGTGTAATAAGCTTCCATTCTTCAGAAAGAAGCTGTTTTGTCAGACCCTGGACACCTGATTTCTACAAAAATCAGGAAGTGGTGCAAAACAATGATCCAAAATGGCAGGCAGTGCACTAGGGTTGCCAAGTCCAATTCAAGAAATACCTGGGAACTTTGGGGGTGGAGCCAGGAGACATTGAGGGTGAAGCCAGGAGCAAGGTTGTGACAAGTATGATTGAACTCCAAAGAGAGTTCTGGCCATCACATTTAAAGGTACCACACACCTTTTAAATGCCTTCCCTCCATTGGAAATAATGAAGGATAAGGGCACATTCATAGAATTTGACTCCCTGGTCCAATCCTTTTGAAAATTGAAGGGTATTTTGCAGAGAGACTCCAAATGCTATGCTGAAAATCTGGTGCCTCTACCTTAAAACACAGCCTCCCCAGAGCCTCAGATACTCACAGATCAATTCATCATTATACCCTATGAGAATCGGCCTCCATAGAGAATAATGAAGTGCCCAGCAGACATTTCCCTTCCCTCCCCACTTTCTGATGACCCTGAAGTGGAGGGAGGGCCTCCAAACTGGGGGATCCCCTGCCGCCACCTGGGGATTGGCAACCCTACAGTGCACCCACAGGTGCACAGGTTCTAGCCCTGCCCCTTTCAGGTTGCCAACCTTCAAGTGGGAGCTGGGAGATCTCCTGGAATTACAACAGATCTCCAGCTGACAGAGATCATTTCCCTCAGAGAAAACAACTGCTTTGGAGGGTGAGCTCTATGACATTATGCCCCTTTGAGGTCCCCCACCGTCCCAAATCCCACCTTCCCCAGGCTTCACCCCCAACGCTCCTGGTATTTTCCAAGTGGCAGCTGGCAACCCTCCCCTCCACCCTACCATTGCTTTTTTTATTGTGTGTTCCTGGAACAGGTTTTTAAAATGGCACTAAGGCCATCTTTTTCCAAATAGTGACCTACACACCATTTAACTTCTTGGCATCCAGGAGTCAAAAGCAATGACACCTGTATTGTATTTGTTTAGATCAGGGCTTTTTTTTTTTTTAGCTGGAATGCACAGGAACACAGTTTTGGCTGGCTTGGTGTCATGGGGTGTGTTGCCTAATATGCAAACGAGTCCCTGCTGGGCTTTTTCTACAAAAAAAAAAAGGCCTGGTTTAGATATGGTATTCTGTTTTGTTCCAAAAGACTACGATAAGCAGCTTACATCATACTCCTTTTTCCATTATATCTTCACAACAACAACCCTGTGAGGTTGGTTAGGTGAAAAGCATGTGACTAGCCAAAGGTCACCAAGCACGTTTCCATGACAGAGCAGGGATTTGAACCCAGGTTTCCCAGGTCCTAGTGTGCCACTCTAACCACCACACCCCACCGCCACAACAAGCAGCTTTCAGTCCAATCTGAGGAGGAATAAGATGGGCTTGCCAGCTGCAACCAAGGAATTTGCACTTTATTTTAAAAGACTGATGAGCTAACACAATTCCACCTGCCTGTTCCTTCCATCAAGCCCCTTCTTCCCTCCTCCCTACATTACTATAGCCAGTGGGTTGGTACAGACTCCGGTCCAATAGTTTGCAGAGCTCATCCACCCATATCCAAAATCATTACCTGCATTATAGCCATTTAGCTGTTGAAATTTAGATAATGTTTGGGAACTGAAACGTTAAAGAAAACAGGTAAAAGAAGCCATTATTTGAGATTCATTTTGTGAATGGCAGATTTGTAAATAGGTCTTCTGTGCTTTGACCCTGTTTTGCTAAAAGGGCAGTGATAGCCTGAGAGAGAACTTACACTGAGAACAAACTTCGACATTTGGGACTCTGACAAAACGCAGGACTAAATTGGATGAAATCACATTGCATTGCCTGAAGGGGTGTAATGGCTGAGTAATGTAAACTTTGAATGGAAAACATTTCTAACTTTCAAATTGTTTTTGTTGTTTGTCTTTTCTTACAGCTACCAATTCTTTGGCCAAATAAGGCATAAGAATAGATACCACAAAGGTACCAAACAAAAAGGATTCAAACTAGTTGAAGACTGAAGAGACTATTCTGTTTCCCACAGTGGCCAATGGAACATTATTCATCTACTATACATTTATCCCACCCTTCCTCCAAAGAGTTCAGGGTAGCATGCTTTATTTTCCCTACTTTCATCTTCTCCTCACAACAACTTACTTGCATACTTGCGTTACTGTTTATTCAACCAACATCATGAACAGGAAACACAACTAAAATACTAGTGGGGTTTCAAGGTCCAATGAACAATAATTACTATTAAATATTTTGCAACCTGCAGTCATTGGTTGTTCTTTGTCACTTAGAAACTGCGAAACAGTGGTCTCCACAGAAACAATATTCTTTCCAATCAAAGGAAATATCAACTCATTTCTAGCATCTGAAAACCATGGGCATTCAAGAGATATGATATCATCAGTATCAATTTTTGTCTAATCACAGAATCACATAGTGGGAAGAGGCTATACAGGTCATTATCCAGTCCAACCCCCCCCCTCCCTGCTCAATGTAGGATCAGCCTAGAGCATCCCTGACAAGTGTTTGTCCAGCCACTGCTTAAAGAGCACCAGTGAGGGGAAACTCACCACCTCCCTTGGTAGCTGATTACACTGTTGAACAACTCTGGCTATAAAAAAGTTTTTCCTAATATCTAGCCAGTACCTTCCTGCCTTTAATTTAAACCTATTATTGTGAGTCCTCTCCTCTGCTGCCAACAGGAACAGCTCCCTGCCCACCTTCAAATACTTCAAGAGAGCAATCATGTCCCCCGTCAACCTTCTCTTCTCCAGACTGAACATACCCAGGTCCCTCATCCTTTCCTCACAGGGCTTGGTCTCCAGGCCCCTGATCATCCTCGTCACTCTCCTCTGCACCCGCTTCATTCTGTCCACATCCTTCTTGAAGTGAGGCCTCCAGAACTGCACAATTTTTTTTTGAAAACTGGGAAAGCATCTGCCCTCCTCCAGATTCCTAATCCACAGGCACATAATCAGAGAATGATATACCAAAATACCTTCCTCTCTAAAACTGCTGAAGCAAAGGCATTAGGGTTGCCAATCCCCAGCTGGGGACAGGGGATTCCCCAGTTTGGAGGCCATCCCCCCCACTTCAGGGTTATCAGAAAGTGGGGGGGGGGGAATGGGATGTCTGCTGGGCACTCAATTATTCCCTATGTAAACCAATTTACATAGAGTATAATGGAGAATTGATCCACAGTTATCTGGGGCTTTTGGAGAGCTATTTTTTGAGGTACCAAATTTGCAGCATAGCATCTGATGTCTTTCCTCAAAATACCCTCCAAGTTTCAAAAGGATTGAACCAGGGGGTCCAATTCTATGAGCCCCAAAAGAAGGTGCCCCTATCCTTCATTATTCCCTGTGGAAGGAAGGCATTTAAAAGGTGTGTGGAACAATATTCCTGGAACAATATTCTCCAAATGATTTCAGAAGCTTGTGCAAACCAACTACTGAACATGCCAGTAGGACTATATTATCTGTGTACAAAAAAAGTGGGAAGCTTTTGAGATGACAAATGTGGAGGATGAGACTCATCAAGGGGGAGAAAGGATGTCATATCCTTAATATACATAGAAAACAACAGTGCTGCCAATATACATCCCTGCTCCTCTACATTAAACAGGATCTCCCCAGACAGTTGACCACAAGGTCTACATTTCACCTAGGCAGTCTATGACATATACAGCTGCTTGAACAGAAGTGATTTTTATCACCTGAAAGTGCATCCAGTTTATCCCATAACAGCTGCCTTGGGGTTGTATTAAAAGCAGCTTTGAAATCCATAAACGCTGTTGCTAACATCCCATCTTTGGATCTACTATATTTGGAGGCTATATGGTAAAGCATATAATTATGATCAATTGTGCTCAAGGCTCTTTGAAAACCTGCCTGTTTACACTTCCAGCCAAATTACTAAATTATTATAAAGAAAGAAAGTGTATAATTTTCTAACCATTGAGAGAAGACACATTGGTCAATAGTTAAGAGGCTCCATTGGATGGCCTTTTTAATATGTTGGCCCAGTGATTGCGTACCTCCAAACTCTAGGTATAATTCCTGTCATTTATCCGTCAGTGAATGGGTGCCAAAACTTCCACCCACCAATTGGAATTAGATCTAAGAAGTTCGGTTGGAACCCAATCGGCACCTGGTGCTATTCCCATTTTCAGTTTGCTAATCAAACACTTAACTTCAGATTTTGTAACTGGAGGCCAACAACCGTGTGAGGTAGATTATGCTGCCAGAAAGTGACAGGTTTAATATGTGAAGGCTCAGTTAGGATCAACATAAAAGCTACAAAATCTCAGGTAGTGTGTTGCGGGTTTTATTCACAGCCACCACACCATTATATGGTTCATTTGCTAAATTTGTATGTATCAAACTGCTGTTAAAGGCAGGAGGCATGCCAGTAAATAAAGTTGCCATTTCCTGTTGCTTCCAGCTGAATGTCTTCACTTTTATTTTTCAGATGCAGTTCTGGCTGTAGCCACTGGGGATGCAGGGAAATCTGGGCATTGCAAAAAGCTCTGAGTTCAGCTAAAAAGCTTCACTTTTCTCCAAGGCTCAAGCAAACTTCCTTAACAGACTTTACAACCAAGGCAGCATGCTGAGAGCTGCTACAGTCATTGCCAGTATGGAGGTCATTTTCTCCAATAGCCTATCCTTTCTCTCTCCCTTCCCTTGCACCCAACTCAGCTTGGTATACAAACTCAGTTTTGTATTCTCTGATTGGCAGTAGGCTTCCCAACCCTCCCGCCCTGGCGGGGGACCCCAGGATTTCCACCTTTTTCCCCGCTCCCCAAAAAAACGGAAGCGGGGGGGAGGGGGTGGAAACTGCACCGGGGAGCATGGCCAGCCGCCGCATCCCGGGGCCGCCGCGCTGCCCCCTCTCCTCCCAGCGCAGCTGCTCCTCCGAGATGAGCCCAGGCTGAGCCCATTTCAGAGGAGCAGCCAAGAGGCGGCAGCAGCGCAGGGGAGGGCGAGGCAGGCCAGGAGCATGGCGAGCCGCGAATCTGGGCCCTTCTAGGACCCGGACTCGCGGCTTGCCACGTCCCCGGCCCGCCTCCACCCCCCTCTTCTCCGCTCGCCGTGGCTGCTCCTCCAAGATGGGCTCAGGTGGAGGCGGGCCGGGGACGTGGAGGCGGGCCGGGGCTTGTCGTTTCCCCCCCTCCCCCCTAGCTCCACCCCAGTGTCTCCTGGCTCCACCCCCAAAGTCTCCTGGCTCCACCCCCAAAGTCACCAGATATTTCTGGGGATGGACTTGGGAACCCTAATTGGCAGAGGCTCTCCAAGGTCTCAGGTGGATGTCTTTCACATCATCAGCTGCCAGATCTTTCAACTGGACAAGCTGTAGATCAGCCTGTAGTCATGAAGGGGCAGGCCTGCGGGGGCACTGCCCCCAACATCCAAGCTGGGGGGGCCCCTCCCCAGCTTCCAGGGGGACGTCTGGGGCATAGCCTGCTTCTCTCTATTTTTTTTTTCCACCATGGCTGAGCTCCCAGCTGTTGCTCCTACCCCAGAAAACTTCTGAGAAGCTGCAAGCCCTGGAGTGGATGGGAAAGCCTTTTAAAATCCTGGCTACACCCTTGCTGGAGATTCAACCTGGGACCTTCTGCATGTCAAGCAGATACTCTGTCACTGAGCTGTGGTCCCTCCCCAGGGACACTACTGAGTTCTTTTTGGAAAGTTGAGTTTAACCCCGCTACCAACCCTGTAGTGACTTTTGGGGAGCAATCATACCAATGTTCCACCAGTAGCTACCTCACAGCTCTCCCTTTATATCTAGGAAGAAAATGATGTTTGTATTTTCTCTGGAGTAAATGAGGGGGATGGGAGTCAGACATGTCATGTACAGTTTGAGTCCTGGATGCTCCGCTTTACTGTGGGGGCTTCCTGTTTCTTTGTGTGGAAGCAGCCAGACGGACTGGCCCAAGATCACCTAGCAAGCTGCCATGACAACATAGGGATCTCAACCTGGGTATCCCAGAGTCTAGTCTGATGCTCTAACCACTACACCATACTGGATCTTAACATGCTGCTCAGGTGACTTAGTTAAAAAGCCAAGCAACTTTATTTCATAGTGCACATGAAATATGAAACTTTAGTTTGTGTCTTTTTCAGCAGTGTCTCCTTGAATAAAAACTATGGCTAAAATAATATTTCATTTGCATGACTAATATGCTGTCATTTCACCCTCAAGACCTGTGATGGAACATCCATTATATTTTACTAAATGCAAATAATTCTTCTTTCCCCCCCAAAGTGAATGTGTCTAGTTATAAGGCAGCCTTATTTGCCTTGCTTTGATTTTCTTATCATAATTGTTTGCATCTGTGCAGCAAATTGTAAAGGGTTAACAAGGTCTATACACTTTGGACCAGGGTTGATTACAGGAAGGGAGAACATGGAAGGCAACATAATTTCCCATGCAATCGGGTGGACAAATAGACACTAATCCCAACATCACTGGCAAGACCCTCAGCACATTAGGGTGCAGTCCATCGACTTCAACATATCTTTCCACCCTTAATGTGGCTTTTGACGGGAATATTACGGAAACAAAATGAAAGTTAGGTGAGAGAACTAATCAAGGACAAGCAAAGTCGGGACCTAAAGTAACCTTCCAAGGGGGTTGGCCAATAAGGCAATTTGAGAGAGTGCACAAGAATAGTGAACTCAGGTTTTATTCACAATTACAAGGCTATCATGTTAAAATTCCACATGCTTTGCAAGAGAGATTACCAGTCTCCCAAGTTTTGTAAAGTATCTCCCTATTAAAATTCATACCCCCAGTTTAAGCAAGCATCCTGACTATACTAAGTCTAAACCTATGCCTGAGAAGTTGATGGGGTAAGCGCAACTAGAAATCAATTGTTCCAAAGACAGTATGGTATAACGGGATCAAACTAGGATCTGGAAGACTCATGTTCTTCCAGAATGGTGAATGGATGACCAAAAGCCAGTCCTCCAAGCTCTCTCTCTCTCATATAGCTCTCTCTCTGCCTAACCTACTTCACAGGGTTGTTGTGAAGAAGATAACAGCCAAAGTCTATCCATACCCCTGCTGCCCATTAATGCACAGGATGTCCATGTTTTCATATTCTGATTTTGATTATAAAGGGCTACATCGAGCCCCCTCCCCTCACACATATCCTGTTATTTTTCTGAAATTACACTGAACCTGATCCAAGAGTTGAGCATAAACATTTGCTTCCCTGCACAAGTACATGTTCAGGATATTATGGCCTTGCTCAGAATTTGTATTACATTTCTAACTCAATACAAAGGAAATGAATTCCACTGAGCAATTTAACAAGGTTTACATTGTTTTCTGCTTTCATCCCTGAGTACAACTAAAATCGCTGTTTTATACTAAGCCTGTTCTTTCAGTCTCAATCTCTTTTTTTTTGTCCCCTTCAGGTGTTGCATCTCAATAACAACATCAATCTGTAGTAGAACAACAGCATCAATAACAATGACAGTGATTACAATTTAATATCAATTTATATTAATAAAAAAATCTCTTTTTGCCTCCTCAGGGCCTTTATTCTCTGGTGATGTCTTGGGCATGCATTAGTTTGTTTTATAATATGTACATATGAAGTTGCCTTATTTATGGCCAGCAGCCAAAGGCTGCTGAAATCTGACCCTTAGGGCCAAACTAAACATTTAAAGAGTTTTTTGGTTTCCCACAGCCACAATAGTAGCTTTGGAGAACAGCTTCTAAAAAGAAAGGAGAGCTTCCCCCTCCCCCAAGTCATTTTCCTGTGTGTAAACCACTCTGGAAGAGGGATTATTTCACCATTTTTGCAGCTCTATGTGCACACATATCCCATGTAGAGCAGCAAAATTAGGAGCAGCTCCCCCACCCCAGCACAGTATTCACATGGGAAAACAATGGGGATGGCAGGAGCTTTTCCCGCCCCAACAGCACCATTCTGAGGCCATTTGGACTCTCCTTGCCTGAACCAAAGACTAGGGTGATAAACAGGGCATCTAGGGCAGACTGACTGAATAAACTGGCTGGATTCCAATCCACTGGGTTTAGAGTAGTCTGTGCGGGGCTGGACTATTAAAATATTCAGTAATGATCACTCAGTTCCATAGTAAAGCTCATGGCACTTCTAGATAGTTTATTGTTATTGCAGTCCTTAGAACAAATGTACAAAAGGGAAATACAAATATACAAAGTTTCCAGGATTTTAAAATCCTTAAATAAAGCCTTAAAAACAGCCACATTGCATTTTCTGCTATCTGTTCAACTCGCTAGCCTCTCCTCCTCCACTCTACATACCACAGGAGAAAAGCCACACTGGTACCAAAATGGAGCAGGAAAAGTTATTGGACTGCTACAACCGTGAAAATGACATCTTAAAGAAAATCCGGGGTGGGGAATAGAACAGCAGGCATTGCAGGAGCTGCTTGCTGGTTTCCACCAGACATCTGGGAGCGAA
This sequence comes from Heteronotia binoei, assembly GCF_032191835.1. Classification (NCBI taxonomy): domain Eukaryota; kingdom Metazoa; phylum Chordata; class Lepidosauria; order Squamata; family Gekkonidae; genus Heteronotia; species Heteronotia binoei. The sequence continues at coordinate 90,886,142 of NC_083231.1, forward strand.
CCAACCGGATCTAGCAACCATGCTCTGAGACAGCGAAGACATGATGTACTATTGCTGCAGGATGCATGGAAGTAACCACTCAGTAAGATCCAGTCCCCAGCAGAAATAACCATTACAGCTATTTCTCCTTCTAGCGCTTCTAGGTAAGTAAAAAGTTAAACCTTTACTCAATGAACATGTAAGAATAGGCAACAGGAAGTTCTTATTCCATGGGTTCACCCTTTTCACAATAAAAAGTGCAGTAGTTGGAAACATTTTTGTTGGTTGATGACTACTCCTTCTGAGGGGAGAAATATGAACAAAATTTTTGTCAAACCAAAGAGCAGCTTCTATTCTGTTAGGGGTTTTTAATATTTCACAGCTAAGATGTTAATAAAATTCAGAAGGAAAAAACAGTATACCTTCACTCTAGATAATATGCATAAATGTTCATGAAACCACAGATATCAGTCACTCTCTTCCTCATCCTCTTCATCTTCCTCTTCCGCCTCTTCACTTTCCGCTGCTCCACTCGTAGCTTCTGTAGTGGGGCTCTCTGATTTTTCAGCAGAGCTCTCTGCATCTTCTTCTTCGTCTGCTGCAGAAGATGCTGCTTTTGAACTGGCGGCTTCAGAAGTTCCTCCTGCTGTGTCTGAACCCTTTTTCCCACTGGGTTTTTGAGAAGGAGCAGAAGCGGGTGGTGGAGGAGGAGGAGGAGGTGGTGGTGGTGGTGGAGGAGGAGGAGGAGGAGGTGGAGGTGGAGTTGGAGGAGAAGGGGCAGCACTGGGGGCAGGTGACTTTTCATATGTTGGTACAGATAATGTTTTTGAACTGATTTTCTTCAGAGGGGGTACAGTTAAGGATGGCCTTGCATTGCCCCAGCTGACTATATCCACCTCCTCCATGGACTCTTCATCATTCAGTTGGCCTGCCATGTTCTTCTTCTGTATTTCATCCTGACTCTGATACATGTCTTGAAGCCAAAGGGGCTTATCCATCAACATTGAGGCTGTTGTGGAAAGTTCTTCATCTGGCAGGGGTGTATTTCCTCTGCCTAGAAAGGTCCTACCTTTGGCTGAAGAACGCTGACAGATCACAATCAGATAGATAACAGCAATGATAGTCATGATGATGGCAGTCACTGAAGTAGCCAGCAACAGCTTGTTTCCATATCTGTGCTGTGGAATCCCCTGGCCTGCTCTCACATCTGAAGGCTTCTCCAGATTCCTAGGGCTTGCTGTGGTCTTATTGGCTACATTTTTGGAAGGCCAGAAATATGGTTTCCATAGGGAGGAAGCCCCCTTGATCTTTTCTCTCTTACTAAATAGTTTCATGAGGAGGCCTGCTCTAGAGAGGAGTTTAGCACAAGCCTTCTGGACTGTAGGCTCCATGCAATCCATTTTCAGAATACGGATCACATGAGAGATGAGTTTCCTCACCGGTGCGTTTGGGATGAGAAAAGTCAACTGTTTGTTCAATTCTGATTCAAAGAGGTCACCCTGATGGAAATAGTCATCTTGAGGAGTCAATGGGGGGGAAACAGAGGTCCTCTGATGTTCCCAGTGTGACAACATAATGTCAGGTGAGAGCTCATTTAAGGAGGGTTCTGATTCAACTGCCTGCATTTCAGAATTCCCATTGCCTGCAGGTGGGTTACTTCTGTGTAGCAGAAGGTTCAGAAGGTCTTCTTTACTCAAGAGCTGTGCTTCAAGTCCATTCCCTAATGCTGCCATTGAGTTTCCATCACTAGAGGGGCTAGTAAAATCATCATTATTGCCTGCTACTATGGAGTCTATCAGCTTTAGAGCACCAGTTTCAGAGCCTGAAATGGAACGTTTCAAAGAGGACTGAAGGGCTACTTGGTGAGACGAAATAAAAGGAAGGGTGTGCTGTGGATCTTGGCCTTCCACTAGTTTCTTCCAGCTTCCAGCTTTGTTGTGCAACTCGAAGTCACCAGGTTTTAGTGCAGACTGCATGATGGTCATGGCAACCTGTCGTCTATCCCTGCTAAGCCTGAAAAGTATGTCTTTCTGGTTTTGGTTTCTTCCAAAGCAGTTTTCTCTCATTACTTTCTTCACATGCCTTTCCTTTCTGAGGGAAGCATCTGTAGGTGTTTTGTTGGCCTTGTCTGTGGACTTCTTTGAAACTCCAGCAGACAAATCATTTTGGACAAGAGCCTCCAGACTGTCCTTCTCAAGTTCTACAATTTTTTCTTTGAGTGCTGCCTGCAGCAGACTGGCCAGCAGGTAAAGCTTTTGCAGCTCACCTTTGTCAGCCCAGTTCACATCCAAAGATTCATCTGCCTTCACCTGCATTAAGTGCTTGACTGATTTTAACAAATTAAAATTGGCAGCTAAGCTAGAGTAGTTTTGTGCCATCATCAGTATGCCATTGTTGTGTTCAGTTCTCTCTGGCATGGTATTGTTGGATATGGCTCTCTCTGGCAAAATGTTAAGCACAGTGCTGTCATTCAATTTCCTGATTTCTAATGCTTCCATTACTTCTTCTTCCATCCTATTTAAAGACTCTTCTTTTTCACACAGAGTTGCATTTATATCACATGACATGGTGCAGTTCAACTTGACAGTGTCACATAAAACTTCCATGTCCTTCTTAATATAGCAAAGACAGCAGGACATCTTTTTGGGCAAGATGAGCTTTCTCAACTGCAGGGAGGTCTGCAGCAGGTCCTGCAGTATTGTTGGTGTCACTTTGGTGGCACTAAGATCTAGGAACTTCAGTGAGGGCAGCCTGTAAAAATAGGAATCTTGAATGACTGCCAGGGGGTTGTGGCTGAGATCCACCTTGAGCAAAAACTGCATGCCATGCCAGGCCTGGAATGTTCCATAAACAATCTGCTCAATGACATTGCCACTGAGATATATAATCTGCAGGAATGGGACTGCTTCAAATGCATTTCTTTCAATGATTTGGATTTTATTGCAGGACAAGTCCAGGTAGGTAAGAGAAAGCAAGCCTTCCAGAGAAGAGTTTTGAAGCCTTGTCAAGTTGTTGCCCTTGAGAAGCAAGTATTCAGCCCAAGGATAGGCCTTCCACACGTCTTCTCCAATAGATGAAATTGCATTTCCAGTAAAGTCCAAGTACATGAAAGGATGAGGATGACCAGCCAGGTTGGGAAGAGGCACTTGATGGAATTCAGAAGGGCTGGCTATACTGCTGCAGTTGAGGATTTCTAATGTGCAATGGCAGAGGGTTGGGCAAGGCTCTTGAGTTCCATTCAGCCTTATAAAGGGCACCAGTAGAAAGACAAGGAAGAAGTGGGTATAAGTCAAGGTGACATGACCCATCCTACAAAACAGGGCTTTGTACTATGCCCAGCAAGTACTGTGTACATGAATTGTGAGCATTCTGATTGGTTGTGACATCATTTAGCAGGATATCCAGTATTATAGCATGGTCATCACTATGGCAACAGCAGACGTCCTGATTCAGAGGCAAAGAGATGGTATTGAGACACTGGAAGCAGCTGGTCTTCAGTTGGGGGGGGAGCGGGGGGGGAAAAGGAACCAACTGTGTGCTTTAAGGAAAAGAAACAGATCCCAGGATTACAGGAAAGATCACTAGAAAAAGGGAAAAATGAGAACCCATTGATGAATTTATCTAGGGCTGCATTCACTAGACCTGAACTCTCAGACCAATTCCACACTAGCCTTGTCCTAGTCTCACACTCCTCTTCTCTGTGGGGCTTCCATCCGATTTCACACAAGCTGCCCAAGGGGCTGCAACTCGCTCCGCCTCCTTCACTCAGCAAGCAGAAAACAGTTTTTAGAGGATCTTGCTTGCCATGCGAAAGAGGCAGAGGAAAATGAGTTGCAGCCCCATGGCAGATTGTGAGAAATCGGACGGAAGCCCCATGAAGAAGAGGCGTGTGAGACCGGGGCAAGGCTAGTAGGGAATCTTTCTCAGTATTAGAAAAAGGATTCCTTTTGTTCCTACTCATATACATGATTCTCCAAATACTATGCTAGAGATTCAGCAGATCTTTTAAAAAGCCAAGTTGGCAGATTTTTAAAAGAGACATCTCTTGCAATAATTGAAGCTAATAAATTTAAACCTAATCCAAATTTCATTCACATAATCCCAATATTCTAGCTTTACAACAAACTACTATACCAGCCTGGCACAATAAATTGGAGAGTGCTGCCTTGAAATAGCTTTGTACATGCACTGATATTTTTAAGCCAGATAAGGGAAGAGCAGTGGTTATTGGGGAAAGAAAGAATTATATTAAGGGAAAAATAGACAGTTGGTAATAATTTGCACTATAGAATTATCACTTGTGATGCTACATGCACAATTAGCACAGAAATAACTAATGGTTTGGAGGAAGCTGTTAGAAGTATTAGAGCAAGAAAGCTGTCTATGAATTCTTGTTGGATAAGGAAGGTCAGAATTCCATAGCTCTATTTCTTACCTAAAATACACAAGAAGACTACCCCAGTGCTAGACAGGTCAATTGTATTTGGTTGTGGGTCTATATTTGAACCATTAGCTAATATTTAGATGAGTTCTTAAAACCTTTTGTGCCAAAAATAAAATCCTGTATTAAGGATGCTATAGATTTTCTTAAATGTATAAGTAGTATTCATTTGGGAACATAAGAATTTTTTTTAACACTAGGCGTTGTCTTCTTCTATACAAATATACCACACAGCAGTATATATACAACAGAGTAGTATATTTAGTTAAAGATTATTACCTATACTTTAAACTTGAGAGAAGACACATGGGCTGCAATCACACACACTAAATAATGCACTTTCAATCCACTTTCAATGGACTTCCCAACTGGATTTTGCCAGTTCACACAGTAAAATCCAGTTGGAAAGTCCATTGAAAGTGGATTGAAAGTGCATTATTTAGTGTGTGTGATCACAGCCATAACATCCCCCTATATCATTCCTTCGTCATATCACTGAGTTGTGTCTCAGGGGGGGAAATTAATTCCAGGATAAATTTTATTGGCAAATCTCACAAATGGCAATAGAATACAAATTTGCCCCTGAACTTGCTAGCATTTATAGATAGGCTTGAAGAGAGAGATATTCTCCAGGATAACATATATAATTGTATATAAATGCTTTTTGGATAGGTTTGTAATATGGGAGGGATCACAAGAACTGCTTTTACGGTTTTGAAAATTTGTTAATACCATTAATGACATTATAAAATTTGAAATGACCTTTCCTGAATGCAAGATTCATTTCATTGATGTATAAGTTAGAAGGATAGGGCTGAATATCAATCAGCATTGATCTATATTGAACCAACTGATGCCAACTCCTTCTTGTCTTGTGATAATTTTCCATCCATTTGAAAAAGAATTTACCCTATGCACAGATGTTAAGGAGGCGGAGCGAGTTGCAGCCCCTTGGGCAGCTTGTGTGAAATCGGATGGAAGCCCCACAGAGAAGAGGAGTGTGAGACTAGGACAAGGCTAGTGTGGAATTGGTCTGAGAGTTCAGGTCTAGTGAATGCAGCCCTAGATAATTAAAGTGAAGATATGGACTTGCATAGGCAGGTGAGGATTTTAGAGGCACAATTAAGGGAGAGAGGTTATTTTTCAAGAATTTTAAAACATGTTTTTTAAAAGCTACAAATATGAATAAGGCAACATAACTCACAATAGTTAGGGTGGATAACACTTATAAGTGAATTTGGAGCATTTTGCAGAAATATTGGTTTTTACCACTGAGAGTCCCAAATGTAAATCATAGCCCATGTTTCTTTACAAATATTCAAGGATTTTAAGTGCTATGATAGTACAAAGTAAAGTGGAGAAACATGCCTTCAGCTGAACCTCCTTTACGTAGAACCGGTCCAAAGGATAACTACACATGGGGCCAATGTAGTGCCTGCAACAATAGCATTAGGATTGATAAATTCCAGAACTCACTGAATACTAGGATTTACTGTATTAAAGTACTGTATTAAAGGATTTGTATACTGCAACTCAAAAAGAGTGTTATACATTGTGAAATGTTCTCATATATCTGGGAATGACCACTAGAACCCATAAAACTAGAATATGCAAACATAAATCTTACATCATTGGGGAGATTGCCAATGCTGTTGGTGAAACGTTTTAGAACATTTGGACACTCTGAACAACAGTTGAATTTTTTTGCCTTGAAAAGATTACTGCTTCTATGTCAAGATTACATCAAGTGTTGTCAAGAAGGACAGCATACTGGATATTCACCTTAAGAACTGTAATGCCCTATGGTTTGAAGAAGGAATTAAACTGGATTACTTTTCTGTAAGTTTTTGTTTTGTTTTTGTTGTGGCGGAGGTGTTGCATCTTGGAATTGTGGGCCTACTTCCCCTTGAAGAGGCTTTCCTTTGGAGAGCACTGGAGCCTTTTACACAACTTAGTGTAAAGTGGGGTTGTAATTTTCTTTAAACAGTGAGTTTTCCCATTAAGTTAGCTTTCTCTATTTGTGTTGTGTCCTAGGCTCAAATGGGAGAACTGTTACTTTTGGAGGGAACTGTTACTTTTGGAGGGAAGCTGAACAAGCCAAAGCTTGTACTCCACACCAGGGTTCCAGAGAAGGCCTAAGCGTGCCCAATCAGGGGAAGGATTGAAACATAAGTAGCCAATTAACATCTAGGCTCATACTGTACCCTGATAGGCCCTTAGGTCCCTGTAAATAGCCAATCCATGTACATAGTTAAGGACCAATCAGAAGGGGGCAAGAATTGTATAAAGGAGCGGGAGGTTTGAATAGAGCTCAGTCTGTGTTGTGTTCCTGAAGTAAAGCTTGCTGAAATCACTCTCCGACTCTGGTCTCTTACTGCGTCAACCCCAGTACTTTACACTGGCGACAAGGATGGGATGCCAGTAAGAACCAGCAACAGAACCAGGAACACGGAAAGGTGGCTAAATCCAAGCCATCTGGGTCCGCACCTCCTCTCTGCGCACACCCCATCTCTCAAGCCGCCCAGACACGCTGCCAAGAATGGAGGCTTCAGCTAACCTCCAGCAGCCCTTTACCATCGATCGCCCCGAGCTGTGGGACTCGTGGGTCGAAGGCTTCCAGTCATACCTGACCTTCCGGAAGATTACAGAGACTACCATGCAGAGAGCTCTGCTTATCAGTACGTGTGGCACGGAGACCGTGGACTTAGCCAGGGCTCTTCTCCAACCCAGGAAGCTCTCAGAGACGCCGGTGGATGACATCATCAGCGCTCTGGAGAAGTATTTCCAGCCCCAGCCAACCAAGCTCATCCGGCACTGGGACTTCCGACAAAGGACACAGAAGGCAGGTGAAACCACCATGGCGTTCTTGACAAGCCTGCGCTGGGTGGCAAGCTGATGCAGTTTCGCAGACCTCAATGAAGCCCTGCTTGACCAGTTTGTATGGGGCTTGAGGGACAAAAAACTAGTACAGAAACTCCTGTCCCTCTCCGAGTGCGACCTAACAAAGGCAATCGACGTGGCCACCAGCTGGGAGAAGGGCAGATCAGCAGAGCTGCGGCTGACAAGACAGGCTGCAACACACCAGATCAACCCTGAACCATCTATGGAGGACTCGGACGAGGACAGAGCTCTACAAACCGGCTATCGTTCAGCAGGAAGGAAGACCACCCATGTCCCACAGGGCATGAGACACAAGACACCACCTGCATGTGCAAGTTGCGGGGGCCAGCACGAGCGGAAGACCTGCCGATTCCGGAATTCCACCTGTCGACTCTGCAACAAGGAAGGCCACATCGCCTGTGCCTGCAGATCCACATCCCGAGCACGCGTCCCGCAAAGATCTGCGCACTCCGAAGGCCAGCCAGACTTCGAGACCGACGCTCTCCACGCCCACCCATACCCGGTACAGTACCTACCCTCGCCAGTCAGGCCCTCCAAAATCCGGGTCAATGTAGGGATCGGGGGGGGGGGGTGCCCTGCCAAATGGAGGTGGACTCTGGGTCAGCATCATCTATTATAGCGGCAGAGACATTTTTTAAAATCCCCACCAGGCTGAGGCCTCGTCTCAGGGACCTGGGGTTTACCTTAGTGGACTTCCAGAAGAATAAGGTGCCTATCTTGGGAGTGGGCCCGGTCCCAGTCCAATACAAGGGGTTCAAGGGCCAGCTACAAGTGCTAGTGGTCAAGAACCACCTTACAAACCTTTTGGGTCTCGACTGGTTCAAGCCCCTGGGAATAGAGATCAGGGGGGTCAATAAGACTGTCAGAGTGGACTTTAACAAGGTTTGTGAAGAGTTCCTGGCCGTTTTCGATGGCACCTTGGGCTGCTACACGGGTCCCCCGGTTACACTACACCTCGACCCCACAGTGCGGCCTATTAGGCTTAAAGCGCGGCGAGTTCCATTCGCGCTCAAGCCTAAAATTGAGGAGGAACTGGATAAACTGATTGCACAGGGAATACGAGAGCCTGTCACCCACGCAACCTGGGAAACTCCCATCGTGACTCCAGTCAAGCCCAGTGGGGAGGTGCGGATTTGTGCAGACTATAAGTGCACCCTCAACAAGGCTCTTCAGGCCACGCATACCCTGTGCCCATCGTCAGCCACGTTTTAGCCACCCTAGCCGGCGCAAAATTTTTTGGCAAGTTGGACTTGGCCCAAGCTTACCAACAGCTGCCGGTGGATGAGGCCACGGCCAACGCCCAAACAATTGTGACCCTGCACGAGGCACACCCGGGCATAGTCCGCATGAAGGCTCTCGCACGGAGCTATGTCTGGTGGCCCGGCCTCGATGCAGAAATTGAGGCTTGGGTTAAAAGGTGCCCGACATGCCAGGTGTCAAGGCCTGACCCCCCACGTGGCCCAGTGCAACCATGGGAATCCACCAAAACCCCCTGGTCAAGACTGCATATGGACTTTGCTGGCCCCTTCCATGGGCGGACTCTACTCATACTAGTGGATTCATACTCCAAGTGGTTGGAGGTGGTCCAGGTGCCCTCGCCATCATCGCAGGTGACCATCACAGCTCTGAGAGCCATCTTTGCAACCCACGGGTTGCCGGAGACCATCGTCACCGACAACGGCACAGCATTCACGTCCGCAGTGTTCCAGGACTTCTTAGCCAGGAACCTCATCAGGCACATTCGCTCTGCCCCGTTTCATCCAGCCACCAACGGCCAGGCAGAGCGGATGGTGCGCACGGCAAAGGAGGCCTTGAACCGTCTGGGCCCCTCAGACTGGCCAAAAGACTTGGCGTGTTTCCTAATGGCCTACCGGACCACACCCACCGCCTCCACAGGTCGCAGTCCAGCCGAACTCCTCATGGGCCGCCGCATCACCACCCTGCTGGACAAGCTGCACCCTGACCGAGCCCCAGACAGGCGACCGGCGCCGAAACACCTTAAAGCCCCCAGAGGGTTCTACCCAGGTGAGACAGTGTGGGCACGGAACTATGCCACCACTGGCCCCGCCTGGCTCCCTGGAAAGGTGGACCACGTCACCGGACCGGTCTCCTATGCAGTGACCTTGGAGGGTGGACATCTCCTGAGGCGACACATCGACCAACTCCGTGGTCACCTGCCTGCCGGGGAGCCAAGGTCAGAGGCTCCAGATCCGGACAACGTAAGTCCCCGTGAGCCTGACACAGAACAGGGTTCCGTGGAGCCCGCTTCGGCCCAGCAGGAGGAGACCCCCGACCGCGCAGCTGAACCCAGGTCTCCCGGGGCCGCCGTCCCAGATGTCTCCAGCTCTGCAGCCGTGGAACCACCAACCGAGTCGGAACGCCCAGTCCCCTCGGAGCTCCGACGCTCGACACGAGACCGCCACCCTCCGGCATATCTCCAGGACTATGTCACCTGATAGCTGGAACTATGGGGGGAGGGGTGTTGTGTCCTAGGCTCAAATGGGAGAACTGTTACTTTTGGAGGGAACTGTTACTTTTGGAGGGAAGCTGAACAAGCCAAAGCTTGTACTCTACACCAGGGTTCCAGAGAAGGCCTAAGCGTGCCCAATCAGGGGAAGGATTGAAACATAAGTAGCCAATTAACATCTAGGCTCATACTGTACCCTGATAGGCCCTTAGGCCCCTGTAAATAGCCAATCCATGTACATAGTTAAGGACCAATCAGAAGGGGGCAAGAATTGTATAAAGGAGCGGGAGGTTTGAATAGAGTTCAGTCTGTGTTGTGTTCCTGAAGTAAAGCTTGCTGAAATCACTCTCCGACTCTGGTCTCTTACTGCGTCAACCCCAGTACTTTACAATTTGTGTAGAATTTTTCCAACTGAAAAACTGGAACATTATTTCCAGTAGGTCTTGAATATTGTTTGAACTGGGTCAGCCACCTGGTTTTTTCAGTTTTCTTTTCCCTCTTTTAATTCACCCACTGCCATCACCTGACCCTTGTAGGAACTATCTGAGAGGGCCAGGGTCTGTTCTATGGCCTTGCCTTGTGTCTGCATCTTGTACTACCCAGTGTTTGGTTACTACTGGAACAGTTTTCTGAATTTGTTTATCATTGGGGGATTAGCAGCTTGACAATTGATTGCCACTTCTTTACCTGGTGCCATTTAAAATAGTGTGTTTGAACTAGGTTTGCCAGCTCTGGATTGGGAAATATCTGGAGGTTTTGGGGGTGGACCCTAGGGAAAGTGGGGTTTAGGAAGCGGAGGGACCACAGCAGGGGAAAATGCCATAGAGCAGGAGTGGCCAACGGTAGCTCTCCAGATGTTTTTTGCCTTCAACTCCCATCAGCCCTAGCCAACAGCTATGCTGGCTGGGGCTGATGGGAGTTGTAGGCAAAAAACATTTGAAGAGCTACCATTGGCCACCCCTGCCATAAAGTCCACCCTCCAAAGCTTCCATTTCAATACTCCTTTACACTGATGATGGTCTCAGAAGGCTTTTAAAACAGTCTCCCATTGAAGAAAAGAGTAAAAACTATGTATTAAAAGTCAATTATGATAAAACTAAAATAATAGTTTTTAGCAAAAGGCCTCAATTTCATAAATGGACAATGGATGGGAAATTACTAGAGCAAATGTTCTCTTTTAGATATCTTGGAATAATTTTTCATAGCTCTGGTTTCTGGTTAGCACATATTGAACATGCAAAAAGGAAATATGAAAAAGGGTATACTTGGTACCTCCAGGTTCTGCAAAACAAGGGGGGGCTGTTTGATATTGCCACAGATATTGTATGGGGAACTGGAAATCTGCAGCCATTGGAAGTCATCCAGGATATGTATATTTGTATGCTGTTAGTGGTCCCTAACTCAATACCAGCAGCCATAGCTAGTTCAAAACTGGCTCTGCTCCAATTATTACTCTTAGCCCATAAAGTTATTATCAATAATTGACTGAAAATTTGGTCTGGGTTAAGTTCAGGTCTTTTAACCATGGTTTAAGAAGAAGGGGGAACTGAATTAACAATTATGAGCGTTGTGTTTAATAAGCGCTAAGTGATTATTAGAGAGAAGGTTAGTGAATGATATATATATATATATATATATATATATATATATATATATATATATATATATATATATATTTCTTTTCCAAAGATTCTATAACTGTGAATTTACCTTTAATATGCTTTTAATTTGTTTTAAGTACCGGCGGAGGTCATGAATAAGAGAGGGGGGGGGGAGGAAATATGTAATGTATTGGAGAAGTATATTTGAATTTGAATAGATGAATGTATTTCAATATATTGCAAAATAAAAGTTTGGTTACACTAAAAAGAAGAAGGGGGAAGTAATCAATGACAACGTTATACATTGAACTTGGTAATCAAACTTGGATTCTCAGATTACTTAAGAGGGCTTGGTTGTTATTGTTGCTGCAGCAAAGTAATTTATAAAACAAAGACTTCTAGATGTAAGTGTTCAGATGGACACTGCACTGTTGAGTACTTTGAGAATAGCTCCCTGTGATGGACTGCTCTAGGAAAGCAGGCTTTTAAAATACTGGTCTCAGAGAGGGAGTTCAAGAATTAATTTTCCCTTGAGTGGAGAGCTAATGTGATTGGGTGCTCTACATGCTTTTTGATTGGCCAGCATTAGCTGTTAGAGAAATTAAACAGCTGCTCTGGAGGAGAAAGGGTTGTTTTCTTTTGGTCTTTAGTTTGGCTCAGTAGCCAGACTTGATTTCTGAGATAGGAGACATTTTTGAAGCCAGTGTTTTCTGACAAGAGATAATCAGAAAGGCTCTTCAACAGTGAGAAGAGGAGATACTCCTTTGTCTTTCCTACAGTTTGACTACTCTGAAGAAGAATTCATATTTTCAGGTCAAGAAAGCTACAACACTGCTTTACTCAGACAATATTGCTGGAAATAGATTTGCAGTTAGGTGGAAATTCTCAAACAAGCCAAATAGGAAGGGTTATTATTGCTTCTTAGGGAAAAAAAAGAAGAATTCCTGCCAGTAAATAGGGGTTGCTCTGAGGAGGATCTGGGTCTGGAATAGAGAGAGATTAAGCTTTCATCAACCTCAGGAGTTACTTGGAAGCTGAAACATGAGAAACCAGATTTCTAAGAGGAGAAATCTAGGAACTATAAGCAAATGCTGTTCTTCAGAAGTAACGTTAAGAACTGAATTAGAGCTGGACTAAACTACAATTACACTCTCTTGAATGTTCTAAGAGTTTAAAACTTTATATATTACACAGTTTTTTATCTCAGCAATCTGTAAACATTGTCACCTCCTATTTCGTATATATTCCCTCCCTGTTTAATATACTATTCTGTTTTTGAAAGTCAAACTGCCTCAAATAGCATTTCAATAAGGGTTTAAGGCAAAACAGCGCCTGTATTTTCTCTTGAGTTCCTATGCTGAGTAAAAGTCTAAACCAATATCTAAACAAAGGGTGGCATAGTTTAAATTTATTTCAGTAGAGAAGATATACAAACTACTTTAGGGCAACTCAGTCAGTGAAGGAAATTGAAGTTTTGGCAGGAAAAATCTGAGACTTAAAGAGATTTAGGGACCCATCATACTCCACCCCCCTTCACAAGCAGCCTGCACCTTCTCCTCTAACCCTTCCATCTTACTGATTTATCAAAATCTGAGTATAAGAAAGCATTTACCAAAGCATGGTTGGATAGATTACAAATGGCAATATTAAGAGGTCATTATAATGGGATCACATACAAAGAACATGTCTGCACTTGCAACCAGAAATCTACTGAGGTTCTAGGCCATGTGTCCCTCTATCGTCCATGATATGCATTAGAACATGAAAGATGTCTCAGGAATATATAATATCCAGGGAGAGCAGATAATGACAGATAATACTCCTGCCAACAAAAGAAAATGGGTAACACTGAAAATGGAAAAGTTCATCAAAAATCTTGTCAAAAACAACCACGGTTGATGTGTCCTGGCATTTGGTATTATTTGCTAAGCCTTCAGCCAATGCACTGTAGCTTACAGTATAGTGCAAGCAACGCAGAATGTGGGATTATAAAGCTACAAGGCAACACAGCATCTACATGAAAGGCACCCTTCTGGACATGCCCGGGGCTAGGGGTGCCTGCACCCCTAGGCCAAACCCGCTTCTCCACCCGCCATTGTTAATTGCGTGTGTGCAAAGCATGCACACATGCTGATGATGTCACAATAACAACACTGTGTCACCTCCTCATCCCTGACTTTGCCGAGGCCTCCCAAGCCTCAGGAGACCCCGGCAAAGTCCAACAGGGCAGCGGGTGCACTTGCAGCATGCTCACTGCCCCGCAGCCCCCACACACACACACTTTTCTGCTGCCTCCTGAGCCTCAGGAGACCCCGACAAAGTCCAGCAGGGCAGTGGGCACACTTGCAGCAGGCATGCTTGCAGCATGTTTGCTGCCCTGCCCCCCACCCACCCACTTTGCCACGGGCTCCTGAGCCTCAGGAGACCCTGGCAAAGTGTGGCAGGGCAGCAGGTGTATTTGCAGCGTGCTTGCTGCCCCCCCCCCTCCACTTTGCCATGGCCTCCTGAGCCTAGGGAGACCTCGGCAAAGGACAGCAGTGGCATGGGGTGTGGGGACAGGGGGCGCCTCATAGCGCCCCTAGGCCAAGTGGCACCCTAAACAACCACCTACTTGGCCTACTCCCACATGTCGGCCCTGCTTCTGGATCATTCTGACCCACTGCAGTCCTAATCCCATTAAAGAAATACCTTCCTGAACATTTCTATGCTGTACATTTTGTATTGTGGAAACCTTCCTGACATTCTCTGGCAGGCTGTTCCAGAAGGCATGAGCCATCTTACCAACTTGCAGGGAGGAACCTTCAGAAGGTTTTTGGCCATCAAGTATTCCTTGCTGCTGGGAAGCCTGGGAAATGGAGTTCCAGCATCATCCAATTAAATTCATTAAACTAAGAGGCATTTGGGACTCTGTTTTCCATTTCACAATCGTTTCCATTTTTGAACTAAGACAGTATAGTTTCAAAACATTTCTTTCCTTTTCTGAAATATAGCACAATGTCTAGTAGAGATCTTGTGATTACTAGATGCTCAAGAATGAATTTTTTTTCACTGATTTCCTTTTCACATACTTGAAGAAGATAGTAGCAATAGCACAATGTTTCAAAAAGCTTACTCTGGCTCTTTTTTGCCATACAGTATTAGTAATTGTAAACAGTAGAAGAGGCAGTTGTCATTAACTAGCAGCTACTTGTTATTTGCATACAACTCTGGAGGGGTGATCGTGCTGTAGATAAAGATCATCTTCTCCTCCAAAGGTACCAGTGCAGCCTAGCTCTTTTCTACATTTAATTATCATGATGGAATTGAAGTTATAAAGATAGCAGAAATGCACTTTTCAACCACTGATACACAGGTGTGTTCAAAAATTCCACTAGAAAGATACACACCCTGTCACAGTTTTACCTATAATTCGGTCCAGAAAAAGTTATGATGAAATAAAATACACTTGGTGTCCACAGATTCCTGTTGTGGTTTGTGTGTTTGTTTTTTTGGGAATAGACTTAACATGGCTACCATCTAGAACTACTGCTTTCATACTCTGTTATAATACTTGATGCGCAATGTGCATAGTTATTGTATGCTAATATCGAGTAATTAATGCTTATGAAGAGTTACCTCAGCCTAAATTCACTGTAATCAGTGGGATGGATCCAAACAGCTCTTCTGCTGGAGAGAAAAGGAGGAGTGTTCTCTTTGTCCATTGAAAATGATATGCTGTGGGCATCATGGGACTTGCCTGAACCAAAGACTAGGGCTGCCGCAGAGCGTCTGGGGCAGACTGACTGAATAAACTGGCTGGATTCCAATCCAGTAGGTTTAAAGTAGTCTGTATGGGGATGGGCTATAAAAATATTCAGTAAACAACACTCAGTTCCATAGTAAAGCTCATGGCACTTTTAGGTAAATAAAAAGCTAAACCTTTACTCAATTTAAAAAAAATCAATGTGTGAGAATAGGTAACAGAAAGTTCTTACTCCAGGAATTCCCCCATTTTACAGTAAAAGGCACAGTAGTCGGGAAAATTTTCATCAGTTAATCACTACTACTTCTGACAGGAGAAATATGAATGCAGACTTTGTGTCAAACCAAAGCACAGCTTCTATTCCCTTAGGGGTTTTAATGTTTCAAAGCATCAATCACTCATCTTCATCTTCGTCTTCCTCTTCTGCCTCTTCGCTTTCCGCTGCTCCACTCGTAGCTTCTGTAGTGGGGCTCTCTGATTTTTCAGCAGAGCTCTCTGCATCTTCATCTTCTTCATCTGCTGCAGAAGATGCTGCTTTTGAACTGGCGGCCTCAGAAGTTCCTCCTGCTGTGTCTGAACCCTTTTTCCCACTGGGTTTTTGAGAAGGAGTAGAAGAGGGTGGAGGAGGAGGAGGAGGTGGTGGTAGCGGCAGAGGAGGAAGAGGAGGTGGAGTTGGAGGAGGAGAGGCAGCAGCGGGAGCAGGCAGCAGTTCCAGTGTTGCTACAGATAATGTTTTTGAGCTCATTTTCTTAACAGGGGGTTCGGGTAAGGATGACCTTGCATTGCCCCAACTGACTATATCCACCTCCTCCATGGACTCTTCATCATGCAATTGGCCTGCCATGTCCTTCTTCTGTATTTCATCCCGACTCTGATACATGTCTTTGAGCCAAAGGGGCTTATCTATCAACAGAGAGGATGTTCTGGAAAGCTCTTCATCTGGCAGGGGTTTCTTTCCTCTGCCTAGAAAGGTCTTGTCCTTGACTGCAGAACGCTGAGAACAGATCTCAATCAGACAAACAACAGCAATTATTATCATGATGATGGCAGTTGCTGAAATAACCAAGCGCAGTTTGTTTCCATACCCGTATCCTGGAATCCCCTGGCTTGCTATCCTGTCCAAAGGCTTCTCCAGTTTCCTTGAGCTTGCTGTAGTCATATTGGCTAAATTCTTGGAAGGCCAGAAATATGACTTCCATAAGGAGGAGGTCTCGTTGATGTTTTCACTAAAGAGTTTCATGAGGAGGCCTGTTCTGGAAATTAGTTTTGTGCAAGCCATTTGGAGAGTGGGTGCAGTGCAATCCATTTTCAAGATACGGATGACATGAGAGAGGAGTTTCCTCACTGGTGTGTTTGGGATGACAGAAGTCAACTGCTTGTTCACTTCAGCTTCAAAGAGGTCACCCTGAAGCAAGTAGTCATCCTGAGGTGCCAAGGTCAGCAGAGGAGTAATAGTGGTCCTCTGATGTTCCCAGTATGTCCCATGGGACAACTTAATATCGGGCAAGAACTCGTTTAAGGATGATTCCAAGTCAATGGTTGAGATTTTAGATTTGCCATCTCCTGCAGGAGGGTTACTTCTGTGTAGCAGCTGGTTCAGCAGTTCTTCTTTAGTCAAGATCTGTGCTCCAAATCCATTCATAAGGGGTATCAGTAGGATCACAAGGAAAAAATGGGAATAAGTCATGGTGACAGGACCCACGCTACAGAGCAGGCCTTTGCACCTTGCTCATCAAGCACTGTGTGCATGTACTGTGAGCGTTCTGATTGGTTGTGACATCATTTAGCAGGGTAGCCAGCATTATAGCATGGCCATTACTATGGCAACAATTGAGGCCTTGACTCAAAGCCAAGGACTAGTGCAGCTGAGACACTGGGAGCATCTTTATCTGGGGAGCATCTTTTTGAATTTTTAAATAATATAACACAAATATTGTTATAAGTCTAAGCATTGTTCAATATATACATCATATCCAAGTGTATCTAAATATTATACACAATTTCTACCTTCCTGACTTACATATTTATGCAATTTAATTTTGTCTCAATCAATAAGAAAGGATATAATTTTTTAACAAATTATCTTGCACAGGTTATATTCCCATGTCGTCTATAAATTCTTTTCTCCATGTACATAATATGCCATATTTTATGGAGCTATTCCTCCATACATGGTAGCTTCTCCTGCTTGCAATATCATACTGCCCAAATTCTAGCAGCTATTGGCAAATTGCTTATAATCTCCTTACCTTTTCTAATGTTACTGATAGAACTGTAATTGGATTACATGAGATCTTACTATGAATATTGGCTGCTATAATCTGACATATTACTTGTCAAACTAGTTGGCAAAAACAACACATATGGATGCAAATAATAATAATAATAATAACATTTAATTTATATCCTGCCCTTCCCGCCAAAGCAGGCTCAGGGCGGCTCACAACATAATATAAAATAAAAAGATTACATAATAAAACAACAATCTACAACATTATACAATTTCCTTAAAATTCCCTTAAAACCATCTAATTAAAACCAACAATTTCATGCGATCATACTCGGTGCTACATTTTCAAAAATTTCCGATCTTATTCATTTTCGTAACGGTGGTACCGTAGAATCCGCATTAAGAAAAGGCCAACTGAAAGATGGTAGTCTTGCAGGCCCTGCAGAACTGAGCAAGACTCCGCAGGGCCCGCACCTCCTCTGGTAATTGATTCCACTAGTTGAGAGCCATGCTTGAGAAGGCCTTTTCTCTTGTAGTTTTCAGTTTGGTCTCCTTCGTCCCGAGGATTATCAGTAGATTTTGTGAACCTGATCTCAGCACCCTCTGGGGTACATATGGGGAGAGACTGTCCCTAAGGTAGACAGGTCCTCGGTCATATAGGGCTTTAAAGGTAATGACCAGCACCTTGTAACGGATCCGGTACACAATTGGCAGCCAGTGCAGCTCCCGCAGACTCCCACTTAGGGAGCCCTAATAACAGCCTGGCTGCCGCATTCTGCACTGGCTGTAGTTTCCGGGTTCGGCACAAGGGTAGCCCCATGTAGAGGGTATTACAGTAGTCCAACCTCAAGGTGACCGATGCATGGATCACTGTTGCCAGATCATCGCGCTCCAGGAAGGGAGCCAACTGCCTCGCCGCCTAAGATGAAAGAAGGTGGATTTGGCAGTTGCTGCTAACTGGGCCTCCATTGACAAAGAAGGCTCCAGTAGCATCCCCAAGCTCTTGACCTTGTGCACCGTTACCAATGGCACCCCGTCAAAAACTGGTAGGAGGATTTCTCCTCCAAGACTGCCACAACTCTGGGAGGTGGGTTGATATTAATTAAATTTGATCAAATTATAGTGAGTCAGATAACCAGGGGGCTGAATGTGGAGGGTGGGCTGGGAATCTAAGCTGTAAATTGAGACAATCTAGCTAGGTGGGTGAGGCCATCCTACTATTAATAAGATCATACCGGGACATTGGTGGGGATGCTCAGCCAGGGGATTCCAGTGCTCCTGGGGAGGGGAAGGTACAACGGTGGGAATAGACAGAAGTGCAAGGGAAGGAGGTGGAGACAAAACAGTGCTCGGCCCCCTTCCAGTCTACTTCCCATCCCAACAGTTCCCACTTGTGGGAAGGGCGGGATATAAATTCTAAATAAATAAAATAAAAATAAATAAAGGTAGTGGGGCCAAGAGGAATTGCCCGTTCCCATCATTGGTGTTATGCAACGCCAGGTCCATAGATAATAAGACCTCGATCCTCAGGAAATTCCTGCTTCGGCAGGACGTGGACCTGGCTTGCGTGACCAAGACCTGGGTGCGAGAGGGGGAGACGGTGGCTCTCTCCCAGATGACCCCCCCCCCGGGTTACTCGGTCTTTCACCAATCACGGACTAGCGGGCGGGGGGAGGGGTGGCGTTATTCATACATAAGGGTTACTCCTTCCGGACTCTCCTGGCCCCAACGATCGATGGTATTGAATGTGCCGGTCTGGTGTGAGATGTCGGAGAGGGGTTGGCGATCTGGCTGGTGTACCGTTCGCCTAACGCACTGGCCAGCGCCTTACCATTCCTGATGGAGGCGGTGGCGAGCTGGGCGTTGGAGTACCCAGGGCTTATGGTCCTGGGTGACTTCAATGTCCATGCTGACGATGCGGCCTCCAATCAGGCGATGGAACTAGTGTCTTCCATGGTGTCACTGGGACTCTCAATTTGTTACGACTCCTACGCATCAGGCAGGGCACATATTAGATTTGATCTTTGCGTCTGGAATTCTGGTGAACGATATCGCGGTGGAAGCGGTACGATGGTCAGATCACCTAGTCATCAAGGCCCATATGGAGACGCTGCCTCAACCCTGTATTTTGGCTCGCCCGCAGAGCCTGATGGACCCGGAACGGTTCCAAATGGCTATACAGGATCCCTGGCCCCCTGGCGACTCCCTTGACGTCCTGGTTGAGGCCTGGCAAGATCGGCTATCCAGGGCGATCAATGAGATCGCACCCCGACACCCTCTGCGCCCTCGTGTGAGGCTGGCTCCCTGGTATACCTTGGAGCTACATCAGCTGAAACAAGGGCTCAGACGGCTAGAGAGGCAGTGGTGGCATACTTGTGACGAAGCGATGAGAACATCCTATAGAACGTTTGTGAGGTCTTATGAGATGGCAATCAAGGCCGCAAAGAAAGATTACTTTGCGGCCAGGATTGCATCTGCAAATTCGCACCCGGCACAATTGTTTAGAATATTGGAAACTTAACTACACTGCCTCAAGGCAGACCAAATGTGAGAGAATTAGAAATAGGCTGTGAGGCTTTTGTGAATTTTTTTGCAGATAAGATCACGTCGCTCCACCAGGACTTACCCATCACATTGGATACAGTACATGAACTGGAGGCTCCATGCCTGTCTTCTGGTTTAGTTCTAGATCACTTCAACCCACTCAGCCTGGAGGAAGTTGACGGAATTCTCTCCTCTGCACGTCCAACAACTTGCGATCTGGACCTGTGCCCCTCTTGGCTAATTAAATCTTGCCTGAGGGAGCTTAGATGTCCTTTACAGGACATCATAAATAGATCCCTCCTGGAGGGGCGTTTTCCTACACCCTTGAAAGAGGCTATAGTCTGCCCCCTCCTGAAAAAAAGTACAGCAGATCCGGCCAAATTGGCAAACTACCGACCAGTCTCTAATTTACCGTTTTTAGGTAAAATTATCGAGAGGGCAGTGGCGTTGCAGTTGCAGGGTTTTCTGGATGACGCTTCCATCCTAGACCCTTGCCAGTCCGGCTTTCGTCCAGGTCACGGGACGGAGACAGTACTGGTCACCTTGGCAGATGACCTCGAGCGGCCTCTGGATCGAGGTGGCGTGGTGGTGCTGATGTTGTTAGATCTGTCGGCTGCATTCAACACGGTCAACCATCAGCTGCTGACCTGCCACCTCACCGACGTAGGGGTTAGGTGGTCGGCTTTACAATGGCTCTCCTCCTTCCTCGAGGGTCGGGGACAAAGGGTGGCAATCGGGGGTGAGCTGTCCCAGAGGCGCACACTAGATTGTGGAGTGCCTCAGGGAGCAGCTCTCTCCCCGATGTTATTTAATATCTATATGCGCCCCCTTGCTCAGATTGCCCGGAGGCACGGGCTTGGGTGTCATCAATATGCAGATGACACCCAGTTCTATCTGCTAATGGATGGCCAGCCTGACTGCGTCCCAGGGAATTTGGTCCTGGTACTGCAGGCCGTGGCAACTTGGCTAAGGCTGAGTGGGTTGAAGCTGAATCCGACAAAGACAGAGGTCCTTTGCGTGGGTCAGGGCACTTTGGGGAGGGAAATACCTCTCCCAGTTTTTGACGGGGTGCCGCTGAAAGTGGTGCACCGGGTCAGGAGCTTGGGAGTTCTACTGGAGCCTTCACTATCAACGGAGGCCCAGATAGCAGCCACTGCCAAGTTAGCCTTCTTTCATCTAAGGCGGGCAAGGCAGTTGGCCCCCTTCCTAGAGCACCGGGACCTAGCAACAGTGATTCATGCAATGGTCACCTTGAGATTGGATTACTGTAATGCCCTCTACATAGGGCTGCTTCTGTGCCAAACCCGGAAGCTGCAGTTGGTGCAGAACGCGGCGGCTAGGTTGCTATTGGGGCTCCCGAAGTGGGAGCACATACAGCCAGGGCTGCGCGGACTGCACTGGTTGCCAGTTACATACTGGATTCATTACAAAGTGCTGGTTATTACCTTTAAAGCCCTATATGGCCGAGGACCTGCCTACCTGAGGGACCGTCTTTCCCCATATGAACCCCAGAGAGCACTGAGGTCAGCAGGGAAGAACCAACTGACCACCCCCGGGTCAAGAGAGGCAAAACTGCAGAGCACTCGCATGCGGGCCTTCTCCATCGTAGCTCCACATTTATGGAACCAGCTCCCGGAAGAAGTGTGGGCCCTGCGGGACTTTGAACAGTTTCACAGGGCCTGCAAGACTATCCTTTTTGGGATGGCCTTCACCGATTAAAATGACAGAGGGACTCGCCTAAGCGATTTTCACCATCATGTTGAAATAGCACCAGAATGTTAATTTTAGAAATTTTAAATTAGACTGTTTTTAAAATTAGCTACTGTTTTTAAATATTTATTGTATAATTTACTGTATTTGATGTTGTTAGCCGCCCTGAGCCTGCTTCGGCGGGGAGGGCAGGATATAAATAAAATGTTGATTGATTATTTGACAACTCAGGCAAAGGACCTCTGTGTTCGCTGGATCCAACTTCAGCCTACTCAGCCTGAGCCATCCTGCCACAGCCTGTAACACCAGGTCCAGATTTTCTGGGACACAGCCAGGCCAGCCATCCATCAGTAGATAGAGCTGGGTGTCATCAGCATATTGATGACAACGCAGCCCATACCTCCGGGCAATCTGGGCAAGGGGACGCATGTAGATGTTAAACAACATCGGGGAGAGGACTGCTCCTGTGGCACCCCACAATTAAGTGGATGCCTCTGGGACAGTTTTCCCCCAATCGCCACCCTTTGTCTCCGACCGTCAAGGAAAGAGGAAAGCCATTGCAAAGGCAACCCCTGAATCCCCACGTCGGCGAGGCAGCAGGTAAGTAACCAATGGTCGCCTGTATCAAACTCTGCCGATAGGTCTAACAACATCAGCACCGCCACACCGCCTCAATCCAGATGTCACTGGAGGTCATCCACCAGGGCGACCAGCACTGTCTCTGTTCCATGACCCAGACAAAAACCAACATGATTTTTATACCTCCACCAAAATGAAGAGTCAGTGAAAAATGGTCAGTACCATTTTAGCCAATCTTTGTGGGTTATAATGCCATCTATACATAATCTTAATAATATTTTCTTTTATCCTGATGCTTAAGAAATTTTAAAAAATATTTGAAGATTTGAAATAATGACTAAAAAGGCTAAAGGAGAAAGTGCCAAAGCAGGATTACAGCTGAACATCAAGAAGACAAAAGAAATGACTGAGCAATTACACAGATTGAAATTTGACAATGAACACAAGTGGAAAGTGTTAAAGATTTTCTATTACTTGGCTCCATCATCAGTCAAAAGGGAAACTGCAACCAAGAAATCAGAGGGAAATTGAAACTGGGAAGGGCAGCCATGAAGGAGCTAGAAAAGATCTTGAAGTATTGCTGATGATTAAGATAGTTCATTCATAGTACTATGATATGAATTACTATGCTATTACTATGTATAGGTGTGAAAGTTGGTCAGTGAAGAAAGTTGATTCATTTTAAATGTGGGATTGGAGGAGAGTATCATGAATACTGTGGACCATCCAAAAGACCGAGTAAGTGGCTTCTAAACAAATAAGTGGGTTCTAGATCAAATCCAGCCCAAATCCCCTCTAAAATGACTAAACTGAAGCTCTCATACTTTGATTTCATCATATGAGAAGACAAGTCACTAGAAAAAGCAATGCTAGAAAAAGTCAAAGGCAGCAGGAAAGGAAGATGCAATATGAGACAGATGGAATCAATCCGGGAAGCCACGGCCCTCAGTTTGTAGGACCAGAGCAAGGCTGTTAATGATAGGGGTTTTTTGAGATCATTAATTCATAGGGTCATTGTAAGTCAGAAGCGATATGACAGCACTTACCCCACACAGGCCTTTCTGACCATATGATATAGATGTAATACATTGCCATTTATTTAAAGGATGAAATGTATTATCTAACATTTTACTGACTAAATAGTACTTTTGAGTATATTGAAACTGTGATGGACTCAGGAACTTAGCCTGAGTAGCTGGGGAACAGGCTTGCAGTGATTGGCTGGAATGTTGCCCGAGCAACGTAAAAGTATCCATATGAGGCTGGCTTAGCAGTGAAACACCTCAGGATTTTAGTCTTAGCCAAGGAGTCTTCAAGTGAAGTCTTCAGAGAAGGAGTCTGAAGTGAAGACAGTGGGCTTAGGCCAGTCAGTTGTAAAGACAACTGGACAAGGGGCTTAGAGCAGCCAGAGAGGCTGGGCTCCTCGTGGGAGACAGAGCTGAGTGGTCTCTGTCTGGAAGAGAGAGTTTTCAGGCAGCTTGAAACTCTCTAAGGGAGATTTTGCCAGCACATCAGGCAATCTCCATGTACAAACTAGATCACATGAAGACACACTGAGGGGAGAACTGGATTCTGGTGGTCAGCAGGGTTACCCAAGACTCAGACCAGAAGACTAGCTGTGGGGCTGAGACGCATCGGCATTGAGGGACATGAATCCTGGAAGATAGCTAGTGTGAGAGGGTCTGTATATACTGACACCAGTCAGGAGTTCTCTATGTCTGTGTGGAAAGAGTGATTGTAGTTTGTAATTTTTATGATTTGGCATTGCCGAAGTCTAGGGTTAAACAACTGAAGTAACAGCATTCTGAGTGTCCAGAAAGCACAGTCTGACTGAAGTAAAATCTAGTAGGATTCTGAAACCTGCCTGGTTTATTATTTTAAAGATCCCCTGCCAAAGTTTTGTTATAGTTTACCTCAGCCTGATAAATCTCTACTTTCAGTAATTGATTCACTTTGCCAACCATCTGCCAACTGATTTGCCTTTTGAATAGTGAACAGTAATAATCAATATTATTTTATTCCTCTACCTTGCCTTTTGTTACCTAATAAATATTTTTGTGGTTTTTGACTTTAAAACCATCTGGTACCAAATTTTTGAGAGTCTGACAGGATTTCTGTGAGTGTGACTGAGGGAAGGTGACCGGGGAGAAATTTAAAGTGGTTGCCCTCTCGAGAAAGCTTCTGACTTGATCCCTCACAGAAATATTATAACTGGTGTTAGGCCTGTTTTACCTCGAATTTCTGACAGGGTCAAGACTGAACATCCATGCATAAAATCACATTCTTTTTGTTCTTAATCATCCTGCCTCAACCCAAGGCTTCAGTGAATTAAAACTGACCATATCTATCATCAGTAAGACCAGCAGACATATTGATTGGTATATTTGCAATTGCATTTTGCATTTACTCCATCAAGTAAATGCTTCTGGAATAAGATTCCCTCGTGTTTTAGAGTAGTGCTTTTTGATTCTCCATAACCAAAATGAGAGTGGGATGTTTATATGAAACTAGGAATAAGGCCCATTGTTAAGGAAAATACAATGGGCTCTAGAAAGCAGCTCTGGGTGCATGCCCCCCCCTTGCTATCTTCTCACCCACCCAAGTGAAGGCATTCACTCCCCACCACCTCCAGGGGAGCTGATGTTGGTCATCTGAACAGCAATTGTAATTCTGAGTGATCTCCACCCCTCACCTGGAGATTGGCAATAATGGATCCTCACGAGGAAATGACTAGTTTGCATGGTGCAGTCTATGGCATTGTACCTCTCTGAGGTCCCACCCCTCCTCAAATCCCACCCTCTCCAGGCTCCATCCCTCAAATCTCCAGGAATCTCCCAACCTGGAGTTGGCAATTGCTAAGTCACACTGGCTATCACAGGGGTGGGGGAATGCTGCTGAAGAGGAGTAAGCAGCCAGGTCTAGGTAAGTGATTCCAGTCAGAAGAATAATTATGCGAGGTGCAGGGGGGCATGATGACAGTCACACAGGTGCTGAAGCTCAGCATTCCTTTTGTTTGCAGTGCATTATTGCCACCTTTTCCTTTTATATTCAGCCTTGCGGCATTTAGTATCAGTGTGAGCTTGTAGCATGATCTGTTTGTTTATTTTTTGCCAGGCCTGGTTGTGTCATGGTATACCATAGAGCAGTGTTTCCTATTTGCAGGGTTATGACCCAGTACCGGGCCATGGAAGCCTTACTACCGGATCACAAGAAAGGCCAAAACTAGCCCCGCCCCCAGCAACGTATGACCTCTGCTCTGCTTCCTTCCTTCCCCCCGTCTCTCAGTCATGCAGAAAAAGACTGACACAGGCTGCAAAGCCTGAGCTCTGTTTGGCTTCCTTCCTTTCCCTGTCTCTGTGTTGTGCAGAA
Source organism: Heteronotia binoei (assembly GCF_032191835.1). Lineage (NCBI taxonomy): Eukaryota > Metazoa > Chordata > Lepidosauria > Squamata > Gekkonidae > Heteronotia > Heteronotia binoei. Next base: position 90,911,705 of record NC_083231.1, read on the forward strand.
AGGAGCTGGGCTGCCTCTCCTTTCTTCTCCCCACCCTTCCAGTCTTTGAGAGAAAAGCTGGCGTCCACTGGCACTTTAGACCCATGAAGTGTTTTTCAAGGTATGAGCTTTCATGTGTTCTTTTGGGGAGATTTCCCTGGGAGGCTTGGGCGGCAAAGAAGGGCTATGTGTTTTTTTCAGCCAGGAGGGGTGGGGAGTGGGCATTCCAGTTGCTATTTTTTTTTTTTACCAACTGATCCCTGGGCAGAATTGTTGCTGGCTAGGGTCATCTGATGGAAATAAGAACATAAGAGAAGTCATGTTGGATCACAGCAATGGCTCATCTAGTCCAACACTCTATGTCACACAGTGGCCAGGAAAAAAAAACCAAGTGCCAACTTTCTTTCTTTCTTTCTTTCTTTCTTTCTTTCTTTCTTTCTTTCTTTCTTTCTTTCTTTCTTTCTTTCTTTCTTTCTTTCTTTCTTTCTTTCTTTCTTTCTTTCTTTCTTTCTGTGCAAGTGGTGCTCTGTCTGTATTCTTGGTGCTGCAGTGGGGAGGGGGGGGAGCAACAGTGGGAGGGCTTCTAGTGCCCTGGCCCCACTGTTGGACATTCTGGTGCTTTTGGGGCATTGTATGAGAGAATTTTGGACTGGGTGGTCCACTGGCCTGATCCTGCATGGCTTCTCTTATGTTTTCTTTCCATGTCTTTCTTTTCCTTTCCTTCTTTCCTTCCATTTTTACTGGATGAAACTTTTCTGTTCATCATACTGTTGTTGCAGACATAGGAGCTCTGCCAATGAAAAGTTGGCACCCCCAGTTGTAGCCAGCTGGACTTTCTATGAGATTTATGTGTAAGTGAGAGAGGTGTGGGGCAGAAAGAGATTATTGGAGATTACTGTTGAATATCTCAACAGCATTGGAAGTGATGGTACTATGAACTTGGCGCCATTTTACTGGTCCTGCTTTTAACAGCTGCCTGACACCAAAATTAAATTTCTCCTGTAGATATTAAAAAGGATGAAAGAAGTTCACTGGCTAAATATCTGCACAACAGGTTGCTTTTAAAGGCATGGGAAACACTGTCAGTATATGCTTGCTAGTAAGACTTCAGGCTGGAGTCTAATGCAACTGACAGTTCCTGATTTATGACAGTTCCTGACAGCTTTCCTTAGCAGGTGCAAACCGGTTCTGTCCAGAGGACTTGGGCTTATGCAGAATGACTCAGCACTGTGTGCTGATTGGTGCTTGTATATAGCTATGTGTATATAACTGAGGAGAGCTTGTACAGTATATCCTCTGCTATCGTATGTATTGTCTGGCGAAGCACTTTGACCGGTGTATACCAGGACAGCTATAACTTGTAAATCTGTAAATAAATGTATATAGTTAAACACAAGTCAGTGTGCTGTATATTCTTAAGCCTCTTGAACTCAGAGCATACCAGCGAATATGCCAACAAACACAGCCAGTAAAGACCTGCAAGCCCCTCATAAATATCCTTTTTGGGATAACCACAGAAAAGCTTGTATGAACTTCATATAACTTAAAATTAATTCATTAATTGCAGTACAATTCCTTGCTGCCTTTCACAGCAATTTTCCACTGTTTCAGCCAAGGAAAAGTATGAAAAATAGCTATCAAAAGATTTTCTGGAAACCAAGCAAGCTTGGTTGTAGCTTGAGGCAGGGTTCCAGTAGTAGCAGCTGAAGGAAGGGTCTACTAAATGTGTCAGCATATTTTGAGGAAGAGCAGCTGCCAGGGCCCAGTGTGGGTGGTACACAGTGCTGGCATTTCTGATGGCAATGGCAACAGCACTCCCAACTGCATACACTGGCCAGTGCTGTTGAGGAAGGGGTGTGTAGGTGGTGCAGGCAACTGAACATGGGCATTAGGAGTGCTTGCAAGCTGGAGAAGAACACACAAACAGATAGGTGCATGCAGGTGTGGGGGTGGAAAGAGAGGACAAAATCCCAGCTACAAATACAAGTTGATGGCGTGTGAACTGGCAGAGACTGACCAAGAGAGAGATCTTGGGGTTGTGGTAGATAACTCACTGAAGATGTTGAGAAAGTGTGTGACTGCAATAAAAAAGGCCAACGCCATGCTGGGAATTATTAGGAAGGGAATTGAAAACAAATCAGCCAGTATCATAATGCCCCGGTATAAATCAATGGTGCGGTCTCATTTGGAATACTGTGTACAATTCTGGTCATCACACCTCAAAAAGGATATTATAGCATTGGAAAAAGTCCAGAAAAGGGCAACTAGAATGATTAAAGGTTTGGAACACTTTCCTTATGGAGAAAGGTTAAAACGCTTGGGGCTCCTTAGCTTGGAGAAATGTCGACTGCGGGGTGACATGATAGAGGTTTATAAGGTTATGCATGGGATGGAGAAAGTAGAGAAATAAGTATTTTTCTCTCTTTCTCACAATACAAGAACTCGTGGGCATTCAATTAAATTGCTGAGCAGTCAGGTTAGAATGGATAAAAGGAAGTACTTCTTCATCCAAAGGGTGATTAACATGTGGAATTCACTGCCACAGGAGGTGGTGGCGGCTACAAGCATAGCCAGCTTCAAGAGGGAATTGGATAAAAATATGGAGCAGAGGTCCATCAGTGGCTATTAGCCACAACGTATTGTTGGAACTGTCTGGAGCAGTGATGCTCTGTATTCTTGGTGCTTGGGGGGGGGGGGGGGGATGGCAAAGTGGAAGGGCTTCTAGCCCCACTTGTGAACCTCCTGATGGCACTTGCGGGGGGGTGGGGTTGGCCACTATGTGACACAGAATGTTGGACTGGATGGGCCATTGACCTGATCCAACATGGCTTCTCTTATGTTGTTATGACCCTGGGAATATATGAAAAAGTTGCAGACCGCCCACTTTCCACCCCCATTTTGGCTCAGCATGAGTTTCAGAGAGATTTTCCTGAAAATGAAGTTACTTCAGAAGAAGAGGCAGGCTTGGGGGAGTGCCCTGGAAGTGACATCACAGGAAAAGGTGGAGTTTTGGTTCAGTGTGCCCTGGAATTGACATCACTTGGCCCTTGACCTGGAAGTGACACCACAGGAAATGACATAATTCCTGTCTCCCAGCTCCACCCCCAAAGTCTCCTGGCTCCATGCCCAAATTTAGTGGGCCACAAAGGAGAAGTATAAAAATAACCAAGCCAAGGGAAAGAAAAGTTTGGGAAACCCCTGCCATAGAGTAGGGGAATTGATCTGACTACCAACAACCCAGTTCTAATTAGCATATTCCAGAAGACACACCCATTCATGTAAAGAAAGGGAGTTTCACTTAGGACCAAAGCTTGTTACTTAAAAAGATAGGTTCCATATACTACACCAGCTTATGTGAGGACAATGGGGGAAACAGATATGGACTGTCTGGCTGGGGCAGCTGAATTTCCCCCACCTATAGGGTGGCCAGACCGTCCCGGTCTCCCAGGACATTCCCGGTTCTGGCCACCCAATCCCGGCTCCCGGGCTGCCTATACCGGGACCATTAAAGGTCCCGGTTTAGGCAGCCCCGGAGCCGGTGGGCCGCGGGCGCCGGCGGGGAAGGCGGCGAGTGAGGGAGGGAGCGTCCCTGCGCCTGCGCAGGGCCCCTGCGCAGGCGCAGGGCCCCTGCGCAGGCGCAGGGACACTCCCTCCCTCACTCGCCGCCTTCCCCGCCCGCGCGCGGGGCCCGGCGGCAGTGGTGGAGGCCTCTCCGTGGCCTCCGCTGGTCGCTGGAAGCCCTCCAGAGACTCTGGAGGGCCTCCAGGGACCAGCGGAGGCCGCGGGGAGGCCGCGGGGCACCCGGCACTGGTCCCGGAAGGCCTTCCAGAGCCTCTGGAAGGCCTTCCGGGACCAGCGCCGGCCAGCGAAGGCTTCCCCGCGGCCTCCGCTGGTCCCTGGAGGCCCTCCAGAGTCTCTGGAGGGCCTCCAGGGACCAGCGGAGCCCGCGGGGAGGCCGCGGGGCACCCGGCGCTGGTCCCGGAAGGCCTTCCAGAGCCTCTGGAAGGCCTTCCGGGACCAGCGCCGGCCAGCGAAGGCTTCCCCGCAGCCTCCGCTGGTCCCTGGAGGCCCTCCAGAGTCTCTGGAGGGCCTCCAGGGACCAGCGGAGGCCGCGGGGAGGCCGCGGGGCACCCGGCGCTGGTCCCGGAAGGCCTTCCAGAGCCTCTGGAAGGCCTTCCGGGACCAGCGCCGGCCTCCCCGCGGCCTCCGCTGGTCCCTGGAGGGCCTCCAGGGACCAGCGGAGGCCGCGGGGAAGCCGCGGAGCAGCCGGCGCTGGTCCCTGGAGGCCTCCAGAGGCCAGCGCCGGTAGCGGAGAGGCCCGGCGCTGGTCCCTGGAGGCTTCCAGAGGCCAGCGCCGGCAGCTCCCTCCCTCCCTTGCCGCGAGGCCGCCGCCGCAGGACTCCCCGCCGCCGCCGCCGCTGGATGCCGCCCTGGAATCAGGTAAGGGGGCCGAAAGCGGGGGGGCGGCCTTCCTTTCTTCCCTCCCTCCTCCCTCCCTGCCTCCCTTCCTTCCTTCCTTCCTTCCCTCCCTTCCTTCCTTCCTTCCTTCCTTCCCTCCCTCCCTCCCTCCTCCCTTCCTTCCTTTCTTCCTTCCTTCCTTCCCTCACTCCCTCCTTCCCTTCCTTCCTTCCTTCCCTCCCTCCCTCCCCCTTCCTTCCTTCCTTCCTTCCCTCCCTCCCTCCCCCTTCCTTCCTTCCTTCCTTCCTTCCTTCCTTCCTTCCTTCCTTCCTTCCTTCCTTCCTTCCTTCCTTCCTTCCTTCCTTCCTTCCTTCCTTCCTTCCTCCCTCCTCCCTCCCTCCCTCCCCTCCCCTCCCCTCCCTTCCCTTCCCTTCCCTTCCCTCCTTATGTTCTTATGTGACACAGAGTGTTGGACTGGAGGGGCCACTGGCCTGATGCAACAGGGCTTCTCTTATATTTTTATGTGACACAGAGTGTTGGACTGGAGGGGCCACTGGCCTGATCCAACAGGGCTTCTCTTATGTTCTTATGTGACACAGAGTGTTGGACTGGAGGGGCCACTGGCCTGATCTAACAGGGCTTCTCTTATGTTCTTATGTGACCAGAGTGGTGGAGTCGGATGAGCCATTGGTCTGATGCAACAGGGCTTCTCTTATATTTTTATGTGGCACAGAGTGTTGGACTGGAGGGGCCACTGGCCTGATCCAACAGGGCTTCTCTTATGTTCTTATGTGACACAGAGTGTTGGACTGGAGGGGCCACTGGCCTGATCTAACAGGGCTTCTCTTATGTTCTTATGTGACCAGAGTGGTGGAGTGGATGAGCCATTGGTCTGATGCAACAGGGCTTCTCTTATATTTTTATGTGGCACAGAGTGTTGGACTGGAGGGGCCATTGGTCTGATGCAACAGGGCTTCTCTTATATTTTTATGTGGCACAGAGTGTTGGACTGGAGGGGCCACTGGCCTGATGCAACAGGGCTTCTCTTATATTCTTATGTTACACAGAGTGTTGGACTGGAGGGGCCACTGGCCTGATGCAACAGGGCTTCTCTTATGTTCTTATGTGACGCAGAGTGTTGGACTGGATGGGCCACTGGCCTGATCCAACAGGGCTCCTCTTATGTTCTTATGTGACAATACTGACTTTGGTGGACCCCAAGCACTGATTCAGTGTAAGGGAGCTTTGTGTTTGTGACTGGAGTAGATAATACTGACTTTGGTGGACCCAAGCACTGATTCAGTGTAAGGGAGCTTTGTGTTTGTGTCTTCTGGTGCAATTTTGTTCTCAGATCCTGTATTTACTTCATCAGTATATGGGATAAGGCACTTTCTCAACTGTGCTGCATAATGCAGCCTATTTATTTTGTCCTGTTGGCTCTGTTGGCTCTGTCTGCGCCACCTTCATCACTTTCGGGGTGTGGATCCCCCAGTGGGGTGGTCTCGTGACTCCCTCCGCCGGCTGTTTCTGATAGCCCTGCGCCCCCTCTTTCATTTGATATGTGTCCCGTGCGGGTGCCACCCTCCCCCCGGGAGATGCCGCAAAATGAGCCCCCTTGAGGCTTATGGCGGCAGGGCTCGGGGGAAGCGAGCTAGACTGCTGTTCTTTTGAGGGGTTATAGAGTGTTTCGAGCCCGTCCCTGTGGCATCGGTCCCATCGTTGTGGGGCCAGGGGGCCGGCGCAGCGGCACGCTGAAGCAGCCTGTCGGTCACTTCCGGGTTCCTGTCCTGCATCTCGACCTGTGTTATTAGTGACAGGCTGCTTCGGCGTGCCGCTGCGCCGGCCCCCAGGGCCCCACAACGATGGGACCGATGCCACAGGGACGGGCTCGAAACACTCTATAACCCCTCAAAAGAACAGCAGTCTAGCTCGCTTCCCCCGAGCCCAGCCGCCATAAGCCTCAAGGGGGCTCATTTTGCGGCATCTCCCGGCGGGAGGGTGGCACCCACACGGGACACATATCAAATGAAAGAGGGGGCGCAGGGCTATCAGAAACAGCCGGCGGAGGGAGTCGGGAGAGCACCCCACTGGGGGATCCACACCCCGAAAGTGATGAAGGTGGCGCAGATAGAGCCAACAGAGCAAACAGGACAAAATAAATAGGCTGCATTATGCAGCACAGTTGAGAAAGTGCCTTATCCCATATACTGATGAAGTATATACAGGATTTCAGAACAAAATTGTTTCCGGCGGTGATATTTGGGGGATTTTTGGGGATGTCACAGGAAGTGCTGTGAAGTCACTTCCTGTTTCCGGCAGTGGCATTTGGGGGAAATGATGTCATTTGGGGGAAATGATGTCACAGGAAGTGATGTCACTTCCCATTTCCGGCAGGTGACGCGGGAAATGATGTCACAGGAAGTGATGTCACTTCCTGTTTCCTGTGGTGGCATGCCGTCACCGGAAGTGACATCACTTCCTGTTTCCGGCGGCGCGCGCGCGCACCCCTACCTCCCCCCCCCAATGTGTCCCTGGCTGGCCTTCAGACATTATGGTCACCCTACCCACCTACCCACATAGCTGCTGTTGTCCCTTTGGGCTGAGCCTCCAAAGATGGGACACTTTAGCCACATAGCAAAGACTTTGCTCTCCCCCTTGGGTGTTTAGTGTCAAGTGCTTCCTTAGTGGTGTTAAGCACTTTCTCTTTTCTTCTATCACCACTAGAGTGCAGCTCTTGGAGGGCCAGTATGGTGTAGTGGTTAAGAACCCCAGTCTTCAATTGTTCCCTGCAGAAATTTGACATAATTGTTTTAAAATTCTATTTCCCTGTTCAGCATGGAGAAAAAGGTTCTCATGTCATCTTTTCCTTAGGAAAGCAACTCAGAAATTATTCTTCATTTTGGCTAAGGGAAGAGGACCAACAGCAGAATCTAGATGGTCAAACCTGCCTACAGTTGCATAGAAAAGAGATTGCTGTCACATTGGCAGTCTGTTTTATACATGCCAGAGATGGCCAGGCCTGGTTACTTTGCTGTGAAGTTTCTTCAAAAAGCTATCAGATTGTTACTGAAACAATTTCTTCCTCTTTGCATTTTTATCAGCTAGGCATCACCTTGTAATGGACTTTCTATTCCCCTTAAAATAGCCCTCCCCGAAGCAGAAGTGACTGTAGGGAATCTTCTTGAAATGCTTAAATGACTCTAGGCATTGGTTTAATTGGACTCGTTCCTGGTGCTTGTTGCCGTGAGCCTGTGACATGAGGGGCATGGAACTCCAACAGGAATTTCAGACAAAATGGTTCCCTTAAATTTCCTCGTCAAAACTCCAGTTTGAACTGCAATAAACTCACATTGCCTCTTTCTTGCTTGCAAGTATACCTATACATATACCAAGAAAACTGGGAAGGGAACTACATCCAGGTCTTATCTGGGGCTCTTGCTATTCAAGATCAAAAAGAACCAGAATGAACCTCAGTCTCCATTCCAAAATAAACCAGAAGTTTTTTTTGTTTTTTTTTGGGGGGGGGGGTTAACTGCATGAAACTAGCTCCAGACTTTAAAAGTAGCCCCTTCTGAGTTGCAAAATTCTTGGAGGTTTAGGAGTGGAGCCTGGAAAAAGTGGAGTTTGGGGAGTGGAATCAGTTGCCCCACAGGAAATGGCAGTTTTGGACATAGGATTACTAGGTACTATTCTCATGCTGGTAGGGGAATTTGAGGAGCAGTCTGCAAGTTAAACTCTATGGTTAAAACCATAGAGTTCTGGCCAAAAAACAGAGCCTTGCTGTGTAACATCACCAATGTGATGACATCACTTCTGTGTAATATCATCACATCAGGGATGTGACAAACACACATGAAAGATACATATATGACCTCATACATTTTGGCCTACAGAGGTCAAAAACAACAAAGTTCCAGTTATACTTATGAATCAATAAACAATATAGGACCCAAAATGGAATGTTCCAATATGGAAATGAATGACACAGTTTTTGGAAGGCCACAAATTAATTGGTCTTATGTCAGCAGCAATTACATATATAGCAAATAGTACTGCAAATATGTACCTTCCAGTTTAGGTCCTAAGAGTAAAATCCACTTATCAAGGCCAGTGTAACCTCAGTATGTATCAGTCAAGTGTAACCTCAGTATGTGTCACATCAGGGATGTCACCATGAGGTAGGGTTGCCAAGTCCAATTCAAGAAATATCTGGGGACTTTGGGGGTGGAGCCAAGAGACATTGGGGCGGAGCCAGGAACAAGGGTGTGACAAGCATAATTGAACTCCAAGGGAGTTCTGGCCATCACATTTAAAGGGACAGCACACCTTTTTAAATGTCTTCCTTCCATAGGAAATAAGAAGAATAGGGTCACCTTCTTTTGGGGCTCATAGAATTGGACCCCCTGGTCCAATCATTTTGAAACTTGGGTGCTTTGGAGAGAGGCACTAGATACTATACTGAAAATCTGGTGCCTCTACCTCAAAAAACAGCTCCCCCAGAGCCCCCAAAACCTCCAGATCAATTCCCCATTATACCCTATGAGAATCGATCTCCACATAGGGAATAATGAAGTGCTCAGCAGACGTTCTCCCCCCCCCCCCGGTTTCTGGCGACTCTGAAGTGAGTCATGAGTTGCAGCCAGTACATGTCAAAAGCAAAAGCCTACTCACGAGTTGCAGCTAACTTCTTCTAAATAACACAAACACCCCATCCCCAAGAGGAAGCCTTTCCAATCGGAGACTGGAGCCTCCGGAGGGGGAAAGTCACATGGTGGCTTTGGGGGTGGGGCTTCCCCCGCCGGCCAGCTGACTGGGGGCGGGAAGGAGCCTGGGAAAGCGGAAGAACCCCCGCTGGGATCTGGGGATTGGCAAGCCTACCATGAGAGGTTGCTGTTTGGGGCAGAGGTTTCCCCCACTGTTGGCCAGTAAAAGACAGAAGCTCCAGAAATCAGTGGATCCCCATCCAGGCCATGGGTCTGGAACCCTATTTGGAGGGTGGTCTCTATGGAATCACATACCAGCTAGCTGCCTCCATTCCCCAAACTCTTCCCACACCATGTTCTGCCCCCAAATCTCCAAGAATTTCCAAAGCTGGAGTTGCTAACCCTACCCCTTGGTTTTCTTACATGGGAAAGTGCAGTTCCCTTGACGTAGGCATGCAGGTTAACTGCAGTTAGTTCCCCCCTCCCCAAATAACTGGGATCCTAACTAGGATTTAATTCAGGCTTTGAATCTAGATTAGCAGTTAAAACTGCAGTTAACCTCTGTACCTCCATTCATATATCTTGGGTAACCAGAGTTAAAAATGAATGGTGATTCTTGGCATGAAAAGAAAGGAGAAAGGGATGAATAACCTGGCATGTCATAGGGTTGTCAGCTTCCAGGTAGGCCTGGAGACCTCCTGGAATTGCAACTGATCACTAGACTACAGAGATCAATTCCCATGGAGAAAATGGCTGTGTTGGAGGGTGGAATCTATGGCATTATACCCTGCTGAGGTCTTTTCCCTTCTCAGTCCCTCCATTCCTGAAGTTCTACCCCAAATTGCCAGGAATTTTGCAATGCAGAGCTGGCAATCCTCCCCACTGGGTTTTCTTACACAGGGTATTATAGGAATTATAAACAGATAGGCAAAAAACCTTGTCAGTTTTACTGGAATATTGGGGCAGATTTTGCAGGAAATAGGAGATACTTATACTTTCTCCTCTAAAATTTCCAAATAGGGAATGGTTATATCTTTCCAACCAAATGTCATGGAATACGCACTCTGCCATTTCATGCACCGCACCTGCCAAGATATACCATGAACTGCAGCACAGTCCTTTTCCCCTTCTCACCAAAAGAACCAGTACTGTCTTGGCATAAATAAGGACACACTGTGGCACAGTAAACAGACCTGGCAAAAGGGGAAAACAGACCTGGCAAAAGGGGAATTGCCTGCAGCTATGTGTGACAGTCCATATGGGCAAAGGGTCTTCGGCTTGATCCCTGATTAAGAAATGGGGTATTACCTTATTTTCATCTGTTATATGTTGCAGGGTATGAAATTGTTTAAGCCACATTTTTTAGAAAGAAAGCCGGAGGAGCCTGTCACAGTGACTGAAATGAAATTTTGGCAGTTAACGATTCCACTTTCTGCTTTTCATCAGTCTCTTGTGACACCCTGTTTTAAAATTCAAAAGAGAAATTGGGAAGACAAATGGTTATATTTTGTACAATGAAAGGATGTAAGGCATTTTAATTACTTCAACTGACATCTCAGCAGGTTGATTTAATCCTGCTATCATTGTGTTAAATTAAATTTAGGTAAGATTCTCTTTGCTGAGAGAGGGACATTCTTCTTGAGTCTCCTGTCTCCATTTTGCTAATTAATATTACAAGGCAACTAGATTAGTCATGACGTATTAATACTGACATTAAAACCCTCCCCCCGCCATCTGTTCTTCTGTCAGTAACTCAGGTTTAAGCAATTAATCTAATCGAATACTGTGGTAGTGGTCAAAGAGTCACATGGTAGTCATTATTTCAGCTGGCCAATAGAAAAACAGATGCCTACAAAGCTGTCCACCAAAGTTGTCTTCAAGGCAAGGAGTATGGCACATCATACAAGTTTAAAATTAAAAACATCACTCATTGTCTCCATCTGTGCAACAATTATGTATAATCCTGAAGCAATCGTAACAAGGGCACTGCATTGCTCTCAGTCTCTGTGTACTTGGGGGGGCTTTCTTTTCTAAATGTTATTAACTGAGCTGTATGGAACTTTCCTTTCTAGCGCATGTTTCTATCAGTGTTTTTTTCTGTTTGACATTTTAAAGTCCCAGTGCTGTTATATATACTTCACACCACCAATGTGCTTGAGAATGTTCTAGATACATACCATGAGGAAGGATCCTGGTTGAGTTTGGTCTTTAACAGAGGTGAACTGAGTCAGTCTAGTAAGTCCTCCAGAATGAATATAGAGGCTGAACGTCTAATATAATCTGATTGTGTATCAGTATTTGACATATACAAGGTCACTGTGTGAAACTGCTTTAAAGGGGTCCAAAGACGAATAAGGAAATTTCAGGCCAGTTAGCCTAACATCTGCCACCAGGCAAGTTAGCAGAAACTGTAATCAAAGATATAGTTGTTAGGCACATAGAGAAACAAAGCCTGCTGAGGGAAAATCAGCATGGCTTCTCCAAAGGAAACTCCTGCCTCACCAACTTTTTGGAGCTGTATGAGAAAGTAAACAAGCATGTAGATAACAGTGACCCAGTAGACATAATGCACTTGGACTTTCATAAGGCTTTTGACAAGGTACCTCACCAAAATGGAGTCATGGACAGGTTCTCTTATGGTTTAAAAACTGGTTAAATGACAGGAAGCAAAGACTTGGAATAAATGGATTGTGTCACAATGGAGAGAAGTAATCAGTGAGGCCCTGCAAGGACAGGCATTGGGGGCAATACTATTTCATTGGTTCATATATGATCTGAAACTGAGGGTGAGCAGTATAGTGACCAAGTTTGCAGATGACATAAAAGTATTCAGGATAGTGAAAACCAGGGCTTTTTTTGAGCAGGAACACAGTTCCAGCTGGCTTGGTGTCAGGGGGGTATGGCCTGATATGCAAATGAGTTTCTGCTGGGCTTTATCTACCAAAAAAGCCCTGATTATGAGTGCTTTCACACACACTAGATGATGCACTTTCAATGTACTTTGCAACTGGATTTTACTGTGTGAAACCACAAAATCCATTTGCAAATGGTCGCCGAAGTAAATTGAAACTGAATTATTTAGCATGTGTGAAAGCACCCTATATGAAGACAAGAGTCACTGGAAAAGTGGAAGGTAGTAGAAAAAGAGGAAGACTCAACAAGAGATGGATTGACTCAATAAAGGAAGCCACGGCCCTCAGTTTGCAAGACCAGAGCAAGGCTGTTAACAATAGGTCATTTGAAAGGTCATTAATTAAGAGGATCACAATAAGTCAGAAGTCCCTTGATGGCACTTAATATACACATGGTACACACATCGAAGGCTTTTTTTGAGCAAGAACGCACAGGAATGCAATTCAGGCTAGCTTGGTGTCAGGGTGTGTGACCTAATACGCAGAGTCCCTGCTACAAAAAAAGCCCTGTGTGAAACAATGGTAATGTTAGGCGGTGTAGCCTGATATACAAAAGAGTTCCTGCTGAGTTTTTTTGTACAAAAAAAGTCCTAGTGAAAACCAAGACTATGAAGAATTCCAAGAGGATCTGTACAAATTGGATGAGAGGGCAACAATATGACAACTGAAGTTCAGTTTAGGTAAGTGTAAGGTAATGCACTCTCTCATGGATTGCTGCCTTGTCATGGCAAGAGGGCTTGCACAGTTCAATGAGGCTGTGGGCTATGCCATGCAGGGCCACCCAAGATGGACAGCCACAGCTAAAAACCCAGACGAAATGTGATCCACTGGAGAAGGAAATGGCAAACCACTCCAGTATCCTTGCCAAGAAAACCCCATGAACAGAAACAAAAGGCTAAAAGATATGGTGCTGGAAGATGAGCCCCTAATAGGGTGGCCAGACCGTCCCGGTCTCCCGGGAAAGTCCCGGTTCTGGCCCCCAATTTCCGGCTCCCGGGCTGGCTATACCAGGACCATTAAAGGTCCCGGTTTAGCCAGCCAGAGAGCCGGTGGGCCGCGCGTGTGGGCGGGGAAGGCGGCGAGTGAGGGAGGGAGCGTCCCTGCGCGTGCGCAGGGCGATTGTGGTGGGCTCTGTGCATGCGCGGGGACGCTCTCTCCCTCACTTGCCGCCTTCCCCGCCCGCGTGCGGGGCCCGACGGCGGTGGCGGAGGCCGGGGAGGCGGCGGAGAGGCCGGCGCTGGTCGCTGGAGGCCCTCCAGAGACTCCAGAGGGCCTCCAGCGACCAGCGCTGACCAGCGGAGGCGGTGGAGAGGCCGGCGCTGGTCGCTGGAGGCCCTCCAGAGACTCCGGAGGGCCTCCAGCGACCAGCGCCGACCAGCGGAGGCTGCGGAGAGGCTGTCACTGGAGGCCCTCCAGAGACTCCGGAGGTCCTCCAGCGACCAGCGCCGACCAGCGGAGGCGGCGGAGAGGCCGGCGCTGGTCGCTGGAGGCCCTCCAGAGACTCCGGAGGGCCTCCAGCGACCAGCGCCGACCAGCGGAGGCCTGCGCCGACCAGCGGAGGCCAGCGCCGACCAGCCCGCCCACCCGGAGGGGAGGCTGCCACCCGCCCTGGAAGAAGGTAAGCAGGGAGGGAGGGGGCTGAAAGCGGGGGGGGCAGCTGGCGGGAGGGGGCGGCTGGCCTTCCTTCCTCCCTCCCTTCCTTCCTTCCTTCCCTCCTTCCCTCCCTCCCTCCCTCCCTCCCTCCCTTCCTTCCTTCCTTCCCTCCCTCCCTCCTCCCTTCCTTCCCTCCCTCCTTCCTCCCACCCTCCTTCCCTCCTTCCCTCCCTCCCTCCCTCCTTCCTTCCCTCCCTCCTTCCTTCCCTCCCTCCCTCCTTCCTTTCTTCCTTCCTTACCTCCTTCCCTCCCTCCCTCCCTCCTCCCTCCCTCCCTCCTTCCTTCCTTCCCTCCCTCCCTCCTTCCTTCCTTCCTTCCCTCCTTCCTTTCTTCCTTTCTTCCTCCCTCCCTCCTTCCTTCCTTCCCTCCGTTCCTCCTTCCTTCCTTTCTTCCTTCCCTCCTTCCTTCCCTCCTCCCTCCTTCCTCCCTCCCTCCCTCTTTCCTTCCTTCCTTCCTTCCCAGTGGGGTGGGCTCCCGACTCCCTCCGCCAGCTGTTTCTGATAGCCCTGCGCCCCCTCTTTCATTTGATATGTGTCCCGTGCAGGTGCCACCCTCCTGCCGGGAGATGCCGCAAAATGAGCCCCCTTGAGGCTTATGGCGGCAGGGCTCGGGGGAAGCGAGCTAGACTGCTGTTCTTTTGAGGGGTTATAGAGTGTTTCGAGCCCGTCCCTGTGGCATCGGCCCCATCGTTGTGGGACCCAGGGGGCCGGCGCAGCAGCCCGCTGAAGCAGCCTGTCAGTCACTTCCGGGTTCCTGTCCTGCATCTCGACCTGTGTTATTAGTGACAGGCTGCTTCGGCAGGCCGCTGCGCCGGCCCCCTGGGTCCCACAACGATGGGACCGATGCCACAGGGATGGGCTCGAAACACTCTATAACCCCTCAAAAGAACAGCAGTCTAGCTCGCTTCCCCTGAGCCCTGCCGCCATAAGCCTCAAGGGGGCTCATTTTGCAGCATCTCCCGGCGGGAGGGTGGCACCCGCACGGGACACATATCAAATGAAAGAGGGGGCGCAGGGCTATCAGAAACAGCCAGCGGAGGGAAATGATGTCATTTGGGGGAAGTGATGTCACAGGAAGTGATGTCACTTCCTGCTTCTGGCAGGTGACGCAGGAAAAATGATGTCACAGGAAGTGATGTCACTTCCTGTTTCCGGCGGTGCCATGATGTCACCAGAAGTGACGTCACTTCCTGTTTCCGGCGGCGCGCGCGCACTCACATCATTCCCCCCTCAAGGTGTCCCTGGCTGGCCTCCAGCTATTATGGCCACCCTAGCCCCTAAGGTCAGAAGGTGCCCAATATGCTACTGGGGAAGAGCGTTCAAGTAACCACAGAAACCACACTTCTGGTTTGGATTTCATGGAGAATTGATGAGCTTTCCAGTGGGGGAGCTCACCAGACCCTCTATTCTGGACAGAGAAGGTGTTTTAATACCTGCTGTCTACATCATCTAGATATGCTTAAAGGCCAAGATATGCTTAAAGTTCTAAGGAGAGGTACTTTGGCTAATGAGAAATCCCAGGGGGGGTTCTTTTTGGCTTTGAGGAGTCTCCGGAGAAGAACCGCTTCCAACGCCTATAGAGGGTATCTGGGGTCGTTAAATCAACATAAATTCAACGTGTGCCAAGCTTCTTAAGGGCTAATTAATCGTGGATGAGAAACAGACCAGTGTGTTTGATGTTGGGACTTCAAAGGTAAAGTGATATTTATCTGTTGCTCCGGGACTATATTGGGAAATATTTGGAAGGCAAATGAACATCTGGACATATAAGCAACTTGTAATAATAAAGAAGGAGGAGGGGGAAATCTTGGACTGAATTAAACAGATATAAAGCTTAAAAAAGGTAAAAGCTGATATTGTTTGGAATTTTTGTGGTCACTCCCTCCGAGAGTGGAAGAACTGCAGATCAACAAGTCATTACAGGAAATGACGTCTGGGAACATTGTGAGACTTCACAACCATAGATAACAAGACTTTGTGGCAAGTGTGGGCAGAAGAGGCCATCAAGGGAAGGGAAAACTACCGGGTTTTTTAAGCCCCTCTAGAACTAAACCATAGAGAAACATTGAGCACCATTTTGGGAAATTATAACTTTTAAAAAATTAATATCTGGACCCAGGGGCATAGGAGGATGGCGATTTTGGGCTTTTCTGAAAGGGCATGCCCTAATCTATAAGACTATACCATTTAAAAAGAACTTGGTAACTTCAATTGTAAAGCCTATATTTATAATGGGAAGGCAGTAATGTCAGCCAAAAACCATTACAGACAAGAGCCAAGACACTAGAAGAGAGCAAAAAGGCCGATATAAAAGAACAGATGGATGCCATGGAAGCTAAATTGTCTAAACTGATTAAAGATTCTATAAGTGATTGTAAGAAGGAATTTTAAAAAAATATAGAAGTTCTCAGTAAAGAGTTTAAATCAGTATCCAAAAAAATCCAAGAGGTGGAAGAGAAGGTGAAAGACCATGATGAAAGAATTAATACAGTGGATTCCACTATTAAAAAATTGCAGGACAAAGCAGTACTGCAGGACTGCAAATCAATGGAAAATCAGATACCTTTGAGAGGTGTGCCTGAAAAGGATGGTGATTTAAGGAAATACATAATAAGGATTATTGCTGAATATGTTGGAGATGACGGGAATGGGTGAATTTAACTCAGAGATCCCATAGAAGAAATGGTGTTGCCTTTATGGTTAACAAGAGAGTGAGGAAGGCAGTAATGGGATACAATCTCAAAAATGACAGAATGATCTCGGTCCGTATCCAAGGCAAACCATTCAATAGCACAGTAATCCAAGTCTATGCCCCAACCACTGATGCAGAAGAGGCTGAAGTGGACCAGTTCTATGAAGATCTACAACACCTTCTAGAATTAACACCAAAAAAAAGATGTCCTCCTCATCATAGGGGACTGGAATGCCAAAGCAGGAAGTTAAAAGGTGACTGGAACAACTGACAAGTTTGGCCTTGGAGAACAAAATGAAGCCAGGCAAAGGTTAATAGAGTTTTGTCAAGAGAACAAGCTGGTCATAGTGAACACCCTCTTCCAACAGCCTAAAAGGTGACTCTACACGTGGACATCACCTGATGGTCAACACAGAAATCAGATTGATTATATACTCTGCAGTCAAAGATAAAGAAGCTCCTTACAGTCAGCAAAAACAAGACCTGGAGCTGACTGTGGCTCAGATCATGAGCTACTCATCGCAAAATTCAGGCTTAAACTGAAGAAAACTGGGAAAACCATTAGGCCATTCAGGTTTGACCTTAATCACATCCCTTCTGAATATACAGTGGAGGTGAAGAATAGGTTTAAGAAACTAGAGTTGATAGACAGAGTACCTGAAGAACTATGGACGGAGGTTCGTGACATTGTATAGAAGGCAGCGATCAGCCCCATCCCAAAGAAAAAGAAATGCAAGAAAACAAAGTGGCTGTCTGATGAGGCTTTACAAATAGCTGAGGAAAGAAGGAAAGCGAAAGGCAAAGGTGAAAAGGAAAGATTCACCCAACTGAATGCAGATTTCCAGAGAACAGCAAGGAGAGATAAAAAGGCCTTCCTGAAGGAACAATGCAAAGCAATAGAGGAAAATAATAGAATGGGAAGGACAAGAGATCTATTCAAGAAAATTGGATAAATCAAGGAAACGTTTCATGCAAAGATGGCCATGATGAAGGACAAAATCAGTAGGGACCTAACTGAAGCAGAAGTGATCAGAAAGAGGTGGCAAGAATACACAGAAGAATTATACAAGAAGGATCTCAAAGTCCCGGACAACCATGACAGTGAAATCGCTGACCTTGAGCCAGACATCCTGGAGTGTGAAGTCAAATGGGCTTTAGAAAGCATTACTAACAACAAAGTGAGAGGAGATGATAGTATCCCAGTTGAGCTATTCAAAGTTCTAAAAGATTTTAAAGTGATGCACACATTATGTCAACAAATTTGGAAAACACAACAGTGGCCACAAGATCGGAAAAGATCAGTTTATATTCCAAACCCAAAGAAGGGTAATGCCAAGGAATGTTCAAACTATCGCACCATTGAACTCATTTCACATACCAGCAAGGTCATGTTAAAGATCCTACAAGCTAGGCTTCAGCAGTATGTAGATCGGGAACTACCAGAAGTTCAAGCTGGGTTTCAGAGAGATAGAGGAACTAGAGAGCAAATTGCCAACATTCACTGGATTATGGAGAAAGCACGGGAGTATCAGAAAAACGTTTATTTCTGCTTCATTGACTATGCTAAAGCCTTTGATTGCGTGGATCACAACAAACTGGCAAGTCCTTAAAGAGATGGGAGTACCAGAGCACCTCACATGTCTCCTGAGAAACCTGTATAAGGGTCAAGAAGCAATGGTCAGAACGGGATATGGAACAACTGATTGGTTTAGAATAGGAAAAGGAGTTCGACAAGGATGTATATTGTCACCCTGCTTATTTAATTTATATGCCGAGTACATCATGCGGAATGCTGGCCTGGATGAAGCACAAATCGGAATTAAGATTGCAGGGAAAAACATCAACAACCTCAGATATGCAGATGACACTACTCTAATGGCAGAAAGTAAGGAGGACCTAAACAACCTCTTGTTGAGGGTGGAAGAGGAGAGCACAAAAGTAGGCTTGAAACTCAACATCAAAAATCTAAGATCATGGCATCTGGCCCCATCACACCTTGGCAAATAGAAGGGGAAGACATGGAAGTAGTGACAGACTTCATATTTCTGGGATCTAAGATCACTGCAGATGGTGACTGTAGCTATGAAATTAAAAGACGTTTGCTCCTTGGGAGGACAGCTATGGCGAACCTGGGCAGTATAATAAAAAGTAGAGACATTAGACAGTATAATAAAAAGTAGAGACAACAAAAGTCCATGTAGTCAAAGCGATGGTATTCCCAGTAGTAATGTATGGCTGTGAGAGCTAGACCATAAGGAAGGCCGAGCGCAGAAGAATAGACACTTTTGAGCTGTGGTGCTGGAGAAGAAGTACAGAAGTACAGCTCCTGAACCTTTCTGAGGGTTCCCCCTCTTCCTTCCCACCTGGCCCATTGAATAGTAGGTGCAGCTGCATAACAATCTCTGGATGAGCTCCACCACCCAGTTTTCTACAAAATGACCCCTGATGCTGATAGTGTCTGAACTTGCTGGGACTGAGAGGAAAAAACTGACCTTGGGGTCATAATAGATAGCTCAACGTAAGTGACAACCCAGTGTGCTGGAGCTGTGAAAAGACAAACTCTGTGTTGAGGATTATTAGGAAAGAGACTGAACACAGAACAGCCAATATTATCATGCCCCAGTAAAAAGTATGGTGTGGCCTCATTTGTAATACTGTGTGCAGTACTAGTCACCATATCTCAGAAAGGAAACTGCAGAGCGGGAAAAATTACAAAGGAGAGCAAAGGAGAGATTATTAGGGGTTGGAGCACATTCCTTGTCAGTTGAAGAGATGTTAAATGCTACTGTGTGTGTGTGGATTAAAGGCAGAAAAGTAGACAGACAGAATGAAATAAAAAGACTAAAAGACAAAGATATAGAGAAAGAATGAGAGAAAGAACAAAAGGGGAGAAAGGAGTGAGAGAAAGAAAAATGAGAAGAAGGAAGATAGACAGGGTCCTGAGGAGAGGCAGTAGTAACCAGTAAGCCCCCAGCAGAGAACTGTCTCCCTCAGAGACCAGTGGCCATATGATAGTGTTCTTGTGTGACAGGGCCAGTGGTGGGTGTGGGAGAGCAGAATCAGCCAATGGCATGGCAGAGACGGATTGCAAGGCAATCCTGCAAGAATGTGGGGAAGGCTGTAGTGGGAGAGTGACAGAGAGGCGGAAAGTGGTGACAGAGAGTCAGCCAATACTTGGTGCAGTACAGTGACTGCAACGAATCAGGATGCCAGAAACTGCCAACATGGCTTTGGTTTTATGGCTAAAGGATGGACACAGGGAACTTTTCCTCCCTCATCCCAAATATTTGAACTTAAATAAATGCATTGAAGTTGATGGGCAGTAGATTCTTGGCAAATAAAAGGAAATACTTCTTTACACAATGTGTGATTTAAATGTGAAATTCACTGCTTGAAGATGTAGTGGTGGCCAGAAACATGGATGGCCTTAAAAGATGAGATAGGCTCATAGAGGATAGGTCTATCAGTGGCTACTAGCCATGGTGACTCCATGTTTAAAGACAGTCAGCCTCTGAACACCAGTGACAGGAAAGGACATCAGGGGAGAGTCCCTAATATCTATGCCATGTTGTTGGACCTCCAGAGGAACTGGTTGGCCACTCTGTGATACAAGATGCTAGACTAGATAGACCAGCTTGTTCTGTTCTGGAAGGTAGATCTCTAGGGCCGAAGGAGATCTACCCTCCAGAACGGAACAAGAGGAATATTTTATTACATGGTAAAGTATGCAATTCATGGTCACTTTTCAGTTCTATATATAAAGCATCTGACAGCACTACCTACTACAAGCGACAACACAATAGCATCTCTTTCTAGTATGGAATTTCAGATCATGATTAGTGTTAGTAAGTCAGGGAGAAATACATCTTATAATACTTCCCTGGAGGTTAGACTGCTAACTTTTGTAATGCAAATTATAAACAAATGTTATTTACAAAAAGAAAAGAAAACATAAACACACTGCCGTAGAAAGGGAATATTTTTTCTACCTGGAGAGAAGCTGAGATTTGATACATTGAAACTGAGAAAGTAAAACAAGGGAACAAATAATATAAGTTACTGAGCAAGTTGTGGTGCACTGAATCATTTCTGGCTCCAAAAACTATGTTAATTCATTGTTCAGCA
The DNA here is from genome assembly GCF_032191835.1 of Heteronotia binoei. NCBI lineage: Eukaryota > Metazoa > Chordata > Lepidosauria > Squamata > Gekkonidae > Heteronotia > Heteronotia binoei. Next base: position 90,932,166 of record NC_083231.1, read on the forward strand.
AAAATGATGTCACATAATGCAGGAACTCATTCCCAGAAGCACAGTAAACAAGTGACAGAATTGAGTCTATCTGTTCTGCTTTCACCAACATTTGCTTTTTACTTCTAGATTAATTTTGCAAGAGGGGAAGCTTCTGGTTAAAAAAAATTGTGCTTCAAATCAAACACAGTAAATTTTAAGATGAATTTGAACAATACTATTATTCATCCCTATACATAATTATTTGGGGCCCATGCATATAATTACACATGAATAAATGAAGGCAATTTTATCACATATCAAAGCCTTACGATATAAATTATGCTACCTGAAAGGAAAGAGGTAGGGAAAATACAAGTAGTAGTACAAAGTTGCTATGCCGAGGGAAATATATGGCTATGAAATTATGGTGTCAGAGCTGGCAAAAGAATTCCTTGGCTAACTGTGCAAATGATGCAGAGTTACTTCGGCCTACGCCCATCAAAACTCGTAGACGCAGACTAGAATAATTTGCATAGGTCTGCATGGTAAGTAAACTATCAGTAGATTCCCAAGAAGTGGCAAAGAAGATTTTCAGGGTATAAGCTTTTTTTTGAGGGGGGGGGGGCCAAAGCTCCCTTTGTCAATCTTGTACCTAGCTGTTCTAATGCAGACCAACATGACTACTTTCTGAAACTATTCTAAGTGGAGCTACACCCTTCTAAGCAGATAGAGGGTCATTCTACTTAGGTCTACACTGCTTGTCTCCTAAATGTTCAGACAAACATCCAAGCTTGACTTGGAAGGTCATCTAAATGTCAGGAATTGTCACCCAACCATTCTGGCCTCTGCTGATAAAGAGCCTTTTTGGTTAAGGGGCTGGTCTTCCTGCAGTACCCTCTGGCCCAGGATAGCAGGTGGTGCACAGGCTACTGGTCTGTCATTTAATTATTGGCTAAAAAAACCACTGCAGACAAGACCTAACAAGTAGATGGAAATAGTTAATTTTCAGAATATAGATACTATCACAATGAGGAGGTAGACAGTGGCACACAGAACAGGTCAAGAATGCTGATTCTCAGGGCTCACTTTGTAATAGGAGCTCCTTTGCATATTAGGCCACACACCCCTGATGTAGCCAATCCTCCAAGAGCTTACAGGGCTCTTAGTACAGGGCCTACTATAAACTCTTGGAGGATTGCCTACATCAGGGGTGTATGGCCTAATATGCAAAGGAGCTCTTGCTACAAAATGAGCCCTGTTGATTTTCAAGAATTATTGGACAATGTTTTAACGACTTTAGCTGCATGTGATTTGCTCCCAAGTCTGCTTAAGATACATCACAGTTTTCAGTATATGTGGTACTTGGTCCAGCTCTAATTTTGCTGAAACCAGTCTGGTGTATAATGCAATAATTAAACTTCAGATTCAGTCTAGATGTTGAGTGATCTGACTAAAAATAATTCTTCTGATAACTAACAACCCTTTGTTCCAGTGTCCCAACTCTCCTATGGCAAATACTTGGAAGGTTGGGGGGAGATGGTATCTGGGGAGGCTGAAATTTCAGAGGGGTATGTGACATCATTTCTATGCATGCTCTTAACCTCAATAGTCTATATACCATAGAGACTGGGGAAATTCCTAGAGCAGCATGGAAGCTGTGTTGTCACTTCCAGATGGAGGGTTGATGGATGTGCCATCACTTCTTGGTGATGTTCTAGAAAACCCTCCCCCCCCCCAAAAAAAACAATGGAGTTTACCATAGTGATTGGAAAAAAATTCTAGAGTGTCCCCATTTATGTCTTCCCCCAATTTTTCTCCCACTCCTCAAATTATTGAGGTCAAGGGACTAAGAACGGGGGCAGCACTAGGCAAATGGAAAGTTTGATTCTTCCTGGTTTCAGACCCATCTGCTTCAAAACAAGATTCCAGCCCAGCTTTCATTAAACTGATATGCCCAGCCTTATTTTGACTGGCCCTTGAAGATTTGCTCTTGGGTCACGTTACCCTCTTGGATCCAGTCTGTGCAGTCCATCTCAGATAATTATCACTGCATCCTTCACTTGTGCACATAACTCACAGGCATAACAACAAAATGAAAACAACATAGGTCTCTGCTTAAAGGAAATGGAACAATCTGAAAGACAGGATTATAGCAGACTGGCTTCTTCAGGTGATGATATCATACAATAAGGGGGGGGCACTCCTGCCCACTCAGACCAGAGTAGTCTCAATGGCAGAAGGAGGTCCTTGTGGAGGATCTTCATAATGGGCTTTCCAAACATCTCTTCATTTTCAGCTACTGAATCCTGGTTGCCCTCTTTCCAAAAGGCCCTTAACCAGATAGATACATACAAATATAACGGTTTTATATCACACATAAAAAAGCAGCAAAGCAAAACACCCTGACCACATTACTAGAAATATTAGTAGAATAAAATAATGTAACCCATCTATAATCAATAGCACAAAAAATCCAAAACTCTTCAAAAGATCTCAGCTGCACATAAAGCAAAGCCATTGATGTGGTAAATCATCAGTGTTTGAAAAATTTGCAATTAGTTTGCCCTTCTAAAACTGAGGGAGAATCTTGTAGCAAGTGCCCTTAGATAATGAACACTTCATAGTGGAGTGTATATCTCAAGCTCCCCACATACGAAATGCTTCTACAAAAGCCATCCACAAAAGCACATGGATGCATGTCAAGCAATGTGAAGTCTTTCCAGATTAGATAAACCCACCATGCAAACTCATGTATCTGTTTATTTATTTACTTATTTACGGTACTTGTGGTGCACATTTCTCACTGCGACTCAAAGCTGATTGCACCATGTAAGTCAATCAGATCAACAGCTGGGACATCCAATAAACATGGCTATAGGGTTTGGTCTGCAGAAATTTGAAAGCAAGCAGAAATCTGATACAGAGCTGAAACCATGCTGAAACGAAGCATAAGTATTTAAACTTAACAAGTTAAACAGAGCAGAAATTACCTAGTAGGCATATACTTACAGCAACAGACAGATCACAGTGAACTTTACATAGAGGTTGGGTAACATGTGGGATGAGACTGCCCTGTAGAACTCCACAAAGACAAGGCCCACACCAAAGACAGCTGGTCTCCAACACCAACTCTCTGAGCCTGTTTCATGAGGAAAAATTTAGAGCTGGGTACTAAATTCTAATTATGAACTCATCAAGATTGCTGAAAGTCTTTTAGTAAAGAATCCAGTAGCAACTTTAAGACTAACAAATTTTATTTTAGCATAAGCTTTCAAGAAACACAGCTCTCTTCATCAGATCTGTGAGAGACAACCTTCAGCAGACGAAGAGAGCTGTCTTTCTCAAATGCTTATGCTACAATAAAATTTGTTAGTCTTAAAGTTGCTACTGAACTCTTTACTATTTCGTAGCAACAGACTAACACAGCTAACTCCTTTGAAAGCTTTTTGAATCTCCATGGGCGTTTTCACACTGACCTTAATCAGCAGCGACATCCCTCTTCACCGTGCAGGATCTGCGCGGATTTCGCACCAATTGCTGCAGAGTACCCGGAAGAGCTGCAAAGTCCCGTGGCTTTTGCGGCGCAAATGGAAACTGGTTGTTGGCGGTTTCCATTTGCGCCACAAAAGCCGTGGGACTTTGTGGCTCTTCCGGGTGCTCCACAGCAATTGGTGCGAAATCCACGCAGATCCTGCGCGGTGAAGAGGAACGTCGCTGCCGATTAAGGTCAGTGCGAAAACGCCCCATGTGTTCCAGCTGAAAGAAACCGCTGAGAACATTTTCATACATTTTTGCATCTCATAGCAAACTCTTTCATGGGTTCCTATTGTGTATCCCTGTTGAAAGTATACCCTCCTGTCTCTACAGAAATAAAAGAAAATGTTATTCACTTGTAAAAATCCCTTTTTTTCTACTCAAAGTGGAGCCATTCAACCCTGTCAATGAGTCTCTATGCATCAGTTTGGAAATAGTAAAAGGTATCTGGAAAGATCCGTCTTTCTTGTCCTGTCTTTAGAATATAATGCTGTGCATGTATTTTTTTAAAGGAATTTTTTCCAGTGTCAGTCGGAAACAATGAAACAAAGACATTTGGGAAATCACCCATTATATGTTACTATATACACACAAGAGAGGCTTAGTTGTTATCTCAGTCGTCCTCTGAGGGACATACGTTCTTCTCCCCTCCTCCATTTTATCCTCACAAGAATCCTGTGAGGTAAATTAGTTTGAGATTGAGTGACTTGACCCAAAATCACCCAATGAGCTTTGAATCTCAGAATACCCTGTCTGATCAGGATCTGTTCAAATATTACCAGGGCTTTTTTGGTAGGAAAAATCCCAGCAGGAACTCATTTGCATATTAGGCCACACACCCCTGACACTAAGCCAGCCATAACTGCATTCCTGTGCGTTCCTGTTAAAAAAAAAAAAGCCCTGCACGTTACTAAGGCCATGTTGAGCATGTGGACACCCCAAGGACTTTGTATCAAATGTGCAGCTGGGGTTCCATTGTGGGAACTTAATTCCCAGGTGCACATGGGCTGAACTGAAAGCTTACATTACTAGTACGTTTCCCCAACCAGCCAAAAGGGGCTCTCTAGCACTGTTTCAGATCAGGAAAATTGTACATGGAAGAAAGCTTAAGTCCCTTCTCCTTATGCCTGGTGATCCTAATACCAGTTGGGCCTATACAAACCTGGAAATGAATTTTCCAGCAGGGAACTCTCAGAGCACATTTGTCAAGAGTCTACACAGGGGAGATGTGACTTCATAATGAGTGAATCAGTCTAAATATAACTACCACAATACTATAGTGACACTCCAGCTACCAAGAATAGCAGACTTTTTGTGAAACAGTTCCTCTTGAAAGGGATGTGAAAGGGATTGTTAGTTGATAGTGGTGTGTATGTGTGGGTGAATGCATAGGTGTGTGTGTCGTTGTATGAGGAACTGATCTATCTAAGCCTTTGATCTAGGGAGATTTTCTAAACACATAAAATCAGCAAACACTCCACCAACACCACAGTCCAGCAACTCTCACTTTGCATGGGGAACCCAAGAAGGTGAAAATCATGTTAGGCCCAAACTTGCTTAATGTAAGAGCCACATAGAATATATAACATCTTTATTAAAACTCTCAATACTGTCTTTGCACAGAAAGATAAAATCCATATGTATGCACTTTACAACACGGCCATGCTAGAAGGAGACTTTTTAAAAAACAAAAGTTGGGAATAACTTTTATGGGAAATAATCCCCATAAAACCAGCATAGGGATTTTTTTTTTTTTGCACCAGCAGGAGAAGAAAACACGCATATACCATATAAATCACTGACCACTGTTTCCATCATTATGCATCTCTCTTTGCCTTGACACCAAGGTTAACAACACAGCTCCTACAAGAGTTATGAAACTAAGGGGGAACCCTGCACCCCCCCTTTTTTAATTTCATCCCTCCTTCCAGTAACTCCCTTGGCTCTTGAGCCCTTTGTCCCCACTCTAGGTCTTCAGGCAACCTCAGTGGTGGAGAAGAAGAGCTTGCAAGCCTGCCCATTCCCCCTCATTTCCGGCTTCACAAATGGTGGAAATAGTCACCTACTTATGGGGCTGACTGAGGTCCCATTGCTAAGCATGCTTTCTAAAAGTAAGTTCCTCCTTGACCCCCCCAGGAGGGTTCACAATATGTGTGAAAGAGCCGCATGTGGCTCCCAATCCTAGTTTGGCCACCCCTGTGTTAGACAATATTTGATGAGAGAATACCACAAAAAGTGTGTCCTGAAATCCTGAAACTGTCACTTATTCTTACATATTTTGTGAGATTGCTATCAGCATTTGGAGCTCCAAATCTTTTCTTTCCTAAGAAGAAGAAGAAGAAGAAGAAGAAGAAGAAGAAGAAGAAGAAGAAGAAGAAGAAGAAGAAGAAGAAGAAGAAGAAGAAGAAGAGGAGGAGGAGGAGGAGGAGGAGGATGATATTGGATTTATTTTACTCTGAGTCTCAGAGCGGCTCACAATCTCCTTTACCTTCCTCCCTCACAACAGACACCTTGTGAAGTGGGTGGGGCTGAGAGAGCTCTCACAGAAGCTGCCCTTTGAAGGACAACTCTGCGAGAGCTATGGCTGACCCAAGGCCATTCCAGCAGCTGCAAGTGGAGGAGTGGGTAACCAAACCCAGTTCTCCCAGATAAGAGTCCACACAACCACTACACCATCCACACCGGGCTCCAATTTGGTTTAGGATTATAATACAGGACTGGAAAGTTTAAAAAGTGTTCTTGTACGAGCATACTTGGTTTGGTAGTCTCCAGATGGACTACTGTAAAATGCTCTGTATAGGGCAGCCCTTGGAGATGATTCAGAAAACTTCAGTTGGTACGGAACTCAGCAGCAAAAATTCTGACTGACACTCCCTGAAGTGAATATATAAAGGCAGTGCTATATCAACTGTACTGATTACTGAATTATGTATGAGCAATTATCAGATGTTTACCAGGTGATCAGTCACACTAACACAGAGAAAATACCTCCAGACGTGTGTCTGCATTCCTCCACCTATACATGCTATAGCTTTGTACGCTGTGGCCCAAAGCTGCATCTGATAACACTTTCTAACTTATTAATAAAAGTTGGGAACCACAGGAGCCACTAGCCAGATTTTCATTTAATGAGATCCTTTCTGTGCGTGTCAATGGGTGATATAAAAGAACTGCCAGCATTAAGAATGAAGGTACCTTGATAATTTTATTGTAGTATTCCAAACTGTACAATGTAATTGTCTAATCTAAAAAAAAATGCTGCTTACATTCCTGAGGAGATTTAAAAGAAACAAGACATATAGAAAATCAAGTGCTTGTCATAAGGTTAATGAGATGGAGGTGATATGCTATTTGTTAGGGAAGAACCAACAGTATTAAAATGTTTTCTGTCCTTCAAAGGAAAGCCACAAGATTATTCTCTGTAACTGTTAAACTTCCGTGACTGTCTAAATGCCACGAGTAAATTAATGAACATGTTATAGATAAAGGAAGAAGAGATGGAATGTAAGAAGCTAGCTGCAGGAAGTTAGTATTGATGATTAAGGACCAGCAGAAATGCCATAATTAAGATTCACAGGAAAGAGGTAACAGCTAGTTGGGGTTTTATCTTTCTATTTTTTAACAGAACTTCTCTGGAGTATTTGACTGTACTATAAAAATGGCTGGGCATGGACTCCTGATCTTTGGAATCAGTGTAAAGAGATCAAAGAAATTCACGGAAAGCTTCAGCTGTGGTTAGAGATTACAATTTCACTGACATTAACCACAGTTAGAAGTAACCAGATTCTTGTTCAGCCGGGTCTGAAGTCCTGGCTTTAAATTCTGGTGAGAACTCTACCTGTTAACTGTAAGGACAGTGCAGAATTAATTGATGCTTGTCACTACGAAATTTAGCTGTGGCTAAACCACAGGTATGTTTATCCTTAAAGGCATTAAATACCACCAGAACTATAATTAGTAATAACTTTCCTTCATTGATACTTCAGTCATATACTTATTGATATGACCTCCAAATCTACTTCCATAGCTCCTGTTCAGGGACTAAATACTGTCATGGCACTTTGACATCGTATGTAGCTTTGACTCAGGCATTACAGTGGCTGTGTGTAATTAGCAATGATTAACAACACACCATCCAGAAGTTGATATTCCTCATACTGTGACATTTACCTATGCCTCTCAACTGAGATCTGAAAAGCTGTTTAAGCTGATATAAAGGGCCTGTACTAACTCAGTGGGATCTTAGCATTTCTCTTTGAACAGCTGGGCCTTGCACCATTCACAAATTCCCCACAGTTTCAAAAGCAATTTGCCACAATTTGCCATATGGGGAGGACAGGTCAAGAAAAACAAGCCTCAAGTCTCCCTAGGCAAGTGGTATTCCTTTTACTCCTCTGTTGTTCTCTAGGTTGTGTCTTTTGAAGGTTATTTAGAAATTAGATTCATAATAATGAATAATTAGCACTCTTCAAGCAGTGCTTTATGAATATTATCTACATAATGTTGGCAATGATCCAACGGCCAGCATTATGATCTCATATTGAAGGCAAGACTTGTCTTATCAGTAGAAACAATTATTGTATAATACACAAGTAATCCGGGATATGAAGCTATTATGTGCTACAGTGTTCTGTTACAGTCTCATGAAGGTTCTATTATGTTACACAATGAACCAATAACTGAATTACCTTAAACATATTTGCTTTCTCGTTATTTGAAAATCTGGAATGTTGTCAGTAGGACGTGAACAACACTTGACCTTGGAAACTTACTAGGGTTGCCAAAATTCAAGTTGAGCCTGGAGGTCTACTGGAATTACAAATGATTTCCAGACAAAAGAAATCAGGTCACCTGGGGAAGACTCTCCCTTCTGCAAACCCCACCCTTCCTAAACTCCATCCCAAATCCCTAAGAATTTCCCGGCTCAGAGCTGGCAACCCTAGAACTTACACTCCTAAGCAGAGTTACGCCTTTCCAAGTCCATTGAAGTCAGCAGGCACAGAAGGCTGTAATTCTTCTTAGGACTGCACTGTTAGATGCTTCTTGCTGAATTGTCTTTATGCTATATTTAGCCTCTGCCATAGATTTCTGTCTGCAATCTTGAATCACCTACTAAATCAGCCCTGGACTTTCATCTTATGCTCCCACGTTTGGTGTTAGTCATCTGCCAAAAAAAAAAAAAAGGCCTGGCCTTCATATATTAGAATTCACTAAATATAATACTCATAAGCCGACTTTCTTCATTTTTTTCAAAACCAATCAAAGGAGGAAAGCATTGCCCAATGATGAGAAATGCTAGATTTGATTGAGAGCGTATATGGTTAAGGTTACCATAATATTACTGTCTACATGGTAGGAAATATACCTTTATTCAAATAAAGAATATAGGATATTTTGTCCTCTATGTTTTCTGTATATATTCTGTCCTCCATGTTTTCATGGAGAATAAATATAAGTATTGACTGCATTAATCAAATATTGCAATATTTTCTGTACATAATAATATTGACAAAATAAGGGCTATCAATTTGTTTGTTTTTATTTGTTTCAATTCATTTATCAATATTTTATTCATTTCTGGTTTGTTTGTTGGTTTGTTGGTTTGTGTGCATACAAATTCCATTGGGGTAGCTGCGTCCACCCTGATCTGGATGGCCCAGGCTAGCCCACTCTCATCAGATCTCAGATACCATGCAGAGTCATCCCTGATTAGTACTTGGATGGGAGACCACCAAGGAAGTGAGAGAGAGAGAGAGCCAAATGGACCCTTAAAGAGCTATAATGTCAGAAACCTGAGCCTACTTCATCAAATACAGCTGCTTTCTTAGCTGGAAGGTGCCACAGAAATCATCTTTGTTCATTTGTGAATTCTTTACACAAAATGAGGGCGATCCTCCTAAGGGAAGGTGTGTGTGCATATGTGTGTATGTGTGCGAAGTGCCATCTAGTCCCTTCAGAATTATGGTGACCCTCTGCATTAATGACATCCAAACTGTCATATCATTAACAGCTTTGCTCAGGTCTTGCAAACTGAGGGCTGTGGCTTCCTTGAGTCAATCCTCATGTTGAATCATCCTCTTCTCCTCCTGCCCTCCACTTTTCCTAGCATTACTGTCTTTTCCCAGGAGTCTTGTCTTCTCACAAACTGACAATACAATAGTCTCAATTTGGTCATTTCAGCTTCTAAGGAGAGTTCTGGAAACCACTTATGTGTCTTTTTGGTGGCTCACAATATTGGTAAAACCCTCTTCCAACACCACATTTCAAATGAATCAACTTGCTTCCTGTCAGCTTTCTTCATTGTCCAACTTTCACATGCATACATAGTAACAGGAAATACTATGGTATTCATTATCTTGATCTTGCCAGCAACACAGCCTTACACTCAAAGCTTTTTTTGAGCAGGAACACAGTTCTGGCTGGCTTGGCATCGGGTGTGTGGCCTATATGCAAATGAGTTCCTGCTGGGCTTTTTCTACAAACAAAAGACCTGCTTACACTTAAGAATCTTTTCTAGTTCTTTCATGGCTGCCCCTTCCCAGTCTCAATCTTCTTCTTATTTCTTGGTTGCAGTCTCCCTTTTGCTTGATGATGGAGCCAAGTAATAGAATACCTTTAACAATTTCAGTTTCTTCATTGTTATTCCCCAGTACTCATTATACCTAAACCTACTGACTTCAGTAGACTTAGAAAACCACAAATCTATTTAGGATGACACTGTTAATTTTGTTACCCATTACTCATTTCACATTGGGTACAATGGGAAACTCATATCCAGCAGTAAGCAGCTTGCTTTTTCATCAAATTTGGAAGAAATTTTCAAGCACAACATATTACCAGAAAGCAGCATTTCCTGCCAACTCTCTGGCAAATAGGAGGAAAGAGTTCCAGTTTTATAGGCAATTAAATGCAAAATTCTTTCCTAGCTGTAACTGTGTTGTTTTGCATAAATTAGGATGTAATTCTCAGGGATGGAACATTTTACCCAAGGGATCCTCCCTGCTAAATGGTGAGCAGATAAGGGAAAGAGTCCTAGTTCGATAAGTAATTAAGGCTGCAATTCTAAAAATGCTTTCCTGAGACTGATTCTAAGTATACCTGCTTAGGATTGCTCTTTTGGATGCCGGCTTGCAGAGCTGCAAGATGCAACCCGTTTGCCCATGCCAGAACATAGGCAGCATTTGCAGTCTTCCAGCCCATGGAAGGTAAGCAAAGTTTCACAACGGGCCTGCTTTTGGCAATTCAGAGACAAAGGCAAGAGTTGTATAGAGGACAGAGGGGAGTGTTTAGTGCCACACACAAAAAAAGTAGGCAGCAGAGCAGGCACAGAAACTTGCAAAGAAGGGAGTAAGATTGCCAACATACAGGTGGAGCCCAGAGATCTCCCAGAATTACAACTAGTCTCTAGACAACAGAGATCAGTTCCGCTGGAGGAAATGGCTGCTTTGAACAGTGGACTCTGACACTGCGCTCCACTGAGGTCCCTGTCTTCCCAACTCTAGCCCCCAAATTTCCACAGATTTTTCAACCCAGAACTGGCAGTCCTCACCTGGCAACATTAGATGGCTGAACCTGCATGTAGCAATAGTCATATGGGGTGGGGGGCTACACTGAGAAATGGAAAGCGGACAAAAGTGCCCTTCTACCTCTTCTGACAACCCGTTCAGCCACTGTTTGAGGACACTAGTTTAGATAGATCACAGGCCTGATCTAGCTGGGTACTGGGGTAAAGGCAACTCACTATGCCTGGATGCAGGGTGGGGGGAGCGATGTGTCTCTTTGCACTAGAACCAGAAGCCCACAAAACTGAGGGGTCCCCTGGCCTCAACTGGGGAATGGCAAGCCTAAGCATAATGCCATACAGTTCAACTTCCAAAGCAGCCATTTCCTCCAGCAGAACTGATCTCTGTCACCTGGAGATCAGTAGTGGGAGATCTCTAGCCACCACCTGGAGATTGGTCTCCTACCTGGCATAGGTCTTCCAACCTGAGTGTTAGTGGGACTTCTGCTGTGACTGTGAGGAAAAGAGGTGACAACAAACTCTGCCGTGCATGGGTCAGAGACTAGAGATTTTCTGCTCTTTTCACTCTAATTTTGGAACTGCTCAGCACTTTTATTCATAGTGTTTTGTTTAAAATTATCGGTTCTGAACCCACTGTTTCCCCAATTTTCACTTAAAGTTATTTATTCAAGTTTTGAATGTATAACCACAATTCTGTGATCATTAACCTGGCCCTGTGTGTATGCAGTTTGTTGTAGTGGTTAAGTGTGCGGACTCTTATCTGGGAGAACCGAGTTTGATTCCCCACTCCTCCACTTGCAGCTGCTGGAATGGTCTTGGGTCAGCCATAGCTTTCACAGGAGTTGTCCTTGAAAGGGCAGCTTCTGTGAGAGCTCTCTCAGCCCCACCTACCTCACAGGGTGTCTGTTGTGGGGGGAGAAGATACAGGAGATTGTGACCACTCTGAGACTCTGAGATTCAGAGTATAGGGCAGGCTATAAATCCAATATCATCATCATTATCTTAATAAACAGGATGTCTCTCTGTGTCTAAGCTGGAGGCTTCTCGCTGACCCCTCCTTTTCTTCCTGTGCCCTCTCGTGCTTTCTCTTCTCCTGGAACTGCTCGAAGCAAGATGCATCTACAGATATCTCCTTGTGGAGCCATGCTACCCTTCTTCCACATGTGTCCATCTGGAATAACTGGCCACTTGTTGTAGGGAATACTAGATTATGCTTGTCTCTCCTTTCTAGTGCAAAATGGCTGTGAACCTGAATTTACCTCAATAAAACAAGTGTTATCTTTTGCAATATACTTGCTTGAAGAGTGTTTATGGCACGTGATTCCATGCTTTCTTGACTGTGCAGATTTGCTGTGCTGACTTACATTTACCCACTACTGAGCTCCTTGACATTTGGGGTTGGAAGATATTAGGATATTTGGTTAAGAGTTTACCCAGTCATAGAAGCATGAGCTCCCAAAAAGTATATTGCCAAAAGGGTAGACTTACATTTATTAAAGTGGATCTAGTTCACATTCAGGTTGCAGTCAAAGGAAGAGAAAGAAGCCTAAGCTAAAGAGTACTTTCCCTATCACAAATGGCCAGCTTGTCTGGCATCATGTGTGTGAGAGTATGAGGGTATTGTCCCTACAGGAGAAACCTACAAAGACATGGAAGACCATGTGTGCAGAGTGAGAAGACAAAAAAGAAGAAAGCTGTAGATTTATACCCCACTCTTCTCTCTGAACCAGTCTCAAAGCGGTTTACAATATCCTTTATCTTCTTCTCCCACAACAGACACCCTGTGAGGTAGGTGAGGCTGAGAGAGCTCTCCCACAAGCCGCCCTTTCAAGGACAACCTCTGTGAGAGCTATGGCTGACCCAAGGCCATCCCAGCAGCTGCAAGTGAAGGGGTGGGAAATCAAACCTGGTTCTCCCAGATAAGAGTCCGCACACTTAACCACTACTCCAAACTGGCTCTCCAGCAAGAGAGAGAAGGGGTCAGAAGGCAGCTTCCCTGTTAAGACAAAGAGAGGAAGTAACACTTATACACACTTATACAAGTGATGTAGCACACACACACCCTCCCATGTCCAGGCATGCTGAGTTGCTCACTCCAACAGATATTCCCGAAACCTTCCTCCCCTATGAAGCAGGAAGTCCTGTTGACATTCAGAGCTAGTCTGTTGTCCTTTTGCCATCAACCTCTTTGTTATAATTTTTTAAAGAGCACAACAAGTCATGGGGTGTTCCTTGTCTAGAGCAGTTTATTTCCCATTAAGAGTGTCTGCATCGCTACAGTGTCCCAAAGGGAAAACCCAACCATAAAGACATTCAACTCTCACTGGCTTAATTTTAAATTAAACTTCTTTTTAGATATATCAAACAAACTGTGAGGAAATAAAGGGAGTCACATAAAAGCATCACTTTTAGTAGAAAATATGCATGCAATCCAACCCCTTAATTTTTTGAAGGTTTTAGCTCCCATTTCTCTAGATGCTAGGAGTTAAATCGCTCAAATTAGATCTCTCAAGATGATCATCTCTGAAATGCACATGCCTGAAAACTTACATATGTGAGTGTAAAGGTGCCAACATGTGCAGCCTGCCATTTTACATGGTGGAAGTAGAACTTGTTCTGACCAGCTGGTAACAATCTGGAGCACAATGATGTCTTTCCAGGGTATCCTTAATTTCAAGAACTGGTGCAGAACAGGCTAGTTCTAAGTCAATGAAAACAGCACCCAGGGTAGAATCCTCAGTATTGCATAGGAAAAGGCGTGAGACAGTTGTCCTTGGTATAAGAATATATATGCCACATGCACAGGGCCAGCCCTAAGACTATCTGGCACCCTAGGCAAGGCTAACTTCTGGTGCCTCACCCCCCCCCCCCCCCACACACACACACACGCACACTGATAACCAATTTTCAAAAACAGATGAATTGTGGGGGAAATAAAAAGCACAAAACTTGAAATTGCTCCCTGACCTAGATAGCACAGGCAAGCCTGATCTTGTCAGATCTCGGAAGCTGAGCAAGGCCAGCTCTGGCAAGTGTTTGGATAGGAAACCGCCTTGAAATAACAAAGTTGGGAGGGCAGGCTCTATTCAGTCACCTCTCTGAATATCCTCCAGGCTCCCAGTAGAGGTCAGTCACCAGAGGTTGACATGACTTCCAGGTGCACACACAAAATAAACCAACTTGAAATTGCTACTTTTAATAAGCACTCCTGCCCACAACGTGTAGTAGGATGGAAGGATGGAGGACATGGAGGGGGGGAGGACATGGCGTCCAATTTGGTGCCCCTGAAGGCCAGCACCCTAGGTGGTCACCTATCTTGCCTAGTGGCAGGGCCAGCCTTGCACATGCATACCCCTTTTTTGAGGTACGGGCATTGGCCCAGTGTGGCCTTGTCTTCCCTTAAGAAGTACTTCTGCTATGGTGCTACTGTGTTTCCCTGTACCCCAAATACTATTTTTTGTCATTGGAGAAATATGTTTTCTATTTTCTCCTGGCAACTACTTCTATTGAAGCTTGTAGGAAATGTGGACTCTCAAGATCAAAGGCCTTTAAGATGTGTGCCTGTGACATTTGATCTCTTTACTTAGAAAAACAGATATGCTGCCTCTCCAGAAATCATCTAAAGATCGTTCACCAAATGAATTAAGATCTTTGAAACATGAAATCATCAAAACAGACAAAGCATTGAAACCCAGCCAAAAAAACCCCAAAAGTATAAAACAGCATAATTTATTTTATTTTATTCATTTAACACCCCCCCTTTCTCTTCAGTGGGGACCCAAGGCAGCTTACATCATCCTGCTTGTCTCCATTTTATCCTCACAACAACGCTGTGAGGTAGATTAGGTTGAGAGAGTATGGTCAACCCAAGGTCACCCAGTGAGCATCCATGGTGCTAGTGGGGCTTTGAACCTGGGTCTCCCAGATACTAGCCCAGCAGTCTTAACCACCACACCACACTGACTCTCTACAAAAGCCCAGAACATAAAAAATATTTAGTAGCCTAAAGGATCCTCATAACAGTCCTTAGGCTAAAGTTCAATACTTTAGTTAAAAGCTTGAGGAAAAATAAATGTTTTGGCCTAATGCCTAAAAGAGAGTAGAACAGACCAGGACCGGATCTACATGTTTTTTTAGGGGGGGCAAAATTAAAAAATGGCTCCCCCTTATGGGCCATTCTATCTTATGGTCCCATACAATACAATGGACTCCATCCCCAATTTGGCGCCCCTCCTCTGTTGGCGCCCGGGGCAAGCACCTCCCTCTGCCCCACCCTAGATCTGGCCCTGGAGCAGACACACACTAGGCAAGCCTTAAGTGGGAAGGCATAGGCAATGTGCCACCACAGGAAAGGCCCTGAGCCTGTCACCACATGCTTCACTTCTGCAGGCAGGAGCACAGACAACAGGGCTTGAGAGGAAAATCTTCACTAGCAAACCAGACAATACAGGAGGAGGTGGTCCTTCAAGAATCCTGGTCCAATCGTTTCATAGTTCTTTTGAGTTTTCAAAGTAGACCATATATATACTATAGAAAGACATCCTAAGGAAGTGTCCTTAGAATCCTACTTAGTGGGGTTTATTCCCAGGAAAATGTTCTTAAAAGGAAAAAAGATCGAAGTAGACAACATGGTAGCACTAGCCATGACTAGCCATTCACTGATGCACTATTACCTGTGTTCCATCTATTATTCTTGGATTATATGATGTGCATTTGCTCCGATTTTGCAAGGGCTAAAATGGAATTGGGACAGCTTTTGAAATTATTTGAATAAAGCCTATGTAGCCAGTGGGAAAGGTCTCTATTCCTTGGCTGTAATGAATAGGCACAAAATCCTGCAGTGTAGTTTTTGAAGGGCAAATTTTGTATTCCTACAATTCTTGAAAAATCTCACTGTAGAAGCTAAACTAATTCTTGTTATAAAAGCATTGACCTGTTAACTCTCTGTCTGTTCCCACTCTGAAAAATGTGAATTTCCTGTTCTATCTGTAGGGGAGAATTCCACCCCCCAGCTTTATTGGAGTAACCAAAAAATTAAAAAAAAAAAAACCTTCACAACAGTGTTGTATGTTATCTGCTGTTTCTCTAGATCACCAAGCGTGGACCTCCTATTGGTTCTTGCAGACAGTTTCCCCCACACACACTCTTGTCAGACTTGTTAAACTTTTACATATATATGGATTTATATACAAAGGGACTGTATTTATATATGAAGGGATTATGCTTTAATGGTTTATTGTTCTTATAGTTTATTTATTGTTAATATTTCCATGTTGTAACGTGCCCTGAGCCTGTTTAGAAGAAGGGAGGGATAGAAATGCAACTAATAAATAACTATATATGTATAGTAAGAGAGGGGGAGAGAGGGTGTGTTTATATATATATATATATATATATATATATATATATATATATATATATATATATATATAAACACACACACTCTCCCCTCCCTCTCTCTCTCTTACGCTTTCTCTGTTCTATCTATCCTGCCTTTTTTAGGAGTTCAATGCTCCAGATATTCTAGGATTGAATCTTTTTTTTACTATATTTGTAGGGCATTTTCAGGAATTTATATATGGTATGAAGACAACAGAATTAGCAGCTATGTATGTCACTCCCTTTTCATGTACACTCCGGTGACCCTCTCCATAAAATGGGGTGGGGGGAAGAAAAAATAAACACTAGTACACATTGTCATTGTAATGAGGCAGTTTCTGCGGCCCATTTTCATAGCCAGAAAAGGATACAGGTTAATCCCCATCTGGAATTTGGAGTTAATAATTGGAATAATAGACAATATTCCAGAGATGAGGTAAGATTACTATCCATAATGCTCTGAACAGTAAAACTGCTCTGTTAAATGCATTTTATTCCAGGGTATCTAACAGTGCAATCCTACAAACACTTTCCTGGGATAGATTAAGATGGATAGTTCTGTTAGTCTATCTGCAGCAGAAGAAAAGAGTAAGAGTCCAGGAGCACTTAAAGGCTAACTTGTGGTAGGGCATGAGATTTCATGAGTCACTACTTACTTCTTTCGATACAGATAGAATGTGAGTCCATTAGGTATGATATTCAGAGAAGTAGTAGGCATGCTGAAATCAGCATCAGTAATTAGACAGGATGAGTAATAAGACAGTAATGAGAAAGGATGAGGCAGTAATGAGAGAAGAGAGTTGCAACCTATGATCAGCATAGGGGTAGTACATCTCAGGGCCAGATGAACTGCATCCAAGGGTTCTAAAAGAGCTTGCAGATGTAATTTCTGAGCCTCTGGCCAGTATTTTCGAGAATTCTTGGAAAACAGGAGAAGTGCCAGAAGATTGGAGGCAGGCAAATGTTGTCCTCATCTACAAGAAGGGGGGAAAGGAGGATCTGGGTAACTACTGACCTGTCAGTTTGACATCTATACCTGAAAAGGTTTTAGAACATATCATCAGTCAGTCAGTCTTGGAAAGGATGGCTGTGATTACTAAGAGCCAGCATGGGTTTCTCAAGAACAGGTCGTGTCAGACTAACCTTATCTCTTTTTTTTAGAAAGTTACTGCCTTGATGGATCAGGGGAATGCTGTAGACATAGTTTATCTTGATTTTGATAAGCCTTTTTATAAGGTTCCACAAATCCTTGTTGGCAAATTGGTAAAATGTGGTTTGGATCATGTTACCGTTAGGTGGATCTATAACTGGCTGACAGATCGCACCCAAAGAGTGCTTGTGAATGGTTCCTCATCCACTTGGAGAGGAGTGACAAGTGGAGTGCCTCAAGGATCTGTACTGGGACCTGTTTTGTTCAACATATTTATCAATGATTTGAATGAAGGAATAGAGGGAATGCTTCTTAAATTTGCAGATGATACTAAATTGGGAGGGGTTGCTAACATAGTAGAAGACAGAAACAAGATACAGGATGATCTTGAGAGGCTGGAAAACTGGGCTAAAACCAATAAAATGAATTTTAACAGGGATAAATGTAAAGTTCTGCATTTAGGTAGGAAAAATCCAATGCATATAGGATGGGGGAGACTTGACTTGACAGTAGTATATG
Source organism: Heteronotia binoei (assembly GCF_032191835.1). Taxonomy (NCBI): domain Eukaryota; kingdom Metazoa; phylum Chordata; class Lepidosauria; order Squamata; family Gekkonidae; genus Heteronotia; species Heteronotia binoei. The sequence goes on from NC_083231.1 coordinate 90,950,231, forward strand.
TGAACAGGATCTAGGAGTCTTAGTGGACCATATGCTGAACATGAGTCAACAGTGTGATGTGGTGGCTGAAAAGGCAAATACAATTTTGGGCTGTATCAACAGAAGTATAGTGTCCAGATCACATGAAGTGATGGTATCGCTTTGCTCTGCTCTAGTAAGATCTCAACTGGAGTATTGTGTTCAGTTTTGAACACCACGTTTTAAAAATATAGACAAGCTGAAATGGGTCCAGAGAAGGGCGACGAAAATGGTGGTGGGGCTAGAGACCAAGTCCTACAAGGAAAGGTTGAAGGAGCTGGGCATGTTTAGCCCAGAGAGGAGGCGGATGAGAGATTATATGATCACCATCTTCAAGTACTTGAAGGGCTGCCATACAGAGGATGGTGCAGAATTGTTTCACCAACAGGGTGAAATTACATCAACAGAGTTTCTGGCTCAACCTTAGGAAGAACTTCCTGATAGTCAGAGCGGTTCCTCAGTGGAACAGGCTTCCTCGGGAGGTCATGGGCTCTCTTTCCCTGGAGGTTTTTAAACAGAGGCTAGATGGCCATCTGACAGCAATGCGGATCCTGTGAATTTAGGGGAGGTATTTGTGAGTTTCCTGCATTGTGCAGGGGGTTGGACTAGATGACCCTGGAGGTCCCTTCCAACTCTATGACTCTATGATTCTTGGATTTCTCTGCATATCACACCTAATACAATCACACTTGCTATTGTCATTTGCCTGCTGAAATTTGGCATCTGAAATCACTCTACTTTCCAATATATAGGACTGATGGACTCTCATTCTTGCTCTATCTGAAGAAGTGAGCAGTGACTCACGAAAGCCCATAACCTACTACAACTTTTGTTAGTTTTTAAGGTGGTACTGGGCTCTTCTTCTTTTCTACTTTCTTGGGAATAAGCAATATTGCGTATACCTGAGTGAAATTCTGAGCAGACTTCCTAAGAATTGCTTTCTAAAGACTGTGTTTTCTGTCATCAGCCACCATGACCGGCACTTCATCTGTTCACTTATTGACCTGGGAAGCACTGTTGAGAAGGCAAAGGGATGAACTGGCTTGCACTGTTCAGCTTTCACAAGCAGTAGCTAGAAAGTGTTAATTTTAAGAATCCTGTAAATTGGTTTTGTAGGTGTTGTGCATTCTTCTTCTAAGTACTCGACTGCAGTACATTTCAAATTGTGCTAGAGAATGATGAAACTCCTTACAAGCTTATCCACTTCTCTCCATGGAGGTCAGTAATCAAATAAAATAAAATAATGGTGGATAATCCCCTAAATGACAACCTGCTTAGTACCTTTTATCTTCCTTTTAAGTGCACAGCCACAGGTGAACACTGGGCATATTCTAGGAAGCGATTGCAAATCCTAATAAACATAGACAGTACTGCATGTGAGTTCATTGTACATCCAAGAACGAGTTTTCTGCAACTCACAGGAGTTCTGGTGGAAAATAGGCAGACATTTCTAACATAAGAAGAGTTGTACTTTTCTTGTTTCTGGAATTTGGCTTCTTCTTTCCCTTGGGGGAGGGGATGTTGAAATCCAAATAGATTGTGTAGGACTGTAATGCTTATCTGAGTATCTGTAATGCTTATCTGTAATAAACTGAGTGTTGATCAGCAATTCAAGCTAGTTTTCTTTATTTTGTAGTTTATCCAAAAGTTGGGTGGATGGGATCAATCATCCAGGTGTACTTACAGTGCAATGGATTTACTTTCACATTTGACACAGGGTATTACTTTAAACAGGCAAGTGGAAACCAAAAGTCTGTTTGAATGTTTTAAAGTAATGCATTAATGAGGCTGCATTGAGAATGATCAGTCTCTCTCAACCTCTTTGCCCCAGCTCCTCAAACTCCTGCACTGAAGACTCACTGTCTGAGTCACTGGGCTAGTCAGAGGGGGTGTCATGATCCTAGGCCTACAGGCTTCAGGGAAGCCGGTATTAGCATGACAACAAGGCCTGCATCTCCCAGGATCCCGTCTGTCCCTCTAATTGGGTGGGCAGAAATTTTGGAGGGAAAACTTGCCCACTGGAGAATTAGAGGGGTGGGACCTGGGAAGAAACAATACAAGGACTAGCTAGAGAGAGAGGTGTCCTCTCTCTGGAAAGGCTGAGCTAGAGAGAAGCTGCTGCAGAAGAGTTCCCTCATCTAAAGATGGGTGAGTAGTTGGAAGCAGGAAGAGGGAACGTGTTGTTAGTCACGTCAAGGCTTTTATTTTCTTTGTACCACCTTTACAGGTTTTCCCTTTCTCACTGTTGCTCTAATAATTAAAACCCATTTGTTTCTTCTTGAACACTTACAATAAACTTATTGTTATTCTGCCTGGGTCCTCACTTCTCTTTGGTCATGGAGGAAGGTATTTGCTGAGAAGGAAGACAGAGAGGTTGGGTGGGTGTTCTGGACCTTCCCAGACATACCCGTACCAGAGTAGTGGAAGCCTGCAGAGGCTATCATTGGTCCAGGGCTGTAGCCAGGATTTTAAAAGTAAGGGGGCAAAAAAAAAAATTGTGGGGCACCCATTATGCTTAGACTTTGACATAAATAATTAATAATTATGTCATTTTTCACCCGTTTATCAAGTAAATACGTTTCCAGTTTTTTTCAAAAATGCTAACCATTACAGATCTTTTGGTTTGCCACGTTATCTATCTATCTATCTATCTATCTATCTATCTATCTATCTATCTATCTATCTATCTATCTATCATCTATCTATCTATCTATCTAATCACAAAGATGCTATCATTGTATTACTTGTCATATTTGTCTCTCAAAAAAGTTTCTGGTTCTGGTCCTTATTTGTGAGTGCAGCAGTACTAGATTGTGTTTCTGCTGATGGGATATCAACAGCTGTTGTGGTTTCAAAACATGACTAAGGTAAAAGAATTCCGCCTCACATGTAGCTGTGGATGCTCATCTGGTTATGAACCTGTCCATTTCCTGGCAATATAACATACCTTCTCACTAAAAACAGGGGGGGGGGGGAATTGCACCATGTATGCCTCCATAAACTCTGGAGACTTCAAACATAAGCTGTATTTTTTTATCTATTAACACTCTCTGATATGAGTCTGTGTCCTTGTGGCAGGAGAACATAAGAGAAGCCACGTTGGATCAGGCCAATGGCACATCCAGTCCAACACTCTGTGTCACACAGTGGCCAAAAAAACCAGGCACCATCAGGAGGTCCATCAATGGAGTCAGGACACTAGAAGCCCTCCCACTGTTGCCATCCCCTCGCTCCACAAGCACCAAGAATACAGAGCATCACTGCCCCAGACAGTTCCAACAATACACTGTGGCTAATAGCCACTGATGGACCTCTGCTCCATATGCTTATCCAATCCCCTCTTGAAGTTGTCTATGCTTGCAGCAGCCGCCACCTCCTGTGGCAGTGAATGCCACATATTAATCACCCTTTGGGTGAAGAAGGACTTCCTTTTATCAGTCCTAACCCGAATGCTCAGCAATTTCATGGAGTGCTCACGAGTTCTCATACTGTGAGAAAGGGAGAAAAGTCCTTCTTCCTCTACCTTCTCTATCCCATGCATAATCTTGTAAACCTCTATCATGTCACCCCTCAGATAAGGCACTACATTGAAAGTGTGAGGAAAACCCAGCTGCTGTCTCCAAAATAGCAGCAGACACAATAACTCAAGAAAAGCAGACACAATAACTCAAGAAAAGCACACATACCATGAATTGAAGTCTGGCATCCCAACCTTGAGTCTGGCTTGGCATCTAATTCCCCTCCCCACTATGCAAACCCTGGAGAGGCCCCGCCAATCTGAGCACATAATACAGACTTTGATGGGTCAATGGTGTGATTGAGCAGAAGGCAGCTTAATAGCTCTTTAAATGGGGATCCCCAAGTTGGCGGCATCCCATTCCATCCCACTCACCACCATGCAGAAATTTAATGACTCTTTAAATGAGGGTGCACAGGAGATTGAAACTGGACTGAGTCTGGCAGCAATTTCATTCCAACCCCACCCCCCTTTGAATGGGGTTCCCCAGGTCCCACCTGGAGCCTGGCATCCCCACAGATAGTCTTTGGGATAGATTAGAGTGCAGTTTACACTGCCTTGGAGGCTGGACTAACCCTCAACTTAGCACCAAATTGGCAGCATCCCATTCCAAACTGCACCCACCCCCCCACCCCCCGTGCAGAAATTCAATCTTTAAATGAGGGTTCCCGGGAGATTGAAAGTGGACTGGCACCCCTTTTGAATGGGGATCCCCACCTGCAGCCTGGCATCAACTTACCAGGCTTATGCACTAGAGGTGAGTGGACAAGAGGGATGAGAAAGAGAGCGTCAACAGGCAGTGGAAGTTTTTTGCTGCAAATAAAATTCACGAAGCAGAACAGAAGCAGCAGCATGTGATTGGATGGGAGGCGGGGCTAAGGGCACAATAAAGCAACAGATTGGGCAGCTTTGGAAGTGGGACTTTCCTCCTTGCTGGGGCAGGGCTGCAGTGCAAGCAACAACAGAAGCATGAGAGGCTTGGATTTATTTCATGAAATAAATGTTCTGTACTTTCTTCTTCAATGGCCGCAGGCAGCTCAACTCAGCGTGGGAGAGGAGGACTTAAGTGGAGGGTGGGAGGAGTGGGCTTTACATGAATTTTTTGGAGATAAATTAGGCGGCGGCAGCAGCTTCGGGTGACTGTGAGGCTGCAAGCCTTAATTGAGGTGGGGAGAATGCATCTGCTGGCCGCACACGGGCTAGTAGAGTGGGTGAGAGAGCGAGGCTGACTCTCTGAGAGCCCGGCTCAGTGCAGCAAGGCTTCACGAGGTGCCGCAGCAGTAGCAGTGGTTAAAAAAAAAGTTGGGGGCAAGTTGGAGGACCAGGTAGGGCTTGAAAGTCGGGGGGCCTCACACATAAGTCAGGGGGCTGTGCCCCGGGAGGCCCCCTCGTGGCTACGGGCCTGCATTGGTCCCCTGCAGTATGACAGGGGGTCATGACAGTACCAATCTTCTGAGTAGAAAGGGGCAATGGGGAAATGTTGACCGATTTCGCACTCACCCCTACGCCACTCTCACGTCCGTCTTCCCAGCGCAGCATCCTCCCAATTTCACACTATTTGCGTCGGGGCTGCAGCAAGCATGACAGTTTTTGCACAGCAAACGAAAATCGCTAAAAACCAGTTTCCATTTGCTGCACAAAAATTGCGATGTTTGCTGCAGCCCCAACGCAAATAGTGGGAAATTGGGAGGACACCATGCTGAGAAGACGGACTTGAGAGCAGCATAAGGATGAGTGCCAAATCGGCCATTATCTTTTAAGAACTTTAATTTAAAATCACTCTAGCTACTCTCGAACAATTAAATAAACTTCAATTACAATTATACAGAAAACACTAGCATATGTAAATGAGGTTATAAATAAAAGGCATACATGTCATCCCTTCTACATATTCTATTTTTAAGGATAAAATCCCATTTCTAAAATTCTTACCAAGACTTTTCAAATAGAGATTTGAGGGTTTTAGGAGGTGGGTATCTTATAAAGACCTAATTGCCTGGGACTCGCAGGACTTTCTTAAACCATCTAACTAATTTTTCTCTAAAGGCATGTTAGACACCTCTGAAGATTCCAAAGAATAATTGTTGCAAACTTTGTTCCGGGATTTATTCTGGACGCAAAGTCATTGGTTCATAAATTATCCTTCTCAAGGCTGAAGTGGTGTGTTTGTTGGAACAGTGAAAAAATGCATGTTTGCAGATTTATACAGGAAACCTAAAAGTAAACTCTCAGATCTACTGAAGTGATTTAAACATTAAAATCTGCAACTATACACTGTAAGGCAGAATGCTTTCTAGGTGCTGTTAATCACTCACCTAAAATATCCTATTTATTTTATCTCTCCTTAGACTAGAAGGTTAACTGCACCCCCTCTGTTTCCCAGGGCTTCAAGAACTTCTCCACACAGTTAAGAGTACAAGTGGATGTCATGAAGCACACGGATCTCTGCCAGTTCAAATAAGTCAATTCTGCATGCATGCAGGTATGATTTGGATCAGAGCCACATGGGAAGGGAGTGGATTTAACCTTTCCAGACCTGACTGCTAGTTAAAACCAATATCTCCACAGTTCCTCTGCACCAAATGAAAAAAGCTGTGTCCTTCAAAACCTGTTTTTTCCTATTTGAAATATTAATAACAGCCCCTGGAATGATCACTTCTGATTTGTCAGTGTGAGCATGGATTTTAAGGGCTCAATCTCCTCTATATTTCCTATCTGATCCCAACCTGAATTGCAGCCATACATGTAATCCATCTTCTTACAGACTGATGGCAGTCTGTGATCTTTGTCATATATGTTTGTGTCCTTATGCTCACACCCTCACATGCATACACACAGGGAAAGAGACGTTAACATTTAGACAACTGCTGTTGCAGCCTTTCTCCCCAAATGCCAGTATTTTCATTCCTGTTAGTCTTATATTGCATCTCTGATACAGCTAATTTCTAAGGGCCTTTCTTCTGCAACCAGCAGGGGATGGGGGAACTTATAAAGAGAAAGGCCCAAGCCATGTTGCACAGGAAGTGATGCCATCATGCTAGCAGTTTCTGGGTTATACACTGGTATTTGAGCAAAAACTGTATGGTAAGACCAGCTTCTGTGATAGGGTTTTTGCCCAAATACCAGAGCATCGCCTGGAAGTCACTGGTGATTACATCACTTCCTCTGAGAACATGGCAATGTGGCCTGGGCCTTCCTCTTTCTACTGGTAAGTCCCTTTGCTAGCCAGTTGATTGGCAGCTGGGGGCCACGTAGGGTTGCCAAGTCCAATTCAAGAAATATCTGGGGACTTTGGGGGTGGAGCCAGGAGACTTTGGGGATGGAGCCAAGATCAAGGCTGTGACAAGCATCATTGAACTCCAAAGGGAGTTCTGGCCATCACATTTAAAGGGACGGCACACCTTTTCAATGCCTTCCTTCCATAGGAAATAATGAAGGATAGGGGCACCTTCTTTTGGGGCTCATAGAATTGGACCCCCTGGTCCAATCTTTTTGAAACTTGGGGGGTATTTTGGGGAGAGGCACTAGATGCTATACTGAAAATTTGGTGTCTCTAACCCAAAAAACAGCCCCCCCCCCGAGCCCCAGATACCCGCGGATCAATTCTCCATGATTTTCTATGGGAATAAATCTCCATAGGGAATAATAGAGTTCCCAGCAGACATTTCCCTCCCCTCCCCCCGCTTTCTGATGACCCTGAAGCGGGGGGAGGGCCTCCAAACCAGGGGATCCCCTGCCCCCACCTGGGGATTGGCAACCCTAGGGCCACGGCCCGGTGACAGGTGTGGATGGACCTGGCAATCCTAACACAGAACAAGGAGAAGCAGACAAAAAAGGCACCCTTTCACACCCATCTGAAGGAGGCCCACAAAATTCCTTCTTGGCCCCCAGTTGTGTCCACTGAATCCCATATAATTCTGTCTAGACTGGATAGGCAATATACAGCAAATGTCTCTTGCAGAGAAGCAATGCAGGCTTCAGTAGCTCTTGGGTGGCCTGCACAAGGAATAATGCTGCAGCCTCTAATTTTGTGCCTTATTCAAATTTGAGGCTGCCACAAAATTGCACCTCAGCATGATGAGCTATGAACTAGCTTCTTCGGAATGGGAGACTGCTCATTACCAGAGCATGCAGAAATTGGGAAGAAGCAACTCCTGCACCTCAACTGGTAACAGAATGCTAAGTGCCTTCTTTTTGCTTATTAACATCTCTAATTGGAATTCATTTTGTAACCTAAGCCCTCTCCAGAACTCTCTTTTTAATAATTTGCATAGCAAAGCTGAAAAGAAAACCCTCAACTCTGCTGACTCATTTTTATCAGGCTTGGTGATAACTCAAGCTCTGCTGTCACCTTCCATTCTTAGAAGGGAGATTGCATTCCCCATGTCACCAGCTTCCATATTAGAGAGAGCTGAGCGGATTCTAACAATATGTGCCATGACAGATCCTGTGTGTTCAATTTTTAATTTGAGGTCTGGATTTTGAGGCAAACCTGCTTGGCACCGCTAGGTAGATCTTTAATTATGCTGTTGGCAGGAGTTGGCATCTTCCTGGAAAAGAGTGTCACTGCAGAAGATAGAGGCAGGTATGAAATTCACTTTGGAGGGCAGAATTATTCTGGGCTCCTCCAGAAGTTTTCATCTGAGGATGTGATTTTGATAACCAGGCATAGGAATCAGCCACATACTGCAAATATATGTCACTAAGTGAAAAGACATCACCAAGTGATGATAACCCAGTTCCTGTAGTCAAAAGTGTGTATGTCCTCCATGCATAGAGGAGAGCATAACCATGCATACAGATGAACATCTGAAGTAATATCCATACATGAATTGTACACGGCTTAGGCTTTGCATATGCCACTGGGATCTTGTGAGTCCCATTGCATTTACAAAGCCTACTCACCTACACATCATGAGAAAAATAGCAAGCTGTAAATATTTTAAATAAATAAAAATAGAATGTGTCAGCTCAGTGTAGATATCTTAGCTGCACTCGCAGATATCCCGAGGCAAGATCAGTGGATGCAATTCTGCTGCCTTCAATGGGCAGTTTGTACAATTTTTGAACACCTGCCTGAGGTGTTCAGTACTCTGTCCACATACTGGCCATTGACCATTGTGGTGGGCTGATCAGCATAACTAATGAAGTGCACATTCACTCAACTGTTGCAGGAAAAACTGATAGAATTAAATCCCGCACTGGGTAACAGGAATGGGCCTGAACATAGCTGAAGAGATGGCATCACTCTTATTTTTCTGGTCATCTGCTAAGCAATCTAAATCACGGAAGCTCTTTCCAAAGCAGATGTGACAGATGTTCCCTTGCCTAATGGACAGAAAACACCAGAAGACTCAAACTGGCTGTTGAGCTGCCCTCATCATCCTAAGCTCTTCAAGGGACTAGCTGATGAATATTGCTAACATTGAACAGCATCCTTTGCTGTCAGTCCTATTTGCAGAAGCTTCTTCCCATGCAGGGTCATCCTGGAGACTTATTTGAAAAAAGTTTTCTAAAACAGATATAGATGCCAGCCTTAAACCTGCAAGTATAGCAAAAAGGAATGCAGGTCCTTGATGCCCTCAGTCAGCTGAGAACAAATCTGTTGCACAAAGGAAGGAACCCTTTGGCACTAACCTTTGGCAGCTGCCATCTTCAAAGCAAAGCAATTTCCAGATGTTGCAAGGTTTGCTCAGCAGAGCCATGACTAGGTAATTTTGTGCCTGAGGCAAGAATATTTATTTATCAAATTTATATCCCATTCTCTCTTCCCAAAAGGAACATGGGGCAGCTAACAGCATATAAAATATACCAATAAAAACAATTGAAAGATATGATAAGTAATCTTTAAAATATAAAATGATTAAAAATATATCCCCACTAAAATTTATCCACTACCAAGCAGTGTAGGAGGTGTGGATGGTGAAGACACTGCTGAAGAATTCCAGCTGCCTGGTAGATCACAATCACCAAAGGCTGCCTGAAAAAGAGCAGCCTTGCATGCTCTGCAGAACCTAGGCAAGCCCTGCAAGGCACACACCTCTTCAGACAGCTGGTTCCACAGGATGGGGGTCACTACTGAGAAGGCCCTTACCCTTGTTGACACAAGGTGGGTAGTACATGGACCAGGGACCTTCAATAAATTCTCAGATGAAGAAGAAGAAGAAGATATTGGATTTATATCCCGCCCTCCACTCCAAAGAGTCTCAGAGCGGCTCACAATCTCCTTTACCTTCCTCCCCCACAACAGACACCCTGTGAGGTGGGTGGGGCTGGAGAGGGCTCTCACAGCAGCTGCCCTTTCAAGGACAACCTCTGCCAGAGCTATGGCTGACCCAAGGCCATACCAGCAGGTGCAAGTGGAGGAGTGGGGAATCAAACCCGGTTCTCCCAGATAAGAGTCCGTGCACTTAACCACTACACCAAACTGGCTGATTGGAGAAGACAGAGAGGATCATGCCAGAAGAGGTGGTTCTGGAGGTATGAAGGTCCCAGGCCATTTAGGGCTTTAAAGGTAAGTACCAACACTTTGAATTGGCACTGGAAACTAATTGGGAGCCGGTGCACCTGCCGTAGGATAGGTGTTATATACTCTGAACACTAGACCACTTGCAGCATTCTGGACCACTTGCAGCTTCCAAAGCGTCTTCAGAAGTAGACCTACACAGAGCGCATTAAAGTAGTCCAGTCTCAAAATGACTGTTGAGTGAATTACCATGGCAAGGCCCTCTTGAGACAGGTAGGGAGCCAATTGGTGGCCCCAGCATAGATGGTAAAATGCAGTCTTTGTCACCAAGAACATGTTTGTCCATGGAGAGCAAAGAATAAACCCATACTCCCAAATCCCTGATGGAGTTGATCATAGAAAGTTGGACTCCATCAAAGGTTGTTAGAAGTGGTCTTGGCTTCCCCAGCCAAATAATCTCTGTCTTAGATTAATGTAGCTTCAACCATCACCTAGCCATTCCTCCACTGCATCCAGCAGGAGGCTAAGACTGGAATTCTGGCTAGTGGTCACTCCTTAAATAAGAGGCAGTGCTGGGTATCATCTGCATATTGATGGTATCCCACTCCAGTCCTCCTGAAAATCTCTGCTAGAGGGTGCTTATAGATGTTAAATAGCACTGGGAAGAGAATCAGCCTCTGCAGAATTCCACAGGTCAGGGCCACAGTGATGACCTCCCTCCACTCATGATTACCCTCTGGGACCAGTCCTGGAGGAATGAGGGGAACCAGCTCAAGGCTATACCTCTCACACCTAGGGAGGCTAGGCGGTTGACCAGGACCAAACAATCTACTGTGTCAATGGCAGCAGACAGATCCAACAGGATCAGTAGCACCATCCCACCTGTATCAAGGTGTAACTGGATATCATCAACTAGAGCTGTCTCAGTCTTGAATCATGGCTAGAAGCCAGGTGGGAAGGGATCTAGGACAGATGTCTCATGCAGGAATTCCTGGAGCTGTTCAACCACTGCTCATTCAATCACCTTTCTCAGAAATGTAAGAACTGGGCAGTAATGTGTTAGGTCGCTCTCATCTAACTCACTTTCAGGAGGGGTGTCAGGAGGGATGTAGGGAAAGAGCCCTGAAAGAATGAGAGATATACAATGTCTCCCAAGGCTCCTCCTACCATTTCTTTGGAGGCTTTCACCATCCAGGAAAGGCAGGAATCTATGGAGCAGATAGTAGCTGCACAGCCAATAGGACCCTGCCAACATCCACCTGGGAGAGTAGGTTGAAGGAGTAAAAAAAAAATGACCTGATTGCACACACAGGGCCCTGAGATCCCATTGACTCCAAATCTGGCAGCCAAGTCTTGGCAAAGGAGTGAGACTTTATCTGAAAAGAATGTCGCAAATGTGTCATGGCTAATAGCCAAATTTTCATCTCCTTTTGGAGCCACCAGAGGGGTGGTCAATTGCTGACTAACTCTAAACAATTGAGCTGGATGCAACGCAGCAGATGTAATGGAGGCAGAAAAGAAACGCTTTGAGAGCCAGTTTGGTGTAGTGGTTAAGTGTGTGGATTATACCTCTTCCAGGTTATCTTGTCCCATCTGGCTTCCAGCCATGATTCAAGACTGAGACAACTCTAGTTGATGATACCCAGTTACACCTTGATGCAGGTGGGATGGTGCTACTGATCCTGTTGGATCTGTCTGCTGCCATTAACACGGTAGACCGTTTGGTCCTGGTCAACCACCTAGCCTCCCTAGGTGTGAGATACATAGCCTCACACTTAACCACTTAACCTCTCCCAGTTATAGCCTGGGAGAACCAGGTTTGACTCCCTACTCCTCCACTTGCAGCTGCTGGAATGGCCCTGGGTTATCCATAGCTCTCTCAGAAGGGCAGCTTCTGAGAGAGCCTGTTAGACCCATCCACCTGACAGGGCATCTGTTGTGGGGGGAGAAGATATAGCAGATTGTAAACCGCTATGAGTCTCTGATTCAGAGAGAAGGGCGGGGTATAAATCTACAGTCGCTGTCTTCTTCTTTTCCTGCCACTTCATAAGCCTTCAAGTGGGCTCTATAAATGTCTTGTTGCTTTGTCATGAATTCATCGCCAGCACCATCCAGCCGTCTAAGCCCCCTTTTTACCATCCTTAATTCATCCATATATGAGGGAGCCTAAGAAGGCACTGGGGGCAGGCTGGATTAACAATTAGGACAAGTAGGCACTGGCCTATGGGCCCATATGCCTTTAGGGGCCCCAGGCCAGCTGTCCACTCCAGTTTCCCCCCTGCTTGCAGCCCTTGGAGCCTGCACACACAGCCAGCACCTTAGCCACTCTTTGCCCCAATTTGCCTGGCAAGGCTGCTGCTAGTGTCAGTGCCAAGTTTGCCTCTCTCTGCCTCTCCCCCACAGCTTTGTCAAAGGGGCTTTTGAGAGGGTGTCCACAGGCTGCAGCAGGGGCAACAGGCTGCAGGGCGGGTGCTCCAACTCTGAGATAATTTGAAAGGGGGCCCCGAGATTTTGACTGCCTAGGGGCCTTCACAGGGTTTAATCCAGCACTGGGGGGCAACTCAGTCAATGTTATCCTGAAAGCCCAGATTCTAGGCATTAGTGAGTTGCCCCTTGCAATTTACTCTCTTGCTGCAAGGTAAATGACCCTTACTACAAAGGGTTTAAGGAATCTTGTCTGCCTGAGCATTCAGGGTACATAAGTGTGAAGGATTTACAATAAACAGAAACATATCATTTACAGGGCAATCCCATATCCTTCCAAATACATTGAAATCAATGAACTTAGAAAGATATAACTCCATTTAGGATGGCACTGTTATTTCGTAAATAAATGACACTTGTAATGTACAGATTCTGCAGAGTTACTGTGGCAAATGTTTGGGGCTCTGGCCAGGAGCTCCAAGTTTCACAGAAATCCCAAGAAGACAATATGCAAGATCCAAGTTTGCTTACAAAGAGATTTTAATAAAGCATCAAACCTACAGGAAATGCAGGCTAAACTCCTGTCCACTGGGCCTCAAGCACACACACAGTGAAGTTTGCCAGAATTTGAGACAAGATACTTAGCTAAAACTGAGCATCTTATATCCTAAGTGCTGGCTAAAAGGCAAAGGTAAAGGTAGTTCTCTGTGCAAGCAGCAGTTGTTTTTGACTCTGGGGTGACGTAGCTTTCACAACAGACTTTCACAGCAGACTTTTTACAGGGTGGTTTGCCATTGCCTTCCCCAGACTACCGGTCAAGAAATGATTAATCAAACTATTCCAAACACTGAGATGAGCAAGGCCATCTTGCACCTGGCATCTAGTGGTGAGAGAATACAACTCGGGCTTTGAAGATAAGGGCTGCTAACAAGCACATGAGAGAAAGAAATATCCCCTTAAGAGGAGCATGAAAGCCACACCCTCACAGAACTCAAGGCAACAAAATGGCCATTAGCATCATCCTGTGCCAAAGATGGAGTTACCAAAGAGCTATGTGGCAAATAAAAAAATAACTTCTTGCCTGCTTCCAGTTGCCCACATGATGGTTATCCTTCAGCACTTTTGAAAATGCTTCAATATGAATTTATGCATGAATTTACAAACTCATTAATGTCCTTTTGGATAAAAAAAATAAACTGAGTTTACTAATTCATACTCAAGAGCTGGTTAGTGTTCATTCGCGGAAGAGGAGGAAAGGAGTATCTATATTTTATCTTAAATGTTATACTCTCCAAGGAGATTTCAGAGCTGTACATTGTTTTTCCCTCTTTTATTTTATCTCACAACAACCCTGTTAGGCACACTAGTGTGACAGCAGGTGACTGACCCAAGGTTAGAAAACAAGCATCATGATTCGGGTTCCCAGACTCCCGGTCCAGGTGGGGGATCCCCTGATTTCAGGGCTTCTGCCCGCTGCTAGCCAGCTAGCTGGCAGGGAAAGCCCTACCCCAGGCAGCAACACCAGCATGCAATGTCCCTGATGCTATGATATCACTTGGAAGTGATGTCACATGTCAGCAACATCACATGGTGATATTCTGCTTTCTGGGCAAAACTCTACGGTTTAAGCCCAATTTTAACCATGGAGTTTACCCAGAAAGCTGAGCATCACCCCCGATGTCGCCAATGCAATGACCTCATTGCATCAGGGACATCCCCGCTCACTCCTGGATCACCCCCCAAACCCCTCACCAACAGAACAATCTGTTGGTCTTCTGCGTTTAGTGAGAGAGGTTCCTGAAGACGCAAAGAAATCCAGTCTTGTACACAGCTGCAATTAGACTAGCTATATACATTTATTTAGAACTATAATACAGACTAGCAAAATGCTCCGCACACAATTCACCATCCAACCTCCAACAAGTAGCAGAGTACTACTGTACATTTATACATGTCCTCTAAGTAAGTGACCAATCAGGTTTAGTGCTGAGTCATGGTCACATCACTCTGGCTGATGCAATCTGGCTGTCTTCTGTCTTCCAGATGCCCCTGTCAGTCAGATCATCTAATGTCAATTAGATCCTTTGCTGTCAGCAGTGGTCTGTCGCCTACACATATACTGACACAATCATGCTCCCAACCCTGGGCAGTGCCGGTACTAGAAGGGCACCGCCCCAACAGGTGAAGAGTCTGGGAGCGATTCTGGATGCCTCCCTCTCTAAGGAGGTCCAGGTCACAGCGGCTGCTGGGTCTTCCTTCTTCCATCTACAGCAGATCAGGCAGCTAGCACCATATCTATCCCACCAAGACCTGGCTACTGTGACCCATACAATGGTTACTTCCAGGCTGGACTACAGGACCTTTTCAGTCTTGGCCCAAACTGGTGGAATCAGCTCCCTATGGAGATCTGGGCCCTACCTGGCTTGCTGGCCTCTCGTAGGATCTGTAAAATGGAGCTGTTCCGCCAGGTGTTTGGATGAGGCAGCAGGCATCTATCTATTTGATTGATTGGCCTCTCCCCTGCTGCACTACTGTACTGTGATACTATTTTGTGTGCTGTATCATCTTGCTGAACCATCCTGTTGCACTTTACTAAATGTTGTAATTGGTTTTTATTACGATGTTATTGTAATTTTGTTGTGATTTTATTACTATTTTGATGTACTCCACTCTGACCCCCAAAACAGGGGAATGGACAGAATATAAATAAAATAATAATAATAATAATGCCTGGCAGCCCTAATTATGATTAAGTGGGGATCTGAACTCAGGACTCTCCAGTCAAAGTCCATCATGATCTTCTCAAAAATAGCTCCCAATTTGCAAACCATAGTTTGTAAGGAGCCAGCATTAGCTTGAGGGAGAGCCAATCCAGAGTTCATTAAAAGAAAAAATTAAAGAGCCCCATGACACAGAGTGGTAAAGCTGCAGTACTGCAGTTGGAGCCCTCTGCTCACGACTTGAGTTTGATCCCAGCGGAAGCTGGTTCAGGTAGCCGGCTCAAGGTTGACTCAGCCTTCCATCCCTCTGAGGTCGGTAAAATGAGCACCCAGCTTGCTTGGGGGAAAGTGTAGATGCCTGGGGAAGGCAATGGCAAATCACCCCGTAAAAAAGTCTGCCGTGAAAATGTTGTGAAAGCAGCATCACGCAGAGTCGAAAACTACTGGTTCCTGCACAGGGGACTACCTTTACCTTTTACCTTTTAGCACTAGCTTGAGGGAGAACCAATCCAGAGTTCATTAAAAGAAAAAATTATCAGAACCAAAAGAATAAATGGTGTTGAATGTTAGATTTATTTTTCCAGGTTTAGGACTGACAGAAGCCACCAAATCAAATAGCAATCTTGACTTTCCAACCAAAGACTAATTTTTCCACAGCAAAGGTTTATTTGAGGTTCTAAGGGATGGATGTAAATAAGACAGAGTTTGCAACATTTAGTGCCTGTAGGTAAAGATCTGCCACGTAAGAATGTCTGCAAAGAAATATATTCTGGCTTTAGATTCTACATGCTCTCAAATATCATCTTGTCATGGAAACAACTGATGTACCTGGAGGCTTCCCAGTGGAAGTGATTTTTTTCTGCATGATCTGCTGTGTCCTGTAAAGGTTCCTAAAATTATACATCATTGTTGTGCCTGCCTTTTTATTCCAAATCATATAGGCAATCTCTGAAGGTTAATTAAAGGTCTATTTTCCCAACAGTAGAATATGTTGCCGTATAATGCACAATATTACATTTGTACAAACTGATGAACTGAACACTGGAACAAAAAGGAACCATTGTAATGTAGTTATTGTCAAAAAGCCCGATCAGTAGAAGCTTAATTACAGTTAAACTGAACTGGAATTGAAATTACTTTTTCTGAATGACTAAGACAAAGATCTGGAAGTAGAAAGTCACTAAACTGAACGCTATAAATCAGATGCCTATAAAATTGCAGAATGTAACACATTGGGTAAGTCAGAGGGCATTGCTTCCAGGAAGGCACGTGCTCATCTAAGAACTGAAGCTCTCTTTGCATTGTAGTCTAAAAACAAGGGCTAGTGTGATATAGTGGTTTAAAGCAATAATCTGGACAACCGGGTTTGATATCCCATTCTTCCACATGAAACCTGCTAGGTGACCTTGGGCTGGTTACACTTCTTTCAGAATTCTCTCACTCCACCCACTCACAAGGTTCAGGTTGCCAATCTCAGGTGGGAGCAGGGGATCCTCCAGCTTGGAGGCCCTCCCCCCACTTCAGGTTCATCAGAAAGGGTCTGCAGGAGACTCTATTATTCCCTATGGAGACTTATTCCCTTAGAAAATAATGGAGAATTGATCCATGGGTATCTGGGCTCTGGGGGGGGGGGCTGTTTTTGAGGTAGTGAGGCACCAAATTTTCAGTATAGCATCCAGTGCCTCTCCCCAAAATACCCCCTAGGTTTCATAAAGATTGGACCAGAGGTCCAATTCTATGAGCCCTAAAAGAAGGTTCCCCTATTCTTCATTATTTCATATGAAAGGAAGGCATTTAAAAGGTGTGCAGTCCCTTTAAATATGATGGCCAGAACTCTCTTTGGAGTTCAATTATGCTTGTCACACCCTGGCTCCTTGCTCCACCCCCAATGTCTCCTGGCTCCACCCCCAAAGTCGCCATATATTTCTTGAATTGGACTTGGCAACCCTACACAAGGTGCCTGTTTTCCTTAGTGCCATGGCAAGCTTTCCCCAGGCAAGGGGGAGGAGGGTTGTTTTGCCCAGTTGATTGGAAATAAAGCAAAATAGTCCCCTTTGTGGGATACGTTTAGAATTTCACAGCCGGTAGACAGAAGGAGTTGTATCCATCCAGGTCGAAGGGATCACAGAGCCAGGACTCTTGAATCAAAATACAGTCTGTTTTAACCAATGCAGTGGAGACTGTAGGATCAATTATGGCTTTGTTCCATTCCACTACATGCCAGCTTATAATGCCTGTTTTGAGACTCCTTAAGATAGAGAAAAGCAGGGTATATAAGCCTATTCTTTTCTGAATCTGCAGTAATTTCAGTCTGCACTTCAGTCTGCACTTTGAAATTAGCACATTTGAAACAGCTTGACAAATTACTGACAAAATGTTCTGCTTGGCTATTAGTCAAAAATCATATTATTTCGGTAATTTCTGCTAATATGCATAATAATCACATCAGTTTCATACTGTTTTGTGCCTTTTTTCTTTCTCAAGTTTCTGCTTAATGCTACTTTCCTTCTTCCTCGAACCCTGGAACAACCTAACTCTGACAGTATAGCCTTTCATTGTGCCTGGTAAGAGGTACCTGGAACTCTTTAAATTGCCACTCCTTCAGGCTCCACCTGCCACAAGCAAGGTTTTTTACTTATAGGAGTGATTCGCTCCCTTCCTGTGTCCCTCTCTATATAGCCTACCTGAGCAACCAGGTGAGACAAGCTCCACACAAAAGTTGGGTGGGGAAAAGTCCAGGAATTAAATATAAGACAAGGTAGGGAAGCCACAAAAAAGGACACAATGAAATATAAGCACTAATGTCTTTAACGGTAACCAGTATATCCTCTCTCTCTTTGAAGAAAATAAGGGATCAAACCAGCCCTGGCTTCTTCAAACTAGCCTCCAGCAGCCAACTACCCTCCCCGCAACTAACAGCAAGGTTCTGTGGCAATGGAATCTTCTCAGGCCACACCTCCTCCTCATGATAAACCCATAAGGGTTTTGTGTGTGTGTGATTCTGTTGAAGATGTTATTATACTTCATCTGATATGATGACATCTTTCAAGCTGCAAGGTGTCAGGGTGGGAACTGAAAGCCCCTAGCATTTCAGGCCCAGCACCTTACCATGGGGCTAGCTTCTGTAGCCTGCATATAACAATTGTTGCGGTTTTTGCCCTAAGGAGCCAATCACAGAGTCTCATACCCTGTAAGTCTGGGCTTGCAAGAAACTTCATTCTGGAAAGTTTGTCTGCAAGTGAGGTCTTGGTCCAAACTGAACAAAATTTATCTTCTCCCTTTCTGAGCTTAAATCAATTGACCAATGTTCCCTCTAAGCTGCAGAGTCTTGTGAGCAAAAATTCTACTTTGTGAGCTACTGACATTAATGTTGTGAACTACTGGCATTAAAGTTGTGAGCTACTGCATAAATTAGTGTGCTCTGGGGCCATCCTTCCCGAACTAAGACAAAATGTGTGAGCTGGAGGCTAAAAATCTGTGAGCTAGCTCACACTAACTCAGCTTAGAGCAGGGGTGTCAAACATGTGGGCTGGGGGCCAAATCAGACCCCAAAAGGGCTACTATCTGCTGCAAAACTTTTTCAGGGGAAATTATTTGAATGCCCTACATCAGTAAACATCACTGCAAGTAAGTTTATTAACATACATTTGGAAGGGGTTGGGTATATCTTTGTGACAACATCTTCAGTGCAGCTTTCATTATGACCAAATCAGCCTGATTGGTTGGTTGGTTTGTCTAGCACCTCTCCAGGCTTGTTCTGACTCCAGGTTCAGCTGCAAGGGTCTTGCTGGGTAGCCACAGAACTAGCTGTAGCCAGAACACAAGCCTTGTGAACTGGTAGCTCTGGCAAGATTTCTCTCCCAACCCAAGACTTTAAGAGACTGAGAGGGAAACAGCCCCACGTGCTCTGAAGGCAGCACCTGGAACTCATCTTGTCAAGGCCAGATTCCCACAGTCCTGGTCCACTGGAATCACTGTCAGGGGCGGCCTGTCAAGCATGGTAAAATGTAATGGTGATCTCCATAACATTTAGGGCCCTCCATAAAGTTGGTCTGTAAAACATCATGGAGGGCCGAAGTAACATGGCTCTGTTATTCTTCTCCCCCCCCTTTCCCGCTTTATGACTTTTGTAGTGAATTAGGAAAGGAAACTAGCAGAGAAGAGAAGGAGTAACACCTTCCCATACATTCCTGCATGGGAGTGTGGACCATCTGGGGAAAGCAAGGATGAGATAATGTAGACTTATCTCGTAGTGAGAATGTATGATAGTTTATGCGCCGACTGGCATTCCTCATCCCTTCCTGTGAGAACCCTTTGATGTATGTCTCAAAAGAAGTGTATCAATGTATTACTGGTAACACTCTCAAGGTCCTGCACCAAGAGAGAGCATCTCAATTTAGCAATAAACGTAGTTCTGTATCAACTTGACTCGTTCTTTTGAAAATCGCATGCTTGACACGGCCCTAGGGTGCCTGGAGGTTTGTAACCCTAGAAGGCATGGCTTTAGCTTCTGAGGGAAACTGTGGTGCTGAGAATTTCTTGGCCTTCTTGATATGCTTGAAATAGGAACCCTGTCTGTCCATGAAGTTCATCTGGGTCTTCCTCTGATGATGCTGAACCTGGCTCACAAAAACAATCTTCTGAGTTCTAGTATGCAAGTGGGTGGCCTGCAAGAAAGCCTGTTGGTTGTACTCTTTTCCTGTCCTTTCTCTCCTCTTCTTTTCCCCTCCTCTTTCTCCTTCTGTCCTTCCTTCCTTCTCTGGCTGGATTTGCAAGGAGACTGTGGGGACCAAAAATGGAAACCTAAATCTCATAATAGATTGTCCTTGAAAGGTCTATGGCCTTGGGTCAGCCATAGCTCTGGCAGAGGTTGTCCTTGAAAGGGCAGCTGCTGTGAGAGCCCTCTTGGCCCCATCCACCTCACAGGGTGTCTGTTGTGGGGGAGGAAGATAAAGGAGATTGATTGTGAGCTGCTTTGGGACTCTGAGATTCGAAGTGGAGGGCGGGATATAAATCCAATATTATCATCATCATCAAAACTGATTCCCAGTTCCACATTCTCTGAACAGGGTGAATGTCAAGGAGGGAAACATGATCCGTGGAAAAGCAGTGGATAGAGGAAGTACTTAATTCATATGCCATCTGCAATTTCTGTTGTGCAACTCTTCTCCAGGGCCATTTTACACCTGTCTTTATTCCAGAAAAGCTCTTCAACAAAGGATGGGAAAATGGCCCCCTCCCAGCGGTGGGCAGAGTGAGCTACCACACATACATGCATCACCACACATACACATATTGATATTTCCCTAAAGTGTCGCAGCTTCTGTGTTCTTGTTACTCAGACCAAGAATCCATGTTTTCCTCACTGACGTAAAGTGGAATTGCCCTTTGAGACTTCAAAACCAAGAGTAGAGTGGGAAATTCTCAAGCACTGCTGAATCACCCATCCTTCATCTGAATTTCTGCCCAGATTTTGGTGTTCTTATTGGTCTGGTTTGGTTCTTGAAGCAGCTCTATTAATCTCAGCTAGGGGCCCAGCCAGCAAATATATATCCATATTTTAAGAATCCTTCATTAGTCTGTGTTTTGTCTCCAGAATTATACAGAGCCCTGCGCCTGCACTGTTTGCTTTTAGCTCCTTCAGGGTATTAGTTGCTTTTCCCATTCTATATTATTGATGCACACCTATGCTTGCACATTCATCAAACATTACAAAAAAGCAATCTTGATTGATGCATGTGTACAGCTGAAATGTTGCATAAAAATAAAATCTGTATGGATTGTGATTTTGCTGGCTGGGCCCCCAGCTGAGATTAATAAAGCTGCTTCCTAAATGTAAGCTTGTTACACAGTGAGAAGGACTCCAAAGTCAAAACCTGCTGATTCCTCCAGCAGATAGGAATCTTTTGGCCAGCTAAACTATGACTTGGTTAAGGGTGTGCATTCGGTTCGGCCGAACCGAAGAAACCACCAAATCACCTCGGATTTGGAAGTATACGGCGCCAATCTGCAGCCATAATACGGGAGCCATATACGGCTCCCCGTATACTTCCAAATAGATATTCAGAAGTATACAGAACTCCATGGAAAAGGCGGGAAAGGAGATTTTGCAGCCTCAGGGGAGCTGCTTGCCTCCTTTCACTTTTGGAAGCCTTTCCCCACCTCTCCCATAGCCTCCCTGGGATCAGGGAGGGAGGGGGAGAGGAGCCCCAGCAGCCAATCCAAAGCAGGGCTGCTTTGCAGGGCTGTTGTGTAGCTGATGGCTGGGCTAATCCCCCAGCCATCAGCAACATTGTTGTTCTTTTGTTTACTTGGGTATCCAAGTAAACAGTGTTCTCTGGCCAATCACAGAGCAGTGGTATTTTTTGAAACTGCCCTGTGTAGGGCCAGAGAACCTTATTAAGGAGTCTGCCTGGCTGGACTCCATTCCATTGCTGCTTTGTTGGTGTGTTGGTTTGAGAGAGAGATTGTGCTGCACTGGTCCTTGGCCTCAGCTGCTGCTGCTCTCTCTCAGCCTTGCCTGACCTGCCTGGAGAAGAGAAGACATCTAAGGTAAGACATCTCCCACCTGCAGCCCTGGACAGTTGAGCAGTTGGTCTTCCTGAAGGTCAACTTGCCTCTGTTCTTGGCCTGCGCTTAGAAGGTGGTTGTAAAACGCTCTCCCACTAAACATAGACTAGAGTCCAAAGACAGCCCAAAAACTCACTCACAAATTGATTGGCAGTGCACCCCGCCCCCCATCCCTCATCCATCCCCACACCAAAAGTGAATGCTGGTTTAAAATCTGCAAAGCAATCCAAATTTCCCCAGTCCCCATCCACACATTCCTAATAATACTGAAAGGACCATTGCAGCCCCCAACTGTAACCAACAGCACCCACAGGCCCAGCCAGGATAACCCAGGTTTTTTTTTTTTTCAGGGGCAGGAGGAAGAAAGAGGGAGGTGCCAGTGATGATGATGATGATTATGATAATAATAATAATAATAATAATAATAATAATAATAATAATAATAATAATAATAATAATATTTTATTTATACCCCGCCTTCCCCACCGAGGCAGGCTCAGGGCGGCTTACAGAGTGTGGCAAAAGCCATGTTAAACAATAAAACAATTATACATTTCTGTACCATTTAAAATTTACCATTAAATTTACATAATATTAATAATAATAATAAAATTTTATTTTTTGATGATGACAGGCAGCCAGCAGCCATACCAATACTGAGGTCCCTCTAATGAGACAGTGATCACTGGTGTGTTGCTGCTGAGCTGAGAGAGAAGGAATGGTTCCCTTCCTCTCACACAGTCTGAGGCCCTCCCAGTGATCTTCCTCATTTGGGGTGCAACTCTGGCTCGCCTCCTCATGGTGCACCCTGGGTAATGCAAAAGAGCCTGGACCAGCCAACCATCCATCACTCAAGGTAAGTCTAAATGCTTCTTGCTTTGTGTCAGATACAGAATGATGTGAAGCTAGGTGTGATCCACCGCTTCTCTTGTTTGAGAGTTGCGTTATTTGGGGCAGGGCTGGAGAGCTGGCATCTGTAGATCGTGTGTTATGTGGCAGGGAAGCTGGCATCTGAGTGAGAGACCAAAACCAGCATGCTTGTTGTGCTTTGCCAGCTCTCCCTGCGTTGTTTGGGGCCGGGCTGGAGTGCTGGCATCTGTAGATTGTGTGTTCTGTGGCAGGGAATCTGGTATCTGGGTGAGAGACCCAGAACCAGCATGCTTGTTGTGCTTGGCCAGCTCTCCCTGCGTTGTTTGGGGCCGGGCTGGAGAGCTGGCAGCTGTAGATTGTGTGTTCTGTAGCAGGGAATCTGGTATCTGGGTGAGAGACCCAGAACCAGCATGCTTGTTGTGCTTGGCCAGCTCTCCCCGTGTTGTTTGGGGCAGGGCTGGAGAGCTGGCATCTGGGTTTGCTGCAGCCAAGTCTGCAGATCAGACCTTGAGCAGATTGTGTTTTGTGTGGCAGTGACGTTGGCAATTGGGTTTATATTGGTTCCAGGCCAGGAGGGTTCATAGAGTAGATAGATGGATGTAGTGCATTTGGGTCCTATAGAGATTCTCTTGTGTGAAGTTAGGTTTGGCTTTGGGTGCCCCAGGAACTGGACTTCCTGGTCCAATTTTTTTGGGCCTTGTGGGTTTTGTGTGGGAAAGTGCCCTGAAGCTGCACAGCAGTTTGGGGGGCTCTCCTCAAAACCCCCTGCTCCCCAGAGCCACTTTTCCCACGACAATCACAGTGGGAGAAGTGGCTCTAACTGTTTTTTCCGTACCATTGGGAACAGTGTTCCTTTTGGGGTGCCCACAGATGGGTGCAGTCTTTTTGGGCCAGGGAGGTTGCATGCGGGGGAGTCCCCTGAAGTTGCCCTGCAGTTTTGGGGCTTCTCCCTCAAACCCCCCTCTGGCCAGAGCCACTTTCCCCACAGCAATTACAGTGGAGGAAGTGACTAATTGGGCTTTCCCCAGCATTGGTAGCAATGGGCCTTTTGGGGAGCCCAAAGACAGGGACCCCCTGGCCCAATCTTTGTGGGACTTGAGGGTTTTGTAGGGGAGCGTCCCCTGTGAGTTCTCTGCAGTTTTGGGGGGCTCTCCCTCAAACCTCCTGCCCCCCAGTGGCCTCTAATTATGCCCTATGTTACCAATGATTTCAATGGCCCATAGGGTATAATGGTGGGATAGGGGCACCCTCTTTGGGTGCCCCTGGAATGGGACCCCCTGGCCCAATCTTTTTGGGGCTTGTGGGTTTGTAGGGGAGAGTCCCCTGCAAATTTGGGGCTCTCCCTCAAACCCCCTCTCCTCCAGGTGGCTTCCCATATACCCTATTTTGCCATTGATTTCAATGGCCATAGGGTATAATGGGGCCATATATTTGGAAACAGCCGAACATCTGCCGTATATGCGGCTATTCCGAGTACCGGTATTCGGAAATATATGATTTTTCAGAATCCAATATTTTCCGAATTTTTTTTTTTTTTTGCACACCCCTAATCTTGGTTTGTGATATTTCCCAGCACACTTTCCTGTCTGCTTCAGCACTCTCCCTTTCTCTGTCTACATATCTATGAAAAGACCGAAATGAATGATGCTCTCTAGGATGGAGGCAAACTAGGGAGGCCACAGCCAGACTCCATAACAAAGCATTTTGTCATCTCTTCTGATAAACAGCACAATTATCTATCGGAAGGATTCATTCTTTCATACAAACTGCTCCTGTTTAGAATATTTAGCTTCATTATAGAGTTGTGAATGAAATCTTTGAATGCTGAATGACTCATACTGGAACTTCATGAAATAGGTGTTTTTTAAAATGGGATTTTCAAATCCATAGCTCAACTCTTGGATCAATGGGTGGGATTTAGGGTTGCCAGCTCCAGGCTGGGAAATTCCTGGCGATTTGGGGATGGAGCTTGGGAAGGACATGGACCTCAGTGGTGTACAATGCCATAGAGCCAGACTTCTAAAGCATCCATTTTCTCCAGGGGAACTGATCTCTGTAGTCTAGAGATGAGCTGTAATTCCAGGGGATCCCCAGGTCCCACCTGGAGGCTAGCATCCCTAATAGCTGCCATGGATTGCTGTGCATGAACTTCCAAGGACAACTAATTAAGCACTCTTTACTTGTTACAAAGTCTTCATGTTTGCTGGACAATGACATGAGGACTTTGAAACAGATCGTCAAGGGGAGTTTTGTGCCTCCCAGATGCACGCAGGCTTTTTCTTCCTTATGCCCCAGACCGCACAGGCAGAAGCAGCAGCACTATTTTCTCCTCAAAGTGCCTTGTGGGGGCACAATTGGCTCTGTTGTAAAGTTTATGTGCAATCACATAAATAATGTCACGGCTTTTTTGTAGCAGGAACTCCTTTGCATATTAGACCACACACCCCTGATGTAGCCAGTCCTCCAAGAGCTTACAGTAAGCCCTGAACTAAGAGTCCTGTAAGCTCTTGGAGGATTGGCTACATCAGGGGTGTGTGGCCTAATATGCAAATGAATTCCTGCTACAAAAAAAGCCCTGTGTAATGTGATTTCACAAATGGACTAATAGTGGTATTTTAAGGAGAAAATAAGATGGAGGGGAAGGCTACAGCCATTTCTCTCCTGGATGAGTCTGGGAAACACAGAAATCCTTTGAAGTGGCCACTGAATCATGAGAGTCTTGACTACCCTTGGAGATGGTTCATAGAGCTAGTAATGTGATTTACTTTTATATAATTAAATATTTGTTCTGAGTGGTTGTATGTGATCCAGGTGGAATCATGTGTCTAGGACAGGGGTGTCAAACATGTGGCCCGGGGTCCAAATCAAGCCCCCGAGCAACTGGTTGTTGTCTGCTTCCTTCCCCCTCTTTCTTGCTTCCTTCTTTATCATAGCTTGCTTTGCAAGGCTTGCTCAATCGCACAGGAGCTACAGAGCAAGGCCTCTGTTTTTTCCATTGTCTGAGGCTTCTCCCTTGGAGGGGGAGGGGTAGCTTGCTTTGCCAGGCTCTCTCAATTGCACAGCAGAGCTACTGAGTCAAACCTCTCTTCCTTCTATTGGCTGAGACTCCTCCCCCTCCTGGTGACTTGGGGTAGGAAGGAAAGAACCAGAGCTTCCTTTGCCCAGTTCCTTGGATCATATGGGAGAGATGCAAATAAAACCCCTTTAAAACCAACAAGTGCTTATGTTTTAAGCATTTTTTTTAGGTTTTTTTTTAAAAAAATATTTAATTGTGTTTGTCTGTGTCCTTTATAAAGTTTATGTCTCTGCTACCTGCTATTACATTTTATGACACACATGGCCTGGCCTGACAAGCTCATTTATGTCAGATCCAGCCCTCATAACAAATGAGTTCAACTCCCCTGGTCTAGGGGCCTGTAGTTGGTGTCACCAGCCGATTGTTCTCCTTATGTGAAAAGTATTTATGATCTCCTGAGCATGTGAGCAGTACAGAAACAAGCAACTTGATCATAAGTTACTAGCTTACAAGTATATTATTTGCCTTGATATGGATGACCCAGGCTAACTTTATCTTGTCAGATCTCTGAAGCTAAGTAGAGTGACCGAGGTTCATAGCTGAATGGGAGATCATCAAGGAAGTCCAGAGTTGCTACACAGAGGAAAGCAATGGCGAACTATCTCTGTCTCGCCTTGAAAACCCTATGAGTTGCCACAAGTTGGCTGCAACTTGACAGCACTTTCCACAAACACAGTTCTTTGAAGTTGTTCTGGCATTCTTTTGCTCTGCTGTATCTAAATGACCAACAAAGTCCTTGTTAAATGCTGACGTTGCACTTGATAATAACATAAAACATTTAATCTCCATTTTGACTTTTCACTTTGACATTCCTGGGTACCATCATAAATTTTCTTTTGTCACATTACAAAACTTGCTAAGTAAATTACGAGCTTCCAAATGGCTTCACGCACACAATGAGGTAGGGCCTAAACCTAGCGAACGTTCCTACAATCAGACATCATCACTGGCACTGCACAGAAGACATTTACAGACTTAATGATCCCTGCCATGCTGTTTAATAAAATGTCACTGGCTTGTCACTTCGCTAATGAACCGATCTGTGAAGGTTCAGCACTGCACAGAGGAGAGGCTCAGGAAACAAGTGCTTGTGCAATGCTTCCACAGTGTTTTACATGGTCAACTTTTTCTTTCCAGATGTTTTATTGTACTTGCTGTGCTAATGTAATACCCATCACCCTGACTTAAGTCACAGAAAGATGGGATGGGGTACTCCAAGGTTCTTCACTCTCATTAGTGGTTTGGCACATTCATATGCAATAGTTCCACTCCACTCACCTTTCCATTTCCACCTGTACTCCACTGTAATCAAAAACCTTCTACCTTTTTATTTTTGTATACAGCAACAGCAAATCCTATCAGAAATGAAAAACCAAGGCTTGGTATTTCAATAGCTCTTGTGCAAATGGAACTTCATTAAAACCTCTCATTTGCAATAGCATGAATGGAAGAATTTCACACGACTAGTTTATGGAAAAGATCTCTTCTCCTTCCCCTCCTGAATCCTCAAGAACTAACTCCTGGGGGTTGGAGGACCCTTGGGATGATGTGGAACAAGGACTTATTGAAAGAAAGACACAAAATGCTCACATGCACATGTGCAGACTCCTGCTCCATTTGTAGAAGAGTTCATGCAAGAGGTGAGGGGTAATTTCTGCTGATTTCCCTTCAAACTATCTCCATCTGCACTGTATCCCATGCAGTTCCAGAGGTCCCCAAACCTTTGGGAGCTACTTTTCATAGGGCACAGGCTCTTCCTCATCATTGATCATTGGATTCAGCCCTATGATTAACAATGTTTGACTTAACGTTGTTTAAAAGTACCAAAATCCATGTTCCTGTACTTGTTTAAAGGGCAGCACCATGTAGAGCATTTTGTAGTAGTCAAGCCTGAAGCTCACAAAAGTAGTCAAGCATAGGAAAATCAGAAGAGCCTGATGAGTCAGACCAGTGAGCCGTCTAGTTCCCCACCTTGTTCCACAAAGCTGCCAACAAATTGCCCTGGAGGACCAAACAAGCAGGACATAGTGGCCAATCTCCTCCCTTGCCGCTGCCTCCTGGCCTTGCTATTCATTGCCTCTGCAGAAGGAAGCCCTTCCATGGGCCTTTTCTCCACGAATCTGTCTAACTTCCTTTTAATGCCATCTGTGCTTGTGGATATCACAGCTTCCACTAGCTTAAATTCTCATTTAATTATTCATTGAGTAAAGTATTTCACTTTGTCTGACCTGAACCTGTTTCCAAATAATTGCATTGTGTGGCAGATGAGCAATAACCATTCTGTCTAGGAAAGAGGAGAGACTGTACAATAAATGGAACAGATTTTTTAAAAAATCCTATCCTATGCAACAACCTATCTTTAAAAGGGCGGGGTCAAAAAGCTGTCTCATCTGTGCGTTCATCTCCTAGTTCTCTCTCCATCACTTCAATTAGTTATAGCTACCAGATTATCTTTCAGTTATTTTTAAGAATAAAAGTACGAGATGGGTGAGTGCTTCTCATTTCCTCTCCACACACAATTTCCTCCTTCCCTTCCCTGAGAGCTCACATAGCATCTCCCCTTTTCCTGCTTTCTTCTGTCCATCACACACACCACAAAACAGCCAAAAGGTGAGGAAACCAACATGAAAAGCCAGTCAGGAACCTAGAAGGCTGAGCAGCTAAACAAAAGAATAAGATAGATCTGTTTATCATAAACGGTGCCTTTGGTTGTGCCCATAGATTAGAATACTATATATGCATGGATGCCATGTGCATATTAAAAGATTGAAGCTACAAAATAGGTTCTAATCACAAAGACTGAGTAACCAGCATAGCAGGTGTTATAAAAGAAAGATAAATCATTAACAGCACAATCTGGGGGGGGGGGGGGTGGAAAGTCTTTTGGGAGCAGACGAGCCGCTATGTGGGCGCAGGAAGGGTTTGCGCTGATGAACGACCGGCACCGCCACAGTGGAGGGGAGTTACATGGGCGGAGGGCTGCCTGAGCACCGCTGCACCTGAGGGCAGTGGCGCCTGAGGGCTGCGCCCAAGCATGGACAGAAGTTAGGCGGAGCACGGCGTTCAGGCGGAGGAGGGGGTGAGAGTGTGGCCAGGCTTAGGCGGCATCCTGAACAGGTTGGGCCATGACAAGTAGGTTGGGCCATGACACGCCCGCCCCCCCTTCCCCCGAGAGGCACAACGTTGCGCCTGCAAAAACAGCAGCGTGTCCCATAGACAGTCATTGAAACCAAAAACAAAGGTCACCTCTCCCACTGCAGAAGCTTGCAAACCCCTTAGGGAGCAGTGTGATTGCCTCACCAATCCCCTCACACCTCGGCCTGGCGAGCCCCCTCCCCGCGCTCAATCACGATCCCCTCCCTCCTAGAAATATTTCCACTCTGCCTTGTACAACTCAGTTGTTAGGGTGAGGAGTGCGTAGTGGGAAGTTCTGCCGGCGAGCTCCCAGCCATACAGACAGAGCAAGAAACAGGCAGGGACGTTGGTGACAGGTTTTGCACTGCACCGTAGCTTTGACAGTATCTTTGACTTGCACAGGGGAGAGTGAGGTCTCTCCCCTGGGGCTAACTGCTCTTGTTTCCAGGTCTCCACAGGTTCTGGGCTCGCAGAGGCTCTGCATGCGAGCGAGGACTTTCGCCCATGGCTGCGTAAGTTTCACTGTACACCCCTACTATCCTCCCCCTCCCCTCGCTCTTGCCTGCTTGGTGCGCAAGCGTCCCTGGCACGTAAACCAGGCAGGTGGCTTCGGCAGGGGGCATTTGCTGAGTCCACTCCCCTGTGCTGCTGCCTGCCCCCTTCCCTTGGTCCGCCCTCTGCCGCATTCCCAACCCCTGGAAGGCACGGAGGGGGGGGATGTGGCAGCTGTCCCAATGTGGGGAGGTGGGTCAGAGACATTCCCTTTAAGAGAGCTCCCGGCTGAAGCGCAGCCTGCTCTTCCAGTTGCCGCTCCTGCAGGTGCTCTTGATCTCTGTCTATGTTTTGCAGGTGGGACTCCAACACAGAGGCTTCCACATGTGTCGCTCCACCGCCCCCCCCCCCCCCACTCCCTCAGCTGTTTCTGCCTGCCACTCAGAATGGAGACTTGCCCACAGCGAGACTGCCCAGCACGCACCAGGGAAACTGTTGCACTCTGTTCCTGAAAAATAAAGTCTGAGCTGTGCCCTCTGTTGTCTCTCCTGCTTGGCATCTGCTGCACATTCCCGAGGCAACCCCCCTCCGTCAGTGGCCTCTCTGAGGAAATGCCTGTGAGGGTGGGTGTCAGAACTTGTAACTTTCCTGTGTGCTGTTAGCCGGACTGACTCCATATTGTAACCAGATACTAACCCAGTGTACCTTGCTGTAGGCCACTAACCAAAATTCCTATGCATTTCAAACAAATTGTGATCACTGGAGGGTGACAGATAGCCTCTGGTCAACATCTGCAGGTGCCCCTTTGAAGCCGGGCCGGCCAGGCCTTCTCAGCAGGACTTCATTCTCCCTCGCTGATAACAGACCCTGAGAAACAGACAGTTGTCTCTGGCCGTGTGAAAGATTGTTTTATTGTTGTTGCCATAACCGCATAAAATGTAACTAATGCTAGCCTTCGGTATCAGTGTTATCCTGTACCTCCAGCCTTGTAGTTCTCAATAAACGCCTATACTTTTGTAACGAAGTCCTGGGCCTCGATTGAAGTTCTTCCAGTTCTGACAGTGGGCAGATTTGGTTCTTGGCGGGGGAATAGGCTTTGAGTCGCCACACTGCCTCCCGCATGGCTGGACAGGGTAGGGGGGGTGCCGTCCCTCAGCCTGCCTGGGCTGACAGCCTACCCAACTGCACAGGGCTGTTGTGCGCTGGGCACTTTGGGGGGACTGCTGAAGTGGATGCATGCCCAACAGCTCACGCTCTGAGTTCTGCAGGACCAGGGGAGGTGTTCCTTGCACATAGCAGGGGGCGGCAGCAGGACAACACCGGGGAAGGGGCTCCGGGTGGTGATGGTGGTGTGTTTTGGACTTGGTCTGGCCGCTCCCAGACACACATTCCAGCCACTGTCTAGGACAGCGAACTCCTGCACTTGGGACTTCCTGCTTGTCCGCGTATGCCTCTGCCCGCCTGCCTGCCATTGGCAGAGTCTCTGACAGCAGGAGAGAGTGGGGGGTTGACAGCCTCTCAGGTGCAGGCTTTCCACCCCCTTGCCCTGTCACATGCAACGGGCTGGCCAATCCCATGCTCCCATGCGAGCCTGTGCCTCCCTCACTCCTGCCTCAGCAGTGGGCCAATGGCGTGTGCCTGGGCGGAATCACCATGGCAACGGGTTCTCTCTTGCTCGTTGGGCTGCTCTTTTCCCTCCAAGCGTGGCATAACATCTCCCCTTTGGAAGCCAACTGCGGCCGCCAACACTAGCTCTGCACTCGCGCGCAGCTACACAGCTGTTCTCTGGATTAGGCTGCCCCTGTGCCATCCTAGACAGAATTAAATCCATCTGTGCTCGTTGGCTTTAATGGGCGTAGAGCTGTGTAACTCTGTTTAGGATGACAATGTAAATATATGCTTTAAAACATTTATTGTACTAATTCCTGGCCTATGAACATTCTACAATCATGTTTTGAAGATTGATTCCAACTTTTTAATGTAAATGAGACAAAAATAAGAGTGCATCAGTTTGCTCTTGCCTTTACATTAGCCCTGAAAATGCGTGTTCCATACTCATAAGCATGAACTTGTAGAAGAGTGATTAGTGAAGACATTTATCAAAGCACATCTGTTGACCATGAGCTGGATTTCAGCTGTACATAAATGCAAATAACAGCATGCCCTTGCCATTTCATAACTAAGGAAATCTGACAAATCACAATTAACAGGCAACCTTGTAGGAGATTCACATTTAGAATTGCAAAGGAAGCTTAGAGTCTTCAATTTTTACTCTGATTAGGTATCGTATCATAGCAGTTTGTGATTAGATGTCATATCAACTTCAAAATGGAAGACAGGACTCATTCATGGAAGAGAACCTATTATGTAACATTAAAACAGAAACTGTCAAATATCATTTTAGATGATAATATATTTAGCACTGAGTCTAAGGGTGCTTAACATACTGTTTCAGGGCAATTGTGAATCTTAGAGCACCAATTACCCATAATGCACATTTCCAGCCCATCAGCCCCCATGACACTTGGTCATAATACACACAACCTTAAAAGCATACAAAGCAGCAACCAGCTGTAATCACTTCCACAATAGGAAATATCTTTAATTTGATTCTTTGTGATACTCTCAGGTGTTTCTGCTTTGGGCAACAGGTTGGATCACATAAGTTTTTTTATGTCAAGCTGCAGCCAATTTACGACCACCCCTCATGAGATTTTCAAGGCAAAAGATATTCAGAAGAGGTTTGCCATTGTCTGTCTCTGCACAGCAGGGCTTTTGTGTAGCAGAAACTGCTTTGCATGTTAAACAACACACTCTTGATGTAGCCAATCCTCCTGGAGTTTACAGGAGGCCCCGTACTAAGAGCCCTGTAAGCTCCTGGAGGATTGACTACATCAAGGGGGTGTGCAAAGGACTTCCTGCTACAAAAAAAGCCCTGCTGCGTAGAAATTCCAAATACTGACAGGGGCCAAGCCTCCTTAGCTTCCAAGATCTGATAGGATTGAGCTTGCCTGGGCTATCCAGGTCAGGGCAAAAAAAAAAAGCTTATACCCTGGGGAAATTTGTTGGTCCTTTAGGTGCTGTAGTGCAGAATGGTAAAGCAGCAGTACTGTGGTCTGAACTCTCTGCTCACGACCTGAGTTAGATTCCGACGGAAGCTGGATTCAGGTAGCCGGCCCAAGGTTGACTCAGCCTTCCATCCTTCTGAGGTCGGTAAAATGAGTACCCAGCTTGCTGGGGGGGAAGTGTAAAAGACTGGGGAAGGCAATGGCAAACCACCCCATAAAAAGTCTGCCACGAAAACGTTGTGAAAGCGACGTCACCCCAGAGTCGGAAATGACTGGTGCTTGCACAGGGAACTTTTCCTTTCCTAGATGCTGTGGGCTAGAATTTTGGAAAGTAAGTGGAAATCCTAAAAGCAGAAAAATAAAATTGTGACAACTATAATCAAAAGCAAAGCAAAACTCTTGCTATGCTAACATTTATCACTGGAATGGGAATCTAGTCCCATTTTGTCCTCAAGATTTTGTCCTCTGCCCAGTCTGAGGATTGTTCCCAAAATAATGTTACTTCTTCCAGTGATGAGGATTGAGGCAGTACTTAGCCAGATTGGTTCCATCTTGACATAGAAAGCACTGGAGACCTATGGCATTTTGATAATTATTTGCTTTATTTCCAAACATACAGGTAGGACACAGATGGAGGCACAAAGACACCCCTATAGGGAAGCAGATCTGCTATCCCACACCAAGAGAAAAAGAGAGAGACATCTTGAACCCCCAAGATATTTTAGTCAACTCACAGCACAGCCTGCCTACTTCTCTGTGTGTCCCTTTATGTGGGCAAAAAGCAGTGCCTGTTTGCACATACCTGCGTGTTCCCCTTCCCGCAGCTAAGCAAGAAAACTCACTTGTTCCAGTCTCTGATGGGCACTTGAAAAAAACCATTTCCAACACTCAAGGCCCATTAAGGGGATATCGACAGTCATTAAGACCCATTACCATTCATATTCGCTTGCAAGATAGGCTGAGCCGGTGTTCAGAGGCTGAGCCTGCAACACTATTTTACAGCTTTACATTAATGGGAAGCTGTAACAATGATACTGCTGTTCTCAATGAGTCCTCATGTTATATGTTAAGATCACACACACACACATTTGCTTGAATTATGTAACGTGAGAATATTCTCCCTCTCACACACCCTTTCCACCTCTAAGCCTGGGACAAATGGCGCATCATCATAATTGGCACTGGCCTAGGAATACCAAATTGATAAGAGAGCAACAAGGGTTAAGAAAAAATATTGGTTATCTTTCAAAGCAGGAGAAAAGCTGACCCAAGTGTAACATGAATGTAGAGTGTCAATTTTAGGGTTTTTTGCACATGGTGCAAAAGGGGTGGGGGGGAGGACTAAAAGAAAATGGAATTTTAGGAAAGGTTTTAGTCCTTGTGCATTTGTCATCTTTTTAATAGGGACTGGCAGCAAAAGTTCCATTGATTGAACTATTGCTGTCTTAATGTGCAGCTTTCATCACAAAGACTCGTTATTCTTTTGGAACATTCAGAACCTTACCTTTCCATGCCCAGTGGAATTCACACCCAGCCTACCATGATCTGCTATTCACGGTCTGACTTCCTTTGTGTGTGTTCCACCACCCCTGGAGAAAAGTGTACTAGTGTGAAAGCACAGACGGAAAACTTTTGGATATTATTTTTCTTAAGCACTTACTATTCTTTTGTTAAGGATGACTGCATTCAGACACTTCTCTGCTGAGAGACGGGAAAGATGCTTGAAAAATTGGATACCCACCCACTCACCCAACCCCTGGTCTCATATGGAGTTTGTGCACAGATTACAGAATATTGTGGCCAGCTCTGGTTGCCACATCTCAAGAAGGATACTTCAAAGCTTAATGGAAAAAGTCTATTCAATCATGAAAGGTGCAGAGCAAGTTTATAGGGAGAAACTTATCTTCCTCTCCCATAATACTAAAACTCAGAGTCGCCCAGTGAAACTGTCTGGCAATAGATACAAGATAAACAAAAGGTCAGTCTTGCTTCCTACAATGAGTTGCTGAATGTGTCACCACAAGGTGGGTGAATTTAAAAGGAGATTGGAGAGATTTAAGGTGGCTGGATCTATTGTTGACTATTAACTGTGACAGCCAAATGGCACCTCCAAATTCAAAGACAGAAGCATCTTGACAGTTAAATCATGGGGAGTTGCTAAAGACCCTTGTTTGCAGCCTCAGCTTCTGGATTTCTCTATAGCATCCATCTGGCCAATTTCAGAAGCAAGATTCTGGATTAGAGTGTCTGTTGGTCCAATCTGATGTCACTTCTCTTATGTCATGGAAAGGGATATAATAGTTTGCTGTTATCAAACCCCATGACACTGCTGAATTTGTCAGCAATCAAGTAAGAATATGACGAATTTTGATTGAATGTATTCGACAGCAAACCTACCTTGTTCAAACACATCAGTCAAATATGAGGCAATCACTCGGTCTGTTCAGTTCATGCCAGACAGCCATCCACTGAACAGATACACATCCGTTTTCTTCACAACTGAGCATGCAACGAAACACAGCCAATCCAAAAAAGACCTGGAGCCATGAGCATTTCTAAGGGACTGCTTATACAAACACCAAGCAGTATGATTTCTAAGCATTTGTTTATGGTTGATTTATATGATTTGTGACTGATATAACTACCTAGAGCTGCTTGCAAGACCATGAGCCACTATTTCCCCTGCTTATTGCTCTTGCCATGCCATCAAGGATTTTTTTAAAAAACATTAAGAATATGCAAACTAACATTATAATGTTCTAGTGACGCAACCACTGAAATACCCAGATTACATTTCTTTTAAAAAGTAACTCTCTTGCCCTTTTCTTTGCAGAATTATAAATAAAAACATCAGTGTATCTTTCTTCTAATAAGTCTACAAGGAAAATAGCTAAAGATTTTTTTAAAAAAAACACATCTGGGAATTCAGAGATCATGGCAGTCAATCAGCAGAATCAAGTGGGTAGCCATTCTGAAGCAATAGAATAAAATTAGAGTTCAGTGGCACCTTTAAGACCAACAAAGTTTTATTCAAGGTATGAGCTTTCGTATGCAAGGCTTGAATAAACTTTGTTGGTCTTAAAGCAAAGGTGACATTGTATACAAATTACAGGCAAATAATTCATATGATGCAAAGGATTTGCATAAGTTGTTACAAAAAGAATCATATTTTATTCAGAAGTTTAACACAGTTGCGCCTTATGGTTTAAAAGCAGCTTTGGACTAAACTCTTTTTTTGTAGTACCACTATATCTCTTTATGTCAAATTATGAATGCCCCTTTAATATTAGTTTAGAGCATCACCTGAGTGTATTTAAGGAATAGGCTGGGTGTATTTCTGCTTGAAAACCACTAATGCCATTTGGAGAAATTGACTAACTGCATGCATATTACGTCTGACCATTGGGTGAGTGGAAGTTTGCCCAGACCTATGTGTAAAATTCTTATTGGTCTCTCTTTAGAAATTTATGCCTTTACATAAATGTTTTCAGTTCCAGGTTATTGAAATATATTGATCAGAGGAAGCTGGATCGAAACACGTAAATTCTACCTAGGATATGTGTTATCTTTGCAAGAATTATTTTAAATGAATTTTCTGGACATTTATTTCATTTCTATATGGAAAGGTCTACGTGTCAACATCACTACTTTTGAGTAGCATGTCCTTTTGGACTCTCACGTGACTGACTCTTATTGGTATATTCCCTATTGAGGTGTCCGTCATGACAATGTTAAATTCATTTGTATATGTAATGCCTTAATGCTTTATTTGTAATGCTTTCATTAGAATGTTATTAAGCATTTAAGTAAATTTACTTTGAGAATATAGTGTATATCTTGTGAATGTTTCTGAGAGTTTCTAAATATCATTGTTGTTATTGCTTTAAGAACACGTTTCCCTCTCGGTTTGTACCCACCTGGAGGCTGGCAACCCTACTATGAACTTTACCCATTAGTAAGCTCCACTGAGCTCCTGAGTAAACTTGGTTAGGATTCCATGTCATTCTACTTGGGCATATGCTGTTTCCCTTTCAGGTCAATGGAAATTGTAAAATGCTTAAATTTGAATGGATTGTGTCTCCTATTATGTTCCTGTTATACTATATAAAATATAACTTGCAGGACTATCTATGTAATCCTATACAGATTTATTCCTTTCTAATGATTTCATTGATTTCAATGGCCTTAGGCTGAACATAGCTATATAAGGTTATACTGTATATTAGCTATATAAGGTTATACTGTATATTAAGTTTATATAATTATGTTAGAAAGGTTAGATTTTTTTAAAAAAAATACAGTTGTGTAACTACAAAGCTACAGTAGATTTGTTAGGATTGTACAGGACTCTCTGACCTAGTTCTCACAGCTATGAGTTTGGACTATACCATTTTCAGGCTCAAAATAGAACCCTCTTTTATATTCAAAAAATGGCCGATTTCCATACATAAACCTTGACTAAAGAGATATTTTTCTTGTTTATGGTGTATATGAGTTCTGTGTGTATATATATTGTTACTATGTTTTTGCTGTGTTCACTGTTAGTAGGTCTGAGCTTGAAGTATGCTTCCATTACTCTCCAGGATCCTGATGCCTTCATTCCGATTGGCTGTTCTCTTAGAACCAGCCAATCAGGACATGAGGCATTTCTTCCTGGAAATACAAATGAAGGATCCTGGAGAGACCCATCTAGCAACCCTGAGTCAGGAGGTATGCACTTTTACCCATTAGTAAGGGCTCCAGACTCCAAATAAGCATTCCAGCTTGATATCTCAGTTTGTTGCTGGGCATCATGCAGGGGAGGAAGGAAGTCTTTGCAAACAATTAATAAACTTTAAAAACAACAGCACTCCAGTACTCTCAACCCTGCTGCATTCCAGAGAAGTTCACGCTTGTGCATTTGAAAGCCTGCTTTTACAATTATGTAGCTAGTTATTTATTAGAGCAACGTGTGTGTTTTTTTCCTTCTACCAGATACCTCATCTTGTTATTCATTAGGACTTTAATTAGTTCATTGCAAGAAGTAGCTGTGGCGTGTGTGTTCTTTAAATATCAATTTAAGCAAGTATATATATGCCATTAATGTTGGGTTAAGGGCCAGATTTAGAAGTGTGCAATTAAGCATTTGTTTGCGGAGAAAGATATTCGGCACATATCATTAAATCTCTGTGGTGCTGTTTTGTTGCTGGGTTGAGAATAGGTCACTGAATGGGTCTCTTTTTCAGTGGCTGCTTTTTTGGCTTGAAAATAGTTTCACGAGGGGGAACTTCTTCAGTGGAAAAGTGGCAGACGGCAGGAAACAAAAATGAAAAGTCACCCCCCAACCCTCCCCCCCCCCCCCCCTATTTTCTATTGAAGCATTTTCCTCTATCAGTATGTATGTTTTGGAGGTAAACACCTCTGCAATCTTATAAGTGGAGTTGTTTGAAGAAGAGATGCAGCCCAAAAGTGGTGGAAGGGAACAGCTAAATACCTTTCTCTCTCTTTCTGCATCTCTGGGGAACAGCACATACCTTCAAAAATGCTTTTCCTGACGAGAGGTAGCTCTTGTGATTTTAAATAAATAAATTTGTACATTAAAGCATTGATTGACCCAGAGCAGGAAACTTAAAGTGCTAGGAACCACCTGGCTTGGGAGCTTGTGTTTTAAATGCTCTTACCCTGGGGAACATCAAAGTTAATAGGCAACAGCAGCTGAATTCAGAATGTACAAGGTTAGCAAGTACAGTTATGAATGCAGGCCAGCATTTCACATGATCAGCTTAGCAATGATTTTCTAGTATGGTGGCTCATCAGAATTTCAGTAAACTTCCTTGAGAGTGAAAAAGGAGGAGATTGTTACTCATGAAACCAGGCGGGAAGGGGGCAGTGTGTGGCCATTCACACATTCACCATCAGCTCTGAACTTTTTGAGACCTGAGTCTTTGAATATACTGATTGCAGACTGGTGTGGTATTTTCCTCTAAAATAATGAGACTATTGTTTGGGCCACAGTGAGAGAATGGGGAAGAAATAAAAGGGAGGTTAGATCATAAGCCACCAATCTTGGTGCACATCTCAGTAGTGCAGGTAGGCTTAACATGGAAAAACCTGACATGAGAGCTAAGTGATTTTTTAAACATAGGTGCGTTGAGTTTTGTTTTGTGGGGACAGAGGCAGTGTTCTCAGTGGACCCATGATGGTTCACACTAGTCCGGGGTAGCCTTTTGCATATGCAGGTTCTTTTATTTTTATTTTTATTTTTTCACTAGACAGTATGTGCAATTGTTACTATATACCAGTGAATATTGTGGACAGTTTAAAAAAAAACTGCCATAAAGGCAAGTATATATTTCAGAGACTTCTTTTTAAAAAAATAACAGTTGGAAATCAAGAACTTTGTCTGCTTTGTGAGTCCCTGCTTATTCTCTATTTTTAAAGATATCTAATTAT
The DNA here is from genome assembly GCF_032191835.1 of Heteronotia binoei. Lineage (NCBI taxonomy): Eukaryota > Metazoa > Chordata > Lepidosauria > Squamata > Gekkonidae > Heteronotia > Heteronotia binoei. The sequence continues at coordinate 90,989,019 of NC_083231.1, forward strand.
GAATCTAGGAGGTCATTTTAGGTGCTTTCTAATTACAGCTCACAAACTAGTAGAATCTCAAGTGAATGGCGATCAGTCTTAGTGATTGCACTTCCCTTTCAGCCTTTCTGATCTAAAAAAAGAATTACATGACTTAGGAGCCTTCTGAATCTTTATATGATAACTGGCATTATACTGGAACAATAAGAGAATAACATTAACCATGCTAAATTGTTTCGAGACCATTCCACCTGACTAAAGTTAAATTACATCTTTTAAAAACTCTATCTTCATTTTTCCATAACATTTTCCATATAGGTTGACAAAATATAATTAGATTCCTTATACTGCAATCTAAAACACAATTTTGCAGTTAGTCACAATACAAGATATTGCAGTATAGCATGTGGTTAAGGATTTCAGCAAGTCTGTCAAATATAGCAAGAACTTGGTGACATGGAATGCATTATTTATAGCATAGGAATTTACATCTTTAAAGAGATCTTGAAATCTGATTGCTACTTAAAATAAATGCAATGTATGCATTGTAATCAATTACATTAATTTCAAAATTAATAGCTCCTGTTTAGCTTTAAGAACACATACTTTACCAACTCAAGTACTGTTAAGAGTACTGTTCTGTTAAATACATTGCTACAGTGAAAAGCTGTTTCCACTTTCAACTAAACAAGTTTAGGCAGCAGCAGGATAACAACAGCAAGCTCTTCCCTGATTTATGTATGGTCTGTACACAGCAAAAGTCTCCAGCCTTGTTGAGCCTGCAGGTACTTTGGAATACTGAAAAAGAGTGATGAAATACCACATGGCAGCCAACCATAAAACAGCTATCATTGGGTGGACCAATGAAAAAATAGATCTGTCATTGAGAAGGATCAATCACAACATCCCCTGGGTTATGGGACCAAATTATTTTAAGAACCACTGTGACGGTAATGAATGGGTTAACAAGAAAACTAAGGACGCATAGAGCCTGCGTCAGGTGATCTGAGGGTGGGGGCCAGAGGTGATTGACAGCTAACGGCTGAGGGCAGTTAGTGTCTGACAGAGTCTGAGGGAGACTGATGAAGAGAGCAGTTGGTCTGAGAAGGAGCTGAGACAGGAGCTGAGGAGAGTCTTCGAGAGAAGCAAAGCTCACTGTTCACTCTTTTTAGACAGCCACGGGGCTGTGTGTGACTAGAGAAGAGTCACAGTAAAAGACCTGAGAGGTCACAGACACAGAGACACTTCTCTTAAGAGCTAAAAAGGTGGTTGAGGGAAAGATGTGGGTCTAGAAGTCTGAAGGGCTGGGAGAAGAGACACCAGTCAACTTAAGGGACTTGGCACATTATACCCAAGAGGCCAACCTAGAATAGTGTTGGAGAGTGAAATCTGTATGATCTGTGAAACCTGAAAGACCTAAGCGAAATTGATATTATAAAGCCTGAACTACGAAGAAACTGTTAACTGCTTGAGATACAATATAGCCCATGTATATATTTCCTATTCCCCAGTTGAAGATGGTGTGTGTACGTTATAAATTTCTGTGGTTTACTTTAAAGTTCTCTGGTGCCAGTATATTGGGAAAACTATCAAAGCTGCTGTGGTCCCCTACAAACTGAGTTTATATCCATCTGAAAGCAAAACAAAAACCCCGAAGAGACTAGTATTGAGAATTCCATATTACACCCACCCCTTGAGTTTCATAGTCGTGAGGTAAAATTTAAAAGGAAGAACTGAGGCTGAAGAGGGGCTGGGGTAGCCATAAGCGGCATATAGAAGCGATCCAGTGAGACCGCGAGGCACGCTGTTATAACCACCTTTTCCCAAATGAACCTGCCTGAAAGCTTTGCTTTGGTTTCTGCATCATATGAAGCTAGACAGGTAGCAACCTAAGAGAGGGCTTTCTTGGTCATAACAACAAAACTTTGGAACTTCCTCTTCAGAGAGATGCATCTGTCTCCCTCTATCTGTTGGTCAAATTGCCCTCAAATGAGATAGGGGAATTAGGTGGGCACAGATGGCTAAATTTAAGAGGGGTCAAAAACCTGTGTATACAGGAGGGGGTCTACCCAGGAACCCCTCTAAATATTGAGGAGAATGATTGGTAAACTAAAAGGATTTTTATAGGAAAAATATTCCAAGCATACAAGATCAATAAATCACTCAGCAATCATACAGTCTTAAGAAATATAGAGGTGAAAGATTGGATATAGAAGCACAAAGGGAATAACATGAACAAAAGCTACACTGTACCTCTCAAAGATTCAGAAGGACATCTCCAAAAATGATAACGAAATAGGGAGGGGGGGCAAGTAACAACCAGCGTAACTCACTATAATGGGTCCAAAACTGATCAGGTTTATGGGGATTGGCTCATACAGCAAGATAGGGGTACTGTAAGAGACACGCATGATTGGCTAAAACCTGGCCTTGTTATATTATTATTATATTATTATTTATTAAACTTGATGAATTGCCCCAACCCAGGTAGGGCCAGGCTCTGGGCAATGTACAACATTTAAATAAAATACACATATTAATATCAATAAAATCAGTTACATTAAAAATAGATTACAAACCCCAATAATGTCTTGTTTAAAGTGCTATTTTTCAGTCATTACATAGCTGAATTCATGTCCTCAGGCACTGTCAGGTGATACCTGACATCATCTAAGGAGGAAGCGCCCAGGAGTTTGGGAGAAAGGATTATGGTGGTGATGGGTTTACCTATTGTAAACCATCACTAAAACAAAGAAATATGATGGGTTAATCTAGCGCCAAATTACTATTTCTTGTAACACTATAGCCAACACAGTGGGGACGGTCTACGTGACAGGATTACCGGTAAGTCTTTAGCAACAATCATCTTTCGGAATGCTTCATTGTGTCAGACGCTTGCCTAAATGGTCAGCAGGAACAGTCTTTTGTTTGGTATGAAGACGTGACAGCAAGTTTATTGTTGACTACTAGCGTCTCCATTTGCATCTTTATAGCACATCCAGAGTACATGAGGTTCTCGTCTCACCCTCATGGCGCTGGGCAGGATCAAGAGTCGTTGTTTGAGAAAACCTTAATAACATGGCTTCTGTAAAAGCTGCTTTCTGGCACTGTCTTCTGATGACAGGAACACAGTCACAGTCTGCACAGTCTTGGGGAAGCATGATCTGGAGTCCTTCTTTGCAGAAGTGCAAACAGTCACATCAATAGAAGAAACAGGCAAAGAACCCTCTATAGCCTGACTGGAAAGCTTACTGCTTGGTTTCACACAGGGTAAAAGTCCTTATTGAGCTGATGCCCATGCCATTACCTGGACTCCAATAAGACTGAGTGTCCAGTACAGCAGGATGAATAAAGAGTCCATAATAACTATGAGTTCTGTAAGTCTGGCACCATGACCATAGTGAACACAGTCTATTAATGATGGAAGAAGGGGTTCAGGGCTTACAATTCAGTGCCTTTCACCTTGAAGATGAAGTCTTTTTTGTTGTTCTTGTTTCCTCTGGCATTCTCCCTATAACAGTTACTGGTCCTCCTTCTAGTGTTTTTGATTTATATGTTTTAATTAAATTATTTTATCATTTTAACTGTATTTTTAATTGCCAAAATGGTTTTTTTTAATGTTCACCATCTTGCGGGCTCTTGTAGATCCTGGAAAGGTAACATAAAAAGATGTTAAATCAAACAGCAATTTCTGAATAGGTCTTACTTGGTAGTGCAGAAAATTACAACACACAGGTTTTGTCAAAGTGCTGCTTGCTCCAAGGTGATAGATGTAAACCACTGGGATTAGCTGTAATGTCCCCCTTTTACTGTGGGTTCCCAGGTTAGACAACTCACAGGCACCCATCCTCAGATCCATTCAGCAGAGACAAGCTGGCTCAAAACATCAACTGCTGATTTGAAGGGGACAACTCTCACAACCAACAACTACAGTTAACATACAAAACTGGAAACTGAAACAAGAGCTCTACCCAATAGGACCATACTAGATCACACAATTAGAAGGGGAGCAGACTGTTCCATTACCTACATACAATAAATATACCACATTAGCAATTTGGTTCGGGGAAGAGAACCAGTTTGGTATCCAAATGTATACCTTGTCTTTCGGTTTACTGTTTCCCTTCACATGTTTTACAAAAAAAATCTGTATCTTTTAATCAGTTTTTTTTTGTCTGGGTGGCAAATGGATATGATTAGGATTTGGCTGGGTAGAACTAGGATTAAGGGGATTAGGCACAGAGGGGTTTACAAATCAATGTTTAATCATTTCTGTCGCAATGACACTTATTGAAGGTGAAGTACACTAGACATATATTTAATTTTAATCTCTTTTCAAGGAAGTAATAAGATTTTTGAACCCAAAGGTGATGTTATCAAAACCACAACAGAATCCACTGTCAGTTTCCTGGTCCCATTAAAAAGTTAAATGTGAAGACAAGGATTTACAAGCCCACACCATTCCTTCAAGTTGGTCCTTTGGAGGTCAGAAAACTCTGCAGCCATCTCAAGTCCCTGCTCAGCGATGCCCTGCCTTCCCCTGTCTTCCTGGAAATGCCAAGTACAAATTGGATGGCTTCCTCTGCCAGCAATTACTCTCAGATTATTTCCCTCTGAACGCAGTTTAGAGGCTCAGCCCAGGTGCTTGGCCTCTACTCCTACAAGCCAGCATGGGGGCAATCTATTGCAACTTCACCATTTCAAGATCTCCAGAGATGAAAAGTTCACCTGCTGCCTGCCTCTCTTGGTTACCGCACTTCAGAAAAGAAGTGGTGAGTTTCCAGCAACCAGGCTTAGAACATTCAAAATATGAGAAAGTTTAATAAATGCATAAAAATAATACAGCTGTTCAAGCATTCAAGCTGAACAAGGGAACAAAGAAAAGTTGAAATCAGATATTCCCCTTTCACTACGCTCAGAACTAAACCCTAACCAATGTTTGATTAGGACAGGCTAGCTTTATGTGAAGCTTTACTTGAAGTTAAGTATTGCCTTGGATTCCTGAGTCAGATTTTCTCTCCATTATCCCTGGCCGTAGAGACAGGATGGAATCCTTCAGTAAAACTTAGTCTTCTTCCTTCAACCTGCTCCTTCAGGGCTGTAGCCAAGATTTTAAAAGTCAGGGGGCACCCTTTCCCATCCACTGCAGGGCTTGCTGCTTCTCAGAAGCTTTCTGGAGTAGGGGCAAAAGCTGAAGGCTTTGAAAGTGGCCAAGTTGAGGCAGCCAACCTTAAGACTTCGGAGTCAAGAGGGACTGCACCTAGCATGCAAGCAGGGGGATTCCTTCCACCTCCCTCTCCCTCACCCTGGCACTTTGCAGCCAGCAGCTCCATCCATCCATCCTCCCTCCCTGGCCCATTCCATGCGGCTTCCTTCACCTTCCGCTCCTCCTCCTCCCTCCTCTCCGCCTGCTGCTTTTGCTGCTGCAGTTCACTCAGCTCTCCCAGCTCTGGCTGCCACTGATGACGTTTCACCAGCTCAGCCATGATGAGAGAGACTGTGCCTCAAATGACCCCCTGTGTTAACCGGTTTTGGGCCACGGCCCTGAAACCCAAAACAATTTACCAGGCAGAGACTTCTTGCTCAAAGTCTAAAAAGGTTTATTTGTAAAAATCACATTGCAATTGTGAGAGAGAGAGGCTTCGTAGCTAAGAGGCAGTCTCTCTGCCGTTTCTGTCCAAGCTGTTGTGTTTTAAGCATTCCCGAAGCACACACCCCCTCTCTCTCTCCCCCTGTGACCAAACAGGCCATCGGCGCAAGGTGTACAATCTAACTACTCCCGGACGCAAAACAGCACTTCACAGATACGTATTACTTCATTACCTTATCTCTCCTGAGTGAGTCAAATTCCACACTAATTGGTTAACTCTGAGGTTTTTCTTCTTGTGAAACCCACAAATTGGTGGGGCCCCCTCACAATCTGCCCAGTAATAGATATGCATGCCCAAAAGCATCCTAAAGAGTCCCATCTCAGTAACCCCCCTCCCCTTCACATAACTGCATTTTTCACCTAACTGTTTCCAAGGCAACTGCACTCCCCTGTGTTTGGCACTAAAATCCCACATGCACAGATAAGCAAGCCAGCAGACAAGAGTTCCAATATATAAACAGTGGTTTTGCATTTGGGGCCCTCCTGAGTGAGCCAGACTTTGGCCTAAATTATTTCAACACCTGGAAGTCAGGGGCAGGGCCCCCTATAGCTATGGGCTTATGCTGCTTTCTTCCAGCTACAAGTTTTCAGCTGGGGCCCTGAGCCCACACAGAGTTTAGTCACAATGCCATATTGGAGTGTGTTCATGGATTGAGAGTATTTCTCCAGTTTGAACATGAGATTAGATGTTCACCATATCCAGTAAATGTAGGCAGAGGAAAGAAAAGATGTTTCTTCACCAGCTCTCATAACCACTGCGTGTACTCTTTGTATGGTAGCTAGTTTGGGAGGCTGATGTCCTCCAGAAACTGCTTGGGGAAATCAATCATCAGAACTATTTGACACGAGCACAGACTGCATTCTGATGCAGGCTGCCACTATTCATTTCTGTAAATCAGTGATGGTGCCCTAAGCAAAGGATTTGCATGACAAATAGTTTCCATTGCCAGTTTACTGCGTGAGGACTTAAGCAGCTAGCCATGAGTAGTCTCCAAGAATCACCCTGTCTCACCAATGGTACTACTGGATCATCCTTTCTTGCGAGACTGACTTCCTTTTGCAATAAAGATTAAAACATAAATATAAATGGAAATGCATTAAAGCTCTTCCTGCTGGTAACAGGCTATGTTACAAGTACTAGAAGAAGAGGGAACTGTATAAGCTGTTCCAAAATGACATTGTGACTAGCTAAAGCCTACAGTGTGACTTATGCCTTCTTCATAAAAGGGGATGTGTCTTTATGTACTGCTCACTGAAATTGCTCCTTACTGTTATATTATTATGGACTGTATTTGTTAAAATAAACCATTTATGCAATCAAAAAGGGGGAGGGGATGTGTTTGGTTTGAGGACAGAGATTGGCTATTGCTGGGGTGGGAAGGGTCAGTTAATTCTAAGAAGGTATTCTCCCTTTCTGAACAGATAAAGGGGAAAAAAAGGTAGATGGAATCCTGTCTTTAATGGAAGCCTTCCCGGGTGCATGCTAACAGCATGAAAAGTTGCTTCTGAAATTAATTGGCTGTACTTCAGTATGATGGGGAAAGCAAGAGAAATAATTCTCTGATTGTAAGTAACAGTGAGTGGCTTGAAAATAACCAATTTCCCACAGCTACCTAATGTGAGTTTCTGAGAAAGACATGTTACCTAACTTCAGGGACAGGGCTGCAGAAGGGATAACGTAAGGAACACAAAGCCCCGATTGTGGAAGAGGGAAAATCGGGTGAGGACTTATGAAAAAACCTCAACCACCCACTCTCAGGGAGGGAGGACAATGCAACAATGACTGGGACTAACAGGAGAAAAGCTCTGAAAAAGCTATGAAATGAAAATGAGAGATGGGACTGAATTGTCCCCGTGACAAACAGCTTGAATTATCTCCACTGATGAACATATGAAACTGCCTTACATTGAATCAGACTTTGGTCCATCAGAGTCAGTATTATCTACTCAGACTGGCAGTGGCTTTCCAGGGTCTCAGGCTGAGGTCTTTCACATCACCTCCAACCTGATAACTGGAGATGCCAGGGATTGAGCCTGGGACCTTCTGCGTACCAAGCAGATGCTCTACCACTGAGCTAATGGCCCCTTCCCAAGCTTCAAGGAAAACTCATTGGGACATCAGGACCCTCTGGATCAGGCCCCACTGAAGGTTTCCCAGATAAGAACATGGACTAAACAAAGTATCAGCGATGTAAAATTTCTGGAACCTTTGAAGCCATAGGTGGACTCTTTTTCTTTTCTGGGGGAAAAGGGAAACACTGGGGGAAACTAAAATATATACAGTACTTGTTTTTCTATCAAACTTAACTTGACTGGCATAAAATGCAGCATTTCTAACTTAGTCAGCATTTAAAAATTGTACTACTTGACATATTTATGGAATTTAGAAGCATAAATTTCTTCATTTGAAAGTTATGCCCAGTACTTGAGAGGAAAGCTGCAATCTGTGCCACCACTGCACATCTATTGTTAATTTTATTTTTTTGCCATCTGAGAGGTAGGGCAACCTAAAAGCTGAAGGTTAAAAAAATAGGCAGTAAACAAAAAAAACTTTCTCATAGAATCACAATAGGTGGAATGTCAGCATGTTCAAATGTTAAACTGAACTTTATAACAGTGACCAGTTTCGCACTCAGCTTACACCGTTGTCACGTTCCTCTTCTCTGCACAGCTTTCGTGCAGTAAACGGAAACCGCTAAAAACCAGTTTCTGTTTGCTGCGCAAAAGCCGCGACACTTCCTATAACTCCAGCGCAAATGGTGGGAAATCTGGCGGACGCTGCACAGAGAAGAGGAACTGTAAAGCTATCTGCTCCTTTACCTTAAAATCCCTGCAAAGCATGAATCACTAATCCACAGCCCTTCTCACTCATAACTAGAGTTGTGTCACCTCTGGGTTGGGAAATACTTGGAGATTGGGGAGGTGTAACCTGGAGAGTGTGGGGTTTGGCAGTGCTTTTTTTTTTTAGAAAAAGCATAGCAGGAGCTCATTTGCATATTAGGCCACACTGCCTAGTCTGGGAGCATGTGGCTGCCACATGGCAGCTTGGACCAGCCAGAGTCCTGGCCAGCCGAGGCAGAGCCCTGCTCCTGTGGGCTCCGGCAGAAAAAAACCCCCTGAGGTTCAGGGAGGGCAGGGACCTCAACAGGGTACAGTGGTGTGGAGTCCCCCCTCCAAAGCAGCCATTTTCTCCAGGGGAATTAATTTCCATAGTCTGGAGAACAGAGATTTCCAGGCCTCACCTGGCAAGCTTACTCATAGCCAACCTAAGAAGCATTATGCTTTTATAGGCTCTTCAACTTCCATGGAGTTAGAAGAGTGTAACTCAGTTTACTACTATTGACGAGAATAAGATCTACAGGCACAGCTGTCCAGTCTGATATTCATACCTAAACAAATGTAGTTTTAATGTATTGTTTCTTCTCATGGATTAAGAGAAAGCAGAACCTGCCACCTAAGATTCAAATGATGAACAGTCAGGGATGTTTGCTTTCCTTGTAACTTCTCATTAATAAGGCTTGACTGATCATGGCCACCGTGATTGCAATAACGATACCATCACTGAGATAATAAGACAGCTGCAATGCCTAGTATTGATTCATGGCTTACTGAAGACTACCAACTTCATCACAACAGCTGCAGGGCCCAGATTCAGGGGGGTGGGGGATGTTTGTTTGGCTTGGGCCAAAAAACACTGTTTATGTTAAGCTTTAAAAGGCAAATGAGATACTTGCCTAAACTACATATATATCGGCAAAACACCTCCATCGAGGTGCCAGGGCCGACATCTGTGATTGAGGAGCTTTTTTTCCTCTTTTGTAATAAAACAGCATTGCAAAGCCCAGCAAATGAACAGGAGGGGGATAGAAGTGGTCTCAGCAGAGGAACAAAAAAGAGCAGCTTTGGGCTGAGGGTTATGATATGCTTGTTTTATTAATTAAAGCTCATTATCCCATGGGACACTTTCCTGTTAGAGTACAAGTGCCTGATGTATTTAATGCTCAAGGGCTGACATTCCTTTACAACATTGTAGTTACAGTGTAAGTACTGATAGGAATTTTCTCATAGCTGGAAGATAAGCTTGCTTTACCTTAATATTTTTTCATTATTGAAACAGGTAGAGGTTACAATCCAGAGCCCCACATATACTTAAGGCTTTCTTGGCTGACCACAGCAGTATAAAACTCTGTGAACATTAGGGTTGCCAATCCCCAGGTGGGGGCAGGGGATCCCCTGGTTTGGAGGCCCTCCCCCCGCTTCAGGGTCATTAGAAAGCAGGGGGGGGGAGGGAAATGTCTGCTGAGAACTCTATTATTGCCTATGGAGATTTATTCCCATAGAAAATCATGATCTGCGGGTATCTGGGGCTTGGGGGGGCTGTTTTTTGGGTTAGAGGCACCAAATTTTCAGTATAGCATCTAGTGCCTCTCCCCAAAATACTCCCCACGTTTCAAAAAGATTGGACCAGGGGGTCCAATTCAATGAGCCCCAAAAGAAGGTGCCCCTATCCTTCAGGAAGGAAGGCATTGAAAAGGTGTGCTGTCCCTTTAAATGTGATGGCCAGAGCTCCCTTTGGAGTTCAATTATGCTTGTCACAGCCTTGATCTTGGCTCCACCCCTCATGTCTCCTGGCTCCACCCCCAAAGTCTCCTGGCTCCACCTCCAAAGTCCCCAGATATTTCTTGAATTGGACTTGGCAACCCTAGTGAACATACAGAGGATTGTCTTTCCTTCCATAAAAGGCAGTATTAGAGTCCGTAATGGTGATATTTTAAAATGTAAAGAAAGTTGGGAACCAATTTACTGCTGGGTTAAAAGTAAAGGATTGATATTGGAATAATAGAAATAGAATAATTTATTCTCCAATCGCTCCCGGGATGTTTGGGAGTATGTTTGAGGGGTGGAGGGATTTTTTTATTATTATTTTTATTTTATTTTTAGGATGTCTGAGAAGGGTGGAATGTTTCTATGTAGGTATTGTATGTCATGTTTTGATTTTGTTCTTGTTTGATGTAATTTGTCCATGCACCTTGGTGAAATAAACTTAAAAATTTTTTTTATAAAAAAAAAAAAAATTCTGATTTCTCATAGAAATCCTCCTCATTGGACAATAACCACAAAATATATCTTGTTTGTCAGTAGATTTCCAGTTCAATTAGATTTTGTGGTATGAAAGTCCATTATGAACCAAATCAGTTGTGCATCTAATGCTTTAATTTTTTTATTATTTTTATTTTTATTTTATTGGGGAAGGCAATGGCAAACCACCCCATAACAAAAAATCTATCAAGAAAATGTTGTGATGTTACATCACCCCATGGGTCAGTAATGACTCGGTGCTTGCACAGGCAGGCTACTTTTTCTTTACCTTTACAATCTATCAATTGAAACAAATAATATAATAAAACAAACAAAACTCCTAATTGTTGTGGATGATGAGGTGCAAGTGACAAGATTATCAGACTCTCCTTGTTGTTGTGAGCAGCATTAGCGGCCAACTCCAAGATCTCAGTAGTTAAGTATTCTAGCTGAATGATTCGCTTAACTCACTCAGCATAATTTCCTTTCTGCAGCAAGCAATGCATACAACCCATGAGGAATTGCAACCAGGCACGAGAACATACCTCTTTCACTTTGGCTTTCCTGGATTGCTTTCTCCAGTCAAACATCACAGCTTTTCTTAAGGAACAGTCACCACCAGCCTCCTAACTATGAGCTCTCTTTGGGTGTTGAAAACTACATGTACAGCTTCAGGGTGCCCACAGGCACCTGTATGCTCACATGAGTAGTCTATCTACATACATACCATACATATCTGATGACATGTATGTCCAGGGGCAGTAGATGTGATCCCTTGTATTGTCAAGGGGCAATAATTATTTTCCTCTGGGATACCAGAGGCAATGAAAACAGAAATGGTGAAAGAAAATAACGTTGTATTAACTAGCTTAAAGTAGTCTGCAGAAGAAAGGAGGTGCAGAAGAATGAATGCACAATAATTGTCAAGCATGCAGTTCTCAATAACGAGTCAAGTGGATATAAACTACGTTTATTTGGTGATGAAAGAAAGCCGCTTTGGATAGTGCCAGCAGAAGTAATAAAAATAACAGCTGAATCTGATGAAGAGAGAGGGATGTCATATAACCAACTGTTAAAGATTCAAGGTGATAAAGCTGAATTAAAATCAGCAGAAGAGTTAAATAACAAGTATGACTGGTTTCAAATGCAACAAATAAAAAGCTTGATGGAAAATGGTATCAAATCTGTTGGAATTAGACGTGAGCAAACAGAATTGGAAAGGGTTCTGCTTGGAGATAATGAAAAATTAATATCGAAAGTATATAAATTATTGTTGAAATGGTCTACAGAAGAAGAAGTAGTAAAATCTCAAATGATTAAATGGGCAATTAATGTAAACAAGAAAATACAAATGGATACATGGGAGTATCTTTGGAAGAACTCGATGAAAATATCAACATGTCAGAGTATTAAAGAGAACTGTTTCACGATGATGTACAGGTGGTATATGACTCCGAAAAAATTGGCAAAGATGAGTAAAAAGATGTCGGATAGATGTCGGGGCTGGGACTGGAAGGGAGGGGAAGGAAGCGGAGAGAAGGCGGCAATTGGGGCTTGGAAGGGAGGGAAACTGAGAAAGAGGCCAGGAAAAGCCAGCAATCCGGGCAGAAGCAGCCCCCCACCTCTCCGCCGGTTAAAGGGCCTGATGATCAGCTGTTTCACGGGCCCTTTAACTAGCATGGGGGCTGGGGCTGCTTCTGCTTCCAGCCCCGCAGTGCTATTTTAATGGCGGGGAAGGGAGGGTGGTGGCGAGGGGCAGGCAAGGAAGAGCTTCCCTTCCCTCCTCTCCTCTCCCTGCTGCTTTCCCTGCCACCACCCTCCCTTCCTTTCCCATCATTAAAATAGAGCTCAGGGCTGGAGGCAGAAGCAGCCCCAGCCCCTGTACTAGGGTTTTTTTTCCATTTTATGAGCTTTATTTCAACACCACAACATAACAACATAAATAACATAAAGTGTACACTAGTTAAAGGGCCTTCGAAACAGCTGATCGGGGGCCCTTTAACTCCAGCGGGAGGCTGGAACTGCTTCTGCCTTCGCCTGCCAAATGCTCACGGGGCCAGCAGCAGCCCCCAGAACCATGGCAGAGGCCCCGGGGGCTGGTTGGGGCCTCCAGTCAGGGGGTCTTGCCCAGAAGTCGGGGGGCTGTGCCCCCAGAGGCCCTCTCGTAGCTATGGACCTGATCCTAGTTGTCAGTCCAGAGTGGGAAATAACTGGAGATTTTGGGGTGGAGCCTGAGGAGGGTGGGATTTGGGGAGGAGAGGAGAGGGACTTCACTGACATATGATACTATTGAGTTCACCTTCTGAAGTGGCCATTTGCTGCTGGTGAACTCATCTCTGTCACCTGGAGATCGGTTATAATAGCAGGAGATCTCCAGCCACCACCTGGATCTGGCAACCTTATCCCATACTACAGCAATTGCACTGTATTGTCTGTTCTGACAAGTGTCTGCTCTCTGACAAGGATGGGTCTTTCTCTAGACTTTTAAATTAATAGTCTTGCATGTTTCATCAAAAATATTTTATGTAGACACATTACCTAGTTTACTCAATAAACCATATAGTATTCTTTCTCTCCCCCCCCCCCCCACACACACACACATTCTGCTATTCTTTTCTGGTGTGATATCACATTGTTGGCTTATTTAGAATTTCATTGTTGCAATTATTGAAATATACAAAATTAGAATCCAATTTTCTACAAACAGTCCTGCCAGCAAAATCTAATCATGTAAACCTTCACAGATAATGAAAACACGTGGGAGGAAAATTTTATCCAGAGGACATTAATTTTTAAAAATAATATTTATTCATAACAGTGCTCTTTTCCTGGCATCTCCTGTAAGCAAACAGAGTTGCTAAAGTGGACAATGCAGACACTGTGAATGCTCATTTCTCATATTTCTAGTATGGTATCTGGAGGGGAAAGTCATGCACCTGTCCTTAGGAATGGCTTTCCTTTTGGATGACCTAGGAAAGGACTGAACATGCAACCTAGGTGGAGATATTATCGATCAGTGCATAATTTTTATTTATGTATGTATTTATTTACTTTGTATATAATATACTTTTCTCTCTAATACTCAAGGCAGGTTACAAAATATGGAGCACAATTCAATCAGATATCACAGAACTTTCAATCAACAATGGAATAGTAATAGAATTTGAAAACAAGGCAAGCAAAAAAACTGTCTAAGGTGAACAATAATGCAGAAAGTGAATTACAAAGGTAAAAGTCAGTGCAATAAAAGGAAGGTGATACATACAATAAATATTGCAACAGATTACAAACCTACTCCCTTATAAAAAGGACCATCCTATGTTCTTCCATTGGTGGTAATGGTGGTGGAGGAGGAGGAGGAAAGTGCCATCAAGTCACAGCTCATTTAAGGAAAGAGATGTTCAAAAGTGGTTTGCCATATTAGGAGAGCCGCACAGGAGAGCCAGTTTGGTGTAATGGTTAAGTCTGCGGACTCTTATCTGGGAGAACCGGGTTTGATTCCCCACTCCTCCACTTGCACCTGCTAGCATGGCCTTGGGTCCGCCATAGCTCTGGCAGAAGTTGTCCTTGAAAGGGCAGCTGCTGTGAGAGCCCTCTCCAGCCCCACCCACCTCACAGGGTGTCTGTTGTGGGGGAGGAAGGTAAAGGAGATTGTGAGCCGCTCTGAGACTCTTTGGAGTGGAGGGTGGGATAGAAATCCAATTTCTTCTTCTTCTTCTTCTTCTTCTTCTTCTTCTTCTTCTATTATGCCTCTGCATCATTACCCCAGTATTCCTTGGAGGTCTCTCATCCAAATAACAGCCAGGGCCAACCGTGCTTAGCTTTCGAGATCTGATGCAATCAGGCTAACCTGAGCTATCCAAGTCAAGGCTGTTCCACTGTACTACAACTCGAATCCCGTTAGAAGAACGCCCCCCCCCCAAAAAAAAAGTTTCTGGTTTGCACATTCTGCAAAATGTTAGAAATGTGGGGACCTTCCTGACCTCCTTAGCCATGTGCTTCCTTGAGGTGGAAACCACCACAGAAACTGCACACCCATGGGCCATTTTCAATTTTACTCATTTGTAGGATGGCATCCAGGTGTGTGGCCTAATCAGGGCTTTTTTGTAGAAAAAAAACCCAGCAGGGACTCTTTTGCATATTAGGCCACACCCCCTTACATTACCATTGTTTCGCACAGGGCTTTTTTTGTAGAAAAAGTTCAGCATATTAGGCCACACATCCCAACACCAAGCTAACCAGAACTGCGTTTCTGTGTGTTCCTGCTCAAAAAAAGCCCTGGGCCTAATATACAAAGTAGTTCCTGCTACAAAAAAAGCCCTAATTGTATGGCATTTTACACTACCAAGGCCCTTCCCTTCCCTAAAGCCCACTCTCTCATGTTCCATCCTCCAGATATTTCCAACCCAGAACTGATAGGCCTTGCTGGAATCCAGCACCTACAAGTAGGCTTGCCAAACTCCAGGTGATGACTGGAGATATCCTGCTATTATAACTGATCTCCAGGCAATAGAGATCCATTCACCCGGAGAAAATGGCCACTTTGGAGGTAGACCTTATGGCATTATGCTCCTCAAACCCCACCTCTCCTCAAACCCCCCAGGTATCCCAACATGGAGCTGGCAACCCTACCTATAACCTTTTGTAGCACATCTTGTTCTGCATGTCTGAACAGACCCAAGAGACACAGGCTGAATCCTGATCACTGACTCAAAGCTGTCTCCATGGTCTTGTGTAACAGCCTCTTTTCTCCACCTCAGTCCCAACTGTGCTATCATGAAGATCCAGGAAATAAAGATGAGAAGATATTTTGTACCCTCTTACAGTCATGTGTTAATGCTAAACATCATTATCCTGTTATCTGCCGGGGGTTTTGGTGTACTTTCTGTTTAACTTGATGGCTTTGCTCTTTTCCCAGTACACTTTCAATAGTTTATTGTGAGTTTAATTTCCTTTACCCATAGTCAAATGCCTAATTTATTGCAAAATATATCTTTGCTAATGACTCCTGCATTTGTCATGAGTGTTTCAGGACACTAAAATTACGACAATAAAAATGACAAAGTAGACAATTAATTTGAAAGAGGTAAGTATGGGAAACTAATCAGAAAATACTTTTAAGCCTTGTTTTGAGATGCCTGTTGCAAATCTAACCTTGAAGCAAGGCATGCCTAGGTGAGCTGCTTCTCTCCGTTGCACCAATTTCTGTTAATGAAGAAGCAGAAACTTCCAGACAAAATGTTGTAGTAGTAGTACTAGTGGTAGCAGCAGCAGCTGTAATTACATAGAACTTTTAGCACACAAAGGCTGGAATCAAGCATAATGCAAAACCATGGTCATCTTAACAGGCTCAGGATGGGTATAGCTAGAGCCCACTGGCTCCTGCAAAGTGCAAAGAAGCTGGAAGGGGCTACAGGAAAGTGGAAACAGTCTTTAGAAGAGAGTGAAACCTCAGGGACTGACTCACTGGAGAGGCACCAGAGTAGCATCTGTGGATGGGAACTGGTCTAGGATTACAGGGAAACAGGCACCATCTTAGTGATAAAACTCACTATCTGGGGCTTATACTAGGGACTGGGTTATATACGAGCAAGCCTACAGCTCTACCATCAGGACCCACTGAAAGACAGAACTTACCACCAAATGATACCCCTTAGGGTTGCCAGCCTCCAGTGGGGCCTAGAGATCTCCCACTTTTACAGTTGATCTCCAGCTGGCAGAGATCAGCTTCCCTGGAGAAAATGGCTGTTTTGAAGGGTAGAGTCTATAGTATTGCACTGTCTTTGGTTTCTAACATGGATTTTATTGCTTCTCTTCAAGTCACTAACTTGTTACACTCCCACTGTTTCCTCATCCACTTTCCAAACTCATTTATGACCTTCTGATCAGCTCTCCCTTTCTTCTTCTATTATATCACCATCTTCTGATTGTGCTGCATCTTTTTGCTATAAATTATGACCTACTTTAGATGCAGTTGATTCCTGACTACTTCTATATTCATCAACCTACTTATTGCTTTGTGAATGTTTCTAATAATATCCTCATTGTATACATGGATAACCATAAATACGATTAATAAATGAGTACATAATTATAATTAGAAGTGGAGTTTCTTTCAGGTGGACCAAACTGATCCATCTCTAAAATGAAAGGAATCACATCTACCCACTAGCCGCAGAGTCCAAAGTTGTAAGTCCTGTCCTCTTTGACATGATCTGGCCCATTCTTGTACTAATGCATCATTGTCTCTAGACAATCCTGTGATCTCTGGAAAGCCCAAATACCTTTAGACAATTTTATGTTGTAAGTGTTTTAATCAGATGATGTAATATAGCTCTTAACTTATTCACAGTGATTTCTTTCTAATGGTACTTCCAGTGGGTATTTTCAGAAAAACTTTCTCCACATAAAAGCATGAGAGAGTTGTTACAAAAATAGACAGCAAACAAAATGGCTCCAATGGTGTGAATTTTTCAAGAACAGAATAGGCTCAAAATATAAGAATAGTTCCCTGACACTGTTAGAATATGCACAGATGATGTAGCGAGCACTTCTGGGCAAAAATTTGTTACTGAGTTTTCCTTCCCAATTTTTTTTTAAAATCCTGTAGCACAAGATGTCCCATCTGCATATCACTTTGAGGACGAAAACCCAGACGGTGAATCTTAAGGTTATTGAGTCATTTAAACTTGTTAACAAAGGTAATGAAGTGTCCTGCTGTTGCATCTAATTGGAATTGATTCATTGGTGCCCAGCTAATGAAATAAAAGGAAGATGGGAGTGCTAACAGACCTCCCTATTAGTGTGCACATGCATGTGTGCATTTGTGAGCATATATATAATGTGTATGTGCATGCATGTGTGTGTAGTTGTGTTAATTGAATAACAGCGGAAAGCCAAAGAGGATGAGAAACTGGGAGACTTGGCAGGAGTAGGTTAACAGTTTCTTACTTGGAAGTTTAATCGAAGCCTTTCCTAAATGTTTTGCATCATTTAATAGCACCTTGGATGGCCACTGGATTTATTTCCGTTTTTTACTGGTTGACTCGGCTTATCTGAAGAGCAATATAATATAGCCTATGATACATGGAAACCCACAACAATTCACAGACAAGAACTTTCTTTTTAATATCCTATGGTGTAAACAGATAAAATGTGTCAGGTTTCAAAAGGTGTAGGTCCCTGACTTTACAGAATATTTTCTATGGTCATGTCTTTGTGTAACCACAGCTTGAAGTGAGGGAGAAGGAGGGAGGGAGGATTCAAGGCAGGGTTGTGGCTGGTGGTGGCTGCAGATCTGATGGGATTACAGCTGATCTTCAGGAGGCTGAAATCAGTTCACCTTGAGAAATTGGTTCTATTGAAGATGGACCTTGTTGCATTATACATCACTGAAGTCTCTCCACTCCCCAAACACTGCAACTCCTCAGGTTCCACTCCCAACATATCCAGGTATTTCCCAACCTGGAGCTGGCAACCCTAATCCAAGATGAATATCAAACTACATATTACATATAAGAACCTTACACAGAAAACATAGAAACATAGAAGCCATAAAGCTGGAAGGTACACAAAGGATCTAGTCAACCCTCCGAGCAATGCAGGAAATTCACAGCTAATCTCCACCGCTTCCCCTAGGGACCCCTGCTCTATACCCAGCGGAAGGCAAAAAACTTCCAGGATCTCTGGGCCTATCTGGCCTGGAGGAAAATTCTTTTCTGACCCCTAAGGGGCATGATTCATGGTACATACATGACTACCTAAACTACCTAGAACTTCTCTATCCTTTAAAGCAGTTGGTTTTCATACTTTCTGCCTTGAGGAACTTGTTCCACGTGAACCTGTCTACTGAGGTATCCATGTAAGTTAAATATGATTCTGAGACATATTGTTAGACTCACAGTCATTTTGCATGGAACACTAGGCAGACCTGCTGAGTCTCACTGTCACCATTATGAGATAAAAACGCACCCAACATGCTAGATACATCCATGCTACAGCTGCACAGTGCAAGGGAAGATAAACTGTGGTGGGAAGCTGAGTTTCAAGGAAGCTTCAGCCATTATTGACCTGCTTGCTGAAGAATCCCCTTGAGTTTTGAAGGAACTAGAGGACTTTCTGAAAATATTATAGCTTGATGAATGCTGGAGATCAATCCTTTAAGCAAGGTTCCAGAGAATTTAAATGGGAGGGGTTCTGGCTTGGAGACTTGTACTTTAATGCTGTTGAATAGATTTAAACATTACCCTCCAAAGGAAGAACAACCCCACTGTGTGATGATGGGTGGTTTAAGCTGCTCCTCCCAAGTTTGGTTCCCAGTAGCTCATCTTGTTTTTTGTGGAAGTCTTTGGAGAGTTCAATTCCAGGTTCATCAGATTCAATGCCCATGAGACATCCTGAGCAGATAGATCAGGGATGGTCAAACTTGCATAATGTAAGATGCACATACAATAAACATCAGACATTTGAGAGCTGCAAGACATGAACAAATATTACACATACAATACTTTCTTTGCACAGAAAGATAAAATACATATGTATGCACTTTACAATACAACCATGCTAAAGGAGACTTAAAAAAAAAAACTGGGAATAACAGTTCCCATAAGACCAGCAGAGGGAGTAGTAAGGGAATTGTTTTTTGGCACCAGCGGGAGAAGGAAATGCAGCTGTACCATATAAAACACTGACCACTGTTTGCATCATTATGCATCTCTCTTTGCCTTGACATCACTAATAAATACAGCTCTTGTAAGAGCTATTAAGCTAAGGGGGAACCCTGCACTGCCCTCTTTAATTCTGTCCCTCCTTCCAGTGGCTCCCTTGGCTCTTACGTTCTTTTTCCCCACTCTAGGTCTCTGAACAACCTTGGAGGAGAAGAGCTTGCAAGCCTTCCTATTTTCCCCTCCTTCCCTGCTTCACACCTGGTGGAAATAGTTGCCTACCTATGGGTCAGTGCTCGGAAGCTACCTGAAGTCCTAATGCTAAGCACACTTACTTGAAAGTAAACCTGAATTATGTTCATTCCCATCCTCCAGGAGCTGCACAATATGTGTGAAAAAGCAGTATGTGACTCCCAAGCTGCATTTTGGCCACCCCAAGATAGATGGTCATAGCTGAATCTAAGGACCTTTGAAGAGAAGTCAGCAGAGGGGTCTGGTTCTCTGTTTACAATAATTTGCTTTTGTTGCTATTAGTCCTAGTACAGACTAAACGTTAGATCCAGCCAGGTGTTTTGTTGTTGTTTTTCTTAGTCTCACCCAATTCCTGTCATTATTGCAGTCCCTGTTCCATATGACTTTTGTCCATGCATGTCTCATATTTGCCAGCATAGCCATTCTGGTGTTCAAAAGGGGGCCGCTATTTTCACCAATGGTAATGTTGGTGGAATCAAACCCTAAAATGCCTTTCTTTGAAGTAGCTCACAATATGTTAAATGTACAGACTTGAGGAAAAATACCTCATAATGTATTTTTCAGAATTATAGATGTAATCTTGTGCTATTGACTTCTGCACCAACAGCCCTAGCCAAAGCTATTCACACAGCTGCAATATGACAAGGAATCTTTGTGCTTTGTTGTTATGCTGAAACAATATATTGAGCACTAAAGCTAAATATCATTTCTCTTTCCACATATTCTCACATCTTTGGCAAGATCTCCAATAATACGGAAGCTGTTTACAGACCTTCGACTATCTTTCTAATTCATTTTGCCCACAAGGCAGCTGATTTTCTTCATAATTTCAAATTCAATCAACATAGAATGGATTAAAAACTCTGTATGCACAGATAGAGATATATTTGGAACACAGCCCCACTATCCTGAAGACATTCAATAGAGAATGAAGTAATGCTGGTCCATGCCACAGTTTTGTTTTGTTTTTGTTTGTTTTTTCATTTTTAAATCACATCAGTGTGATCTTTTTTTTTTCTTCAGCAGGCAAATAGGCTTTGTTTTCTCCCTACTGTTGATCCTGCCGCACTTCAGTCCTACTCTCACAAAATAAATCTGGAAACTAGAGGAGAATCCCAAGCAAATAGGAGTGGATATCCATCCTCCTTTTGTCACTTCCAGGAAGAGGCGAGGCTGCACCTCAAGTGAACCCAAGGTCCAAGGAGGGGAGCCAACGGTGGTGTATAAGGGAGGCATCCAAGTCAGGCCTCAGTGAGCACACAGAGCTAGAGAGTGAGAAAGAGAAAGTATGTGCTCATTTGTAGGGGGGAGGACCAGAGCGCCTGAACCCCTTTTCCTTCCCATTGCGAGGCAGGCGTGAAGGCTGGCTCAAACCCATCCAGGATGACAGAGGGAGGGTGGGCTGGCACAAGAAATGAAGAGCCTCACAGAAAGGAACAAGAAAGCACCCCTGTTTTAAACTCAGTTGAAATTCTCATCAGAGCAGCCACATGACAGTCACAAAGAAATTAATTTCTTCTTTGGGATCCCCAAAGAATCAGGCCCAGAGATGTTTAAGCCAAAGGGGAACATGCAGGCAAAGATAGTTGAGCCACCTGCCTACTACCAGCTGCTTACCCCACGGCATTTGGCTGATTGCTGTATTTTTATTCCAGCCTGACTGGCCGTTGGAGCTGGGCTAGAAGAACATTTCAAACATTGGAGTAAAGCAGGGAAGAAGGCAATGCTTGCAGCATGAGGGTTGCCAGCTATGGGTTGATAAATACCTGGAGATTTTGGGGGTGGAACCTGAGGAGGAGAGGGGTTGAAAAGGGGAGGAACTTGAATGAGGTATAATACCATAATGTTCATCTTCCAAAGTGGCCATTTTCTCCAGGTGAACTGATATCTATTGACTGAAAATTAGCTGTAATAGCAGAAGTTCTCCAGCCATTAACTGGAAACTAATAATATATACCATGGGTATATATATATGTATGATATATACTGCATATAATGGTAATATACTGCAAGATAAACCACTGGTGAAAAATGTCACTTTCACACTTACAGTGTGTACATGCATTCTGTTTAGTGCAATTTATAAGAAAGCATAAGTTTATAAACAAGCATGAATAAAGCAGGCAGCTGCTCAAAACTGAAACA
Organism: Heteronotia binoei; assembly: GCF_032191835.1. Lineage (NCBI taxonomy): Eukaryota > Metazoa > Chordata > Lepidosauria > Squamata > Gekkonidae > Heteronotia > Heteronotia binoei. The sequence continues at coordinate 91,010,787 of NC_083231.1, forward strand.
CAAAACCAAAACACAAAGTGTCCTTTTCTCCCCCAAGCGTCCTTGTAATAAGCTTTAGTCATCAGGCAGCTGTTGCTTTTTTCAGTTCATAAGTCCACAATTTGGGTGGAGTCTTTAAGTGTTCCACTATAAAAATCAAACTGAGAGAATAAGGTACCGTACCCCCAGGATTTTCCATGGTTTCGTACTTCTGTCCTTCCTCAGTCTTTTCTCTAGAAGATGCTGTTTTTTCTGAAGCCACAGTTTCTCTATATCAAACACAGATCAACGCATGTTACTCAAGGAGAGCTGGAAACAGAAACCTGAAGCAGCACCTTCTGCTGGTGCCCACTGCAATTACATTTCAGCAAGGGAGGTCCTATCACAGGTACTGCCCATTAGTTTGGACCTACTAGTCATTTAAGATGTTGGGAAATTGCCAAGATACCTGGATAGCCCAGGCTAGCCTGACCTTGCCAGATCTCAGAAGCTAAGCAGGGTTGGCCCCAGGTAGCAATGAGAGACTACTAAGGAAATCCAGGGTCTTGACACAAGCACTGGCAAACCACCTTTGAATTGCCTGGGAAACCCCATGGAGTTGCAATAAATCAGATGGAACTTGATAGCAAAAAAAAAAAGGCACTGATCACATCTAGGAAAAGGCATGCAACTCCGTCTAGAAGAATTGCAGAGAAAAGTGCCAGATGTTAGATTCCATAGTGGACCTTTGGCAGGACTTTATGGGAAATAAACCCATGTTCAACAGGTTCATATAAAATTCACAACCCATGAAAATCGCATGAAGAATGTGGTTTTGAGGGGATAGTTATTATTAATTTTAAAAATTCTCAATATTGTTCTATTGGTATTTTTTCAGTACTGCAGTATATGACAATTACATAGTAATGTGATATGTGCAACCAATACCCAGTTTAAGCCTTCTGAACATCAATTGCTCTTTCATTAAAATGCCTCAGAAAATGTATTTTCCAATGCTAGACAAACATACCTCTTTTTAGTTAATTGGAGGAAACAAACAAATATATCTAAGACACATGTCCTCTGTAGAGCTGATACTAGCTTAAACAAGACCAGTGCCTGCTATTGCACTGCAGTACCACAAGCCAATGAAATCAGTGATCTAAGCATGCTTAACTCTATCATGGGTTTGGGCCAGTATGTCCCATTCTTTCAATAACCAGTGATAAGTTCAGCACAGCTGGTGTTAAAGGTCGGTTTCGATCCCTTAGTAAACTTTTGCTACTAGAAGAACAGCAATTTTGGTCAGTTCCTTCTCCCCATACTGTTCCTATCATTCAGGGACAGCATTTTGGGAATCATTATGGACCCAGAAGGGTTTAATGAGGAAGTCCCATGCTGCTGATTGAATTTATAGGATTACTAGCCTACTGGTGGCACCTGGAGATATCCTGCTATCACAGTTGATCCCTACATGACCAAGATCAGTTCCCCTGGAGAACATGGCTTGTTTGGAAGGTGGACTCTATGGCACTATACCCTGGTGAGTTTCCTCTCATCCCCAAACCCTCACTTTGGTTGCCATCTGGCATCTCCTGTCTACTACAAGATCTTCCACAAGAGAAACGTAAACATTCCACAAGATCCAACACTGCCAAAGCAAATCATTTCCTTCAGGATTCCACAGGGCTGGGATAACAGGCACCCTGGGAATTTATCACAACTTCATAGCCTTAAGGAAGATGTAGAGGAAATCAAGCACAATCATTACATTTCTCCTCTTTTTTCTGCTTAGCTGTAGCACTTCGGAGAATAATAAAATTGCAAATGGCAAGAAGGTCCATTTCATACATTACTACTGAGATGCAGCACCACTAACTTCTGTAGAGAGAAACCGTGTGGGGGCTGGACAAATGAAATGATACTGCTTCATGTGAGCATTTTTTCACTCCCAACATTTTTCTTGAAAACAGAGAAACAAAAATTGGGGAGTGGGGCGGGGGGAGGAGAAGGGAGGGAGAGAGAACCCTCTGTGTGGTCTGCATAAATCCAGTAAAAGCCTACTTGGGGAAATTGATTCTTTCTTTAGTGCTTTTGTAGGAAACACAAGTTCCATGAAAGTGCTGGAAATGAATGCCAACAAACCCATTCCTGTTGAAGTCCTGGAAAGCTCTTTGGATGACTACATTTTCCAGCTTTATTTGCATCTGCTTTCAAAAACTTGCATGCAGAATCACCAGCAGATGGTAACACAATGCCACAGTAAGCCCATCTCACAAACAAGCCAGGGCTGCAAAATAAAAGGATGCTTATTTGTACATTTGCTGCTCTGGTTCAGTTTGAAGGAATGCTTTTTTGATGGACATGGCCCAGATTTTAAGTGCAACTGAAAGGTACTTTAAGGACTTAGCATGCCCTTATTGATTTTATTCTTCTTTTTTTTTTGCTTCCAGCAACAAATCTCAAGTAACTTCCAAGGATACTCCTTTTATAAACATTTGGGAATGTCTTGCTCTGTATTATCGATAAGAAATGCATGAACACACCAGAGGAGTATGGCACAGAGGCAATCCACATGACTTTGGAAGGGTGGATTCCATTTGTAATATTCTCAACTAATTAACCATCATGACTGCTATTCTTTGGAGATGGTGTGGTGTAGGGCTAAAGGTCTTGGTGCAGATCTCCATATGTATTTATACCCTTCTTTGCTCCCCAATAGAGTTGCAAGGTCCAGCTCAGGAAATACCTGGGGACTTTGGAGGTAGAGCCCGGAAACTTTCCCATTCCCTAAAAAAAAAAAAAATCTAGCAGTGCAGTTTCCCTTAATACAGTCTTTATTTCCTCATCCTCTTTTTTTTTACCTTCATAGGCTTCCCCAGGAGCTGCACTTCCACTTAATGAAAGTGAAATTTGTCATACCCCCACAAGTCCCTTGCCATGGCTTTATTAAGGGGCACACACACACTCACACTTACTCACAAAGCAGCCAAAATAAACACAAACAGTTTGCAAGCCCACACTTTTGTGATCTCACTGGAGCAATTTACTCACATGAGTTGCTGAATGTAACAGCCTGCTGTATTTCAACCAGCTTCTTCAGACCAACACAAGAAAAGAAAAGTAAGGAACAAAGCACTCTAAGGGATGGAGTTTTCATTTGACCAAGTTAAACATATTCAGAAAAGACAATTACAATCCACTAACTTTCAGAATGCTGTTTCAGTCATCTGTCCTCAACAGAGTTAGAATCATAAAATCATAGAGTTCGAACAGACCTCCAAGGTCATCTAGTCCAACCCTCTGCACAATGCAGGAAATTCACAAATATCTCCCCCTAAGTTCACAGTATCAGCATTGCTGTCAGATGGCAAACTAGCCTTTGTTTAAAAACCTCCAGGGAAGGAGAGCCCACCACCTCCCAAGGAAGCCTGTTCCACTGAGGAACCACTCTGTCAGGAAGTTCTTCCTAAAGTTCTTCTGATTTAATTTCAACCCATTGGTTCTGGTCCTACCTTCTGGGGCAACAGAAAACAATTCTGCACCATCCTAAATATGATAGCCTCCTCTCCAGGGTAAACATAACCAGCTCCTTCAACTTTTCTTCATAGGATTTGGTCTCCAGACTCCTCACCATCTTTGTTACCCTTTTCTGGACACGTTCCAGCTTGTCGATATCCTTCTTAACATGTGGTGCCCAAAACTGAACACAATACTCCAGGTGAGATCTTTCCAGAGCAGAGCAAAGCAATACCATCACTTCATATGATCTGGACACTATACTTCTGTTAATACAGCCCAAAATTGTATTTGCCTTTTAAGCCGCCACATCACACTGTTTACTCATGTTCAGTGTACAGTCCACTATGACCCCTAGATCCTTTTTTGCACATAAAAAAATAATAAAATAATAAAAAATAATATCTTTGTGTTTTTCTGTATCCTTTATAAAGTTTATATCTCCACTACCTGGCATTATATTTTTTGAGATGCATGGCCTGGCTCCACAAAATCCATTTATGTTAGAACTGGCCCTCACAACAAATGAGCTCAAGGTTGTTGGATTTTTTGCCTTGAGCTCATTTGTTGTACAAAAATTAAAAATGAAGAATTTAAAATTCAGGCCTTTGCAGACAACTTGCTATTTACATTGGAAGATCCTATTTCCTCAATTGACAACTTGAAGATGAGGTTAAAACAATTTGGAGAAGTATCTGGATTTAAAGTCAACATAGAAAAAACTAAATTTTTGACTAAAAATATGAGCAAGGAGCAAGTCATGCAATGAGAAGCTAGATCCGGGTTTAAACACAAAAAGAAAATTAGATACCTAGGTATCTATCTAACAAATGAGCTGAAATCTATTCAATGAGATAATTATGAGAAGATCTTAAAAGAAATTGGAACAGATCTGGATAGATGGAGAGATCTGCAAATTTCCCTGTTGGGGAGAATAGCTACAGTCAAGATGAATATCTTACCCAGAGTTTTGTTCCTGTTTCAGATGGTTCCAATTGTTTTATCTAAATCCTTCTTCCAAAAACTTAATAAAATGGTTATGGCTTTCATTTGGCAAAATAAGAAGCCGAGGATAAAACTAAAAGTACTGCAAGAGAGTAAACTAAGAGGTGGTCTGGCATTACCGGACTGGAGTCTATACTATAAAGCATGTTGTTTAGCCTGGGCTAAAGATTGGCTCTTACTGGAAAATAAAAGATTGCTAGTACTTGAAGGTGCTGGACTGGTTAAAGTTTGGCATGCATACATTTGGTACCAGACTCCCCAGAGAAATAGTACTTTCTTGAAGCATGAAGTAAGAAATGCAATCTATAAGGTCTGGATGGAAATTAAAAGTAAGCTTTATAATTATACTCCACTTTGGGTATCCCCGGTAGAGGCGGCTATGCACCCAAACCTATATGACTGGGGAAGCTCTTATAATTATGGTGCGTTGCTGGATACCGGAAATAACTTAAAATTAGAGGCTAACATAATATCGGACTGGTGGGTCAGATGTAAAGTAAAGTCAAGATATCAATCTGATAAAGAATTAGGCTTTCCCAAAAATTCGGAATTAAATGAATTCGATGCAATGATCCACAATTCCCAAAAACCTATCTCGAAAATTTATAATTGGTTATTACAGACTAAGATGCAAAGCGAATCTGTAAAAGAAAGTTGGATAAAATGGTTAGAGGATTTCGGATACACTATTGAATTGGCGGAATGGGAAAAGGTTTGGAAACAAAATATAAAATTGACTAAATCATCGGTTTTTAAGGAAAATGTATATAAAATGATGAACCGATGGTACCTTACCCCGGAGAGATTGGCTAAAATATATCCAAGCTATGCAAACAAATGCTGGAAATGTAGGAAAGTTAAGGGGACGCTTTACCATATCTGGTGGAAATGTGAAAGAGCCAGAAAAATTTGGATCCAAATTAATATCTGGATTCAAAGCATTTTAAAAAAAAGGTTTAAGCACTCTCCAGAACTGTAGTTATTGAGTATATGTAAAGAACATTTACCTATATCAGATAAAAAGCTATTAATTCATATGATTACAGTTGCTAGAATCCTGTACGCGAAATATTGGAAAGTCCCCAAAATTCCAGATAAGGAAATTTTTATTTAAATTATTGGAAGCTGCCGAAATGGACATTTTGATTACAAGGTTAAGAGATGGGAATTCGCAGGAGTGTAAAAAGACTTGGGAACCAATATATGTATGGGCCAAAAGTATGGGATTTGTGATGAGACAATAGAATTTGTATACAGTAATGCCCTCAAACTCCTTGTATGAGTGGGTGAGTAGGCGGTGGTATGGGTGATGGTAGGAGGTTATATGTTTATGTACTTGAATTGGTATGTACATGTTTCTTTACAATAAAATTTTAAAATTTAACAAAAAAATGAGCTCAAGGTTTACAAAGGTTTACAAAATTATGCATGGGATAGAGAAAGTAGAGAAACAAGTATTTTCTCCCTTTTTCACAATACAAGTACTTGTGGACACTCAATGAAATTACTGAAAAGTAAATGTAGAACAGATAAAAGTACTTCTTCACCCAAAGAGTAAGCAATATGTGGAACTCACTGCCACAGGAAGTAGTGGTAGCTACAAGTATAGAGAGCTTCAAGAGAGGATTAGACGAATATGTGGAGCAAAGCTCCATCAATGGCTATTAGCTGCAAGGTATAGATGCAGTGTTATGTCTGGGACAAGTGATGCTCTGTATCCTTGGTGCTGGGGGGGGCAACAGTGGGAGGGCTTCTGGAGGTCTGGCCCCACTGTTGGACTTCCTGATGGCACCCAGGTTTTGGCCACTGTGTGACACAGAGGGTGATAATAGAAGGGCAGTTAGGGGCGACTCAGAGACACCTCAGAAACCAACCCAAAAAATCCTTGCAAACTGGGATTTCTGCTGCCCAGCCCCAACCCATACTCACCCTCTCCTCCCACAGTCTCAGAGCAGCTCAAAAAGCTACCACTGTCAAAGTGGCAGCAAATTTTTGATCCGCACACCAGTTGCCTCTTTGGAATCTGGATGGGGAAGTTCGCAAGTGAGACACCTTGGTGGTGTGAAACCACCAAGCTGCCCAAGCTGTTTCCAGCTTTTTGGAGGTAAAAACTACCCAGGGCACTTAAGCACATGAGCACTTGACTTGTTGGGGTGGAAAGAGCAGTCTAGCCTCTGAGCCCTCCCCCACCCCCGGTCTGATCTTGCCAAGCCGTCTCGCAGACACGATGAGGCCACCTCGCCGGGGAGTGTGTGGAGGGTTCGGGACGGCTCTTTTTGAGCCGGCCCAATTTGGGACACCTCCGATCAACCCCTAAATGCTCGTCTATTATCACCCAGAGTGTTGAACTGCATGGGTCATTTGTCTGATCCGATATGGCTTCTCTAATATTCTTTGAGTGGGAACTCTGTTGTTGGCAATCAGGTGTGCTTGCTAAGCTTTGGAGGGTTCCTATTGCTGTTTGCAACGTTGGAGAATTCCACCACCACCGCCACCCCCAATTGCCTTGGCGTTTTCTAAACAGTTTAACTGGGCAGGGTCAGTCTGTTAGAAAATGTAATTATGAACCACCATAAACAGCATCAAAGTTTGTTAAATGTTTGTACCAGGCACCCTTCCACGAACATCACTTTGTGTACTACAAACCACCTAAAATTCATGATGAACTTTACTTTGTGAGCTGCTTCATGCCCATCCCTATTCATCTTCTCCTCTCAGGCATATCTGTCTTTCCATCCTTGTAATCAGAGTCCAGACTGGGACTCTCATTCGGTTATATGATGGGCATTCCAACTGCTTCTGCGTTCAGCCTTCACTTTGGTCTGAAGCCAAAGTGCATCTTCCAATGAAGGGCTGAAACACTGATACAATGCACCATGCCTGCAATTTCCTCTCACTTCTCTAATGCCCATCACCAACACACTGAGACTTCTCTGGAGTGTTAATCAGCTGATCTCACTAGCAGATGGCCCACCAGCTGCTGACATATTTGGAACCCTTTCTGCATATCTCCAATGAATGTTCTACCCTCTCGGTCTGAAAACAGAAGCAAAGGAGAGAGGGAGGGGAAAATAATGGGAAGAGAGAGGAATGGTTTTGACAGATTGTCTCCATTCTGGGATGGGGGGGAGCCAGCGGGAAGCAAATTATTCAGAGAGGTACTTTAATGCAGATTGGTGCAGCAATTATTTCTTCCAGCGCTATCCCAATTTATACCCCGTTAGTTGTATTTAAGAGGGGTTGTCCACTTTATAGGAACATAGCCTAACAAATATTTACTCAGAATGAAGTACATTTTTGGAGGCATGAACAGTTATTTGTAATCAGCTATTGTTGTTGTTGTTATTATTACTATTATGAATTGTCACAATCAGATATTTGACTGATAGGTGGTGTTCTGCAAATAGAGATCTAGCCAATTGCAGATGTATCATCACAGGATTCTTGCTGTTTCAAGCAACACTATCTTCTGGAGCTGAGCTGATATTCTTTGCTCAGTGCCCAGAATCTCCAGGTGTTTCTTGAGACCTCTAGGCGCTGATCCAAGGGCTCCAATTACAGCTGGCATGATGGTAGTCTTCTTCTCCCAGAGACACTTTAACTGTCTTCATAGGTCTTGGTATTTCATGATCTTCTCCTATTCTTTCTTTTTTATTCTGTTGTCTCCTGGAGTTGCAGTGTCAATGATCCAAACCCTATTTTTCTTTGTTTCTACAAATGTGATATTAAGGATGTTACACTCCAAGTATTTATCTGTTTGTAATCAGAAGTCGCCAAAGAATCTTTATTTCATCATTCTCCATGATTTTGTCTGGTTTGTGCTCCCATGAATATCTGGCTCTGTTTGCAAAGATTCTGGTGCAACATAGCTACAACTCTATTGTGGTGTTCTTTATAGTCAGTTTGAGCAATTTTACTGCAGACCCCAACCTAGTGGTTGACTGTTTCATCCTTTGTTATTCAAGAACTCCTGAAATGTTCCCACTCTGATTAAAATCTGCACAGACCCTATGCAGGACTCCCAGAAATGGTGCTGCTTGTAACTTCTTTGGGGACTGGTAATACAACCAACTATATTGTTAAAGATAAATACAACCAACTATATTTTTAATAATCTTCTTGTTAGCCTACAGTAACCCAAAGGCCTACTCTATATTTCAAGCATTCTCTGCTATGCTGATTCTCAGAGTTGGATCCAGATAACATTTTCCAGCAGCTGAATTCAATTCCCCTGTTCCTCCTTTCCCCACACTGCAGCCCACTGGTCTCCATTAATGCGTGTCTTAGGAGATAGTGGACCCTGATTAACAGCATAAGGGATCTGCAGCAGTAAGGGGCAAATGGAGGTCCTGGCCCCCTTCCATTCTGGTAGTGAAAATTTTAGTCTAGAACTAAAACTGAGGCTCAAACAAAAAATCTGCTACTTTTTAAAAGAATTATTGCAGCAGCTACAAGGCAGGAGGATCTTGATCATGGCCACAGTGTAAAGAATGAGTTGGTTCCCCTCCCCCATTTGCGCCACACACACGCACACACACATGGTACTTTGCCTCATTAGGAGAAATATACATGCATACAAACTTCCCATTTTTTCTTTCTCTCCCTTTTTTCAATAGAGGGCCAAGTCCCACATAAGGAAGTTGTGGATTATTTTAAAAAGATGTTCATTATAAACACTCTGAATTTAAGAATAACTTCTTATTCAGGATAGATGCCACACACTAAACTAATAGAGAGAGCAGGGCTTGGAGAGAAGGTTGTAGAAGAGTCTTTTTTTAAAAAAAATGAAGAAACCTCTTATTTTCCATTTATTCCTTCCATTTCTGCAAATAGGGACAAAGACACCTAGCAATGAAGGCCACTTACAACCCTGTCTAGGGAGCTGGTGACTCTCTTCCAACATAGACCAAAAAATGAAGGCTAGAAAGCATTACTATTAAGCTGCTTCTTTTAAAAATGGGTGCAATCACACGAGCACTTTAGCACAACATAGCCACCCTTCCTCTCTGTATTCAATGAGCGCAATCACATGTGCATATCTAGCTCCCATGCCCCACTCATCCCTACCTCTTGCTAAAACATCTCTCACATGGATTAAATAACCACCAGCAAATTCCAGTGCCTCCCCTGGTGAAGCACGTCCATGGCAGGTTTCTGGCCATCTGATTGCCTCAGCGCACTATGGAAACACATAGGCGGTGTGGCAGTATCTAAATTCAAGATACTGCCACAATATCTGGCATTTTTGTAGGGGCTTTGACTTTGTGGAAGAGCCTCAGCTTTGCATGCAGAAGGTCACAGGTTCTGTCCTGGCATCTCCAGTTAAAAAGGACCTGGCAGTAGGTGATGTGAAAGATCTCTACTTGAAACTCTCTGGAGAGCATCTGAGTAGACAGTGCTAATCCTGATGGACCAAGGGTCTGATTCAGTATAAGGCAGATAAGTGTGTGCATTGCAACCTCTAAACTGATTCTTCCCTCCTCCCTTTCAGTGGGTAGGAAGGGCAAACTCCACCCTCCATACTGATGTGTAGATTCTGAGTAGCTTTCATGTTAGTTTAATACATTCAGTTTTTTTTATTTATTTATTTATTCGGGATTTGTATCCCGCCCTTCCCACAAGTGGCTCAGTTGTGTTTGTACAGATTCATTTGTCAAGAACCAACCCCAATGTCAATCCCCAATATGAGGAGAATGAGGTGAGATGCTGGGACAAGAGTAGGAAAGGGTGGGAGACAAACAGTGGAGCCTCCCTGTAGCAGGAGTCTAGGGCAGGCCAGTCTAGGTTGAAATAACAGGCAGAAAAAGCAGAAGATTGCTGATTTAAACAGACTTTGCCTACTTTCGCTATATAGAAAGTCATCTTTGGTTATCTTAGTGAACTCTTTTTGAGCTAGTCTATGAATTTCAATACATCACTTTTTCAGTGAATTGCCCACAACCTCAGATGGAATCTACATAATAGGAGATTGTTTCAAGTCCCGGAATTGGGGGTTCCGGTTCATATCTTTAGCTTCTGCAAAGTGCTGGTGAATATAATTGACATCTATAGAGCTGCTATGATTAACCTCATTCAAATGCATTGACTTCTGTAAACGAAAGGCCGCGTTAGCCTGATGAGGCACTACACAATCCTCGCATCCTTTGATGACTGGATTAATTCAGCCTTCATAGGAGAATGAGATACAGCACTGAATAATGAAGCTTCCTTCCAGCCATCCATTTGCATGGTAGAAAGAAATCAAGTGGTTGCCAACTGACAGACCAAACTGATTTTTTAAAAAAAATGTTTATTGCAACTGTCTAATGATTTTGGAGTTTCTTGCTCCTTTATTGATTGAGTTCTTCTTGGGAAACTGGATTGTGTAATGAATGTCTTGGGTGTGATGGGTTGCTGAGCAATTTATACTGACAATGAAGCAGGGGAAAACAGAAATTGAAATTCATCAGGATTCATTCCCATTTTTAAAAGAAGTTTCCTAAAACTTTGCATGCAGGTACACACTAAGTTCAACTGGTAGGCTTTCAATAAATTGCCAGCTTTTTTAAAAAAAAAATGCTGTTTATATAAATGTGAAAATTCCAAAAAAATTACATCAAATAATGGAAATCCTAGTTCACAAATGAGATGTAAAATCATACATGGGCTGATGGTAATGAGTTATCAAAGACTGATTATAAGGGGTCTCTTGGGTGGGCTTTCCATTGACTATGCTGTGGAGCAGCTGCTGATAAAGCTAAGCTAGTCAATTAATGTTGTTATTTGTAGAGAGAGAAGGAAAAAACAACTATATGGCTAGAGCTGCTGACTTAATAGCTCTTTTTTACTATAATAATAGTACTAATAATAATAATTCAGTAGTAGTAGTATGGTGCAGAAAAGAAAAAGGAGGGTGTCAAAAATCAGAAAGTCATTAATCATCAGCAGTGTTTACATTTTACCTTTGTTGAAGACAAAATTCTGATATTTAATACATAGAACAAGAGTATATCTTCTCAACTCCATTACAATAATTTCTCAGTATATCAATATTGTTTTTTAAAAAGCATACAGAAGCATACCAATTATGAACCATTTTAAATGATTATGAAGTTATTTTTTCTTAACATAAACTCTACATGTTGCTTACTTAGTATTATTTTAAACTTTTTTAAAAGACAGATGTGGAACATATATAAATAACTATTTTGAAAGCATTGGACATTAATAGTGACATAATAATAATAATAATAATAATAATAATAATAATAATAATAATAATAATAATATTTTATTTATACCCCGCCCTCCCCACCGAGGCAGGCTCAGGGCGGCTTACAGAGTGTGGCAAAAGCAAAAGCCATGTTAAACAATAAAACAATTATACATTTCAGAACCATTTAAAATTACCATTAAATTTACATAATATAAAAATCTAAAATCAATCTAAAATAATCTTATCTTATTGCTAACTCAATTGTTGATGTTAGTGATCGGTCCCATCATTGTGGGGCCCAGGGGGCCGGCGCAGTGGCCCGCTGAAGCAGCCTGTCGGTCACTTCCGGGTTCCTGTCCTGCATCTCGACCTGTGTTATTAGTGACAGGCTGCTTCGGCAGGCCGCTGCGCCGGCCCCCTGGGTCCCACAACGATGGAACCGATGCCACAGGGACGGGCTTGAAACACTCTATAATCCCTCAAAAGAACAGCAGTCTAGCTTGCTTCCCCCGAGCCCTGCCGCCATAAGCCTCAAGGGGGCTCATTTTGCGGCATCTCCCAGCAGGAGGGTGGCACCCGCACGGGACACATATCAAATGAAAGAGGGGGCGCAGGGCTATCAGAAACAGCCGGCGGAGGGAGTCGGGAGACCACCCCACTGGGGGATTTACACCCCTAAAGTGATGAAGGTGGCGCAGATAGAGCCAACAGAGCAAACAGGACAAAATAAATAGGCTGCATTATGCAACACAGTCTCACTGGAATCTCACTGGAATCTGACTGGCTTCTCAGCGTGGAACCCGTTCTCCCTAGTCTTCTCACTTTGAAAAAAGTAAAAAAGAGTTTTATTTAACTTTATTTCCCCCTTTCCCTCTCTATAAATAATCTTGGTGTTCCGGCGGTGATATTTGGGGGATTTTTGGGGACGTCACAGGAAGTGCTGTGAAGTCACTTCCTGTTTCCGGCAGTGGCATTTGGGGGAAATGATGTCATTTGGGGAAAATGATGTCACAGGAAGTGATGTCACTTCCTGCTTCCGGCAGGTGGCACGGGGGAAATGATGTCACAGGAAGTGATGTCACTTCCTGTTTCCGGCAGGTGGCGCGGGGGAAATGATGTCACAGGAAGTGACGTCACTTCCTGTTTCCGGCGGCGTGCACGCGCACACACATTCCTTCCCCCCTCAAGGTGTCCCTGGCTGGCCTGCAAAAATTATGGCCACCCTACCGCACATGTTCCCACCGAGGTAGGCCCAATAGCAGTCTGGCTGCTGCATTCTGGCTCTTGAAACTATTTTGAAAATAGCTCTTGAAACTATTTTGAAAAGTCAGATGGCTTACACCTTTTGTTTATTTCAATTCAAACTATGTATAAAATAGACTTAAAAGGCCTCCCAGGTTCCATGGCTAGTTTTGCGCATGTAGATGATATAGAGATCCCAGTCCCTCAATTCCAGCGGGGGATCCCCCAATTTGGGGAGGCCTTCTCTGCCTCTGGCCAGCTGGCCAACAGAGAAATCCTACCCCAAAATGAGGTTTTTCAGGCCACTTATGGTTTTACTGGCCTGAAAACCTAAAAGTGCTGCCCTCGAGCAGCCACATGAGTGGGGAAGCAAAAAGGATCACTGAAATGGCTACAAGCCATGATCAGGAATCCATTTTCAGCAATCAGTTTTGCTCTTCTTCCTCCAATTAGATGCGAAGCAGGGGGAGCAAACTGGCCATAAAATGTCTGGCAGCTATTTGAGTAGTCCCTTTTGCTTCCCCTAGGAATCACTCAAATGACTGTCAGCCATTTCCTGTTTTAGGCCAACTGAAAGTGGTCCAAAATGTCATTTGGGTTCCTATCCACCCCCTGGAATGCCCCCAAAGGCCCCCACCAGAAAGGTAAGGGGACCTGGCAATCCTAAGAGGATAGTCATGTCTGTAGCCTGACCACAGGCTGATATGGGTAAAAAACATAGCACTGCCACCTGTAACCACTGCATGGAATGGCAGTGGCTGTCCTCAGTCAGAACCCTCTTTGTTAGACACAATAGAACTCACTTGCAGAAAATCATAACTGCCCATGTGAGGAACTGCCCAAGGGATTTACTCAGCATCCTGTCCCTCAATGGCCTGATTGTAGAATGGGCCTATACATTAGTGTGTAGGTCAGTGGAGAAGTCACTCTTATTCCAATTAACTCCCTAACCACGATACAAATGGGAAGTCCAGTCTTTGGAGTTCATGTACAAACTGATCTGTCTTGTATCCTTTACCAGAATTATTGTATCTGGAGAACAGCTCTCATGTGAAAGGTTCTAGAAGTGACATCATTAAAAGACCTACCTGGGGAAAAAAATTCACATTCCTGAAACAAAAAACATTCACATTTCAGAAACTATGATTTAAACAAAAATAAAACATTTCTGGGGCATTAATGTCCTTGCTCCTGTTCAGACAATAAGCTGGTTATTCAAGCATTCCATGTGGTAGAGGACTGAGCAGATGCTCTTTTTCTCTGCCAGGCACCTAAAACTACATGGGCCCACCACACACAAGGCTATACACATGAGCTCATGCTATTCTAAAAAAGGTAAAGGTAGTCCCCTGTGCAAGCACCAGTCATTTCCGACTCTGGGGTGATGTTGCATCACGACGTTTTCATGGCAGACTTTTATGGGGTGGTTTGCCATTGCCTTCCCCAGTCATCTACACTTCACCCCCCAGTAAGCTGGGTTCTCATTTTACTGACCTTGGATGGATGGAAGGCTGAGTGAACCTGGCTACCTGAACCCAGTTTCTGCCAGGATCGAACTCAGGTCATGAGCAAAGAGCTTGGACTGCAGTACTGCAGTTTTACCACTCCGCACAACAGAGCTGCCTCCCTGTACATAAAATCAGTTTTTCTGCATGTAGGCCTGTATAAAGGATACAGACAAACACAATTAAAGGTATTTTTAAAACTTAAAATACAAACATGCTTAAAACGCTTGCAATATTTTGTTTAAAATGGAAAGGTAGACTAGTGGGATTTGGCAATGCAATTGCTAAAATAAAACATTAAGAAAAAGCACAAGGATTGGAGAAGAAAGCAAAAACATAAAATGCTCTGAGCCTAGGAAAACATGCAATGATGAAAGCCCTGGCTGGGCTGATTGTGGTGTCATAAGATTGACACCCCTACCCTTGTGGGTAAGTTTTCAAAGCAGAACCTGTTTATTTTATTCTCCTAACATGAGTTAGTTTAGCTAAATGCTTGTGATCAGAGATTTCCTTTGAAAATTAATAAAAGTTATCTAGATTGTTAATTGCAGGAGGGAGGGAGGGAGGGAGGGAGGGAGGGAGGGAGGGAGGGAGAAAGAAAGAAAGAAAGAAAGAAAGAAAGAAAGAAAGAAAGAAAGAAAGAAAGAAAGAAAGAAAGAAAGAAAGAAAGAAAGAAAGAAAGAAAGAAAGAAAGAAAGAAAGAAAGAAAGAAAGAAAGAGAGAGAATTATTTCCTCAACCTTGAGTTCAGGGAAACATTTCTCTGTATATGTCACGGTATAATAGGTTGCCTTGGGAACAATGTTATGCTGAGAACATTTGTTGGAGGCAGTTAATATTGCTTGCGAAGCCCATTCATAAACCTGATAAGGAACCTGGCAAGCACAGTCTCAGCATCACTCTGTATTATTTTCATCAGTATATGACAGTTATAGAAGTATTCCCATTGGTTTCCAGTGTTTTCAGAAAGAGAAGAAAAGGTCCCCTTGCAAGCACCAGTCGTTTCCGACTCTGGGGTGACGTTGTTTTCACAACGTTTTCACGGCAGACTTTTTACGGGGTGGTTTGCCATTGCCTTCCCCAGTCATCTACACTTTCCCCCCAGCAAGCTGGGCACTAATTAATAAAACCATAGAGTTTTCCCGGAAACAGCTAGAGCAGCTGGCACGTGACATCACCATGATGATGTCACTTGTTGGTGACATCATTGCGCGGTGCACACAAAGCACGTGTGAAAAAAGTCCCCTGCCAGAAGCCGTGGGGGACTTGCCAACCCTAACTATGAGAATCAGCCAGCTAGGTACATATACTGGTACTGCAATTATCCTGAAGCTGAAGAAGTGAGCAAAGACTCATGACAGCTTCAACCTTACTACAAATTTTGTTAGTCTGTAAGGTGCTACTGGACTTTTACTCTTTTCTAGAAGATGAAGAAGAAGATATTGGATTTATATCCCGCCCTCCACTCCGAAGAGTCTCAGAGCAGCTCACAATCTCTTTTACCTTCCTTCCCCACAACAGACACCCTGTGAGGTGGGTGGAGCTAAGAGAGCTCTTACAGCAGCCCTCTCAAGGACAACCTCTGCCAGGGCTATGGCTAACCCAAGGCCATTCCAACAGGTGCAAGTGGAGGAGTGGGGAATCAAACCCGGTTCTCCCAGATAAGAGTCCACACACTTAACCACTACACCAAACTGGCTCTTTCTACTGCAGTTATCATTATGAGCTTCTGATCCTGGGCTCAGTTAAAATTATTGGGACCAATTCCAACATTACAAAATCTTCATGGTCACCATGACAACTTTCAGTCAGACATTCTCTGGTAGTTCCATGTTCAGACCATATTCAGCAGAAGTGCATAGGCCCAATTTGTATGGTGTCTTGGCTTGCATATAGCTTAAGCCTCCTTATGGCATTTTATTAACCTAAAACAGCCCTCTAGAGAGCTGCTATTTGCCCCACTGGGAAACTTGCATTTACTGGTGATGGCTGAGACAAACAGCCACTTCCCTGAGTCATTTCAGATTGGGAGAATGATATGGAGTGAAGGCTTAAGGCCTCTTGTCCATATGCCATAGTCCCACACTGTATCAGGTTTGTGCATGCCTTTCTTTTCTTTCTTTTATATTTGTGAATCGCCCACTCCCCAAATACATGGGGCACTGGGCGATGTACAACAAAGGTTAAAGACATCAATGTAACATTGTTAAAAATCAATAAAACAATTCTTCCTATAACATAATCTCAAGATGGCATCTCTCATTTACACTTGAACCTACTTTGGACTGTGTTGTCATCTTGTGGGTAGGACAAAGAGGAGGCCAAAAGTGAGAAAGATGGAAGAAAAGAGGAGGGTGCCCGCTGTGATGGAAACCATTGCTATCCTCAGCCAAAAGCCTGGCAGAACATCACGGCCTTGGAGGCCCTGCAGAATTGCATTAAGTTCCACAGGGCCCGGGTGGTATTTGGCAAAGTTCCACCAGACTGAAGCCAGGGCCAAACCACCACCACCACCCCGCCCCCTGTTCTGGTCAAGGACAGCCAGATATCTTTGGAGCCAGGGATCAACAGTAGGTTGTTTTCAGTGGAGCATAATGCCCTCCTAGGGACATAGCAGAGGAGGTAGTTCTACAGGTACACAGATTCCAGACTGCTTTAAGGCAAGAACTTACCAGAAACCTATTTGAAGACCCGATTTTCAGTCCTAGGATTCAGTACTGGAATTGTTCTTATTTTCTTCTAGTAAATAACAGCAAAGCTCACAGTTACACAGAGGAGAAGCAAATATTGATAGATTGATGCAGACCATTTCTCTAATTAGCCTCAGCAGAGCTTCTCATCAGGCCATTTGCCTGTGGGTAGATATGAAGTTAGTTCAAAACTACATGAATTGTGAAGGGTATCATTTACTGTCAGTTATTTTAAAATGTATGAACAAAGAGTCATGGCCTTGGCTTGTTTGCTTGCTTGCTTGCTTGTTAGGAGTATTTAATAGCTGCTTCTCCCCACACACCACCCAAAAAAGCCCAAAGCAACATAAAAAAAAATTAAAATCCATTAAACCACATAAAGTAATAAACAAAAGTCATTATGAGAAAGACAAACATCAGCAAAAAACCATATGAACACACATTTGTGCCTAATGGTTAAATGCCTTAACACAATTTAGCCACGTTAAAGAAAAAGCAACCATTAAAACAAATTCTGCAACCGTCAATTAAATTATCCAAACACTGAGTGTCATCAATAAGAAACAACAAGGAGCCATTACATGATCCGCAATCTTCTCTTGCTTGTCATTTGTAAGGAACAAACACTAATGATCTATGCAGCAGGCGTTTCACAGTTGATCATGGATGTATTCTTTAAGTATCTGGATATCTCTCCCCATGGAAGAATCACCTTCTGATAACAGTACCTATCCAGTCACCAGAAAATGCCATTGACCGCACATGGGAATTTAGATATGAAAATTACATGCTCTGTCACTGCAAGGTAGATTCTACCAATTAGTGTTTTCCTTGTTTATGTAAAATCTTATTTAAAACATTTTGATGACAACTTTCCACCCAAATAGGATCCCTTTATTTTTGCCCTGACCCAGATGGCCTAGGCAAGCCCAATCTCATCTGAATTCAGAAGCTAAGCAAGGTTGGCCCTGGTTGGTATTTGGATAATAGACCACCAAGGAAGTCCATAGTCACTACCTCTGGACATATTTCTTGCCTTGAAAACCCTATGGCAGGGATGTTGAACTCATTTGCTACGAGAGCTGAATCTGACATAAATGGGACTTTGTGGGGCTGGGCCGTGTGTGTCATAAAATATAATGCCAGGTAATAGAAACACAAACTTTACAAAGGATACAAACAAACATAATTGAAGATACTATTTTTTTACTTAAAATATAAGCTGCAGGGGTGGCCTCTGTGGTGGAGGTGGCTCAAAGCCCCTGGACAGAGAGTTACATATTTGTGCACTTTTTTAAAACATGCCTTGCTGTCTCTTGGGAGATCAGCTTGAGGAGGCTCACAAACAAGAGCAGTCGTGAAAATTAACAGCCGTTAAAACCAGTGGATAAAATCCAAAAGCATTAAAATAATATTTTTAATTCTTCCCCTGGAATAAACAGATCTTTTCAAGGTTCTCAGTGGGATAGTCCCCTTAGCTTTTTGGCAACTTTTACAACATTGTTCACCAGGTAGCTAAAATAATCATATCAATGTACTGGTTAGGTGCCCGTCTATACCCCCCAAGTTCAATAGATGAATTGACATGGAAATCAGGCTATTGACTGATATGTTAATGATTAGTACCAGTGCCCTGTTGATGGAAACTCAGCTATTTGCTGTCATCATTTCAGAGACAGCCCTAAGAGTTATACAGAGGAATTATTCTCTTCTAAGAAGCAGCTGTGCTTCCTATCGGACCCCTGCTGAAGCATGGTCTTCTAATAGCATTTCCACATAGGGAAGAGGCCTTGAGTACCGGCACTCATCTTTATGCCCAGGGCCACAGCAGGGTAGCTGTTTAGCATACTCAGCCAAAGTCAAGGGTTGTGGTCGTATCATGCAAGAACAGAGTCACAATCAATGTGTGATACATTAATAGTGCCATTATAATTAATTATAATGAAATGATACAATCCAAATGCTGTTTTCTAGAGTGCCAACATCCCATCCATTTCTGGAATAACATTTACATCTGACTCCGAGCCAAGCTCTCTTTGATTTTTTTTTCAATGAAGTCTATTGATGTGATTATAAATGTCATTTTAATGCATGATTGCCAAGTTTGTCCTAGAAGACTACAAAGAGGAAGTAGCTAATGGGAATGATTTCTATTGGCCTAACAGCTGTTTTAAAAAAAAAAGTTTGAAAGATGTTGGATCCCAACACAGTTCTCTGTGAAGCATTAGATACCTGGAGGAAAAACAAACAAACTGGTTTGTGTTATGTATGGAAATGTACATTGAACTGTTTCAATGTTTTGATGTTTGCCACCTTGGAGACCCTTTTTGGATGGAAAGGTGGCAAAAAATAGTTCAATAAATAAATAAAACTAACTATGGGAGGGTGCTGTATCATGTCACATGCAATCCAAATTTATGGAGGACAAGAATGTAATCAATGGAGTAGGGGAGGACTTAGACACAAAGATCATCAGTTTTCTCCCCTCCAGCACAAAACAACGTGTTCCACACATGATCCTAGTAGTAGTAGTAGTAGAAAGAGGAGGAGGAAGAAGATGAAGATGATGATGAAGAAGATGATGAAGGATTTATACTCCACCCTTCACTCTGAATCTAAGTCTCAAAGCGGCTTGCAACCACCTTTACCTTCCTCCCGCACAACAGACACCCTGTGAGATAGGCGGGGCTGAGAGAGCTCTCACAGAAGCTGCCCTTTCAAGGACAGCTCTGCAAGAGCTATGGCTCACCCAAGGCCATTCCAGCAACTGCAAGTGAAGGAACTGACAACAGACCTGGAGGGGGGAAGTGCTACCCCTTGAACAGACGCTTAATATATGGAAATGTGCAGCTGAAGCTTTTCATAGCATGAAAGTACATAATATCACCAGGTAAATAACATTCCTTTAAGACTCTGTTACAGGGACACAGTGCTGTCAGGCCCCCCAAGGGGGTGGGGGATTCCCCACTCCCACCTCTAGCCACCCTCACCCATCACTGTTAAGCTGACCTGCTGGGGAACTTACCAGCTGTGGGAAGAAACCTAGGCCAGCATCGCAGTGACATGGTAACATCAGCCAGTTTGGTGTAGTGGTTAAGTGCATGGACTCTTATCTGGGAGAACCGGGTTTGATTCCCCACTCCTCCACTTGCACCTGCTAGAATGGCCTTGGGTTAGCTATAGCTCTGGCAGAGGTTGTCCTTGAAAGGGCAGCTGCTGTGAGAGTCCTCTCAGCCTCACCCACCTCACAGGGTGTCTGTTATAGGGGGAGAAGATATAGGAGATTTTAAGCCGCTCTGAGTCTCTGATTCAGAGAGAAGGGTGAGGTAAACATCTGCAATTCTTCTTCTTCTTCATCACTTCTGGTGCATGTCATCACAGATGGGGAATCCTTGTGGGCCACAGATGGGCCACTCTTGTATTTGGGCAAAAAACCTCTGGTTAAAAAGGCATCTAGCATGGTGTTTTGCCCAAACACCAGAGGATCCCGCATAACAAGTGATATGATGACATCATTTCCAGTATGCAGTGGAAGTGATGCCACTGCATCATCGGCAATGTCACTGCGAAGCCAGCCTAAGCCTCTCTCTGCTGCCAGTAAGCCCCTTTTCTAGCTGCCAGGACAGACCATAGCTCACAGTCTGTCCCAAACAGAACACATAAATGAGTGGAAAATAAAGGTAAAGGTAGTCCCCTGTGCAAGCACCAGTCGTTTCCGACTACCAACCCAAATATCTAAAGGGAGTCAGACTGCATGATGCAGAGGAAGAGGGGAAAGTCCCTGGAGTACAGTCAGTCAGTCTAGACTGAGGATCAATGCTGGCCTTAGCCTTCTCCAGATCTGAAGTTTTAAACAAATAGAATGACATCTTTTCCTGGCTTTTTAAAGTGACACCAAAAAACGTTGTCCCTGCTGGAGCAATATTGTTCAAAATGACTTCCTCAGGGGGCTTAATGGAAAGGCTGCTCCTATTGAGTAAATTGTTCTTTCTGCCCAATTGTGCTGAGCAGTTGGCCATAAATACATTTCTATACCTGCTTCCTGTCACTCTCATACCACAGTGAGGTATCCTCCCCTTAATTTTATTTTAGCTCTCCCATTCAGCAGAAGCCTGCCTTGCAAAAACACCTTAACTCTGATTTAATTCCAAAATTCCCAAGATTACCATCGCCAATCCACTACCGCCATCTGCTGGACATATACCTTCAAATGGTCACTATCTATCTGGCAAAAACTGCTCCTTGCCATCCTACAGCTGATTTTCTGGGGAGGAACAGTACTTTTTATGCATATCCTCGAGTGGGGAAGGGGGGAAGGAAACCAAACATTTTAAAAAGCTTTGTTTTAAATAGAACAATCAAGGTGAAGTAAATTTATGCATGTTTTCCTGGTTTAGCTATAGAATTTCCTTTTCTCTTTGAAAAGTTGGAGAGAGCATTTCAGCATAGCTTCCACCTACCTTTCCGCATCTGGCCAAGAAACAGCATGAAAGAAGGACAACAGGAGGACCAGACCTCCAGGATTCATGGGAAGATAAAGGGAAGAAAAGAGCAATGCTTCAGAGCACATCTCAACTACTAAAGTAACACTAACCAGCATGCCTGGATTCTGTTGCTATATTTATCATTCTCTCTCCAGGCATAGTTCTTTAGGCCCTATTTCTCAGGAGACCTGGAATTTAGGGAAGAGCCAGAAAAGAATCTTCCTCTTTCCATGTTTCCCTCACCCCGTCATGAAGGAGACAGCAGCGGGTTTAAAAAAAAAGTGCTTTTCACCAGCTTTCTCACACGTATTCCAAATGCATAGCTGTATTAAATGAAATGGGCTCGGTTGTTGCGGTTTCTCCCCTCCTCAGGTGATTCACTGAAGTGCTCTGCCATGGCATTGCCTTGGCTTGTGGGGGAATCCCTTCTCCTTTCCTTTTGCCAGTCTCTGCAACAACAGCTCTCAGGAGCGTTGCTAAGGTAAACCTGACACTGTTGCTAGGAGAACTGGATTGACTGCCAAGCTCAGCCTGGAGGAAGAGAAACAGAAGGAGAGCAGAGGCTGCAAACTGCTGCTGTTGGTGGTTGAAAAGAGGAGCCCCCCTCCCACCCTTACCTATGGGGGCTGGGGATGAAGGTTCTGAGGGAGGGTGTCCCCCAGAGCTTAACAGACAAACGTTCCTGAAGGTTCCGCCGAATGCATAGTCAAGGCTGGATATATCTGTATATGTTGGAATACAAAACAAGGATCTGGAGGCATCTTAAGAGACTGACATAATTTATTCCTGCATAAGCTTTTATGAGTCTTAGCTGGGCTAATCATTTGAGTCTCTGAGGTGCCCCTGAAATTCTGTTTTATTTTGCTGTTTCATTTAATAAAGGTAAAGGTAATCCCCTGTGCAAGCACCAGTCATTTCCGACTCTGTTGCTTTCACAATGTTTTCATGGCAGACTTTTTACGGGATGGTTTGCCATTGTCTTCCCCAGTTACACTTTACCCCCAGCAAGCTGGGTACTCATTTTGGAAGGATGGAAGGCTGAGTCAACCTTGAGCCAGCTACCTGAACCCAGCTTCTGCCAGGATTGAACTCAGGTCGTTTACAGGACACTGCAGAGCTTGGACTGCAGTATTGCATCTTACCACTCTGCGCCATGGGGCTCTTCATAGGATATAATGGAGAATCGATCTGTGCGTATCTGGGGCTCTGGGGGACTGTTTTTTTAGGTAGATGAACCAATTTTTTAGCATAGCATCTGGTGCCTCTCCTTAAAAAAATCCCCAAATTTCAAAGCAATTAGACCAGGGGGTCCAATTCTATGATCCCCCAAAGAAGGTTCCCTTATCTTTCATTTCCAATGAAGGGAAGGCATTTAAAAGACATGCAGTCCCTTTAAATATGATAGCTGGAACTCCCTTTGGAGTTCAATCATGCTTGTCACAACCTGGCTCCACCCCAAAGTCCCCAGATATTTCCTGAGTCAGACTTGGCAACCCTACTCAGAAGGCATTGTGGCCTTGCAGGCAGGCCAGCAGCAGTGAGAACGGCCTGGAGACACATCCTGGCCAGGACAAACAGTGCCTGCTATTCCTATCTCACCTTTCTTCGTGGTTCAAGGTGGCTTATCCTTCTGCTGCCATTTCCTAAGACCAGTAAACTTAGCTGTAAAAGTGAATTTCAGATCAGTGGATAAAATTTCTCTCTGCCTCTCCCTCCCCCAGTCTTAACTTAGTTCTTTAGGCTGTTCTCCCGCGCAGATTTCATATGGTGCATGACATTTCTCAGCAACTTCTTTAGTCTTGGTCTTCCTTTCTGTGCAGACTGTTGCTCAGCCACCAGACTTTGTGTCCATTCTTTCCTTCTTTTCAGACCACAATGACCTTCCTTAAGCAAGCCACCCTGTTTCAAGGACCATATGTGTCAAGGGAGCAATTTATGGGACACTATGATATATGCCATCACAGACTTGAATAGTTTCCACCTGTGTAGTGTAGCCAGGAGGGGCAGGGGTAGGGATTGATAAGAAAAAGCTGCTTTTCTAAAGACCAGCCAATACAAGGCAGAATACACACAAAGTTTTAGAGAGCATTTCCTTAAAATAATGGTAATAATGTTGGAGCAGAGAGTACAATGTAAAAGGAGTAAAGTCTATTTACAACATCATTCTATTCATTTATAAAGGATCATTCTGTTCATTTATAAAGGATATGATTTATATAGATGTAATGCACACATTCACCAAAAATGACACATTAAGGTAAACAAAGTTTATTGGACTGCAATAGAAAGCTAACTCCTATGGCAATTTATCATTTTTAGCGCAGAAACTGTGTTTTAAAAGCTTTTGGAAAGGCATTTTTTAAAAAACAAAATAAAGGCACTTTGCAGATGCTGAGACCACCCACGCTACTTGGTAACTGATCCGGTTCCACACAAAGACTAAGATCATTCTTATCTTCCTCGCTCCAACCCTGGAACATCTGGTAAATACCAAAAAGCCTCTGCAAATCGGGGGGGGGGGGGGGGTCAGATGACATTTTGGGTCCCAAAGCGTGCTTTGAAAGGATGGCTCTAAAATAATATATACACGGCAAACTGCTGGGCTAGCTGCAGCATGAGATCAAGGGTCGTTTCCTGTTTTCCTTATGCACAAATAACGCCTCTCGCTCTCCACTCCGCCCCCCTACCCGGTCCTCTAGCCTCGTCGCTCATCCCCCGCTTCCACCCGGCCGGGACCCTCGCATCTTCTCCGGCATCTTCTAGCCCAGCGGCGGCCGGCTGGGATGCGCATCTCCATCTTGCTTGCTGGCAGACAGAAGGGAGGCGGCGCTGCCGAGGCGGGCCGGGTGCTCAAGGCTCGCTCTGAAGGCTGCGGCGGGTTCTCATTCGCACGGAGACCAGGAACCCTCCCCCGGCGCCGAGACGGAAGCGAGAGAGCCCTTGTCCAACTGCTGCCTGCCCGCCCGGGCACCTGCTGCTGCCTGCAGGGTTTCTGCCTGCCGGAGGATGGCGCCCGCGCTCACAGTAAGCTGCTCCCGCAAGCGGCCGGAAGAGCCCCACAGTCCCAACAGCCTCACCGGAAAGTCTCGAGGTATAAAACGGGATTGCTAGTTTTCTTTTCTTTCAGGTGTCCTGGCTGAAATTCGACAGGTGGAGCTGTTTCGTTACTTTATTTAGCAAAAATCCCGGAATAGGCTACAAATATCCAGATTCCTAATAGAGGCAGCAAAGAAGATGTCAGCCATTGTTGTTTCCCTTCGATCCCGTAAAGCAGACAGTCTTTTAGGAAGCATGGAATGATTCAGCTGTACGCGCAAAATGTGCTATGCGCAAATCCCATCCAGCTTGTTCCTTTGTTTCTGCCCCTTGTAGCTATAACTCATGAAATGTGGTAAAATCAGATTATAAACTGAATCCACAGGAAGAAGAATTGCAGCTGATTGCTGATCCGTGCCAGATGCAGCCTGACCCAGCCTCAAAGGATGCAGCTGACATTTTCACTCTGTCACTGTCGCTTATCAGACATCTCCGCTGACCGACCATCATGCCGCTCTGAGCTGCAATGCCAAGTTTGGATGGGTTTGCGTTAAATGAAAACCACATGGCTCTTTCATTGGAATAGTACATGGAAGGCTGCTTTTGCAGTTATTTTCCTAGGCTAATAGCAATGACCGTATTCTGCATGTTTATTGAATACACGACATTAAATCAGCCCCTGGAGACCCATTGGGCTCATTGCAAGGTATTTTTTCTTAAAGTGCATTCAGGTATAGAGAACACCTAATGAGTTTTCATGCAGAATGTGTCTCACATTGAATGCAGGTGTTTTTTGAATGCATGATGCAGTGTTATCGCACACCACACTTTTCACTGAAGGAAAATTTTGGATTCTTTCTTTTTTTAAGTCTTCCTGGGGCTTACTGTATAGAGGGACTTCCTGCAATGAATGTTCCTTCATATAAATATACTCCATGCAATGTAGCAGGAAGAAAACTTCTAGCCCTCCCCCCTCTTGTGGCTTGCTTGGCTTTCTGTTTGCAGGGAGTATTTAATGTAGGGAAATGTACAAAAATGTGATCTTCCACCTGCAGTATGAAGTGGTTGTATGTCACAGCCAGGCGCTTTCTCAGCTTCCACATCACACCTTCCAGTAGCAGTGACCAATTTGCTTTTGTTTATGGCATAGGTTTGCGAGTGGTCAGTAAGGCAATTTTAAAAAATGTGCTAGATTACATTCTGCTAGGGTTGCTGACCTCTAGGTAGAGCCCAGAGATCTTCCAAAATTGCCAATGGTCTCCACACTGTAAAGATCACATCACCCCTGCTGAGTCCCCACCAGTGTTCCCTCTAAGCTGAGTTAGTATGAGTTAGCTCACAGTTTTTTAGCCACTGGCTCACACATTTTTGTCATAGCTCAGGAAAAATAAGCCCAGAGCAAACTATGCAGCAACTCACAAATTTAATGCCAGTAGCTCACAAAGTAGAATTTTTGCTCACAAGACACTACAGCTTAGGAGGAGTATTGGTCCCCACCCTTCCCCAAACCATGCCCTTCCTGGGCTTCACCCCCAAATCTCCAGGAGTTTCCCAGCCCAAAGACCTTACTCCTGCATCTTAGATACTCCTTTGGAGCCAAAAAAAGACACTGCGTTGGTCTAGATGGCAGGGATGCAGCAACCTCATCCTCTTCACACCAGGCCTCCACTTGAGCTTCCTGGGTTGCTGTGAGGGAATCTTCCTTGAAACGGATATATGGTGTTTTTTTATTCCAGCCAACAACTGTAGAAACTGGTTTTGTCTCTATAAAGTGCCTGATATTGCCCTAAATAACTTCCTGGAATCTTAGTGATAAGATACAATCTTGTCTTATCAGTATCATCTATAACACAGATGCTTTTCTCAAAGGAAATGACATTGCAAGCATTTATTACCTTTAGTGGAATAATGTTGAACATGGGACTTTAGAAAGGTGTTCCCTGTGTATTGGATGGAATCTGGTTGTACATATGAACTGATCCATGCGTTGCAGTAGTGATTGCCACCAGAAATCAGTGCTGAGGGAGTAGCCATATAGAAAGTAGGAGCCAGAATTGAATACCAATAGGGTTAACAAACTACAATGAAAAAATATATGGGTAAGAACATGCAGGTCTAGAGCCTGGGCTCTTTTTCATCAGCTGAGGTTTTGCCACACACATTTAACAAATTTCAGACCAAAGTCTCCAAAAGACCAAGAAATTGCTTTTGGAGAACCAATAAGTTAACATTTAACTAAGCAGAACTGAAGAAATTGCTCAAGAAGAAAAAGAAGCAGATAAAATGCTAATAGAAAATCTAAAGATTTTTTGCTTCACTGACAGAGGCTGTGTGGCCCATTGGGTAGATTCCTAGGGTTGACTCCAGTTTGGGTTCATTTCCTGCCTCAGGTAAATAATCTCAGCACTGGATCATGCTTTACTTTTAGGAAATGGTTACTGGGTTGCTTTAAAAAAAATCCTGAGTTCAAATTCAAAATTATGCCCATTTTCATCAGGTGTAAATGATGTGTATTTCTTTAAATGGTTTCAATTACCTCATAATATTGGTATCTTACCCCCCCCCAAAAAAAAGTTGTATCATTTCTGTAGAAAGATTCCAGATGTCTGTTGGGAAAAATGTAAACAGATGGGATGTTTCTATCACGGCTGGTGGCAATGCCCAGCCATTCCAGAACTTAAAGACGGTTTCGAATGCCTTCATCTGCTCAATCCCTCATAATGATCCAAATATTCTTCTTGGAGCCACAGAAAGACATCATTCACTCTTGGATCAATGCATAGCCTTCAAGACTATCTGAAGGCTATGCTTTGATCCAAGAATGAATGATGTCTTTCTGCGGCTCTGAGAAGAATATTTGCATCATTATGAGGGATTGAGCAGATGAAGGCATTCAAAACTGTATTTGAGTTCCAGAAAGGACGAGGTCTCTTTCTCTCTTCAGTTTATTGTTCTCCCTGGATTCTCTCATCTGATTTCCAATGCTCCACATTGCTTTACAAAATAACTGTTTAAAAAGTAGTAGGTGTCTGGATTTTTACATACACTTTGAGAGCAAGGAAAAATTACTCTTGTAATACAACAGGAAATGCAGAAGTTTAAAGAGACAGTGTCTACACAGAATTCCAGAACAGTGGCTATTGTGAATAGACAGAAATTTTGATTGAATTATATTTTGTATGATATTACATTGTTCAGCATTTTGTATATGTTAGTGGGAGTGTTTTTTCACTTCAATGAATTATATGAATTATGGTACATAGTGTGTTTTCATTTTCTTCAGTGATTCTTCTGACTTACTATTGTAATTTGGCATCTGAAATCACTCCACTCTCCAAGTTATAAGGGCCAAATGGCCTCACATTCTAGCTGTATCTGAAGAAGTAAGCAGTGATTCATGAAAGCTCATGCCCTGCCACAAATTGTGTTAGATGCTACTGGATTCTTGCTCCTTTCCTAATATACCGTAGATTGCAAACTGTGCTGTTAGATTACTTTCTTTCTTTTCTTCATCAGTTTAAACTGGAGAAGGGGATCTCTCCAAGTGAAATAATGTGTTTATTTGAGAGTGGTCAAAATCTGTTCAGTGCTAGCGATAATAAATGGACAGTTTAAAAAAGCAAAGGAGGAGCGATGAAAGGCAGGCAGCGAGGTGGCAGGGATGAAAAGCAGCCATGTTGAACTGAGACATATGGAACTACAGATGTATTTTAAAATACTGTACTTAGTTGTCTATTTCCAGTCATTAAACAAATCCAGTCCAAATGTTCTAATTCCTAATTAGGGTCTTTTTGAAAGAAAATAAAAACAGAAAAAAATCTAATAGTTAAAAAAGCTTTTCAGAATAAGCCAAAATAATTTTATTTTAATTCTCCTTTCCCCTTATCCCAACATACCCCTTCCTTTTAACACACATATCCATGTGTGTGTGCATGACTGACTGAGTGAGAGATAAAGTCCCAAAGAAAACAGCAGAGCACAAAGATCTCAATGTAAATTATGCCAAGCTGTTTGGTGGGCAGGGGAGGGGGTGCAGGGCAGCTCTTCTAGCCCAACAGGCGCACAATTGAAATAGCGCTCAGAATACCGTAGGGCCACCAGCATGGTCAAGTGAACTCCCACTTTTGCCAGGGTGTTTGGTTGGGAGGGAAGGAGGCTCAGGGGAGGCCACTGTGCCCCAACAGGTGCACAATTGAAATATTGCTCTGGGATCTGGGACCGGCCAGTGGGTTCAAGTGAGCTCCTGCCTTTGTCAAGGTGTTTGGTGGGGAAGAGAGGAGAGGAGGCTCACAGGCCAGATTAAAGCCCTGGGTGGTCCAGGTGCATCCTGCAGGCTGTATGTTTGACACCCATGGCTAGAATATGCAAACTTAATCTTACATCATTGGGGAGATTGCCAGCACTGTTGGTGAAACATTTTAGAACATCTGGACACTCTGGAACAACAGCTGAGGTTTTTGTAAATTAAAATATTATTGCCTAAAGATTACATCAAGTGTTATTAAGAAGGCAAGCATACTGGATATTCATCATAAGGACTGTAATGCCCTATGGTTTGAAAGAGGATTTAAAGTGGACTCCTTTTCTGTATGGTTTTGTTTTTGGGGGGTTGCATCTTGGAACTGTGGACATACTTCCCCTTGAAGAGGCTTTCTTTTAATACTGAGTTAACATTCTCTATTTCTATGTAGAATTCTTCCATCTGAAAAACTGGAATATTGTTTCCAGTTGGTCTTGAATATTGTTTGAACTTGGCATGTGCCACCCACCTGGTTTTCCCAAGTTTCAGACAGCCTTTTTTCCCTCTCTTTTGATTCACCCACTGGTCTGTAGGAACTACCCACTGAGAGGGCCAGATCCCTAAACAGCTGTCCTATGGCTTTGCCTTGTGCCTGCATCTTGCACTACTCAGCATTTGGTCACTACTGGAACAGTTTACTGAACTTGTGCATCACTGTGGGATTAGAAGTTTGACAGTTGATTGCCAGCCCCTTTTCTGGTGCCCATTTAACATAGTGTGTTTGAAAGGTGGTACAGAGAACAAGCATTAAAATTATTAAACATGCATTACAAAGAAAATGGCAACACAAAAATACTCTCAGAACAGCAAAAGACTGAGCAAAGGATCCAAAAGAAAAATGTAACCTCCAGAACTCCCTTTAAGCTGAGTTAGTGTGAGCTAGCTCACAGTTTTTTAGCCTCCAGCTCACATATTTGTGTCTTAGCTTAGGAAGGATGTCCCCAGAGCAAACTAATTTATGCAGTAGCCAAATCACTCACTCACAACTTTAATGCCAGTAACTCACAAAGTAGAATTTTTGCTCAGAAGACTCACAGTTTAAAGGGAACATTGATAATCTCTCAATTCCACTGTCCCTCATTCTGTACATGCCCTAGCTGATGTTATTCTAAGGCAGATTCCTTAATTTGGAAGTTACAGTGGTGCCAACCAATTATCTTGGAGTCTTTGTTCAGGCCTGCACTCTCCCACATACTACCTTCAGCAGAAGCCCAGGTGAGAGCTCCATCTGCCTATATGAAATTAGTAAAATTCCCTCCCCTCTGTGCCAAGTGGTTTTGTTATCTGTTTGCCCACCCCTTCTGTGGGCCAAAGAAGCCTTCCCTGAGGTCTCCCGGAAGATATGTTTTAGCAATTAATCCTCCAAACTTTCTCTTTGCAGCTAAGTGTTATCTTCTAGCTGGAAATGTTACTTGAGCATCTCATTGTATCTAGCTAGGGATCAATTAGCATTTCTAAAGCCTGACCAGGTGAGGCAGGAGAGCAAATTGACTTTGTATCCTGTCCATTCTCAGCTAAAAGAGAGAAAAACCTTTAAAAACTCAACACAAAGATCTTATACTGTCCAAATCTCCAAAGTAAAACACATTTCTATGCGGTTAGATTCAATGCCAGTAGACATTTAGAGATCATCAAGATTTTTGGGGTATAAGGTTT
Source organism: Heteronotia binoei (assembly GCF_032191835.1). Lineage (NCBI taxonomy): Eukaryota > Metazoa > Chordata > Lepidosauria > Squamata > Gekkonidae > Heteronotia > Heteronotia binoei. The sequence goes on from NC_083231.1 coordinate 91,041,376, forward strand.
CAAGAATCAAAGCTTCCTTTGTCAGAGACATCTCTCCACAGTCTTCAGGAAATTGGTCCCATGGCTGATTGGTCAGCATCCAGGTTGCATCATTTATCTAGCTCTTTAATTTATTTGTCGCCCTTCTTTCTCACCTTTCTTTCAAGACAGAATACAGAAAGAAAACAAAAATTATGCAATATAGGATATCAAATGAACTATGCAGTAATTAAATGTGCAATTAAAGACAACATCAACAATAAACTACCTGGGCCAGCACAGTGCAATCAATACAGAATGTGAGACTGCAAAGCTACAAGGCAACACAGTGCTGACTCTCCACTTCCACATGAAAGGCACCCTTCTGGACCATTTTATCCCACTGCAGTCCAAATCCCATTAAAAGAATACCTTCCTGAACATTTGTATGCTGCACATTTTGTGGAATGATAGTACTGTAGAGGTCTTCCTGACTTCCTTTGGCAGACTGTTCCACAAGGCGTGAGCCATTGAACTAATTTGCAGGGAGGAACCTTCAGAAGGTTTTGACCATCAAGTATTTCTTGCTGCTGGGAAGCCTGGGAAATGGAGTGCCAGCATCATCCAGTTAAATTCATTAAACTAAGAGGCATTTGGGACCCTGTTTTCCATTTCACAATTGTTTCCATTTTTTGAAGTAGGACAGTTTAGTTTTAAAACATTCCCTTCCCTGTTCTGAAATGTGGCACGTCTATTAACGATCTTGTGATTACTAGGTGTTCAAGAATTAATTTGTTTTCACTGATTTATTTTTCTCATACCTGAAGATAATAACAATACTGCTATTTTTCAAAAAAGCTAAGTCTGGCTCTTTTTTTCATATAGTATTAGTAATTGTAAATGGTAGAAGAGTCAGTTGTCATTAACTAGCAGCTACTTGTCATTTGCGTACAACTCTGGAGGGGTGATCATGCTGCAGCAGATGAAGATTGTCTTCTCCAAAGGTGCCAATGGAACCTAGCTCTGTTCTACATCCAAATCATCATGATGGGATTGAAGTTATAAAGATGAAGATAGCAGAAATGCACTGTACTTTTCAACTACTGATATAAAGGTGTGGTCAGAAATCCTGATTCCCCAACTAAGACCACACACGTCATAAGTTTACCTTAGCCCACAAAAGGTTGTGATGAAATAAAATATACTTTTAGGTGTTCTCAGATTCCTGGGGGTGGGATTGTTTGTTTCTTTGTTTATTGTTGCAACAGACTTAACATGGCTTTCATCTGTATTTGCTTCTATACTGTGTTATAATATTTGATACATCACAAGTACATAGTTATTGTATGCTAATATTGAGTAATTAATGCTTATGAAGAGTTACCTCAGCCTAAATTCACTGTAATCAGTGGGATGGATCCAACCAGCTCTTCTGCTGGAGAGAAAGGGAGGAGTGTTCTCTTTGTCCATTGAAAATGATATGCTGTGGGCATCATGGGACTTGCCTGAACCAAAGACTAGGGCTGCCCCAGGGCATCTGGGGCAGACTGACTGAATAAACTGGCTGGATTCCAATCCAGTGGGTTTAGAGTAGTCTGTATGGGGATGGGCTATAAAAATATTCAGTAAAGAACACTCAGTTCCATAGTAAAGCTCATGGCACTTTTAGGTAAATAAAAAGCTAAACCTTTACTCAATTAAAAAAAAAATCAATGTGTGAGAATAGGCAACAGGAAGTTCTTACTCCTTGGGTTCCCCCATTTCACAGTAAAAGGCACAGTAGTCGGGAACATTCTCCTAAGTTGATGACTGCTACTTCTGACAGGGGAAATATGAATGCAGACTTTGTGTCAAACCAAAGCACAGCTTCTATTCCCTTAGGGGTTTTTAATGTTTCAGAGCATCAGTCACTCATCTTCGTCTTCGTCTTCGTCTTCATCTTCATCTTCCGCCTCTTCACTTTCCGCTGCTCCACTCGTAGCTTCTGTAGTGGGGCTCTCTGATTTTTCAGCAGAGCTCTCTGCATCTTCTTCTTCATCATCTGCTGCAGAAGATGCTGCTTTTGAACTGGCAGCCTCAGAACCTCCTGCTGTGTCTGAAGCCTTTTTCCCACTGGGCTTTTGAGAAGGAGTAGAAGAGGGTGGTCGTGGAGGAGGAGGAGGTGGTGGTGGTGGTGGAGCAGGAGGAGGTGGAGGTGGAGGTGTTGGAGGTGAAGAAGCGGCGGGGGCAGGTGGCAGTTCCAGTGTTGCTACAGATAATGTTTTTGAACTCATTTTCTTAACAGGGGGTTCAGGTAAAGACGGCCTTGCATTGCCCCAACTGACTACATCCACCTCCTCTGAGGACTCTTCATCATGCAATTGGTTTGCCAAGGTCTTATTCTGTACTTCATCCTGAATCCGATACATGTCTTTGAGCCAAAGGGGCTTATCCATCAACATTGAGGCCTTTCTGGAAGATTCTAGATCTGGTAAAGATTTCTTCCTTTTGCCTAGGAAGGCTGCAGAACGCTGGGAACAGATCTCAATCAAACAAATAACAGCAATGATAATCATGATGATGGCAGTCACTGAAATAACCAAAAGCAGCTTGTTGCCATATCCGTATCCTGGAATCCCCTGGCTTGCTATCTTGCCCAAAGGCTTTTCCAGTTTCCTTGAGCTTGCTGTAGTCATATTGGCTAAATTCTTGGAAGGCCAGAAATATGACTTCCATAAGGAGGAGGTCTCATTGATGTTTTCACTGAAAAGTTTCATGAGGAGGCCTGTTCTGGAAATTAGTTTTGTGCAAGCCATCTGGAATGTGGGTGCTGTGCAATCCATTTTCAGGATACGGATGACGTGAGAGAGGAGTTTCCTCACTGGTGTGTTTGGAATGAGGGAAGTCAACTGCTTGTTCACTTCAGCTTCAAAGAGGTCACCCTGAAGCAAGTAGTCATCCTGAGGTGCCATGTTCAGCAAGGGAGAAACAGAGGTGCTCTGATGTTCCCAGTATGTCCCATGGGACAACTTAATATCAGGCAAGAGCTCATTTAAGGATGATTCCGAGTCAATGGTTGAGATTTTAGATTTGCCATCTCTTGCAGGAGGGTTACTTCTGTGAAGCAGCTGGTTCAGCAGCTCTTCTTTAGTCAAGATCTGTGCTCCAAATCCATTCATAAGCAGCATCAGTGGGATCACAAGGAAGAAATAGGAATAAGTCATGGTGACAGGACCCGCGCTACAGAGCAGGCCTTTGCACCTTGCCCACCAAGCACTGTGTGCATGTACTGTGAGCGTTCTGATTGGTTGTGACATCATTTAGCAGGATAGCCAGCATTATAGCATGGCCATTATTATGGCAACAATAGAGGCCTTGACTCAAAGCAAAGGACTTGTGCAGTTGAGGCACTGGGAGCAGCTAGATCTTTGTTTGGGGAGCATCTTTTCGAATTTTTAAAATTACCATAATATAGCACAAATATTGTTATAAGTCTAATCATTGTTTGATACATACATCATATCCAAGTGTATCTAAATATTATACACAATTTCTTCCTTTCTTACGCTTTTAAGCAATTTAACTTCCAACAATAAGAAAGGATATCATTTTTTAACAAATGATCTTGCGCGTTGTTTACCATCCCATGTTCGTCTATAAGCTCTTTTCTCCATGTACATAATATGCCGTATTTTGGATAGTCATTCCTCCATACTTGGAAGCTTCTCCTGCTTGCAGTATTCTATTGCCCAAATTCTAGCCACTATTGGCAAATTCCTTATGTTCCTTACTTTTTCTAATATTACTAATAGAACTGTAATTGGATTACATGAGATTTTACTATGAATAATTGCTGCTATAATCTGACATACTACTTGCCAAACTATTTGGCAAAAACCAACGCATATGGATGCAAGTACCAACATGATTTTTATATCTCCACCAAAATGAAGAGGGTGCCAGTCTTTGTGGGGTATTATACTATCTATACAGAATCTTAATACTATTTTCTTTATCTCGATGCTTTATCCCGATCTTAATAGTATTTTCTTTATCCCAATGCTTAAGAATATTTTTTAAAATATTTGAAACTTGAAACAACTACTAATAAAGGCTAAAAAAGAAAGTGCCAAAGTAGGATTACAGCTGTACATCAAGCAGACAAAAATACTGAGGAATTACACAGGACTTTTTTTGTAGCAGGAACTCCTTTGCATATTAGGCCACACACCCCTGATGTAGCCAATCCTCCTGGTAGGTCCTGTACTAAGAGCCCTATAAGCTCCAGGAGGATTGGCTACATCAGGGGAGTGTGGCTTAATATGCAAAGGAATTTCTGCTACAAAAAAGCCCTGCACAGATGTAAGACTGACAGTAAACAAATGGAAAGTGTTAAAGGTTTTCTATTATTTGGCTCCATTACCAACCAAAAGGGAGATTGCAACCAAGAAATTAGAAAGACGTTAAAACTAAGAAGGGCAGCCATGAAACAGCTAGAAAAGATCCTTACGTATCATTGATGATCAGTATAAATCATATCATAGTATTCCCCATTGCTATGTATAGGTATGTATAATATAGTGGGTTCTATGCATGGCAGAGTCTCATAGTAAGTGATAACAAGCTCTTTAATAGGAGTGACATAGTATAAGGTCACATTACAAGACTGGCATTGGGGCACACGGGCCAAACTTATATACATCTCTGGGTTCCTGCGCAAGCACGTTATTGGGTCATTCAAGCCGCTGGGGGCTTGTGATTGGTCCTGGGCTGCAGGGATTTGAATCCTGCAGCCCTTTGATCCCAAGTCCCCAAGCTCAGTCTGTTTGGCTCCAATGAGCCAGGCGGAAACATCCAGAGTCTTCCCTTGAGTCCACATACATAACATCCCTCCCCCCTTAGTTCGCAAGCCCCTAGTGGACATAGTCTTTAAGGTACGTGGGCTTGCGGTGCTTTTGCGTCAACTCTGTGAGTACTGGAGTTGGCGGTGATGCGGTTTCTGCTTCCAATATTCCTGGAGGAGGCCCTGGTGCCAAGGGGGAATCCGCCGACTGGACTGGGTCCTCCGAGGTCTCTGGCACTGATGGTGGTCCTGTCTGTTCTGCTGGTTCTGGCATGGGTGTAGCTGCTGGCTCTTTTGCTTCCTCCAGCTCAGGGGTTGTTTCACCTACAGCAGGCACCGCGGCGGTTGTATTCTCATCCTCATCTTCCTTCCTCTCGCACGCGTAATTGGTCAGTGTGTCACCTTATTGTGAATCCTCCCTGAGATGACTTCATACTTGATGGCCCCTAGTACTCGGCATACTCATGCTGGTATCCATGCTGCCCCCCCCGAAGTTTTTGGCAAACACTAAGTCCCCTGTGTTGAACCCCCGGGGAGCCTGGACCACCTCTGGCACCTCTTGCAGGTCGGGCATGCAGTCGGTGCATGCGATCCAGGAGGTTTGTCAGCCGCCAGCCCATGAGAAGCTCTGCTGGGCTGCGGCCGGTGACAGTACTGGGGGTGGAATGTTGCACCAGGAGGCACTTGGTGAGGTCCGCTTCCCACTCCTCATATATGATGCAGCGGAGCATTTCTTTCATAGCCCGCACCATTCTTTCCGCTTGGCCATTTGTGGCTGGGTGAAAGAAGAAGAAGAAGAAGAAGAAGAAGAAGAAGAAGAAGAAGAAGAAGAAGAAGAAGATGGTGATATTGGATTTCTATCCCGCCCTCCACTCCGAAGAGTCTCAGAGCGGCTCACAATCTCCTTTACCTTCCTCCCCCACAACAGACACCCTGTGAGGTGAGTGGGGCTGGAGAGGGCTCTCACAGCAGCTCAAGGACAACCTCTGCCAGAGCTATGGCTGACCCAAGGCCATGCTAGCAGGTGCAAGTGGAGGAGTGGGGAATCAAACCCGGTTCTCCCAGATAAGAGTCTGCACACTTAACCACTACACCAAACTGGCTCTCCAAAGGGGGCCAACCGTATGTTTTATTAAATTCCGGCCAAAGAAATCCTGAAACTTGGCCAAGGTGAATGCCGTCCCATTATCAGATACCAATGTGTCTGGGGAAAACCCTGCAGAGTGCCCCTAATGCCGCCCGAGAAGAGGTGAAGGCTACTGGCCTCTAGCCATTTGGAGTAGAAGTCCACAATGAGGACGAGTATATGCCCCTGGAAGGGCCCCACGAAGTCGAAGTGCAGACGGGACCAGGGGTTGTGAGTGGACTCTCACTGTTGGGCCGGGGCGCAGGGTGGCGCCGGACGGGTCTCCTGGCATGGCTGACATCGGGCCACCCAGGATTCAATGGTGTCATCAATTACTGGCCACCATCCATAGCTGCAGGCCATCACCTTCATGTGTACAATCCCCAGATGGGTTTTGTGCAGCACTGTTATGACTCGCTGCCTCAGTACCAGGAGCACCACCACCCTACTTCCCCACAACAGGCACCCTTTATGCACAGAAAGTTCGTCCCGGTGGGACACAAATGCGAAAATTCTGTGCCCACCCGTCCTTCTGGCCACCCCCTCCACACCCAGTCCAGAACTTGGGAGAGGATTTTGTCCTTGGAAGAGCAGCAGGAAATGTCCTTTGAATGCACTGGGCGGTCCGGGAGGGCTTCCAGTGACATGATCTGGAACACTGGGGCCGGGTCCATGGAGGGCAGCGACAGGCGGTTCAGAGCATCAGTGTGACCCATCGCTTTCTCTGGGCGGTACTTAAGGTCATACTGATAACCTGTACTTGAGGTGCCCTTTTGTCCAGTAGTCTGTGTAAGGGCTCTGCTACCACCGCCTTGTGGAGAAGGAAGGCATGGGAGAAATTAAGAATTCCCAAGAACGATTCTAGTTCTGCCTTGTTGGTGGGAGCCAGCCCTTCACAAATGGCCTTTATTTTGTCCTGGGCCAGATAAATGCCGCTCGCATCCACCATATACCCCAGAAAGTCTATGGCAGCACCCCCAATACACATTTCTCCCATTTTATCTTTAACCCTGCCCTCTCAAAACACTACAACACTATGCAGAGGCAGACGGTGAATTCATCTTTGGTGGCTGCCACAATCAGCACATTGTTGAAGAACGGCTGGACCCCGGGAATGCCTTTTAGAAGGGAATCCATCAAGTTCTGAAACAGTCCCGGAGCCACGCTGACCCCAAACTGCAAGCGTCTAACTCTGAAGGCCTCCTGGTGTGTCACGATGGTTTGAGCTTCTGCTGTGGCGGCGTCCACAGGGAGCTGTTGGTACACCTGCACCAAATCTAGTTTCCCAAAAAAATTTGTTCCCGTTAAAGATGCTAATGAGTGGCTCACCACCAGGACGGGGTATGCATGGCCTTGCAACGCCTTATAAATCTTACATTTGTAGTCAGTGCAGATGCGTACGCTGCCGTTGGGTTTGAACGTGGTTACTATGGGAGTCTCCCACTTCACATTAGCGACTGATTCCAGAACCCCTTGGACCACAAGGCGGTTGAGCTCCTCTTCGATCTTGGGCCTAAGAGCTAGCGGAACGCGTCTGGCCTTCAGTCATATGGGCTGCACATTGGGGTCCAGTTGTAATGCCAAACTTATATACATCTCTGGATTCCCGCAAAAGCATGTTATTGGGTCATTCAAACCGGTGGGGGCTTGTGATTGGTCCTGGGCTGCAGGGATTTGAATCCTGCAGCCCTTTGTTCCCAAATCCTTAAGCTCAGTTCGCATGGCTCCAATGAGCCAGGCGGAAACATCCAGAGTCTTCCCTTGAGTCCACATACATAACAGTATGAAAGTTAGACAGTGAAGAAAGCTGACAGGAAGCAAGTTGATTCATTTGAAATGCGGTGTTGAAGGAGAGTATCATGAATACTGTGGACCATCCAAAAGGCAAATAAGTGAGTACTAGATCAAATCAAGCCCAAATTCTCCCTAAAGTTACTAAACTGATGATGTCGTACTTTGATCACATCATATGAGAAGACAAGAGTCACTGGAAAAGGCAATAATACTAGAAAAAGTTGAAGGCAGCAGGAAAGGAAGATGCAACATGAGAAAGATTGACTCAATCAAGGAAACCACATTTCTTAGTTTGTAGGATCAGAGCAAGGCTGTTAACGATAAGGCATATTGGAGGTCATTAATTCATAGGGTCACCATATGTCACCACTAAACCAATAATTTAATATAAGGCAAGGCAAGGAAGCCACAAAAAAGTCACAATGAAACAAAAACACTAATGTCTTTAACTGTATCCAGTATACCCTCTCTCCCTTGGAAGAGAATAATGGATCAGACCAACCCTGGCTTTTTCAAGCTAGTCTCCAGCAACCAACTGAAAACCTACCTTCCCCACAACAAGCAACAGGGGCTCTGTGGCAGTGGAATCTTCTCAGGCCACATCTCCTCCTCATGGCAAGTCCACAACCCAGAAGTTATGCCATCACGACAGGCACGTTGCACATGGGGATGTTCTAGGATTTGGGTAAAAACTCTATGGTACCATGGAGTTTTTACTCACATCTTAGAGCATCCCCCACACGATGATGTCACTTCTAGGAGACATCATCACAGTGGGTATATCACACAATGATGGAGCTCTTTAGGTGTGGGGATCCCTCCCAGTGGCCTGCTCTGTATTGGCAGGTTGGGAGCTTGGCAGCCCTAGCTGCTCTTAACCACTGCACCAAACTGGCTTCAGAGCATGCATATTACTCTCAGAGCTGGCTTGGTGTAGTGGTTAAGAGTGGTAGAATCTAATCCAGAGAACTGGGTTTGATCCCCCACTCCTTCACAAGCAGCCACCTGGCTTACTTGGGGTCAGTTACAGTTCTCTCAAAATTATCTCAGCCCCACCTGCCTCACAGATCATCTGTTGTGGGGAGAGGAAGGGAAGGTGATTGTAAGCCGCTCTGAGACTCCATCAGGTAGTGAAAAGCAGAATATAAAAAACAACTCTCTGCAGTCATTCCACTAGCTGCCCATCACTTATTGAGCTCAATTTAAGGTATTGGCTGTCATATGCCAAGCCCTTCATGGCCTTCAACCCTCATATCTGTGAGGCCACTTCTGCTTCTATTCTCCGCCAGGACAACTTGGCTCACCTGAGCAGGACCTTCCTTCTGCAGATGCCAACCTGCAAATGGGCAAAATCAACAACTGCTCATACATCTGCCTTCTTCATCTGGACCCCACTTTATAGAATGGCCTGCCTGAGGAGATTGGAAAGGCTCCTGCTTTCCTGGCTTTCCACAAACTGTGCTTTGCTTCAGTTCTTTTATGAGATTTCTGATTGGTTCTACAACCCTAATCCTATTGCATTATTGATCCCATTCTAGTGTCCCATTCTATTGATTGTATTGACTCACTCTGATCTCAGTAAGAAAGGTGGACTATGAACAAAGTACATTTTTAAAAAGACATTTCTAGAAGTAGCACTATTGGGTTTCATTTTCTTTGAAAGAGGTAGCACTCTCAGCTATTATTATTATTATTATTATTATTATTATTATTATTATTATTATTATTCTGCCCATTCCCCCATTGGGGCTCAGAGCAGAGTACATCATAAATAATAAAATCACAACAGCATCACAATAAAAACCAATTACAATATTCAGTACAACAGTATGGTCCAGCAAGATGGTATAGTAGGACAGTACAGCAGATCAGTGCAGTAGTAGTACTGTAGTAATGTAGTAATGCTAACCAGCATGCCTGGATTCTGTTCCTATAGCAATGACATCCACAGCACATGGTGTCCACAGTGTCTTCCCCCCCACACATCGGAGTTTCCCAAAGGTGAAAGCTGTAGATGGGAATCACTAGATTTTTAAGAATGGCAGCAAGGGACAGGAAGTATGGGGCCCATATGCTAGAAAAGGAAAGACATAATCCAGCCAAAAATAAGTCCTTTTAAACCTCAAAGAGTGCAGGTTGGGAAATCTAAAGAAGAAGCAAGAAAATATTGGATGAAATTCTATGCCTGGTTAGACATTCAAGACTCTTAAGATTCTCTTGTGTGAACTTATTTCTCCTTTTCCCCCCTGTATTTTATATTACAAAATTGCCTTTACTAGAATTTTCAAAACTAATAGATAATTTTAAAAATAAATTTATGCTATAAAATTTTAAAATGTGGATGTTTAGTTTAGACATAATAATATGGGATAATTCATGTAAAGAAAGTATTGTAGAACTAAGCTTGTACTTTTTGAAAGTATTTTTATGCAGAACAAGATCAAAATGTATTGTGTTTTCTACTCCCTCTATTCCCTACCCTCAATCTTTTTGAAATCAATAAAACTTTTGAAAACTGTAAACAGGAAAGAATGCAACAGGAAAGAATGAAGAATGTCCTTAACACTCCCACTGAAACCCATAGGCCTGAAACATGCCTGCATTTCTAGCCACACATGGGGAATAAGTCCCATTAATTTCAATACATACATTTGCCTAGACCAGGCTACATTTTTGCCTGGATTTGCAATAAGGGAGAGAGGAGTATATATTTATCGCTATCTTTCCAGACACAGCTCCTTAGGCCCCATTTCTCAGATCTAGAATTTAGGGAAGTGGCAGAAAAGGAAGAATCTTCCTCTTTCCATGTTTCCCTCACCCCGTCATAGAGGAGATGGCAGCTGGTCAAAAAAAGTGCTTTTTACCAGCTTTCGCACACATATTCCAAATGGATAGCTGTATTAATTGAAACAGAAATATAAAACAGAATTCCAGGAGCACCTCAGAAACTCAAATGATTACCCCAGCTGAGACTCACAAAAGCTTATGCAGGAATAAATTCTGTCGGTCTCTAAGGTGCCTCCAGAGTCCAGCATATACAAATAGATCCAGCCTTGACTAAGCATCCGACGGAACCTTCAAGATTTGTCTGTTAAGCTGCAGGGGATGGCCCCCCACCTCAGAACCTTCACCCCCACCCCCCCATAGGCAAGGGTGGGAGGCGGGATCCTCTTTTCAACCACCAACAGCAACAGTTTGCAGCCTCTGCTCTCCTTCTGTTTCTCTTCTTCCAGGCTGAGCTTGGCAGCCAATCCAGTTCTCCTAGCAACGGTGTCAGGTTTACCTTAGCAACGCTCCTGAAAGCTGTTGCTGCAGAGACCGGCAAAAGGAAAGGAGAAGAGATTCCCCCACAAGCCAACCCAGCACCATGGCAGAGCCCCCCAGTGAACCACCTGAGGAGGGGGAGAAACCCCAGCAACCGAGCCCAGAGCCCTCCAGGCAGCCCAGCAGTCCCTCCAGCAAATCCCTGCAAGGCCTTGCAAGGCCCTCTGGTTATGTACTTCACGGGCCAACCAGCAGCAGTGATAAAGACCTGGATGTAGCTCCAGGCCAAGATGAAGAGCAAAGCCAGTTTCCCTATCATGACCAGCAACCGGGTACACCTCAGCAAACAAGAAGCAGCATCTACCAGCCCCAGCAACCAAAGTTAAGTGTTTATGAGCAGCAAGAACCAAGAGGGTCTGTTTACCAACCGCAGCAGGCAAGAGGCAGCCTTTTCCAAGGCAGAGGTAGTATGCCTCAACCCCAGGACCAAAGGAGTGGAGTTTATCGGCAATCTGCAGGTACTCTGGACACATCAGAAGGCATTTCTCAGGATTTTCTGAGTGGCGCATCTCAACCACAGGACCAAAGAGAGGGTTTTCGTCTATCTGTGCAGGTGCCTTTAGTCAGAAGCAGTCAGATGGAATATGACCCGGGACACGGTCCTTACCAACTTCACGAGCCCGGATTGGGGCTCTATCAGCTTGGAGCTGGCATTTACGAAGATCAGGTACCAGATCCTGGACCCAGAGCATTGGCAATCAAGAATGCAAAGGCTTATCTCCTAAAAACAAGCCTCAAATCTGGTGTGAGCTTGTAAGTATGGGTAAAGCATACTCTGTATGTGAAGGGAACAGAATAATCTGAAAGGTTTCTAAACTGAATACATAATGTAGAGTTTAACTCCCTCCCCTTTCTATGTGATTCAAAGCAGTATATACAGGATTTGTAGGTGATCTCCCAATTACTACACTCAAAGCTGCTAGCTTCCGCAAGGGTGGTATCCAATGTGCCTTCAGATCACATACTAGGTAACTAGGATATCTTTGGATAGCATTATTGAGTAAGCAGTCAAAACATGCCTGACCTACCACATCTTTCAAAGAAATGTTGGAAAAATTGCAATGAAGATGGCTCTTATATGCATTGCTGGATATTTTGTTCATTTATTTATTTACATTAGACTTTTATCCTGCCCTCTCCTCAAGCGGACTCAGGGAGGCTTACAACAGTCGTTTACATGAGCAGTTCATCAGTGTACCCTTTTTGGGAAGATGTAACTAAAATAATCCAAACCATTACAGGACATGTAATTGAAATCTCACCAGAATCAATATTATTAAATATATATATTTCTAAATCAATCCCCAATATAGTGAAAAAAAACTATTGCAATATTACTTTATGCAGCCAAAGCCACAATTGCATTATTATGGAAAGATAAAAGAAAACCTTCATTAGATCTCTGGCACAAAAAATTGTGGAACTTATACACGATGAGCAAGATAACAGCAAACATAAAATTTGTACTAAATACTGTAAGTTCAACAAGCTTTGAAACAATTTGATTTCCGATATTAGAATATTTAATTTCTCAAGGTGAAATCCCAAATTTAGTTAATAAATGGCATTTGTACTGATAATCAATATGGTAATTAATAACAGGTAAAAATTTGAGTATTAGCTTATCTTTCAATCAGTATATTATATGTCACAAACAGAGAATAATGTAACCTAATTTATTGTTATTGTTTTTGTTTACTTCCACTGTAATTGTTTGATTTTACTATGTTTTTTATATCATATTGTCAATCAATACATGAAAAATTTTCTTTAAAAAAAAACAGACATGTCTGACCTATAGATTGTCAGCATATGCTGAGATATTTGAGTGGCAGTTCCTGGAGAGGGTGACGTTTCAGGCAGTGTGACATCCTCCATGATGTTCTAGGAATTTCTCTATGGTAAAAACTAGCGGGGGGGGAGGTCTGGAAAAAGAGGTGCCAGAACTCTCAAGAGGGAAATGAAAGAAAGGTGTCCCTCATGAACCTTTAAACATTTTTTGAGAATTTTGTTTCCACAAAGAGGTTTCTGAACTCCATTCCGCTGTGTTCCCCCAGGGGAAAAAGGCCCTGATATAAAAACTATAGAGATTTCAGTAATTCCTACAGTGTCACCTGGAAGTGATGTCACATTCTCCAGCCCTACACTCAGAAGTGCCATCACTTCCTGGCGATGCTTTAGGAATCCCTATACAGCATGGTCTTTACCACAGAGATTGAGATAATTTCTAGAGGGGTTAGCATCTATACTATCGCCTCCCCTATTTTTCTTCTGCTTCTTAAATCATCAAAGACAGGAGACTGGGTTTGAGGGCAGGGAGTTGCCCACCACAGGTAGGTGTAGATGTAGACTGTACAAGATTGCCAGAGAGTAAGATAGACTATAGTAAGCGGATTGTGGGAATAATCATTCAACAGATAATAGCTAGTAGCTTTAAAAAAAAGTTGGAGGCTGTGTGTTGGAAGGTGGGAACCATGCATAAGCAATAAAATAATGAAAACACAAAAGGCTCTTTAAATGATGGATTAAACCTTTCTCGTGCTTATGACTTCAAAAAGAAAGGCAATATTAGCATCCACACTTGAGTATTCTATCAGGGAAGCACTGGAAGAGGTTTTACAATATTTTTTTTAAAAAAAAAACGCAATTTTAAAAAATGGCAAAATGTCACGGGCATAGGAAAAAGTGTGTATTGCTAGTCAGTGATGCCACAGAAACTGCGCCATTCATGTCTGTGACTTAGCATTAGAGAAATGGAAGCAGAACTAGTTGAGAGAGGAAACTGCATTTTCCCCATTTGCTACATCTTGAGAACTGGGAAAATATGATTTCCCTACAACAGGGGTTCTTTCTCAAGGGAAGATGCCCCACGACTGCTGAGAATCCACCAAGCATTTATTGCTAATAAATACGATTGTCTATGAAAAGTCTTTTTCTGTGTAGAATTTATTGCAGTGAGCCTATAACATGTCTATTTGTGGGGCATTTATCTTCAAATTGCTAGGTATGACCATTTGGCTGAAATGTTGGCCAAAATCCTGAATGAGCGGCCTGAAAACCCAGCAGACATAATTGAGAATATCAGCAAAGATGTAAAGTGTGCTCGTTTCCAGAAGAAACTGGACACCCTCCGAGATGAATATGAGAAACTGCCAACATATGAGCTGGCTGAAATGTATAAGACTCTTTTCCAGAAGGCTGGAGGTGGAGATGGAGCAGAGCAAGAAGTAGAAGAAGAAACAGTGAGTCCCTAGACCTAGATTTCATTGGATTTCATATTTTTCTGCAAACCTGTGGTTTGCCCGAAAAAAATTCCCTGTATGTTCCTGGATCCATTCTGTAGACTTTTTGTCCAAATTCTGGAGCCAGGTAAAGGATTACATATTAGATACAGAAACACAGAAGAACCAGTCAAAAATTTTAAAACCTTAAATGGCTTCCAAGAAATACTCCAGCCAAGGGTCAAAAGAGATGAAATGCTGCAAGAACTGCAGTTGGCTTTTCCAGCATCCTTTTAAGCACAATTACAGCGAGATGGGTGTGAGAGTTGAATAGGGTGCTGTGGCAACAGGGAGAAGGATTTAACCTTTCCACTCCTGCACAGCTGTGCTAATCAAAATGCACAATTATAGCCCCATTAAAGAAATGCACAATTATAGCCCAGGCAAATAGGCCCAATACTAGTATATGTGGAGATTCTGTTTAGCAAAACCAGGACCGGATCTATGTGTTTTTGAGGGGGGGCAAAATTAAAAAATGGTGCCCCCTTATAGGCCATTCTATCTTATGGTCCCATAGAATACAATGGACTGCATACCCAATTTGGTGCCCCCCCTCCGTCGGCGTCCAGGGCAAACCCCCCCCTGCACCCCCCCCCCCCGATCCAGCCCTGATTAAAACCATGTGAGAGTAGAAAGTTTGTCCCTCCTCCTCCTCCCCATCTTTCCATGCAGCCTCAGTCTGAACTGGGCCTCTCTGTGGCTGAACAATGGAATCTTCATTATTTCCCTCATGCAGTACCCTTATTCTACACAACCTCTGCTAAGCCTGCTATACTCATCCCTGCTACTCAAGACTCCCATGCTTGGTACATGTACTGGCAGCACAAAATGTTCTCTTCCCAAGAAAGCTAACCTTTCATGGCCAAGGGGAGTTCTGTGTTGCAAACACAGGCAAGAAACATTGACTGGGGTGGTGACATAAGAAAGGTGGGAAAGTGCTGGAGTAGGGAAAGGGGGAGCATTGAATCTGTGCTGAATTTTCTGTCACTATAGAGCTCCTCCTGGTGGCCAGCTTGTGTCTCCTCTCCTCAGCTCTCTTGACTAGCCTTGATGATGTCATTGTTCTAGCTCTTACCATCTGACTGATGCTTGCAAACCAGTGGGTCCCATCCTGCCAACTAGAGATTAATGAAGGGACTAAAATCTGAAAATGTTGAAGGCCGCTGAATAAGCGCTCAAGGACTTGGAGGCTCATTTTCTTCCCTTTGTTACCTTAACTGATTTGTAGCTATCCTCAACATCATGTCCATTCTTGAGCATTTTCCAGTCATTTCCAGGGATTTTCTTCTCATGCTTTTTGTATACCTGGGGAATTTTCCAAGTCAGCTGAGATCAATACCTTGTTTGTAGGTGCCTCTAGCCCTGTTCACAAGCTACAACGAACGCATATACAAACTGGATAGAGTATACACGATTTTTAAAATACATACACTGAGTAATTCTTGTGTTACATTAAATACATTTAGAGATGAATATGTGATTGAAACCCCACAATTACCCAGATACTGGTCACTGGTTTCATTTGTAAAGTGACTGTGCATTGGCTCTTTCTTACTGATGCATGTAAATATGTGTAGAATTTACATGAGTTCACCGTAACATGTGAACAGGGTTTCTGGTGTTCAGCTTTCAAAATCTGTGCAGGAGCTAACCGCTTTAAGGGGTGCAATAATCTAATTTTGGTATTTCCCCTCCCTCCCCCAATCTAGCTAGAAACACCTCTGCCTAATGTAATGGAGACAGCCTACTACTTTGAACAAGCTGGATTTGGTTTGAGCATGGAGGAAAACTACCACATATTCCTTGCCCTCAAACTACTGGTCACCACACATCCACTCCAAACTTGTCGCTTCTGGGGCAAAATCCTAGGAATAGAGGCAAACTATATTGTTGCTGAGGTGGAGTTCCGTGAGGGAGAGGAGGAGGAAGAGGCAGAGGAGGAAGAAATACCTGAAGAAGGTTTGAAAGAGGGAAGTGAGAGGGAGGAAGAAGATGAAGATGAGGAAGAAAAAGATGAGCCACCCAAACCCAATTATAAGCCTCCGCCAGCAGTGCCAAAAGAAGAGAATCGAACTGGGACCAATAAGTTCACTTATTTTGTCTGTAATGAAGCAGGCAAACCTTGGGTGAAATTACCTCCAGTAACACCTGTGCAGATCGTGACTGCCAGGAAAATTAAAAAGTTCTTCACTGGAAGACTGGATGCTCCCATTGTGAGTTATCCACCTTTCCCAGGCAATGAGGCCAATTACCTGCGAGCCCAAATTGCCCGCATTTCAGCAGCTACCCAGGTCAGTCCACTGGGATTTTATCAGTTTGGAGAAGAAGAAGGAGATGAAGAGGAGGAGGGAGGAGCCGGAAGAGACTCATATGAAGAAAACCCAGACTTTGAACCCATTTCTGTGATAGAGTTGGTGGATTCTCTTTCCAACTGGGTGCACCACGTACAGAACATTCTAATGCAGGTATGTTTACTGAAGTCTACATTGATCTCATAACAGTACCAAAGGCTTCTCAGAACAAAAGCAATATTCTCTGTTGCTTCAGTTTCAAACTACAAAATGTTTCACCATTCCATAAAAATATTCTGCCATGAAACTTTCTTCATAGTTGAAAGGAGCAAGCAACACAGGTGAGGTTCATTGTCACTGGTTCTCTTGATACTAAATGGTGGTGGAAAACACTGTCAAGTTACAGGCAGTTTCTGGTGACCCCTCCTGAGGTGTTCAAGTCAAGAGATGAACAGAGGTGATTTGCCATTGCCTGTCCTCCGTGTAGCAACTCTGGATTCTTTGGTGGTCTTCCATCCAAGTACTAACCCAGGCCAATCATGCTCAGTTCCAAAGAACTGATGAGATCATGCTAACCTAGGCCATATAAGTCAGGGCTTGTAATAAATAGTAATATTTTATTTGTTGCATAAGGAGAATGCTGCCATGACATTATATATTGCAGTAGCATTCTCCTTATGCAAAAAATACACATACAAACGCAAACATCTAGGCAGCAATTCTTCACCCTGTGTAAGTAGAGCAAGACACTGCTAATAAGAAACCAGTGTAGCCTTCATTTCCCTTTCAAAGCATTTCTGCTATCAGCTACATGCAATTTCTCAGCAGTTCTTTCTGAAACAAGGCTTCTCCACACTCCACCCACATGTCTCTGGTATCGGGGTATTCTCAGGAGAAGCAGAAGCAAATCCACACACAGAGAAGCAGATCCTTGTAGAAGGACCTTTTTCACATTCTGTTCTGGTTGTACAAAGTGCAAAGTTGCAGCCAAAGGCTACTATTTAGTATCAAAAGCCCCAGTAGTGATGGAAGTAAACTATGTAACGATCATTCAAGACAAACAGATACAAAGAGGAGTCAGAGAAAACGGAACAGTTTGTAATGAAATATGCTGGATGAAGAGTTTCTCCTGCATTGGTCACAATGAAGAGCCAAACCTGACATGAGAGAGGGAATGCATGTGCACTCGGTTCTGTATCTACCTGCTCACATATAAAGCAAGGAGTCAAAATGGAGCTTGCCGCTGAGGTAAGCGAAATCCACCACCTTCTTCCTCATTATCTCATAATGCTCTGTTAACTAGTTTATTTCTAGTCTGGTTCTCTTCTGGTACTAGAGGCGGGCGGGAAAGAACATGCTTTAAACCACAGAAGGTACTCAGGTGAGGAGGAGACAGGGTTTAGCTCCCCTCACCCCCATTCTATTTTTTTTCCTGGGAAAAGTAGGCACCCTATCCCCAACCCTGTATAAGAACAAGACTATAAATAATATAAATAAATAATATAAATACATGTTTCCCTTCAGTCATGGCTTGTTTGGCCTTAAGTAAAGATGTAACCTAATTTTGGTTGAGATTTCAGTAAGTATGGACAGGATTGCAATCTTCAGTTCTCCAAAGGGAAACAAAGCAAGTCAGGGCCAAACACATGGATTTCTTCAGTGGGCCAGATAGCGCCCCCAGGACTGTTTCAGGTTAGGAAAATGGTGCAGGGGGAGAAGGATGAAGCCCATATTCTATGTACACTGCAATCCTAAGAATAATTAAATACCGATTGTCTGGGAATTTAGAAGAAACTGCAACTCATGTCTGACTATTACACAGACCAAACCGATGTACTCTGTAACATATAAATTGGCTCTCATTAACCCAGAAAGGCTTTGGGAGCTAGCATGCAACAGCATGGTGTCCCAAAGATAGTATGCAATGACACGGTGCCCCCAAGAGAATTTAAGTGCTTGTTTAATTGAAACTGGAGTTTGTTTTACGCCTTTGGCTTATTTATCTGCTAAAAGTATTGTTTAGGAGTTGAAGGTTTGTTTGTTTTTTTAATTGAACCTTCATGGGTTATGGGGAACTGAGGTTTGCAGTGAAGGGGCTGCCCTTTATTTTGTTTAGACTATTGCTCCATCCCAGTCTTACACTACATCCAGATGTTAATTTTAAGCAACTTTAAACTGCGATGTGCATGATCTTTGTTGCCAGTCTTCCATGAAGATCTTGTTTCTCTCCTTTCTCCCCTCTCTTCTCAACGGGGAATCAACAAACTCTAGTGCCCCATGATACTCAAATGTATGCACACAGGTTGACCCACACCAGATTTAACACCACATACACAACAAATCAGAATGCTAAATCTGGATTAAATGTGGGTTTCAAATCCAAGTTGGGGACAGGGAAACAAACTTCTGCTAACCCACATGCATGTACTTCTTATTCATGGATAACCAGAATTAAGCTCTAAGCAGGTTTCTCTGCACAAGAAGGGAAGGGGGAAGTAGGAAAGCTCATGCAAGAGCTCAACCACAAGCCAAGTTTGTGCACATCCTGTCTTAATTAAGTTAAAGTGATTTTTGAGTACACCTTCATTGGTCTCTTTGTGCAGAAAACAATTTCAAAATACCAAGCAGTTCATTCAAAGCACCTTGAGAATTCTGTCACGTATTAGTTATTCTCATTTTCTCCACCCACCCCACTTCCATTCCATAAGGTCCCATCAAGCATGGTTCATATTAGTTGAGAACCACTGGTCCACCCTGGTGCTGGTTCCCATGAATCTTGTTTTCTAACACTTGGTCCTTGGATGTAGGGACGCTGTGCATGGATCAATCCCCTTCAGAAAGCAGAGGAAGAAGAGGAGGAGGATGAAGAAGAAGAGAAAGAAGAGCAAGAAGAGTCACAACAAGAAGTAGGACCTCCACTTCTCACTCCACTCTCTGAAGATGCAGGTAGACACTATACATTGCATGCTCCTTCATTCTTTATGGGCATCACTAGCATGAAATATTTAGCCCTTGGCAAAAGCAGGCATTGGTGTTGGATTAATTGGTTGTTCAGGGCTGCATCAATGCATCATCAGATACTATGCTATTGTTGCACTGCAGCAGTAATTCACATCTGGGTTTTCCAGGTCTGTCAAGACAGTCTGGTTGCAAATGATTGTGGAACAACAGTGAAATATTCAGTGATGTGCCCTGGACTGTATCCACATGGCACTGGGTATTGCACTACAGTAATCATTCACCTTCTAGTTCATCTTGTTCATGAAGGAAAATCCAGTCGCAAGTTATTGTCATAGCATAATAACTAATAAGGTGTGGATGCAGTCAAGATTTGTTAAAATTAATCAACTCAACATGTTTGTTGTCAGTACTATAGTTAATCTTGCGAGCTGCACACACACTTTGATGCATATTGCAGTATCGATGCATGGTGCCAATCATTTGCAAATGGATTCTCTGGTGTGGTTTTAAAACTCAAGCATCAAGTGATTGCTACAGAACAATATCCAGTGAGGGGTGTGCACAGCCCTATTAAAGGAGACACTTTGACTTCTTACTACTACTGTTCATTGGGTTGCATCCAACCAGCTTTTACCAGTGGTGAAAAGGGGAAGAAGGGGGTCCCTTTGAGTTCTAAAAGGGATGTGCTGGTGCATGGACATGCATGGACAAAAGCCATGTGGAATCGGAGCTATAGTAAGAAAGGGAATTGGGTGAGTTTGAGTGATAAAACCTGGCTAGATCCAACCCTAACACATTTTCTGCTGTATAATTTATGTTCTATAATCCTATTCCACACGTCAGTTCAGAAACAGCTGCCTCCTTCCACAATAGTAGGGGCCTGGAACCTCCCAAAATTGCCTCCATGATGCCCACCACCATTTCAAAAAATCCTGAGGTTAGAATGTAGCAGTTGGATGCTGGACGAGGACTGGGTGGAGCCAGGGTCAGTTAGGGAAGGGATGTGACTCAGTGGTAGAGCATCTGCTTTGTAAGCAGAAGGTCCCAGGTTCAATCCCCAGCATCTCCAACTAAAAAGAGTCCAGGCAAAAAGGCATGAAATACCGCAGTTTGAGACCCTGGAGAGCCGCTGCCAGTCTGAGTAGATAATACTGACTTTGCTGGACCAAGGGTCTGATTCAGTATAAGGCAACTTCCTATGTACATATGTTCAGTTCCCACTTAGCCATGGAGCTTACCAAGTGATCTTGGGCCAGCCACTGTCTCTCAGAGAAAAGTAATTCACAGAGGCAGGGAGTCCATGTATGCTGCCCTGAACTCTTTCCAGGAAGGGTAAGATAAAAATTGGCTGGAATGATAGATAATGCATTTACAAGTCTAAAGACAATAACACAGGTGGAAGCCCAAAAGCAGTCTCAGGGACATATATTTTTCTCTTCAGTATGATATCATTTCATTTTAACATATCTTTAGATAAGTGCCAGACATTACTCCAGGGAGCATTCCTATGTATTTCTGTGTTAAAAGGGTACTTTTCCATTTATATATTACTCAGCATGTATTTAGTATTACTAGGCTAGGTACATACATGAAGTTACATTGGGTCAGGCTATTTGTCTATCAAGATTAGTATCGTCTACTTTTAGTGGCAGTGGCTCTCCAAGGTGTCAGCTAAAGGTCTTTCACATTACTTACTACCTGATCTTTTTGGCTGGAGATATTGAAGATTAAACCTGGGACCTTATGCATCCATGCAAAATAAATGTTTTACCACTGAGCCATGGCTCCTTTCCTCCAGCAACAGGGTCCCAATTTGGAAAGCTTATAAGAGGCTTTCTCATAAGTGAGGTGAAGTAAGGTGGACAACAGATCATGAAAGAAATAACGATTGAGGGGAGAGAGTTGGATGCAGCCAGTTAGATGAGGCTAAAACACTTCAGTCTATCTGTCCTGTTTGGGTGTTAGTTGAAAGGGTTTCAGAAGTGTAGCACATTTTTGCAGTTTACATTTAAATGACAATAACGGGTTGGAAAAGGAGAGAAGGAGGTATGGTATAGCCTGATTTCTTGGGTCTCAGAAGCTAAGCATAGTCGGTACTTGGATGGGAGACCACCAAGGAAGACTCTACAGAGGGCCCAGACTTGGATAGCCCAGGCAAGTCCAATCCTATCAGATCTCGGAAGCTAAGCAGGGTCGACTTTGGCAAGTACTTGGATGGGCGATCTTGACATATAAGAGCCAGGAGGTGGGGCAGGCTTTATTCAGCTATCTCTCTGAATATCCTCCATGTCCCCAGTAGGAGTCAGTCACCAGAGGTCACCATGACTT